>NW_028227265.1:25467500-26067500 GCF_978045245.1 Mus caroli
CTTTCTTCTCCTAGTCAGGTGTGTCTCACGGATGTGCTTGTGCTGCTGTGGAGCACAGGTGGAGTTCTCCCTCAGTGAGGTCTTGGAGTTGTACAAGCGTGGGAATCAGGGGTGGGACACTGAGGCTGGATCTACAGTGTTCCCCAGGACTCTATGCCCCACAGCGTCCCCAGGAGTGAGTCCCACGCCCCACTCTGCCTAGGTGCACTCAGGAGTGGGGCTCCCAGCATTCCTCCCAGCCCCTCCCAGCCCCTCCCAGCCCACTGCTGCCTTGCCTGGGAGCCAAGTGATCAGCTGTATCTCCTATGGCCAGCATTACTGCTAGCTTGTCTTCCCGCCTTGGTCTCCCCTCCCCTCCCCTCCCCTCCCCTCCCCTCCCCTCCCCTCCCCTCCCCTCCCCTCCCCTCCCCTCCCCTCCCCTCCCCTCCCCTCCCCTCCCCTCCCCTCCCCTCCCCTCCCCTCCCCTCCCCTCCCTTTCTTTTTCATCCCTTCCTTCCATCCTCCTCCTCCTCCTCCTCCTCCTCCTCCTCCTCCTCCCCCTCCCCCTCCTCCTTTTCCCCCAGATAGCCCAGCAGGCTGGGCACAAACTCATGATCTTACTGCCTCAGACGCTCAGGTTTTGCACTAGTCATGCTTGGCTCTTGATGCCCTTTCGTTTTGTCTTGTTTTTGCCAGTGTGGGCTGACTACTTGGTACTCTGCCTGAGCTTAGCGTCGCTGAAGAACAGGGAGCAGATCTCCTTCAGAGAAGTTGCCTGGTGGCAGCAAACCTCCCCATAGTCTCTCTGCAGTCAGATTTGGCTGCTCCAAAAATTTCCTTTTCTTCATATGATGCTTCTGATAACAGAAGCTATTCTGAGGCTCCTAGTACGAGTCCTACTGTGTACCTCTGTGTCCTAGGCTTTATAACTTCTCTCAGATAGGATGGCCTTGAGATCAGGGGTTGGATCTAATCTATTACCGCACCAAGTATTGCTTCATGTACTTGTGCGTAGCTCCAACTAAGCTCCTTCCTATATATGTCTGCCTGGCCTTGCTGAACACAGTAGATCAGCCCAGGATGGCCACACATGCTTCCTGCCTCTGAGCCTTTGCCCAAGCTGTCCTTTGCTTCTGGGATGATTTTCCTTCCTCACTGTGCCAGCCAAGGCCTCCCAACCCTTTAACGCTCAGCCCAAATGCAACACCTTTCACCTAGTCTATCTGAATCCCATTCCCATTGGAAAGTCCTCCCCTCACCCCCCCCCCCTCTAGTCCTCCATCAGTTCAGTGGCAAAGCCTGCCCCCAGAGCTCTGTGATGGTTTCTCTTCACTGGCAACTTGACTAGATTTGGAGTCACTTAGAAGACAAACCTCTGGATGTGACTGTGAGAGGGTTTCCAGAGAGATCTCACTAAGGAGAAAGGCCCATCTTGTATACGGGCAGCACCAGCTTATGGGCTGGCATCCCAGACTGAAATAAAAAAAAAAAAAGCAAAACAAAACAAGCCCAGACCAGGAAGGGGAGAGCCTTCATAGGAGTTTCTGGAGTTCTCAGAGAGCTGTCACTCATCAAGTTGCCAGTGAGATCTGGAGTCAGTCACTCCAAAAGTAGATGGAGGCAGCCTGGGCCACCAGAGGAAGATCCTGTAGTAAGGAAACCGTGGACCTGCTGTTCTCATCCACTGAGCTCCTTTGCCCTGGAGAAGCCCACTTGTTAGCTTATTACAGTTCATGGACACCAAGTCCACAATGTAGGCTAACAGAAACTATTTCTGCTTTCTGTGTTTGGATTTCAGTCCTCTCTGAGAAGTGCCACCAGAGCTCAGTACGGTGGCACTGTTTGTCAATATCTTCATTTCCCTAGCTCTGTGCCAGGCTCATCATCTAGATGAACTTGAGCCATTTAGAAGGGACCCACCCACACTGGTGACTGCTTTCATACTAGGTATTGTCAGAGAGGTAGTCTGATGTCCCCCAAGCAGCTTTGAAACCATGGGCTCAAACTAAGAGGTTCTGTTTTAGGAAGATTGTCCTGTGTAGGTTTTGATCCCCCATGGGGTGGTTTTGTGTGTGTGTGTGTGTGTGTGTGTGTGTGTGTGTGTGTGTGTGAGAGAGAGAGAGAGAGAGAGAGAGAGAACACATGAGAGAGAGAGAGAGAGAGCAAATGCACACTCTAGAGAGTCGAGCAGGGTGGGGGGATGGGGCATGATTTTGACCACTGAAGAGGCCAGAGGCTAAGGCAGTTAATGCTGCAGCCTCAGGAGCCTGAGGAGGAAGAGGGGTGTTGGGCAGTCTATCCCAGGCCAGGAAGGAGCAGAGCAAGAGCTGCATTCCTGGTGGTGAGAACAATGGCCATTAGAGCGGAGGGGGACTAGCTCCTCTGAGAGCACTTTCCCAGCTGTCTTGCTTTCTCTCAGACATCCTTTCAATGTTGTTGAGGAAGTGGTGCCAGAGGACCAAGGACCCTGAAGCTGGAAAGTCCAGACTGAAAAGGCTCAGCACAGAGCCTGACAAGGACTGGCTGGGATCGGCTTTCTCAACCTTCCTAAAGCCACGATCCCTTAGTACCGTATTTCATGTTGTGGTGACCCCCAACCATAGAAGTATTTTGTTGCTGCTTCACAGCTGTCATTTTGCCACTGCTATGAGTCATAATGTAAAGATCTATGTTTTCTGATGCTCGTAGGTTACCCCTGTTAATTGGTTGTTCAGCCCCCAAAGGGGTCAAGACCCAGAAGTTGAGGACCACTCATCTGGCTGCCCCAGACCAACCCTGTAGCTTTTACTGTCTTATTTTCCCTTTCTGTACAATAGGGAGGGTGATTGTGTGCCTTCCTCAAGGGTTGTTGGGAGAAGTTATTGAGAATATTTATGCAAAGTATACAGTAGTCACTCAGTAAGTTGGGAATGAGACAGAAGGGGTGTTAATGGGGACAGTGGTGAGTGTATATGGAGCTAAGATTGTGCACATGGCGTTTGTCTGATAATGTGGAGGTGTGAGGCCAGCCACAGAGTGTACAAGGCATTTCTGTGGCTGTGTCCTGTATGCAGTACTTGGAGTGTAATGGTACACTGAATGGTATAGCTGGGACCAGGGAGCCCCAAATCTTGGGCATTATTCTCCTCAATTCCTCTGAAATTCTCTTCCCAGGCTACCACGCAGACAAAGCCTCTTGTATGTCGTCTCCTTAAGGGCCCAGAAAGGGGAAAGCATTGATTGGGGGTGGTCCAGCAGCTGGGCAGGACAGAATGAGACCAAGGACCAGCCTTCCTGTCTGGAGGGCAGGCGTGAGTCTGGCAGACCTTGGTGCCCGGAAGCTGAACCTTCCGGTCTCCAGGGCCCACATTCCCTTCCCTCTCTGTCAAAGCATCCTGGAGAACAATGGGTAGGAGCCTTCCCCATCTGTGGGGCAGGAAGGTGGGTCTGGCCTGGCCAGCTTGATGGGGCAAACAGACTCGGGTCCTACGCCAGTTTCTCATCCAAGCAAGTCTTCCAGTTCGGTTTGCAACTTTTCCCAGACGCTCCACTGCTCCACTTGGTGCAGTGCGCAAAGCCACCTGTGGCCCGAGGCCTGTCCTTTGAGCACAGTGAGGCCAGAGGAGAGGCAGTGTGAGCTGAGCTGCTCTTCCTGCAAGTGCAGCTGCTAGGGAGAGCCTAGCCTAGATGGAACCAAATCCTCAGGCTGGTTTGGGTCTTGAGGATCCCCAGTGTCCCCAACTTCCATGTCACTGAGACGGATGGGAAAGCAGACATAGTTTCTGTTAGCCTACATTGTGGACCTGGTTTCCATGAACCTGGAATAAGTTAACATGTGGGCTTCTCCAGGGCAGAAGAGCTCAGTGGATGAGAGCAGCAGGCCCAGGGCTTCCTGAACTGCAGGATCTTCCCCTAGTGGCCCAGGCTGCCTCCATCTACTTTTGGAGTGACTGACTCCAGATCTCACAGGCAACTCAATGAGTGACAGCTCTCTGAGAACTCCAGAAACTCCTATTAAGGCTCTCCCCTCCTTGGTCTGGTTTTCCTGCAACTGTCACCAAGCCCCGAGGAGGAGCCACAGGTGACATCAAAGAGGGGCAGGACTTGACGTCGCACTAACACAGGCAAGGTGAAAGGACAGGCATTCTATGGGGACCTGACTTCCTTGAGGATAGTCAGGTCAACTGAGAAGGAAGCAGGGTTCTTTGGTCTGGGCAGATGCCTGCCTCACAGGATGGTATTCTGCACCCCTCCTCCCCTCCCTATCTGAGATCCTGGCTTCCTCTGGGTGGGATTCCCCAACCTGGGTCAGAGATATCATGTCTCAGATTGCTGTTTTCCCAACCATCACACTGCTGTCAGGTCACAGGGCATTTATTTGCAAAGGCCACCTTCACTGCCTGCTGCCTGGAATTCCACTCCTAGGCTCTCCAGCCATGTGTGTGTGTGTGTGTGTGTGTGTGTGTGTGTGTGTGTGTGTTGTGGGTACATGTTGGAGGTTGACATTGGGTGTCATATTTCTTTCTGCTTTTTGTTTCTTTTTGACACAGGGTCTTGCACTAAGTCTGGAGCTCACTGATTGGGCTTGATTATCTGAGCAGTGTGAGCCTCAAGGATCCATCTACGTCCACCTCCGAGTTGGGATTGTGTGGGTGCTGAAATATGAGCTCACATCCTTAGGCTTGCATAGCAAGCCTAATTGATGGAGCCATCTCCCTGTCCCAGACTCCTTTACATTCAGCCTAATATGTTACCTTGTTAAAAACATAACAGCTTTGGGCTGGAGAGATGGCTCAGCCGGTAAGAGCACTGACTGCTCTTGCAGAGGGCCTGAGTTCAATTCCCAGCAAACCACATGGTGGCTCATAACCATCTGCAATAGGATCTGATTGATGCCCTCTTCTGGTGTCTCTGAAGAGAGTGACAGACAGTATACTCCTATGCATAAAATAAACAAATAAATAAATCTTTAAAATATATATAACAGCTTTATTGAACTGGAAGTCATATATGAAGCTCATCCTTTTATTATAGTATAGGATTCAGTGTGTGTGTGTGTGTGTGTGTACACTCACTGATCCTCAGTACTTAAAGAGGACTGGCATCACCTTCTGAAGAATCCCAACCCCTCCCCCAGCCCCTGGTGGTAATCTTTCTTCTGTCACATGGGTTTTCACACAAATGGACTCATGTTTATGAGGTGGCCTTTTGTGACTGGTTTCTTTCACACTGCACAATGTTTTCAAGGGCCATGGTGATGTATCATGCTTCAGTTCCCCTACAAAGCATGGTCACTGTATGGGCCTACCCTAGTTGGTTGGTCCATCCATCAGCTGATGGATATCTGGGTCCTGTCCTCCCTTTCACCATCATGAATAAGGCTGCTCTGAACATGGCTGTGCAGTGTTTTGTGTGAACATGTTCAATTCTCCCAGCACTGCAGATCTAATAGTGGATTTATGGACTCACCGAACTCACATCTCCATTTTGAATCTTTACAGGCTTCATCAAACCATTTTCCCAAGTAGAGGCGATGATGTTTCACGTTGGTGTTTCTCTGCCTCTTCACCGAATGCATGCTGTTATCTGTCTCTTTATTGGACTGCTCCTGATGGGCTCATTTCGTTGTGATTTTGATTTGCATCTCTCCAGGGACTTTTCATATGTATATGAATATGCATAGCTTCTCTGGGAAAATAGCGGCTCAAATCGTCTGCCTTTTAAAGTTTTAATTGGGTTGTTTGCCCTCTTGCTGCTGGGTGTTAAAGAGTTTGCAGGGACTGGGAAAGGTAGCTCAGTGAATGAGTATTTGTCTAGCATGGGAGAAGCTGTAATTCGATTTCTAGCACTGGGCTGCTGCTGCTTCTTCTTCTTCTTCTTCTTCTTCTTCTTCTTCTTCTTCTTCTTCTTCTTCTTCTTCTTCTTCTTCTTCTTCTTCTTCTTCTTCTTCTCCTTCTCCTTCTCCTTCTCCTTCTCCTTCTCCTTCTCCTTCTCCTTCTCCTTCTCCTTCTCCTTCTCCTTCTCCTTCTCCTTCTCCTTCTCCTCCTCCTCCTCCTCCTCCTCCTCCTCCTCCTCCTTCTTCCTCTTCCTCTTCCTCTTCCTCTTTTTTTTTTTTTTTGTTTTTCGAGACAGGGTTTCTCTGTATAGCCCTGGCTGTCCTGGAACTCACTTTGTAGACCAGGCTGGCCTCGAACTTAGAAACCCGCCTGCCTCTGCTTCCCGAGTGCTGGGATTAAAGGCGTGCGCCACCACGCCCAGCTTCTCTTCCTCTTCCTCTTCCTCTTCCACTTCCTCTTCCTCTTCCTCCTCTCCCTCTCCCTCTCCCTCTCCCTCTCCCTCTCCCTCTCCCTCTCCCTCTCCCTCTCCCTCTCCCTCTCCCTCTCCCTCTCCCTCTCCCTCTCCCTCTCCCTCTCCCTCTCCCTCTCCCTCTCCCTCTCCCTCTCCCTCTCCCTCTCCCTCTCCCTCTCCCTCTCCCTCTCCCTCTCCCTCTCCCTCTCCCTCTCCCTCTCCCTCTCCCTCTCCCTCTCCCTCTCCCTCTCCTTCTCCTCCTCTTCCTCCTCCTCCTTCTGCTTCTCCTTCTGCTTCTCCTTCTGCTTCTCCTTCTGCTTCTCCTCCTCCTCCTCCTCTTCCTCCTCCTCCTTCTGCTTCTCCTTCTTCTCCTCCTCCTCCTCCTTCTGCTTCTCCTTCTTCTTCTTCTCCTCCTCCTCCTCCTTCTGCTTCTCCTTCTGCTTCTCCTTCTCCTCCTCCTCCTTCTTCTTCTTCCTCTTCTTCCTCCTCCTCTTCTTCTTCTTCCTCTTCCTCTTCCTCTTCCTCTTCCTCTTCCTCTTCCTCTTCTTCTTCTTCTTCTTCTTCTTCTTCTTCTTCTTCTTCTTCTTCTTCTTCTTCTTCTTCTTCTCCTTCTCCTTCTCCTTCTCCTTCTCCCTCTCCCTCTCCTCCTCCTCCTCTTCCTCCTTCTTTTCCTTCTCCTTCTTCTCCTCTCCTTCTTCTCTTCCTTCCTCCTCTTCCTCTTCTTCCTCCTCCTCCTCCTTCTTCTAAAGTGTCCTGGGTGTAAGTCTGTCATTAAATTCATTAAATATGTAATTATAAATGTTTTCAACTAAACTCCAAGCCTTTTAATTTTATTGACAGTGTCTCTTGAAATACAAATGCTTTTAGTTTTAAGGAAGTCCAAATTATCTATTTTTGCTGTATTTTGATATTAAGGGGGAAAATAAATATTTTTCTTCCCATTTTAGGTCCTATAACAGCATATATAGGCTGAGATCCTATAACAGCAACTGGAAGATAAAGATGAATGTTCATTTGCTGTAAGTTTTACATTGCGAAAGACACGAAGAACCAACGGCGGAGGCAAACCTCAGTATATTAGGGTGACATTTGCCAGTGTGGATAGTTGTAGGAACTGTGCTGGACAACGGAGATGTAAGCCAAGGGTCATTAACTGAGGGAGTCTTGCCGGGCCTGTGCGTTCAGATTCCTTTCTGAGTCTCTTCTGAAATAATGGCCCTCCTTTGCTCTTCATATACGGAGAATACTTCTTTTTGTTTTTTAAGACAGAATGTCCCTATGTAGCCCAAGCTGGCCTTAGTTCTTGATCCTTTTGCCTCCACTTCCCTAGTGTTGGGATTATAGCCTTGCACCACCAGACTGCGCTCAGGAGGGGAGGCCTTGCTGATGGTCTTATGACCTACTTCAGAAAGAAACCTGGAGAGACCTTCTGCTTATCTCTCAATCGCAAAAGGTCCATGTTTTGAACTACAGCATCCGTTCTAAGGAGCCATAGTCCCAGGAAATGAAGGAAGGCTGTGATTGTGGTCTGTTCTCAGTGCGAATCACCCAGGCTGCCATGACCACTGGTTCAGAGCTGGAGCTGACTTTGTGGGACTGAACCTGTAATTTGCCCTAGATCCCTGGTTACCATCAGAACTCGCTTGAATTGTTGGGTGTGAAGTTGGTGCTGCAATCAGAAAGAAGATAGAAATAAAACCACTCAGCCTCTTTCAGGGCAGCCCAGCACCTTGAATTCCAGAATTTCCCCCTCTCTCTAAGGTGGCTCTTAAAGCCTGGGTTGACTAGCGACATTGGCAAATCCTGAAGGCCCACCAGGCTTGGGCTCCAGGGTCCCAGGAAATGAGTGACTCTTGGGCTTCAGTAGAATTGTTGGGGGTGGGGTGAGGTGGGCTCTTTCCCCTAGCACTAGGAAGGGGGTGCATATCTAGAAATTCTGACCTACTTAGCATGGGATGGCTGGACCTCACTGGTTTTAAAAGTCCGTGCTTGCTTGCATGCGTGCGTGCGTGCGTGCTTGTGTGAGTGCGTCCTAGTGTGCACCCTGAACTAGATCGCTGCTGGGGAGGACTGGCCTCCAAGGTCAATCCCCTGGTGGAGAAACATCTCTGAATGAAGGAGGACACCGAGGAGGAAGGAGGGGGGGCAATAGTCCTAAATACTGACATTCCTTCCCCCATCTTACTATCCCTTTATTTAATACAAAACCCGTGAGATTCCACAGGAGTTCATTTGGGAGAAGAAAAAGAATTTTGACGTCGCCATCTAGCGGCCAGTGGTGAGACAGACGCTTCTGAGAACTGAGTCTAATTTACAAAAGGCTTCCTTTGTGAAGGAGTTTAAAGACTGGTGATAGGGATGATAATCCCAGTTTGTAGGATGCTTGTTTAGCATGCAGAAAGTCGTAGGTTTTATTCCCAGCTTCGTAAAACCTGGTCATGGTGGCGCTCGCCGGAAACTCCATCACTGGGGAGGTAAGAGGCAGGGGGATCTGAAGTTCACGGCTGTCTTTGGTCACATAGTTCAACGCGTGAGCCACCCTGCCTCAGAAAAACTAAACGGAACTGGAGATAAGGGTCCCAGGCTGCACAGAAAATGATGGACACTCACCAGGAAGGACAGCTCTTCCTACCCTCAGGGCTAACTGACATTCCTTTGACAAACAGCTGGAGGAAGGGGCTGGCTTTCAGACCTCTGGGGAGGTGTATAGATTATTCCAGGTGCCTCAAGGAGCAGGCAAATGGATTGTGACCAGAAAAGGCTTCCAGGGAGCTGCGTGGGGCGGGGTGGGCAGGGTGGGGCGGGGTGGGGAAGCAGAAGGAGCAGTGGCCTGGCCATGGAAGGAAGCGGCTCCTAGACTTTGTGTTCAGGGTCTTGACATGGGCTCACAGTGACAGGCTGATAGCTCCTGCTGGGGCCAGACAAGAGTTCAGGACGGATTTCAGGACTGGGCTGCTCCAAGGGTCTCACTCCAGCAGAACATGGAAAAACCAAACCAAACCAAACCAAACCAAAAAAACCCAAAACCCATTCAGGAGGAGAAACTGGGTGTTGTGAGCCTGGGTGTGTACAAAGGAAGAGGTGAATTTTTTTTTCAATAAAAATAGTTCAGTGTGGACAGAACTGATTTAAGAGCTTGTATGGCTGGAGGGAAGGCCTGATATGGAAGTCTCCATGAGATATTTGCCCTTGTTTGCTAACATTAATATTACTATTTTTATTTTGTCTAGGATCCTTTAGTCCCAAACACACCCAGAACTTCGAGGGAGGCAAAAATTCCAAAGAACACAGTTTGGGAAACACTGATCAGTAAGAAAGTCTCCAGTTTTGTGCCGGGAAACTGTGAAGAGTCCGTTTAGACGATCATGCTTCAACGATGACTTAGAAGATGCCCAGTGTCTACTGGTCCGGTCAATAGTCATGAGAACCCGAGTGGGATGGAGATGGAGTTAGTGATGGGTCCAAAGGCTTTGTCAGGGTCAAAAGTTCAATGAAGTCTGAAACATTGCAACTGTGGCGAGCTGAAGACCCTAAACTTGGCTTAAAATGCAAAGTCAAGAGTAGATGTAGGCATTCTTGTAAGTTTTCTTGCACGATGGAGACTGAGTTCTGGGCCTAGCACATGCCAGGCCAGCACTCCATGACTGAGCTACATCTTCAATCCTTAGTATTACCATTGAGCCCTGTTCAACAATGGGAAAATGAAATCACCTACAGATCTCATAACTTACCTAAGATCGTCCAAACTAGCAGGTGTCAGAGCATGTCAGGGACCAGACTCCTTCAGGGTCTGCTGACTTTGGCCTGGACAGAGGCTGACTTGGGGCATCACACTCATGCCTTTCTGAGCAAGCAGCGCATGTGTAGGGAGTGGATGCAGGTAAGCTTAACTTAGGGCAGAATAGGGGGCAGGAGATAGTGAGTCCCTCCCTGTCAGGGCTGCTCAATGCAGCTGGGAGATCCTGCCAGAGTCGGAGAGATGGCCACTGGAGAGATGGCTCAGGTAATTTTTTTTTCTCTGCAATTCAGTACTCCTCCCCACCTGTGTGTGTGACCTGTGTTAACAAGTTCGTGTTTGGGTGTGGAAGCTGGAGGCTAATGCTGGGTGTCTTCCCTTATTTTTTGAGACAGGGTTTCTTACTGAACCTGGAGCTCACTGACTAGATTAGACTGGCTAGCAATGAGCTCCAGGGAGCTTTCTTTCTCCACCTCCCCAGTACTGGGGTTACAGGCACACCCCACTGACCCAGCTTTTCATGTGTGGGTTGGGGATCCAAACTCAGGACCTCAGGTTTTCCTGGTAAGCCCTTAACCAACTGAGTCACTTCCCCTGTCCTTTGGTAGTTTTTAAAGTCCTTATTAAGTGGGGAGAATGGTAAGTTTGATATAGGAAAGTATACATTATTTATACTACGTTAGGGTTTCTCTGAGGATATATATGTACTCCTGAGTTCTGGGAGGACCCGTGACAGATTTCACACAAGTGTTTAGGGTTCACCTTGCATTTTGTTCATTTCTGTTTAGGATGCAGGAGTTGGGCTGTTTACACTACCTGGATGCCCAGTTTCTGGTAGCAAGATTGGATGGTCCACGCTGGTTTTTAATGGAGTCACATGTCCTGGTCCTCAATTTGGGGTGGTGGTTTCAGGAACTGGGCAGACTCACGTTGGGATTAGAAAGCTAGGTTCAAGGAAGTCTCACTCACATAGAGGAAGACAAACCCAAGCTATGGACTTAGCTTTTCTGTGCCTCAGTTTCCTCATTTAGTAAGGAGGGGGAGTGGTCTCAGGCATACCTGCAGAGGGATGTCTGGTGCTACCTTCTGCACCTGGGAAATACTCAGGGGCCATGTTCCTGCTCACTGGTCCTTCTTGACACGGATAATGCTGGTTCCCAGGCCTCAGCCTTGAAGGCCAAGGCCATTTGCCTCCTGGGGGCCTCTGGCTTTGGAAGGCTTCCCAGGAATCCTTGAGCTAAGCATTATCTTTTCAGCCTGTGTGAGACTTCTGCTTGGGGCTTCCAAACTAAACTAGTTTCGCCTTAAATACAAGAAATCAATCCTTGCAGCCAAGCTGTTATTCCAACATTGATTTGGCATAAATTTGGAGAGAAAATGGCTAATAAATACTTGCAGGGGCAATAAACACTGGGGAGAATTATCTTTGAGGCAGCAGCTAGGGGTGGGCTAGGTGGGACAATCAATTCCCAGCTTCCCACCCTGAGCTTCTGCTCCCACCCTTAGCTCCTCATTAGCAGCAGCAGAGAGCTGGCAGTCTTGCTTGGTCTGTGGTGGGTTTAGGGAGGAGGAGGAGGAGGAAGGAGAGGAAGAGGAAGAAGAGGCGGCTCTGAGGTCTTTCTGGGACTCTCTGCCATTGAGACCAGCATAGCAGCATAAACAGTAAGAGGAAGGCCTGTTCCTCTTCAGTCCTTACTCCCCACTGCTGCAGACTAACCCCTTTTTTTGGGTCTCTGGTTGCAGGTGGACAAAGGAGTCAGCAAATGACAAAGAGGACAGGAGAGAGCATGTTGAATCTGAGTGTATTGTCACAAAGTGAACACCAGTCTTATATAATATAGAAAACAAAGGGGTAGGATGTCACAGTAGGCAAAGTACATTGAAGTATCTGACACAAAACAAAGGAATGACTTCAAAGGACTTAGAAGAACCAGGTAATATTTACAGTAAAGATAAAACAGCCCTGCCTATGGTCAGCTAATAACAGGTAAGGATTTCACACCCTAGTCACAATTTGTGCTACTCCTTTGAGCCTTGTGGAAGCTTGCACCAGGTGGTTCTGCTCTAGCAGACCTTCTCATGAATAATGCAATACCACACACACACACACACACACACACACACACACACACACACACACACCCATTTCCTAGGCCTTGGTAAATTCTTGCATACGGGTGTAACTTGGCTGTTCTTTTAAGTATTTTTAGGGAATCTCCATTTGTCAGAAGAACTCACCAACTTGCTTCTATTATGCAATGTAGTCTGCCATACCTGACTATAGTGAAGATTCTAAGTATACTTTGCTAAGCTTGCCCTGAGATTTCTAACTCTTAGCCAGTAAAATACTGTAAGAAAGCATGCAAGACCCTCCACAATATTTCACAAATCTGGGGCATTCAAGCTATGGGAATGCCAAGGTTCCAAGAGGTTGAGTTTCCTTGAAACTCTTTGCCTCAGGACTGCTTCCAGGTCTCCAAACCTGTAATGCGAGTCACTACTAGAGTGGATGTAGCACCCCCCCACCCACGTCAGTATGAAATCTAGACCAATTAAGCCCTATGCCTCCATCTTAACATCTGGGGAGAAAGAACACTTCCCTCAGGCATTCCTTGTGCAAGATGCTGGGACAACCTGCTCCGCAGCCGCAGCCACTATCCCTGCATGTGGCAGCTGTGACAGTGACTATCCCTTTACAAGTGAAAGGAGAAACTGTCTTCAAGGTTTTCAGACTGTAGAAGGCATTGAATAAGGGTTTCTGCTATCTGCGGACACACCAAGGGGTTTTGGGGGTGGGGTGGGGTGTCACACCCTGTCTTTCCCTGCTATATCTGGTTCTGTTGCCAGCTCGGCTGAGGCCATCCCAGAAGAATAATTGTCACCCTCCTGGGATCCCTGGAGCCCCTGAACTTGTCCCCTTCACAGACTCAGTCTCAGAAGTTCCTCACAAGGTGGCAGACCAGGAAGCAGAATGCAGAAAGGGGCTGGGCTGGGTGTCACCTTCAAGGGATGCACTTCTGGCAACCAGGCCCCACCTTTTAAAGGTTCCAAGCCCCCTGAAGTAAGGCCATCCTCTGGGGAGCAAGGGTGCAGAACATAACCCGCAGTTAAAGTGGAGCATCTCATTGATTCTTGCTCGTAAAGCTGCATTAGCTACTATTCTTGCTGCTGTGGCAAAATACCCGAGGAAAACACCATAAGGAAGGGGAGGTTTCTTTCAGCTTATGTCTGAGGGTGCACCCCATTGTGATGGGGGAAGGCACAGCTGCAGGAGTGGGAGGCAGCTGGTCACCTCTGCAGAAGTCAGGAAGCAAAGAGAGACGAATATTGGAATGTTGGTGTAAGCTTACTCTCTCCTCTCTATTCAGACAGGGACCCCAGACCATGGAATGGCGCCACCTACATTTAGGGTGTCTCGTTCCACCTTGATTAACACAAATCTAGAAACTCCGAAACAAAAAGGTTCTAGGACTATGTTTTAGCGAGGATGCGCAGTCACTTAAGAAAACAGTGGTTTGTAGTGTGAGCCAGTAATCTGCAAGTGTTTTCCTAAGTGACCACACTTTGGGGGCTGGGTGTTATTGCAGTTAATGCTGCTTATCTTGGCTAACACATCATTCTAGAACCTTTCCCAACACTCAGTGCCAGTCACGGCTGGCACCCAGTGATAATTAATTTGCTGTGCCTAGTCTATATTTTAATTAATACTTAGAAATCAAATTGAGTATTTGTGATGGTTTGTATATGCTCAGCCCAGGGAGTGGCACTATTAGAAGGTGTAGCCCTGTTGGAGTAGGTGTGTCACTGTGGGTGTGGGCTTTAAGACCCTCATCCTAGCTGCCTGGAAGCCAGTATTCTGCTAGCATCCTTCAGATGAAGATGTAGAACACTCAGCTCCTCCTGAATCATGACTGCCTGGATGCTGCCATGTTCTGGCCTTGATGATACTAGATTGAACCTCTGAACCTGTAAGTCAGCCCCAATTAAATGAATGTTGCCTTGGTCATGGTGTCTGTTCACAGCAGTAAGACCCTAACTAAGACAGTATTCTTTTTACTGTCAGGCCCATTCAGTTCATGGCTTTCCACACAGTTCCAAAATGGACCCTCCAATTATGGACCAGCTCTGGTTTCTGGCATGTTCTCAGGTTTAGCTGCGTGGAACAGTTCTATCATTCAATGTCTTCCCTTTTCCATCTTTCAGACATCAGCTATTATTTATAAGAAACCTTCCTCTTAAGTATCTCATGACCTCAGTCCTCTCTCTCTAATCCCCACCTCCACCTTTCTCCTGGGGCTTCTTCACAACCCAGGCCAGTCTTGAGGTCAAGCTTAGCTGCCCTCTCACTCTCAAGACTCCAGTCTGGTTGCCATAGTGATCTGTCCCCTATGCAAATCTGGGCACATCACTTGCAGATCTAATACCCCTCTACTTGTGGAAATATTTTCCCAGGACCCTCAGAACCAAGGGACCTCCCACCTCCATGGGAGCTCAGGAGGGATGGGGGGTGTCAGACCTAGAGAGTCTTTTACTACAGGTTCTCCTTGTATGGTCTTACACGGACAGAGGAGTGGCTTAGAATGACCAGAGGGTGCACCCTGCCCTACCTGCCCCTTGCTCCTGCACCCCTGCAACAGGGCTCTCTGGTGGCCTTGAGGCATGGATGGGGTATGGGATAAACATGAGACAGCTCCCTTCTAGTAGGAGTGAGGTTTGTTTGTCTTGGAACACTTCCTGCAAGATCGGGAACGGGGAACGACACAACAACGGCGCCCCTTCAGGCCAAGACCAGTAGGTTCCCTTCCACAGTGAGGCCTCCTGCGCTTGGTTCAGTTAGCACTTGGCTCAGATAGTGAGCAGGCTCCCACTCTTTTAAAACACATCGCTGGCCCAGCGGTGGTGGTGGCGCACGCCTTTAATCCCAGCACTTGGGAGGCAGAGGCAGGCGGATTTCTGATTTCAAGGCAAGCCTGGTCTACAAAGTGAGTTCCAGGACAGCCAGAGCTACACAGAGAAACCCTGTCTCGAAAAACGAAAGGGGAAAAAAAAAAAAAAAAAAGAATACAGTTGATAATGCAAAACAAACAAACAAAAACAAAAACCACATTGCTGAAGAGTGACGTGCACGCTATGAGTTTATACAACTTAAATATATGGTTCAGTGGGGGGCGGGGGGAATACATTCCTAATCACCCGGAAGTTGCCTGATGTCCCTGCCAAGTCCACATCCACACTTTCCCAGCCAGAGGTGAGCACGAGTCGGACCATGCCGATTCTTCTTGCGAGTTATGGAGCTGTGTATAAACAGGGTCTTCAGGCCCAGATCCGCTGTGTACAGGTTCTTTCTCAGCATCGTGCCTGTGCGACTCCTTTGTAGTGACTGTATGGATTTTTAACTTGCTGGGAAATACTCTATTATGTGCTGTATACAATGCAACCTGGTACCTTTTGTTTACCTAGCTTTCCGTTTGTACTTGGGCCTTTTCCTTCTTCTTCTTCTGTGTGGGGGCAATTACAGACAGGGCATTTCCTCCACTCAGGGCTTCTGTTCCATGCCTGGCATTGTCCTATTGTGTTCCGGTCCTGGCCGTCTGTCCTGCTTTCCTCTCTCTGTGGGCACCTGTTTGGCTGCTGGGGCTTAGGGTGTTTGACCTGGACCTGTGATGGTCCTGTGGGGTCTCACACTACCTTGGGAGGCCAAGCTGTGGCTCTGACAGTCTTAGTCTGGGGAGACTAAGACTTGCTTCATGCGCTTGCTTCCCTATTCTTGCTGATGCTAACATCTGTGGGCCACCTTTTAGCGCTGGGTTCTCTTGCCTAACTCTTTGTCTGCATCCCTTGGCTGTCAGCCAGTCCGGAGGCTGCTTGTATGCCTCCAACGAGCCTTCAAGGATGCTTCTGGAACTGGGATATTTATCAGAGACAGATCAGGAAAGCCAGCACCGTAAGACAGGCAGCTCTGTGCTGCCTTGGGGGACACATTCTTGGCTGTCTTCCCAAAACGTTCGTGGTGTGGTACTGTCTGTCAGTATTAACAAGCATGGGTGTCCCTAAATGTTTTTATTTGTGTGTGTGTGTGCGTGGGTGCGCACATCTAGTAGTATGTACATTCCTGCATATAAGCATGCATTTATTTGATTTGTATGTTGTCATAAAATATTTTCTCTTAGCTAGGTATGATGGTGTGTGTGTATAATCTCAGAGTCTAGGAGGCTGGGGCAGGTAGGTAAAAGGCCAGCCTGGGCTACACAACAAGATCGAGTCTCAAGAAAACAGTGCAAAACAACAAATATGAGATTTCTCCTAAACAGTGTGGTTTTGTTTTAAAGGTATCTTCTCCACTTCCTTCCTTGTGCCCTCAAAGATCTTGGCTAACATAAGACATCAAGGCAACACCTTCTTTGTAGATGGAAGAGGTAAGATCCATGTTTATTCTGCCCCTTCCCATGGCATAGCCACAGGCAACAGACACCTTAGCTCCTGCCATAGGCAGGGAACCTAACATGGGCTTGAGCTATGTTTGGAAGGGACAGGATCCTGGGGGGGGGGCACTTAACGCTGTAGGATGATAAAGTGCTTGGAAGAGATGGTGAATGTCTGTTGACCATGCACGCAAATCTGAGTTGTAACATGTTACTTTTAGCTGTGTTGATCTTGAGAAAACTTCTCTCTGTGCTTCCGTGTCTCGAAGAAGTCATCTCTAGTTGTGAGGGCCAATATGGCAGATGCCATTCACCTGTGGCCAGAGCGCTCGGAACGTGAGACCAGATTTTAGTTTAATTTTAATTATTTAACATTTAAATTCAAATTGCTGTGACTAATGACTGTGATATAGAATCCACCACTAGAGGACAGCACTGGTTGGCTTCAAGCCACACACATATATATAACCTCCACCCCACCAAACCCAGTGTAATCCAATTTAGTGAAAATAAATAAATAAATAAATAAATAAATAAAAGCTCTGCCTGCTCTTTCTTTGTTTCACACATGTATTTTCCTTTTCCTTTTGAACTACGGATGCCAAAGGCTGGGAGAGGCTGACCTTCTTAATGGGAACACTGGAGGGCAGCAATGGGTATTTTCAAAATGCTCAATCACAGGAGGTTTTCCTTTGCTTGTGGCTGATGGCCAGCAACCTCAGGGGAATGCCAGAAAGCTGTGTTTGCTGAGCTCTGTCCTCTTTTTCCTGTGCGGGGCAGCTGGGTGGGGAGGTCATGAAAGTGGGGGGTTGGATGTTTTACAAACAAGTTCAAGTTCCCTTGTTTGTTGGTTCCCGTAGCAGTTGGGCTGTCAGCTGCTCAAACCGTTTTGTTCTGCAACCACGTTTGAAAACGATGTGAGGAAGAATAAACAACCGTGAACGTGGAGTCAAGGAGACCTGAGCGTGAAGCACCAGCTTGGCTGCCTGCCTGCTGTGGACCTTGGACAAATTGCATGGCAATTCTGGGTCCCTGGTCTCCTCTTCTGATACACCATGACCTGGTGTAAGGAGCTGCTTCTGTATGAAATCATCTCCATTTGGTTATTCACTGGGCCTGTGCTGACCACCTTAAAAAAATACCTGAGGGTAATCAACTTACAAATAGCAAAGACTTCTTTAAACTCATGGGTTTGGAGGGTGCCGCCTATGACTTATTGGGTCGATTGCGTCGGTCTGTCTTACGGTAAGGCAGCCCATCAATGGAAACAGCACGTGACAAACCAAAACCACTTACTTCATCGGCCAAGAAACAAAGGAGAACGAGGGAGTAAACTGAGCAGTTTCCTCCAGAGGCCACCCATCCCCAGTGACCTAAAGACCTCACTAAATTTCACCTCTCAAAAGCCATGTTTACCTTTCAGCTGCACCATCATGGGGACCATGCCTTAACACACAGCCTTTGGGGGATATTCCAGATGGGAACTTCAGCAGGCCTGGATAACAATGCCTCTGATTTGCCTCCACTATGAATACTGAGTTCCTGCCAAATGAAGAGAAGAGGCCATTTATCCAGATCATGTAGCCTAGTCAGTGGCAGAACCAGGGTTCCAGCCCTGCCCCACCTGCTGCCAATACCTTTTTCTGCCTGACCATGCTACAGGTGTGGAGCCAGGCACTGTGTAACAGACGGGACAGAGGTGACAGCAGTGAGGAGGAAGGAGGACTGCAGGCCTAGGTTCCTCCAGCCACAGCAGATGACCGTCGGCTGCTTGGAAAGATGAACTGAGGGCCCCAGTGTCTTCATCTGGCAGACTGAAGGGGTTCTGCTTACGGCCTTCAGCACCCGCCTTTTTGAAGATAAAGCGGGAGCTTCAAGACTAGGGTGTCTGGCACAGCAGGTCACTGGCCCATATTCAAAAGCGACAGGAGGCCTGGCATGTCAGGAAAATTCAGGAAGAGGGACTCCAGCTGAGGGTCTGGACTCAAGGATGTGGCAGGGGTGGGAGAAATGGGAAGGGGTGGGTTGCAAGGCTCCACAGTCCTTGGATCTGGCCTAGAAAAGATCCGGGAAGCTGGGTGAAGTTAACACACGAGCTGTGCACTAGGTGTCTGTGTCCTTTGGGTTCTAGAGGGGAGAAAATGTCTGAGAATCATTGTTTTTATATATTTGTCTCGGGGAAACCATACATGTTCACCACTGGGTTGACCTTTCAGGTTGCTTAGGCGTCTCTTGGCACTGCAGGAGGGGGAGGGGCCTGTGTTTGTGTTTCCTGATGCACAGCAGCCTCTCCCGTCACATCTGTTACCTCTCAGCCTTCCACTCACTTCTGTTTCCCATTTTCCTTTGTGTGTATGTATGTGCGTGTATGCACACGTGTGTGAGTTCATGGATGTATACACTTGTGCGTATCTGTTTATGTGCACTTGTGCAGGTGTGTGTACATGTGTTATGTACATGTATGTATGTGCTTATGCATGTGTATGTGTATATATGTATGATTGTGTGTGTGTGCATAGGCCACAGGCCAATCTAAGGTGACATTCCTCAGATGCTGTCCACCTTATTTTTTGACACAGGGACTCTCACTGGGACCTGGGTCTTGCCAGTCAGATTAGGCTGGCAGGTCAGTGAATCTCAGGAGTCTCCCCTACCACCTCTGTCTTCCCACCGCTGTATTACAAGCACACACGACGATAGCTGGCTTTTGATGTGTGTTCTGGATATTGAGCTCAAGTCCGTTTGCGTGTATGGCAAGCACTTTACTGACTGAACCACTTTACTAAGCTTTCTACCTTCCTTGAAAACCTCACTGTGGTCCCCCTCTGGGGACTGATTGTGAAGGAAATGTGTGTGTGTGTGTGTGTGTGTGTGTGTGTGTGTGTGTGTGTATGTAAAGAAACTCCTCAGCCTCCCTGTTTGTGAGGTGCAGTGTCTGAGACCCATTCAGAGCCATCACTATGTGGAATTGGTTCTCAGCAGCATGTTGCCTGCAGCCCTTCCTGGAGTTACGGTATAAAATGGCCTTCTTGTTGAATTGCTCCTTTTGGGATAGGTCAGAGCAGTGCCAGGCTGCAGGAAACAGGCTTGGAATCAGTGTCGAGAATATTTAATAAATTTAATTGTTTGAAAACATCATCAACTCAGTACAGACTTGGTGTAAAAATGAGCACTGGGGTGTAGGAGGGGGAGAGCTCACCTGGGGAAACTGCTTACCTTGTAGGCATGAACACCTGAGTTGGATTCCCAGCAGGCAGGTATGGTAGATTACAGGAGTAATCCCAGCATGGGGGAGTCAGGGTCAGGTGGATCCCCGGGGCTTGCTGGCTGGTCAGCCTAGCTCAATGGTTAGGTACACCACTGGGGGATCCTCTCTTAAAATGAAGTGGGCGGTGCTTGAGGAATGAAATCTGAGTTGTCCTCCAGCCTCCACACACATGCACACACATACACTGGCCATTTGGTCAGTGAGATACTTCACCCCCAAGTTTTGGATACTAACATATATTTCTAAAGTTGAACAGATATCCACTAAATGGGACTCCCCATTGAGAATACTGGAGCCACACTGTCCAATTTATAACTACCAATACTGGATAACCCATTAGAATCTATACTGTCCAACTCAGGACTATCAAATACAGGATAGTCTATCCATATTGGTCAATACATGGTCTATTTTATCCCATCTGCTTGGTGTGGAGTGATGGATACCCGAAGACACTCATTAATTTTCCAAGAACAAAAAGCACACACCCACAGTTGAACTTTGTATAGCTTATGAAGTGTTGAAAATGTTCAAATTGTTTTTGACATTTCAAGACCAAGAAGTTTAATACAGAAACTTGGGGTCCTAGTTTACTGGACAACATTGTCCTCATGGGGACCCAATTCCCATTTTGATGCTACTGTCTGGGGCTGAGTCTCAAGTGTCCCTTCCAGAAGTGAGTAGATGTTTTCTCACTGTGATGGTCATCTGGGTCCTTTGAGCATTTGAGTGTGTGACCCCACCCCCGGTCTGTGCTAACCTATGAAAATCTAGGCACTAGCTAGCTTAAGCTTGTCTGGGAGAGAGCAGTCAAGGAAGCCATGACGATGTGTGTCATCATACACTGACTGAGAACCATTTATTCAGATAGGTTGCTCCTCCTGGCTCCTTTATGGCAGAGTTAGCCCTTTAAAGCCGTGGTTTTCAACCTGTTCTTGACCCCGTTGGGGCAGATATCCTGCATACATACCAGATATTTACATTGTGATTCATAGCAGCAGCAAATGTACTGTATGAAGTAGTAATAAAATAATGTTATGGCTGGGGAACCACAGCCTCACCACAACATGAGGAACTGTATTAAAGGGCTGCAGTATTAGGAAGGTTGAGGACCACCACTCTAGAGACTGTTGGGCTTCTAGCTGGGTTTTGTGTCTGCTCCTAGGTTCTGGGTCGCATGATCTAACAAGCCAACTCCTCACTTTGGATGTCTTTTCCGATCCAGAAGACATCAGAGGCCATACTTAGTGAATTGAACTAGGTATCATGAAAGAAGTGGCAGAGAAAGCCCAGAGTCTCAGTGAATGTGTATTGTTGATGTCAAAGACATGTTGTCACAGACCTCAGAATCTCAGACCTATGGAGAAAATGGCAAAGCCTTCCTCTGGACCAAATGTAGATATTGAGAATGTGCACAGGAAATGTCCACTTTAGCTTTCTCTCCCTGGATATTTATAGTCTGAAGACTGTTCCCCTATAAAGACCGTTCCTACTGAGATTAGGTAAACCTGTCTACTTGATCCAGCTGTATACCATACACCCTGTCTCCTTTGTTTATCTGCATCTACTAACCCCACTTCCTTGTTCAGCCATATGCACTAACCCTGCCTCTCTCTTTATATAATAAAAACATTATATTTCCATTATGTGCTGAAGTTTCTTCAACTGAGAGCTCAGATCACCCAACCTTGGCTTTTCTGTTTCTGGGTTTGTCTTTTTTTTCATTCTCTTGCCACCCCAGTCAGGTCCATGTCCCCAGAGCCATGCTAGATGTAGCAGTGTTCTCTCCTGCGTGGGTCTATCCTTGAATCCAGCACTGGCTATAGAGTCCGAATGCTTTGAGAATTCCTGGGTCAGGAGGCTGACCAGTGGTTCCAATGGTTGTAGGTGCTTTAGTTTGCTTCTCTGTTCCTGTGATAAAACACTCATCCAAAAACAACTTAGGAGAGGGAAGGATTAATTTGGGTTGTGGGTCACAGTCTACCATCAAAGGAAGCTTGTGCAAGAACTCAAGGCTGGAACCCCAAGGCAGGAATGAAAGCAAAGACCATGGAGGAATGTTTACTGGCTTGCTCTATGTGGCTCACTCCGACAGCTTTCTTATACAGCCCAGGAGCATGTGCCCAAGGTTAGCACTGCCTACACAGTGGTCTGAGCCCTCTCGCACCAATTAGAAATTAAGAAATGTTTCCACAGACATGACAACTGGCCAATCTGATAGGGGCAACTCTTTAGTTAAGGTTCCCCTTTCAAGGGACTCCAAGCTTGTGCCAAGTTGACAACTGAAGCTAGCTATGCTAGGGGTCTTTGTCCAGTTTCCTTCTCTGGGCGTGTATCCACTTCTCTGTACCTGAGACGGTCATTTGGTGGGCATTGCTGTCAGCTAGTGGACACTTGAATATCCTTGATTCTTAACCTGTGGGTAGTGATCCTCTTGGGGTCTGCCATCCTGCATATCAGATATTTACATAATGATTTATAGCAGTAGCAGATTTACAGTTATGAAGCAGCAACAAGATAGTTCTTCTAATACTATGAATGACACTTTATTCAGTCATTTTCTTTACAACTGAAACTCTGGGAATTCAAAATTAACATCCTTGCCTGTGAGCTTCTTGTACTCACCAGAAAAAGTTCCGACCTTGTGCTCTGAGTTGTTCTGCTGTGCTTTGTCTAAATGGACTTTGATGAGCCAGCTGCCATCCAGTTTCACACAGATCCTCTACCCACAATTTCACTTGGGAAGACCAAGTCTTCAATGATGGCGTCATGCACTACTGTCAGGTGTGGCTTCTGGGGTGCTTTTGCTTATTTTTTTTGAACATCTTTTCCAGGTTGGCTTGGACAGAATCCTCCTCTGAGCAATGAAGACCACATGCTTCCTGCTGAACTTTTTCTCCAATTCACGAACTAGCCTGACATGAATTTTCTGGAAAGACTTAAAGCTGAGGAACTGGTACAATAATTATGATAGCTTTCCGACCACCACCAACTTCAATTTCCTTGGTTGTGGTGATGTTGAGTTCCCACAGCTGTGCCTTGAGATACAAGTTCATTTCCAGCTCGAGCAGCACCTGAGAGATGCCAGACTCGGAACCCGTCCAGCTTCTCAACATTTGGCTTCACAATCTTGGCGCTCAAGCTGAACGTGGCTTCGTCCTTACGGAGTGCTGGCTTAGAAAGAGGGACAGCTGTCTCGAGAACCGCAACAAGATAATTTTATGGTTGAGAGTCCTCACAACAGGAGGAGCTGTGTTAAAACTACAACCACTCTCTTAGATGAGAGCCTGTAGTGAGTAAGGCTGACACAGGTGGCACTAAGGACCTCCTCCTCCCAGTTTGGAGCCTCCCCAGCTCCTGTGGGACTGGCTGAGACCTCAGTGGCTACTACATTGAGGCTCAGCTCCTCTGTCCACCCAACTCGGTCTTCCTCACTTTCTCAGGAATATCTTGCTGGGGGGCACTTCCCAGCATCTCTTCCAGAGTGGTTCCTAAGGAGCACACTTCAAGACTTGGCAGGTCTTTGTAAAAATCTGGCATCCTTTTGGCATCCCCCCAAACCATCTTAGAACATCTGGATTCTTTTACAGCTGAGAATTCCATAGCAAGACGGGCTTTCCAGCTGTGGCTCGTGGCTGAACGTCTGCTGTTTGCAGAGCAAGTCCCTGGGTAATTTGGATACTGTTGTGGCCACCTCAGATGTTGATATAAAACAAGGAGAGACAGAGAGAGGCACATTCTATTTAAATAATCAAACCAAAATCCAAGCGCTCATATGCCACAGCTGCTTGGGGGGAAAACAGTTCCAGCTTCTTGCCTTCTTCCAACTGGGGACCTTCTGGCTTCCCCAAACCTGTGTGTCTTCTAACTTTCACTTAGAAGAGAAGACACGGGTCTTTGTCTTCTGGCTGACCAGCCCAATCAAGCAAGGCACCTTGTCCAAAGGTGAGGTTGTGACTTTATCATCCAAATGATACATTGTGTTTCAGAGTGCCTGCAAATGTACTGTCATCTTCAGAGAAAAAAAATTAAACTCTTTGGTCTGGGACTCAGGGACAGAATCCATAATTTCATGACTTCCTCTCAAGACTGTTCTCATCTTGTACAAGTTCCTGCCCAAACAAATCAACTACATTTTTTCCTGGAACCTCCTGCTCACTTGTGTCTGTCTGTCAATGCAGCAGTGGGTCTACCTCTCTACCCTTTGTTGCTGCTGTTGTTACATTTATTCTCTTCTACACACAATGCTAGAGATACTTTTGTAAAAGCTGGGCATTGGAAAGTTTCCTTGAAAGCTTCACATCCTGCCCCTGTGACTAGGAGCTGTTCTTGACATCTGCTCTAAGTCTTGCCTCTCCGCCTCCCCAAGCTGTTCTTGCTCTAGGACTGCACTGAACTGTAGGGGCAGACTTCATCTGGAGACTCGTATTAAACTAGAACCTTCAGGGGGCCAGCAGGATGGCTCAGTTGATCAAGGCGCTCTGCTGCTGCTGAGTCTGATGGCCTGAGTTTGATTCCTGGAACTCACATGGCTGAGAGAGAGAGAACTGACTCCTGCAAATTGTCCTCTGACCTCCACGTGCTTTAGCCTGTGTTTGTATGCGCATGGTCACACACACATACTCACACATGCCCGATAGAGAGCGAGAGGGGGAGAATAAATGGGAAAAATACACATGTAGAAAGAAGTGAGACAGGAAGTCACACAGTCTTACCTTTTCACCAGTCTCTGTGGGATGGTTTCCGGGCAGAGAGGAGCAGAGCTGCCCTCAGATCTATCTCCCTTCTGTTCATCTCAGGGAGTTGGGTAGGGCTCTCTTGAGGAGGCAGCACACCCCCAGGCTCTGCTTCCTCCACTTAGCCTAGGCCAGTGCTCCTCAACCTTCCTAATGCTTGTGGCGACCCTTCCCTGCCAACTATAAAATTAATTTTGTTGCTACTTCATAATTGTAATTGTCCCACTGTTTTGAGTCAAAATGTAAATATCTGATATGTAGGATGGTCCTTGTTCCTTGATATACGATGGCGATGGGGTTGGGGGAGGGGGGCATAGGGGGTGCAACACACAGGTTGGGAACCACTGCTCTAAGACCTTCCCAGAAGTCTTCACTTCTAAGGCAAACTTGGATCCAGACATTACTTGCTCCCAAGACTCGGAGGCCCCCTGGGCTCTGTTTTATCTCTCTTTGGGTCCAACAAGACATAGTTAAAAACAGTGATCGTTATGCGCCCCAGCCTTCTCTCAGCTCTCAATGTCAGCCTGTGTTGTCCTTGCAGCAGCTAGATGGGCATGGTGGGCATTTGCAAGCGAGCGGGGGGGGGGGGGGGGGGGAGGGGGAGGCGGGGCCGGGGATGCTTGGGAACCACACCCCGGGGAAGCAATTAGCAGCTACCAGGGGTGGGGAGAGGCAGAGGCTTAGCTGTGACTCAGCATAGCATCAAGCAAGAGCCTAACCAGTCTCAAAGATCTCTGGGTAGCCTGAGTTTAGGGCAGGCCTTCACACTCCTTTACTGCTCCCTCCGTCACTGCCACAGGCTTCTTCGGAAGGAGGTGCAACTCAAACTTCCGGAAGTTTTCTGTAGCTGATAGCTTAACACTGTCTCCTGGCAGCACCAGGGGTGGGGAGAGGCAGAGGCTTAGCTGTGACTCAGCATAGCATCAAGCAAGAGCCTAACCAGTCTCAAAGATCTCTGGGTAGCCTGAGTTTAGGGCAGGCCTTCACACTCCTTTACTGCTCCCTCCGTCACTGCCACAGGCTTCTTCGGAAGGAGGTGCAACTCAAACTTCCGGAAGTTTTCTGTAGCTGATAGCTTAACACTGTCTCCTGGCAGCAGGCTAGTCACGGAGAGAGGGGGAGAGAAGGGATTTTGGTTCCGAAGTTGGGGCACACCACAGCGTCTACCACCCACATATCATCTCACTTAACTCTCTCAGAACTCCAAGGAAGCTGATTCTAGTGCGCTGCCGCCTACGTCTGCTTTACAGAGAAACACAGGGAGCCCAGAAGAGTCTCTTTACTCAAGGTCATGGCGCCAGTGAGTGATAGAGCCTTCTTTCTGGAGTTTCCCCAAGATCCTTTCTTATAAAGACTCTCAGTGTTTCCCAGTAGCCTTGTAGAATTAAAACGCACCGATGCCAAGGGCTGGGGACACAGCTTATGGGTAATTGTCTAGTCTGCAAAGCTTTAGATTTGAGTCCCAGCACTAGAAAAAAACAAACTTATAAACTCCTATCATTTAAGTCAGACTTGATTAAAAGGAGGGGCTGGAGGCTTGAAGCCCGAGCTGCAGGTACCTTGAGAGATCAGGAGCAATCTGAAAATGCAAAACTTAGGATTAGCCATTAGCTTTCATTTAGACAGACGAGAGAAGTGCTCCAAATATTTACACACCAGTTACCGTGAAATTCGAGTTAAATCTGTATTTATTCTGTATCTTGTCATCATAAAGTTGATTTTTCTGTCCGAGAATCTTTCCTAAGGGGGTGAGACGCTTTCCTAAAATATTGAAAGGTTTATTTTAATAGTTCCAAGGACCGTAGACTTTTACATTGGAGACCGTGAATATCTGTTACGGAGACGAAATT
The DNA here is from genome assembly GCF_978045245.1 of Mus caroli. NCBI lineage: Eukaryota > Metazoa > Chordata > Mammalia > Rodentia > Muridae > Mus > Mus caroli. The sequence goes on from NW_028227265.1 coordinate 25,493,759, forward strand.
TATTAGGATGTTTGGAGAAAACTGTGTTTGCTCACTCTGAGTTGTAAACTCTGGTTTTCGTAAGAGGTTTGGGTTCTTTACCAGCTCTGTGAGAACGAGCCCGCCTGGGCCTCGCTCTAATGAGCCCGGCCTGCACAAAGCCCTGTGTTGATTCTCAATTAGGCGCACGAATGAAGCCGTTTGTCCCCCTAGAAGATGAGTTTGCAGGAACAATAAATATAAGTGACTGGAATGGGGAACTTGAAAACTGCGCAGAACTCTGCAGAAGGGTGTTGACTCAAACCCTGTAAATGGGTTATGACACACAGGTACTAAGTCCAACCCTGATTGCTTGCCAGGACTGCTATTAAGACAGTTTGCTTTGGGGGTGCTATGGGCTGAAATGCCCCCAACCCCAATATATCCTGCAGTCCTAACTCTCAAAACTTCAAAATGTGACATTTGATGGAGATTGGTAACTCATCAATTAAAATGAAGCCGTGGGTGGTGGGCTCATCCCATGTGACTGGTGTCGGTATACAGAGGGGCTATTTGGACACAGACACATGTACACAGAGGGAAGAAGAGATGGACATACACACACACACACACACACACACACACACACACACAGGAGGATGACAAGACACAAAGAGAGGCCTGGGATACACACTTCGACCCCAGCTCCCAGAATGAACCAGCTAGAACAACACTGCCAGAATAGAAACAGTGCATTCTCATTTGGAAGGCTGGTCCTTTGCAGTCCTTGGCTCCCGTTGCCTTTGTGAATTAGTTACTGTTTCTCATTGCCGGGATAAAATACCTGACACGAACACCTTATGGGCAATGATTTACGTGTCTCCTTGTTTCACAGGGTTTCGGTCCACTGTGATGAAGATGTGTCAGAGCAGGAAGCTCGTGGTGGTATACATTTGTTCAAGGAGTGCGGCAGGGACCAGGGGCCTGATAGATTGGTAAAGGCCCATCCCTGGTGATCTATTTCTGTCAGCCAGGCCCTAGTTCGGAAAGTTTCCCGAACATCCCCCAAATAGTTGAGCCGCTAGTTGAACAGTATTCAAAGCACAGCGGGCGGTGGTGGGGGTGGGGTAATGGTGGGTGGGGAGGAGGGGGACACACAGTTCAGACCTGCACCACCGCCACGGAAGTAGCATCTTGCAGTGAATTCCCTTCTCCAACCCTGACTTCTCTTATTCAGATGCCCTGCACTTTAGCAAGCCTCCACTTCCTGACGAGAGCCCTAGCTGCCACAGTGACTCTCTGGAAGTCTATTCAACACCCCTTCATCCCTGCTTCCTTGGCATTCATTCCTGCTGGTACCACCTTGTTAGTAACGGCCACCACCACAGATGGCCCTGCACCTGTTACTGATGCTCCAATCTTCTCGCTCTTAGTGTTCGTTTGACAAGATCTCATTATAGAGCCCAGGCTGGCCTTGAACTTATGATTCTCCCACCTCAGCCTCCTGAGAGCTGTGGTTACAGGTGTGAACTACTGTGTCTGGTGTACTGGCCCTCCCTTCTCTTCCCCTCCTCATTCACCTGCTTGCTCACCCACATCTGTGTCCTTGTAGGTCATACATCACCCCCTCCCCACTTTCTGTTACCCATAGCACCAGCTCAGCATCCCTATCCACAGGTTCCCCCCTCTGCCCATGACCTTGCAAGCATAGCCACAAAGACAGGCTGTTTGGCGCCAGCAACACTGTAGGGAAGCTCTGGCACCAGTCCACCTGTCAGGACCAGGATTCATTTTCTTTCTAGGTTCTTGTTCTTCCTTGGGCATCGTTTTTTAAAATGAGAATTGGCTCCAGGTTGATGATAGCGAATCTGGAAAGTGAGAAAAAGAAATTTATTTTTCACTGGCGAGCCAGGAAAATGCTTTAAATATAAGCTGTGGGTGCAGTTGGGAAGTTGGGCCTTGTAAGTGAGAGCGCTCTCTATGTGTGTGTAAATCAGTGAAGTCCGGCTCGTGGCTTTCAAAATATGGCTGTGGACTGGTGTGTGCCAGTGTGTGTGGAAACAGAGGGATCTGCCTATGCAAAAGTATGTGATTATCCAGGTGGATTGTTTGTGTGTGTGTGTGTAAATGGGTGTGATGGAGCACAAGTATATACAAGTATTTGTGAGTGTGTAGACATGAGCGTGCATGTGTGGTGATGTTAGCTTCTCATCAAACAAGGGAAGGAGTTACTGTGGACTGTCTTTAAGCAGTTGCTTCTCTGCTGGTCGGTGGCTTCTCCTGGGTTCCAGGGCAAGGAGAACCCTTCTCATATCCCTAAGATCTGCCCTGCCCTTCTCTCCTGCCTCAGGACTGGCTGGGATGAGACATCTATCAGGAGATCTGCTGAGGCGGAGCATCCGGCAATCCCTCTCAGCTCTGCTCAAGCCAAGTGTGTTCCAGCTCTACCATGGCCTGGAAGCTGCGCCAGCTTCCTCAGTTCCCTGGGTGAGCAAGCCATGTCCATCCTGCTGGCCCTGGCACATGCACACCGTTTCTGCCAAGAGCTTGGAAGTACACTCAGGGTCCCTCTGCCAGGAACGGGCTGCCAAGCCTCTTCGACTTTGCACGTGCTAGTCTAAGGGAGGAGAGCAGCCAGCTCCTTCCAGGACCCTAGACTGAATGCAGCTGTGACCCAGGCTTGATCTCCACATAGCACAAAAATGGTCCTTCCTTCCTTCCTTCCTTCCTTCCTTCCTTCCTTCCTTCCTTCCTTCCTTCCTTCCTTCCTCCCTCCCTCCCTCCCTCCCTCCCTTCTTTCCTTCCTTCCTTCCTTCCTTCCTTCCTTCCTTCCTTCCTTCCTTCCTTCCTTCCTTCCACTCCACAAGAAGGGTTCTTAAATTCTATCCTCACTAACCATAAGCTTGATTTAACCAAGCAACCTGATAAACCCCTCTTTGTACCTCTCATTTTCTCTAGGTTTCCAGTTTAGAGAGAGAGAGGGTGCCTGAGAGAGTTCCATGGGCTTAGCGTCTCTTCAGAAGAGTGGCTGACACTGCTGGCAGAGTCCAGAGAGAGGGGGACTTGGTACCTTGACATCGTGATTCTGTGTACTTCCTCATCTTAGCTCCCCAGCTTCCTACCCTTCAGCTCCCAGCTTGGCTTCATCTCACCCCTCACTCAGAAGGGCGCATCTGGGCCATGTCAGGCTACTACGACAGAATACTCCACCCAGGGGGTTCTCATTTCTTATGGTTCTGGAGACAGCCTAAGCAAGAGTCCAAGACCGTACCTGGTGAGGTCCAGCTCCCTGCTTCATAAAAGGCTGTCTGCTTGCCTTGGCTTACAGGACAGAAGGGGCAGGGAATCTATTTTTATAATGGTACTAACTCCATCCATGACTGTTCTTCTCTAGTTCCCAATCTCTTCTCAAAAGTCCCCACCCCAAATACTGTTTCTTTGGATGTTGCCATCAGTATATAGGGAGGATGTAAGCAATCTGTAGGTAGGTGTGTTGAGCCTTGATGCACCGAGAAGTATGTAGCCATGAAGACTTTCCAAAGGACCTGAAGGAGAGGGTAGTGTGGTGACAACCTAATGAGTGTGTCAGTGCCTACCCAGCAGTTCTGAGGACCAAGCAGAATTGAGGGATGTGGGATGCAATTTCTAGTATAGGGAATGCACAAAGCATGTTGCTAAGGAGCCTTGGTGAGGACAGAGGGGGCATTTGGGACATGAGGTCGGGGGTCAGGGCACTAGTAACTGTTAATGAAGAGATGGGCACTATGCTTGCCTTACTATCGGTTATGAGGCAGGTGTACTGCCTGGTGCCTCTTCCTTATTCTGCATATCTTCCATCACGCTGACCTAGCGCCCATCTGTGCTGCCTTCAAACGCTTTCCTCATTGTCTCTCCTGCACTAATCTAGACCCAAGCATCTATTCAACATCTGTCCTCAACTTTCTTTCGAGTCGTCTTTTGTCATCTTTTCAATGTCTTTGAGACATTAACATTCAACTCTCACTTGTCCCATCTTTTTAAAAAGAATCCAACAGAACTAGGGACCAGGTTGCCCGGCTTTGAGGAAGGTCATATGACTTGGGCATGTGGTTGTCAGATCCAATATAAGGCAACCCGTTACATTTAAATTTCTGATGAAAAACAAACACTTCTCTGTTGTAGGCATAGCTTGGGCAACATTTGTGACATAGTCCTTTTTGTAAGGTTACATCTTTCCCCAAAAATGTGTCCAAGTCTAACCTCTGGCACCTCTGGAAGTGATGGTCTCTGGAAATGGAATCTTTGTAGATTTTACTAAGTGAAGGTTGGGTTTTAAATACAGCATGACTGGTGTCCTAGGAGAGAAAAGAAGAGGCCACATGAAGACATAGAGACTCACAGGGAGAGTTTCCCATGACTGAGGTAGAAGACAGAGTGATGTTCCCACAAGCCAAGGGATGCCAAGGAGTACTGGCACCACCGGAGCTCAGAGACGGACTGGGCTTGCGTCTTCTGTGAATCCTTCAGAGAGCTAGGTCTTACCCACATTGATTTCTGACATCTAGCCCCCAGACCATGACAGAGCAGCAAAGCCCTTGGGTTTGTGGCACACAGTTATGTCAGAGCTTGCATTTATAGTCAATGTCTGAAATGCAAATCTAAGAAGATGCTCTAATTTGCTGACTTGGGCATCCCAACTGAGAGGCATCAACTTTGGTGCTCTCTGTGAGACCATCAAAGGCATGTCACCTTTGACCCCAGAGTGAGTCTGATGTACTTCAGATGCCAGGCAATATTGTTTGTCTTTTGGGGGAATCCTCTACTTAGTTCTATAGGGTCAGTTACCACCATAATTTCTGACTTCAATAAGATCTTCAAAACTCTAGTCGGCTCTGAGGCTCGTCCAGTGGGGTGGGAGCTGACAGTAGGATCAGAAGATCTACTTACCAAAGCCTAGAACCACCTGGAAAGGGGGAACCTTAACTGAAAAATTGCCACTATCAGGTTGGCTGGTTGTCACGTCTGTGGGGGCATTTCTTAATTCGTAATTGTTGTGCGAGGGTCCAGGGCACTGTAGGCAGTGCCATTCCTGGGCACATGGTGCTGGGTTCTATTACAAAGCTCTTGGATTGAGGCATTTGCATCAAGCCAGCAAGCCAGTGAACACCGCTCCTTCATGGTCTCTGCCTCAGTTCCTGCCTCCAGGTTCTAGGCTTGAGTTCAACCCCGCGGATCTGTTTTTCTGGATGAGATGTGATGTTAACAGACAGCTCTCGGGACGTGTGGGTTTCCACCCAGTGGGCGGGGCCTCTCTCCACCTTCATCCGTGGTGCAAGCCTGGGGAGAGTAGGAAGGAGCTGCTCCTTGCTTCCCTTTAGAAACTCACAGCTTAAACAGAAAAGAATGTGGATAGCACGCGGTCAAAGCTCTGTAAGCCGGAGAGCCACTCCTGGAGGGAGTGGACCAGAGGTCACATGTCTTGAGAGACTGAAGCTGGCTCTGGGCCCCTAGCTAGGGACAGAAGTTATTTCTGTGCCCCCTTCCCAATGGCGCACCCCCTTGCCTGGTTCAGGGTTGATTGGAGCAACCCACCGATCCCCCAGTCACAATTGCTATGGCCTTTATGGGGCCAGAGATGAATGGAAAGTGGATGTGAAAGATCCCTGGCTGGATAGGTTGCCATGGCAGGAAGGCGCTCAGCCTTGCAGGGACAGCTGTGTCACAAGGTTGCCATACCCCCACGGTTCCCGAATCCCTCCCAAACTGCGGAATGATTGGGCTTGACATGTTCATTTGCTGCCTGTTAAAAGTCCATTTTCTGAGCCTAAAGCTGGGAGCCTGTGGGCGGGTCTGAGGGTCTCACTGTGAAACAGCTGCCGCAGCCGCTTAACATGCAGCATAAATATTAGTCTGTCCCAGAGTGAGGCTCAGCTGCAATTGTCTTTGGCTCACAGATCTGACTGAGCTGTTTGCCTTCATTCCAACCTGCCACGCCTGGCTCAGGGGACATTTCAGAATCCAGGCTGGGTGTTGGCTGACCAGGACTCCACTGGGGGATTCGGCCCCAAAATCCTGATGGGGGAAAAAGAATTGTGCCACTGAACAGATGAGAGGAGGGGAGAGTGTAGGCGTGGGGTGTCTTGGGTCCATCACTCTATCTAGGGAATCAGATAGAGATATCCCCAGGAACACATTTCTCACCTGTGCAGCGGGAGGTCAATGCTAAACTGGTTCCTTCTGGCTGTACCACCAGGGCTCAGAGTGGAACAGTCACAGCCCAGCCTGCCCTGGCTGGGCCCCCACAGCCTTCTCTGGAGTTGTAAATTCTGGGTGTGAACCATAATATCACCTTCATCAGACAGTGCCCATTGACCCCAATGCTGAGTGCTGGGATCATGCTGACAAACAGGACCATTAAGGTTATAGCAAGACAGAGGAGAAATTCAGACCCAACACTAAACAAAGTAGTTTTAGCTGGGAACAAATTCCACGGCAGGGAGTGACCAGAAGGCCCCTGGGGTGTGTGTGTGTGTGTCATAGCCTCTATGAGGAAGTGACAGGTTTAAACTGTGTTGTTAGTATGCTTTTATTCCTCTGGTAAACACCGTGACCCAAGGCAACAGGGGTGGGGGTAGGTATTTCATTTTACAGCTTACATGAAATTTCATCATGAAAGGAAACCAGGACTAAAGGCAGGAACTTGGAGGCAGAAACTGAAGCATCAGCCACAGAGGAACACTATTGGCTGGCTCCCCAAGGCTTGCTTAGCTACCTTTTGGATACACCAAAGGACCACCTGCCCGGTGATTGCCCCACCCACAGTGAGCTGGGCCCTCCCACATGGGTTATTGATGTCTCACAGACTTGCCTACAGGACAGTCCCATAAAGGCAATTCCTTAACTGACGTTTCCTCTTCCCAGGTGACCCTGGTCTGTGTCAAGTTGACAAGAAAAAAAAAATGAAAGAAAGGAAAGATGGAAAAAAGAAAGAAAGGAAGGAAGGAAGGAAGAAGAGAAGAGAAGAGAAAAGAAAAGAAAGGAAGAGAAAAGAAGAGAAGAGAAGAGAAGAGAAGAGAAGAGAAGAGAAGAGAAGAGAAGAGAAGAGAAGAGAAGAGAAGAGAAGAGAAAGTAAAAAGAAAATCCAACCAGCACAAGCTGGGGTCTCCAACCTGTGCAAATCTCAGGTCCTAAGGTAGGGCACCCCTGTGTACATGGCCAAAAGTGGATCACAGGCCCTCAGATCAGAGTTTCCCAAATCTTTATGTGAAAGCGTGCTGAGGGTGTAGATCCCTAAGCTAAGAGCTGTGCAGTCCATCACTTGTAGTCTCAGTCTGGAGCCTCTCTTGGGGCCAGGGTTTCGAGTTCAGCCTGAACATCAGAGCAAAATCCCATCGCAAAAAGTATCAGGCATGCTGCTCCCTGCAGGATGTGCAGCCCCATAGAGGCAAGACCTTGGGATCTGAAATTTTGCAGATACCTCAAGAGACATGGGTATCACAGGACACGCATGGTGAGGATCATAGTTTAGTTGCCTGAGTGAGGCCCCCTCTATCCCTCCTCCAACATCCAAGACATAACTCTATAAATCAGGAAAAGCTTTCCCTGAACCCTGCTGGTATGTCTGCTTTCAGTCTCAGCCTCCCTGCCCCCTCACTGCCTGTTAAGTTATGTAGAATGCTGCTTTGAAATAAGCAGCTGCTGAGAATCCCAAAGCACTCAGAGTTTATGAATACACAGGACAGGACATCTTCCTGGAGAGGAAGATTAAGCATCACTCCTGGGCCCAGCACGATGCTTTGGAGGGTAGTGGATGCTGGGGTCCAGTAGGCATACATCCTCCCATAAAAGAGGAAGAAGATCAGTCCCTGTCAGGGACAGAAGTGGAGCAGGCAGGCTGTGTGTGACCTTGTGGGGATCCTGTGTCACACATGCTGATGTAATAACACCCCTAATGATGCATCCCTGAGACCACTCGCTGTCTGCTGTGGGATCTGAGGAGGAGGATGGGGTGAGGAGAGCCTCTCTCCCTCCCATGCTGCTTTGCCCTTTCCCTTCTTCATGACAGAATTCAGTCTGTTCTGGCGTTATTCTTACCTCCTGCCTCAGCCCAGGCCAGTGGTCTTGTCCTATCTTGTCCTGGCCCTGGAGAAATACAGTGCTGGCCTGGAAGGTTTCCTGCCAGGGCTTTGGAAGGGTGACCCACAGGCCAGCAGGAATACAGCCAGGACATCCTTTTCCTGGACTGTGGGTGCATTCCTCTAACCAAAGCCCTTGCTATTGGCTTGCCGTGTCAGCCTCAGGCTTCTTTCATGTTACTGGTCTAGGTCAGGACCTGCTCAGGAGGCAACTAGGTTGGGGTCAGGCCAATAACCTAGTGTGGATGCTTCCTCTATCCGCTTCTCTCAGTCCCACCTTGTCCTAAGACACCCCCCCATCCATTTTCATAATAGAGATAAGAATAATCAAGCTAGTGGTTCTCAGGTATGATGGTGCACTGGAAATCTCGGGGCGATTAAAATAGACACGAGTGCCTGGGATCTCAGAGTCCTCTGTATTCCCATTTGAGCCAACCTGAACATCAGCATTTAAAACCTTCTCCCAGGCCAGGCTGTGGCAGTGCCTGGCTAGAAATGCAGATGACAAATATACAGAACAGACATTCAGCAAACGAGAGTCCGTGTGTCACTGCTGTCTATTGTGCTGAAAGTATTAAATGGCATTATATGTTAAGCTGTTCATTTAGTGAAGCCTATGAACTAAAGAGCTTCATTAATTTAAGAAATCCCTAATAGAAGAAATACAAGTTTACCTACATAAAGGGGGTGTCAGTGAGAATAAGCAGATGTATTTGGCACCCTCCCCCATGGAGAGGGGAGAAGAAGAGGAGGGGAGGAGGAGGGGGGAAAGAGGAGGAGGAGGATGGAGGAGGATGGAGGAGGAGAGGCTGGTGAAGGGAAGTAGTGAGTCTGTAGGATGGAGAGGTGGAGGAGGTTGTCAATGGCCTGTGGAGAGTGGGTATTGGAATAGGAAGGGCTTAGCAGTTTGGAGAAGCTTAGCACATTGGAAGCTTGGTTGCTGGATCTAAGAGAGGCTGCCTTTGTAGGATCTCTAAGCTAAGGCCCCAGGGGCTGCCTGAGCCAAAATTTTCCACAATGAAAGAAAGGAGGGAGAGAAAAGTTGAGTCCCTCTACTTGGGAAGGTAGAGGTGGGGTGGATATGAATATTTAGAGTACTGGGGGAACTGGCTGTAGATATAGATCCCCCAGGCCTTTTCTCTGATGAGGCAGGCTTACTTCAGTTTGAACTCAAGGCAGTCTCTCAGTACCATCATCTTGACTATCCAGGCTGTACCCACCAGACCTCAAGAAATAGAGGTTAGATTTCGCATCACCTAGGGATGGAAGGCATAACGCTGGAATTAATTGGCTATTTAAAAAGATGCCATGATGTTACTGTTCCTGTGATAAGAGGGTATAAGATTCATACTTATTGTTCTCCCAAGATACAACTAACACAGTTACAGAACAGTGTTAGCAGGCCACAGAGGAGCCTAGCAGGTGGCCCGGGGGCTCCTGTCTGAGAAATAAGTTGACTGAAAAAGTCAAACTGTGCTCAGAGCCACCCTTCCAGCATAGGAACTTCAGAATGGCGGCCTGGAGGAGAGAGACACAGTTCTTCTTGATCAGGATAAGGAGGGTGGGTCTGGGAGGGATGCATGCTTAGGATGATGGGACTGGAGGTTGGGAGGTGGGGATGGAGTTGTTAAAAATACAGATCCCTGGGCCTTATCTCAGTTTAGAGTACAGCAACCTGGGGACCTGGGAATGTGTGTGGTTGACATGCAGACTCTAGGGACTGACATTCAGTGTGAGAGGTAGGGAGAGCCAGGGACCAGGGCTGCCCTGGATAAATGTGGACAAAGTCAGCTGAAGGAGGAAGCCAGGGTACATGTGCGCAGGACCAGATTTCCTGACAATTTCATTCTGCTCCTGCCTTGGGGCTACAGACTAACATTGTTCCTGGGGAGCACATTCCCCCCACTTGGTATCCACTCCTGTGGCAGGCTTCTTCCCCCAAGTCAGGTCCTAGTTGAAAAAAAAAGTGTGTGTGTTTCCACCTGGAATTGTCACATTTACGGAAACATGCTAGTCTGTCTAATCTAAGCATCTAAATTGGCTTTTCTTTCCACAATGCTCACATAGGACACCTGGCTGCTCTGTTTGCAGATTGCTTTTCTCTGTGATGAGCAAGTTGCCTAAGATGTAAATAGAGGAGTGGAAAGGAGGAGTGGCGAGGAGAGGGAGATTTCAGTGGTACCCGCCTGGCGTACTGCTTTGGAAGCTCGCCAGTGTTGGTCAGTTTTCTGTGTCTACAAAAACAAACAAACAAACAAACAAACAAAAACAAAAACAAAAACAAAACCCTAGACGATCCACTTAGAGAAGGTTTATTTGGGTTCATGGTTTTTGAGGTTCCCGTTTGAAGGATCAGTTGGTCACGTTGCTCTGGATCTGTGCTGAGGTTAACACATTATGACAAGAAGCTTGGCGGAGCAAAACTACTTCAGGCACAGGTCTGGGAGATGAAAGGGAAAGGGAAAAAGGAAGAGACTTGGGTACCTCCAATTCTGTCAATGACCTAAAGGCTTCCCCTCCAACGGTCTATCGTTTTCCATTAGCATTCTCCTGGGGACCAAGTCTTTAATGCAGGAGAACACTGAATATCTGAACCCCAGCAACACCAGTCACATGGCAGGGAGGCCTGGGGTTCCAGCCAGAGGGTAAGCTGACTTTAAATGGAGAATGATGCTCGGGGTCACAATCCCAACATAGGAGTTTCAGAATAATGCTGGGTGGGGGGAGAGAGATATTCCCACCTTTTCTAAGTCTAATTTATACACAGCAGCTTGAGGGCTGATGGGCTGCAGGGTTTAGCAGACACTGAGCATCAACATCAACATCAGCATCAGTATCAGCATCAGCATCAGCATTAGCATCATTTCCCGGGATGGATCCTGTTTGCCACATCTACAAGTTCCCATCATCTAACTGACACCCTTTCACACCTTCTCATCACCTTAGTCCTACATGCTGCAAGGCCTGGCCTTGGAGAATTCTTTAGCCACGCTTCCCCATCAGTTTCTGGGTTTCTAGATGTTCTGTGCATCATTTGTTGAGCACGTGACTGACTCATCCAAACACAGATGTATCTTCCATAGACCTATCTTCTCCACGCTGTTGCTTCTGCTGATGACCGCGCATACCCAACCCCCACCCCATCAGGTTCGCGTTCAGTGTTCCAGCTTCACTGGGTCCAGATGACAGCTTCCTCTGTTCCAAGTCCCTTCTGGGTGCTGCCAGACTCTGAGGTGCATACTACCTGTTTTGTTTTGTTGTTTTTCATATTCCCACTTCAGCTGATCGCAGGCTGCCATCTTTGCCTATTCCCCAAATGATGTTTGCATACAGGAGAGGGGTCTTATGGCCTCCATGATAAAACAAGATAAATCATTTCTTTCACCCCAGCACTTGGAAGGCAGAGGCAGGAGGATCTCTGTGAACTGGAGGCCAGCCTGGTCTACATTGTGAGTTCCAGGCCAGCCAGGGCTACACAGAGAAACCCTGTATAAAACAAACACCACCACCAGAACAATAGCAACAAAAACTAAAGGCAAAATAAAGGTAAGAAACATCTCTTCTCAGTGGCGCTCAGTCTCCGTCTCTAAGAGATAGACTTGATTGAGGTGCAATTGGGGGCAAACTGATCAGCAACCTGTATTTTACTGGCAACTGGGCTGAGGGACCATATTTAGCATCTTATATCTGTGAGGGGTCTGAAGTTCTCCTGCCCTAGTATTTTTCTTGTTGTGATGACACTCTTTGACAGAGACACAATTTAAGAAAGAAAGAAAAAAAACCAAAACCAACCAACCAACCAAACAAAAAAAAACCCCAAAACTTGGCTCATGGTTTTCAAGTCTGTCCTGAAAGGAGAAGTCTTGGTGATGTTCAGGGCAGCAGGAGCTTGTAGCTAGGACTCCACGTCTTGGTGGCAGGAGCAAAGAGCTCAAGTTGACACCAGGGCTGGCTATTACTCATAAAGCCAACCCTTTAGCAATCCACTTCCTCCAGCTAAGCCCTGATTCCTAGAGGTTCCACAAATTCTCCAAACAATGTCATATTCTGAGGGCCAAGCGTTCAAATAGGAGGCGATTTGGGACCAACTTAGTCAGAGTTTCTACTGCTGCACAATACATCATCACCAAGAAACAAGTTGGGGAGGAAAGGGCTTATTCAGCTTACACTTTCACACTGCTGTTCATCCCCCAAGAGAAGTCAGGACAGGAGCTCACAAAGGGCAGGAACTTGGAGGCAGGAGCTGATGCAGAGGCCATGGAGGGGTGCTGCTTACTGGATTGTTTCCTCTGGCTTGCTCAGCTTGCTTTCCTATAGAATCCAGGACTACCAGTCCAGGGATGGCCCCACTCACAATAGGCTGGGCCCTCCCCCACTTGATCACTAATTGAGAAAAATGCCTTACAGCTGGATCTCATGGCGGCACTTCCTCAAGGGAAGCTCCCTTCTCTGTGATAACTCCAGCGGTGTCAAGTTAACACACAAAACCAGGCAGTACAACTGACCCCTTATCAACTTGACACACATACACATCACTACTAAGTCTCATGCCTTACTTTCTTACTCATCTTCAAGATCTAAATAACTTTAAAAGTCCCACAGTCTTTACAAATTCAAACATATTAACATTTCAATTCCTTTAAAATATCCAATCTCTTTTGAAATTCGAAGTATTTTTCAATTCAAAGTCACTTAACTGTGGGCTGCACTAAAACGCTTTCTTACTTCAAGAGGGAAAAATATCAGGGCACAGTCACAATCAGAGAAAAGCAAAATCAAACTCTAACCATCCAATGTCGTGGATCCACTCATGATTTTCTGGACTCCTCCAAAGAGAGCATGGGCCGCTTCCCCAGCTCTGCCCTCTGTAGCACACAGCTTGTCTTCTAGGCTCCAGCTGCCTCCATGCCACTGCTGTCACTGTTTTTGGTGCTCATCTCATGATATCGGCTTCTCCAAATCACTTGTGTCTTCTGCTGCCACTGGGCTGCGCTTTCACAAATAGCCTCTCAAGGGCTCTTTTCAAGGGGCCAAGCCTCAACTGCTCTGCATGACCCCTTCAGTCCTGGGCCTTCATCTGCCTCTGAGGCTGCACCTTCATCAATGGCCTCTCCTGGCCTCTTACAGTGGCAAGCATCAGCTGCTACCCCTTCATGTTTTCAAAACCAGTACCACCTGGGTGACTATCATACATTACCAAGTCTGGCTACCAACACAAGGTAGCCTCTGGAACACAACTTCCCCGTGTCCTCAAGAAACACTTCCCAGAAGATTTCACCTCAGTGATGCTGGTCTCTTCTTAATCACTGCTAATGTCTTTTCTTACCAGCATCAGTCGAACCAGTAATGCAAAAGTTTTGCTTTAGTTCTGGTATCTTGTTAATCACAGCTGATTCATTAGCCACAACTAACTAAAACCAGAGAATCCTCACAATCAACATAGCAATGGCCCTGATAAGAGTCTTTAATCTTCCCTCTAAAATTTCACAAGCCAGGCCTCCATCTTCTGCACTGTTCTCAACGTTATCTCCCAAGTTCCTACAGAACATCCCACAGAGCTCTTAACATCCCAATGGCTCTTCTAGCCCAAAGTTCCAAAGTCCTTCCACAGTCCTCCCCAAAGCATAGTCAGGCTGTCACAGGAATGCCCCACTCCTGGTACCAATTTGTCTTAGTCAGGGTTTCTATTCCTGCACAAAACATAATGACCAAGAAGCAAGTTGGGGGAGGAAAGTACTTATTCAGCTTACACCTCCACATTGCTGTTCATCGCCAAAGGAAGTCAGGGCAGGAACCTGGAGGCAGAGGCCATGGAAGGGTGCTTCTTACTGGCTTGTTTCCCCTGGCTTGCTCAGCCTGCTTTCTTATAGAACCCAGGACTACCAGCCCAGGGATGGCCCCACCCACAATAGGCTGGGCCCTCCTCCCTTGATCACTGATTGAGAAAATGCCTACAGCTGGATCTCATGGAGGCATTTCACCAAGGGAAGCTCCTTTCTCTGTGATAACTCTAGCTTGTGTCAAGTTGACACACAAAACCAGCCAGTACAGGAACCTTTTACATTCAAACCATAGTGTGTGAGCACACACACCTATGCATATGGATGCATGTGCGTGAGCGCACACACACACACACACACACACACACACACACACACACACACAGAGTGGTACAAGCCCTCTCCCTGCTATGGAATGTAGACTATGATGATAACAAGCCTTGGAGGAAGGCATTCTTGCATTTGTACCTTAGATCTATTACAGGCTGTAACCCATGACAAATTCTCCATCCTCTCTGAGCCTTCATTTCCTGTTGAGAAACAGGATGCTCTCGATACCTTCTGAGCCCGCAGAAATGTGGGAGATAGTTCTCTAAGTATGTGCCACCTCCTAGGAGCTCAATACATGCTGGCTGGTGTGGTTATCATTATTGTCATTAGCAGTGCTGATGACTTCATTTTATCATCTGGTTGTAGGTGGTAGTTGTTGTCCCCTCCAGCTGTTGGTGCCTGTGCTGGGATCACCCAAGGCCGTGAAGCTGCCTGCCAGGGCTATTTCATAATTAGGTTGGCAGATGCAGGATGCTGAGGACCCCCTGCCGGGGATCACAAATTAATTAGTGTAGTTTTCGGAGGAGGAGGCCCTTCCAATATGTTTGATGGTGTTAAGCCAGGTCTAGGTGTCTAGTGACTCAGCAGAGGGCTGAGCCCCACCATCATCAGTAGGAGGCAATGCTCTTAGTCTACATAAGGGACCCAGGTAGTCTGGCAGGGTGAGTGGGGCTCAGTCTCCAAGAATCGAAGCAAGGAAATTGTGCTGTACCCTATTCAGGTTTGTCAGTTTGCTGGTTTATCCAGGGCTGGGATCCCTGCTGCACATCTCAAAACTCCCAAAGGAATCACCGGGCCACACCCATCTGTGATTCTCTTGAAGCCCCCCTCCCACCCCGGAGCCTAGGGATCCATAAATGATAATGCCATGTCCCAAGGCAGTGGTTGAGAGCCACGAACGCTGCGACCCTTTAGTTCCTTATGTTGTGATGACTCCCTACTGTAAATGGATCCCATTACTACTGCACAACTGTGGTTTTGCTACTGCCATGAATCATAAGGTAAATGGATATCTGATGTGCAACGCCTGTGAAAGGATCTTTCAACACCCAAAGCAGATAGCAACTCACAGGTTGCAAACTGTTGTCCTAGGGGGTCATGCGTCTTCCCTAAATATTCTGGCCTTGCATCATCCCTATGGGGGAGAGAATAGCAGCTACAACCTGCCTTGTTTATTCCAGTCCTCCTTGATGCCAGGTTGGCAGAGCTATCCTCCTGCCTCACTAAAGGACCTTGGACAAACAGCTTTGAATCATCCACACGTACGGTATGTTTTCCCCAAGTTTCTGGTACTGAGAACTTCTTCACACATATTAGTTATATCACTTAAAAGCTTTGGTGCACTTTGCAAGAGACATTGTTGCTCCCATCGCATGTAGTATAATTAGTTAATTTTTATTTTATGTGCATGAGTACTTAACTTGCACGCCTACCTGTGCACTGAATGTGTGACTAGTACCTGCAAAGGCCAGAAGGGGGCATGGGATCCCCCGGAGCTGGAGTTACAGATGGTTGTGAGGAGCCATGTGAGTTCTGGGAGCTGAACCCAAGTCGTCTGCAAGAGGAGCAGCCTCCTCTAACCACTGAACCACCTCTCTAGGAGCATTGTACGATATAGAGAGGAAGATTTTTCAGGGAACATCTCTCCTGTTCTCAACTGCTCCTGCAAAGGACACAAGCCTCAGCCCCTCCCCACCCCCTCGGCAGGGCCTTAGGGAGAGTTCCCTGTGCCTATTTTAGCAAAGATTTTGTTGCCTCCAGTTAAGTGAACATCACCCTCCAGCTGGTTTCCTGGCAGTCAAGGAGTTGAGACTCCAAAAGCAATTTCTCCCCAAGGAGCTGTTTTATGGGTCTTTCCTGCAGAAGAGTCAGCCTCCCTGGGCAGTTAAGACTTCAAAGGTGATTTCTTCCCATGGAGGTGTTTTAGGGGTCATTCTTACAGAAGACTCACCCTCCCTGGGCATCCCCCCTGGTGTGATGCCCTGGACCTGGGAGAAGGGAGCAGAGGGCAAGCCCAATCAGGGCAGAGCTGTGGGCAGTGCGAAGCCCAGACCGGTGGAATAGTGCTAAGACTGCCTGGAGGTAAGCATTGTTATTGCAACTGGGCATACTTTTCCTCTTCTCTCCAAGACGAAAGTAGGCAGAAAACTTAGGTAAGTGCCTTAATAAGAGGGCTGTCACAGGCTTAACAATAGCTATTAAAAACTACCAATTATTTACATACGGGAGAGGACTTTTAGGTGCACTTTTCAAGCCCACGTGGCGTGGATAGCAGAGTTAATTTCCTGCTCTAGGACTGTACTTAAACATTGGTTACCAAGGGCACTAGGGAGTTAAAGATCCCTCACAAGCATTCAGACTTCAAGCTAATGGAATTTCCACGGGCCTCCGAGGCACTGCGAAGATTCTGCACTCAGCACAGAGGCGGGCTTTTCAGGTGTCGGACTGACCCAGAAGCCAAGCTCAGGAGAGCCCTGAGGTGTGCCGGATAGAGGGGACCTGACCTTGTTTTTTCCCAGCCTGGAACTTCCCTTTCAGAACATTTGCAGTGGATGTCGATTCCTTTGACGGTCACTAGGGGGAGCCAGGGCTCTCAGCAAAGGCTTCTCTTCTGCTGCTTAAATCTAGCCCAAGGAGGTTGTTCAGCATTCGGGATTCTTTTCTCTCTTCCTTTCTTTTTTCACTTCCTTTTGAGACAAGGTCTCTATACATAGCCCACGCTGGCCTTGGACTCGCGGTCTCCCTTCCTCAGGCTCTTGAGCACAGCCATTATAAATGGGCACCGCCACTCTTGGCTAGTATCCGGGATCCTAAAAGCTCTGTTGGCATAGGGACAGCGTGGATGGTGACTGACCTGGAAGAGTGTTCACATAATCTCTTCCAGGAAAACTTCTAGAGGATTCTCACCCCCACCACCCATCTATGACACCCCTGGCTTTCCTAAGCCCCCATGTGATTTCCCTGGGCACTGACATGGCCTCTCTAGGAAGAAGGAAGCCAAAGACCGGGTCGGCTTGTTCTTTCTCTTCTTAATCGTCCTCTCAACATCACCTCTTTTATTACACTTTTCCTAGGTTCGGGGGTTGTTCCATGTTCTGGGTTTGTAGGAGCTGGAGGATGGTGGACGTGAGCCACGGAAATGATTTGGAGACACGGGGATTTGATTAAAGCATGGAACATTTGCGGGAACATGGGATATGGAAAATAAAATCCCATTTGGTGAGCAGGTCTCAATTATGGCTCCACACGGAGCAGCCAGTGTGCTGTTCTGTTAATGCATCCTGCTGGGTGGGGGGGGCTTACATGTAATATGGGGTCGGTAACCCCAGTTATCCACAACCCTGTATGGGAACCACATTGAGCAATGGGAGAGAGGTTTTCTTATCTGCAACATCCACAGCTCTTGTCCCCAGATGAGACAATGCATCCTTGTTTTTCTTCCAGTGCTCCACACAAGCCCAGTTAGGCTGTTGGCATTGGTCTGTCACTGGACAGTGGATTCCATCAGAGTGAGGATGGAGGACTGTCTAAGCAGCCTGCAGCTTGTCACTTCTCAGGGAGTGGTTTGGGCTTCTCCATTGATGGTGGTCTCATTCATGTGGGTAAGGACTTAGATATGATTTTCAACTGTGGGGATTGGTACTGGCCATGGGGACTTAGGGGTCACTCTGAGGTGACCCATGAAGCAGGTGGCACAGGGTTCTGGGATGAACATTGAGCCCTGGAGACGACTAAGTTGCAGGACAGACTGAGGTACCATTTTCTTCAGGTGGCCCAAATGCTGCTACAGTTAAGTAATTAGGGGGAGTATTACCAGAAGCCAGATTCAGTGTTTGCAGCACTGGATCATGGATGGGAAAGGGATACTTTGAGAGCTCCACCATCCTGTTGGTGGTGTAATGGCCAGTGTCCATGGACTCTTCAGCTTTGCCCTGCCCACCTGCTCTTCTGCCCCTGCCCCCCCCCCCAATAGAGATCGAGTATGATCTGGGCTTGGCCCTGCATCTTCAGCAGGCAGCAGTCTTCCATTTGGTTTAACTCGCTGTTTTCTCTCCCGGCTGCTACTGAGAATGTTTTCATACGCTACACAAAGATATATATATGATCTTCTTTAAATATATTTTAAGAATTAAACACGAATTGAGTCATTCTAAAGAAGAACAGTAAGCAATCAACAGCACTGGTTGTATGGATGCGAATGTGCCCCAAATCCCAGCGTTGTTCACGAAGGGTGGGAGGCGTGTTGGGAGCAGTCTATGGAGGTTTCAGTTCTGACTCACACACTGGGGGCGAGGGGCCTTGGATCTCTCGGAACTTAAGTTTCCACATCTGTAAACGAGGCTAAAAAAGACTTAGGTGGGTATCCAGGAGGAACCAGTGAAGCAATGTTCACGAAATGCTTCTCCATCATTAAAAGTTAAATTGCAGCTAAGGTGGGTGGAGACTGTAGGGGAGAGAAGCAGTTTTTCCTATCCCCAGTAGAGGAAGGGTGCATGGCTCTAGGTCACGAAGGGAGGAAGGATGTCCCTTGTGGAGTATTCAGGGAGGGGCCAGAGACTATGTGCAGGGCCCATGGGATGAGGCAGAAGAGCCCTTCTCACCTCTACCCCTGATTGGCCACCCGAGTTCTCCTTCTAAGATTTAGTTTAGACTTAATGTTCATAATAAAATCCTGGCTATGTTAACCTTGGAGGCTCCTAGTATGGAGGGCTGGGTTCTCTGCTGGGTGTTCAGTAATAATATGCTAGTGAGAATGTTTCCAGCTGATGAGCATTGTAACCATCACCCAACTGGAAGGAAAGAGGGCCGTGCCTGAAAAATAACAAGTGGCTCTCACCTCTGCTCATTCATTCATCCACCACGTATTGATCGAGTAGCAGGTGTTAGTGTTATAGCCTTCTCTGAAACCGGGAGCTTGTCCCTCTCTGAGACAAGCCTAATTTTAGTCTTTTAAACTCAGCAAAAGGCAGGAATTCCAGGGACTTTGTCATTTGGATGTGTGCAAGGAGTCTGTGGTTCTTTGCTTTTTAAGTATTTATGTGCCATTCAGTTCTCTCCTTCTTCCTCTCTCCCTCCCCTCTCTGTCTCTGTCTGTCTGAATGTTTGTCAGTCTCTCTTGCTCTCTCTCTCTCTTACACACACACACACACACACACACACACACACACACACACACACGCACACACCCCTATAATGTATCCATCTATCTATGCAGATTAGTGGATTATTAGCCTTGCTAGTCTATTGGGGGTTAAATTTAGAGCCTCACCCATGCAAGCGAACACCAAACCACTGAGCTGTTCTTCCAGTCTTGCTCTGTTTCCTCAGACCTTAAGCAGGAGAGAACAAACACCCGAAGCTCAGGCTTAGGCACATTTCCTGGCTGCTCTGATACTGAGGAGCTAGCTCCTTCCAGAGACAGACTTTTCTCACCTCCCACATGAGGCTGGCTTAGCTTCCACGTGGCTCTCCGCATTCCCACAATGCTCATCTCCAAGCTTCCATGGATACTGCTCCCCTTGTCTGGAGACTTCTGTCTTCCTCAGCATCAGAGACATTTGCCCTCCTTTATGTAGCTGTCCTCAGACTTTCCAGCCTTTTTTGTTCTGGTATTCCCACATTCCACATTCCAGATCACCGCCTGGGATTGCAGATCTGTTCCATGAACACTTAGACTCCCATTTAGACTCGGCTTTAGTCCTGAGCCTGGGAGGCAACTCATGGCAACACGTCTAGTTTTAAGACCCACATTTGCAGAAAACTCTTTTATGCATGAAGGTCAAGTCCAACTTGAGCAGGCGAGCTCTCTATGATCTCATTCATAGCTCATAAGAGGCATGCACTAAATATATGAGAAGGCGTTCAACATCATTAGCCATCCAGGAAATGCAAAGTCAAACTACATCAGAGAGTCCTTCTCACTCCATTCAGAATGGTTATCACGAAAAGAAAATCAAACAATAATGAATACTGGCGAGGACGCCTGTGTGTGGGGTGGGATGGGGAATATAAACTAGTCACTATGGAAACAGTATGGAGGCTCCTCAATTAGAGATAGGACCACCGGATGATCTCACATACTGCCCCTGGGCACATAAGTCAGCATACAATAGAGATCCCCACACATCCATGTTTACTATGGCCAGATTGTGGAATCAGCATATGTGACCAGTCACAGATGAATGGCTAAAGAAAACCTGGAACTAGTATACAATGTGGTTTTATTAATTTAAAATGAGCAATGGAATTGTGTAATTTTTAGGAAAAAGGGTTAGAACTGGAGATCATAATGTTGTGTGAAATAGGCAAGTCATAAAGACAAGGAGGGCATATTTCCCCTCGTATATGAAAGCTGTAATCAGAAGGAACAGTAAGCCATAAAGCAGGAGGGAGACAACTTGGGAAGAGGAAGGGAACTGGAATATGAAGTGGAGGAGGGATAGGGGACGAGAGCAGGGGATGGAGGGGAGAGAAAGTACATGACATTCATGTGTGTAAATGTTATAATGAATACACACTAATTTAAAGCAGAATTTAAAAGGCATCCCTGGGGTTACACAGCAGGGAGAAATAAAAAGGACAAGGATTTGAATATTATGGTCTAGTCCCTTGTTCATCGCTTGCACAGTGCTAGGCTCAGGGGGAACTGAGGAAGGAGTCCTCTGAGTGCAAGCTGCCCCAGAGATGGATTGAACGTGGAGACCTGTCTCATGGGCTTTAAGGGAGTGTAGGCATGCCTAATTGTGGCTTCTGCTGCTGGCTGTGCTCTCTCTCTCTCTCTCTCTCTCTCTCTCTCTCTCTCTCTCTCTCTCTCTCTATCTTTCTACAAAGCCCCTCTGACAACTCTACCACATGCTTTTGCTGCTCGGCGCTGTCCCTCCCACACTTAAACTCCAAAGCATTTATTTTGCTTTGTTTTATTCCCCAAAGGCTCTGAGATGACTTACAAGAAAACATTTGATAAGAGTCATAATAAAATATAAATAAGAACAGCGAGGGAAGACACTCTTCACACTAGGACGATGCATTTCCCGGATCCTGTGACCCTTCTGAACCACACTTCCCTCCATGGCTCAGTCCTTGGGTACAGAGAGGTCTCACAGTCACACGATCTAAGTACAACACACAGCACTGTGTGCCTCCTGCAGCTTCCATGTAAAGACGCAAGGCTCCCCAGGCTCCCTTGTGCATGCATGATCAGTAGGTTACTTCCCAATCAAAGCCACTAATTTGGAAGGTGAGTCACTGTCAGCTTTTCTTAAAGCTCCCTGTCTCCCCTTCTTGATCAGCCTCCGCCTGGTGCGCTGGCTCTGCCTGCTCACCTTAATCCAGTGGCTTTGCAGGCACAATGAGAATGTTATGCAGAGGGACAATGTCAAAGCCATTGAGGACAGAGCTGAAGCACGTGCCAGAGCTTCAGGCCAGGCACTGGGAAGTGTTCCTCTAGGACCCAGAGTGTGGGCTGCAGAGTCACAGGGGTACCAATCCACCCCATTCTCACAGATGCCTCAAGGCCATCAGCTAATGAACCAGTCTCCTTGCTTTAGAAGATTGGGTTATTTGGAAGCCACTTTTCCTCCTGGAAACTCCTCTGAAGGATGAAGACACTGAGCAGTGGAGATGCCAAGTTACGCTTGTTAGGTGATAATGAGATGTGGGAATCTGGAGGGAGCTGGCTTGAGCTCAGAGGTCATCATGGTGACATCTCTCTCCTCTGTTAAGTGAGTGACCTGCAGCTCCACTGATAGAGGTGGTTTACCCAGCATGTGTGTGATGGTGTGTGATTTTGCAGGGCCTGGGGCCTGTCTATCAGTGGACTTGGTCAATAGACTAGAGGAGACCATTTTGATGGATGGTCTATTATACCTTGGAGGACTGGGGTTAGGGAATCTGT
This sequence comes from Mus caroli, assembly GCF_978045245.1. Lineage (NCBI taxonomy): Eukaryota > Metazoa > Chordata > Mammalia > Rodentia > Muridae > Mus > Mus caroli. Next base: position 25,515,835 of record NW_028227265.1, read on the forward strand.
AATGGTTTGTATATGCTCGGCCTAAGGAGTGGCGTGATTAGAAGGTGTGGCCCTGTTCCAATAGGTGTGACCTTTGTGGAGTAGGTGTGGCACTGTGTGGCTTTAAGACCTAGCTTAAAGCTAGCTAGGTCATCCTAGCTGCCTGGAGGTCAGTATTCTGCTGGCAGCCTTCAGGTGAAGATGTAGAACTCTCAGCTCTGTCTGCACCATGCCTGCCTGGATGCTGCCATGTTCCTGCCTTCATGATAATGGACTGAAACTCTGAACCTGTAAGCCAGCCCCAATTAAATGTTGTCCTTATAAAAGTTGCTGTGGTCACGGTATCTGTTCACAGCAGTAAAACCCTAACTAAGGCAGAATCCCAAAGGAGGAGTCTTGGAAAGGGCCATGTTCAACTTCAGCATTGCTCTTGATTGGCTCTGTGGCCTCTGACATTCTGGATTGTCAGGCATTTGGAGGAGGACTGTGACATTGAGCTCGACACACATGGCATTTGCAGAAAAGGTCCAGCCCCACTAGGAATCTTCTCTCTATCTTTCACCTAAGGCAGGTAATTTATAAACAGCAGAAAACTTCTCCATAGCTCCTCAGGAAGCTGGACAGTCCAAGATCAAGGCACCAGTGATATGATGTCCACTGGGGACCCTGGCTCTAGCTCTGCCTTGAGCTTCATCGTCTTCAGGAGGCAGATGCTATGGAATAATGAGGGGGTAGTCGAGGAGTCAGCCCTCTGAAGCCTCTTTGACACGGAACTGATCCCATTCTCAAGGCTGGTAAGTTTCAGCACCCAGGGGTCATTTAGACTGCAGCAGATCTGAATCAACCGATCTTTGAACCTTCCTCATGCTTTGGAGACACAAGGCTTGGACAAGAGCGAATCCTGGAATGATCTGGAGTCTGTCTGTCAAGAGCTTAGCCTTTCCTGGGCGTCCACAATTATGTAAACAGAAGCTTCCTATGACGGAAGAACTGGCCCTAGTGGATCTGAGAGGTGGCACTTAGCTAGATCAGAGTGGACAGTAATGATGCATGGTGGCCAAGAAGAGGTAGGAAGTTCTAGTCTGTGGGAAGGATAAGGGCCTCCTAGACCTGTGAAACGGCATGAAACCAGGGCCAACGAGACAGCTGGGCATGGTGAGGGAGTAGCAATGAGCAGGTAGTGAGTGGAACACACTTTGAGATTCAGAGAGGAGAGTGGACACGTACAAATGCCAGGTGCAGATTGCCAAAGCAAGGGATGTGGGCCTGGGACTCCTGGGTCTCCCTTGGCTCCAATATCCTAGCCCTAATAATCTCAGGTTAGTCATCTGAGACAAATTTCAGGTGAGTTTTCAGAGGTTGGTGGGATGCTCATTGTCTTGATCCACACAAGACAATGGGTCAAGTTTCTGCTTAAAACCTTTTAATGGTTCCTTGTTGCCTCCTGACTGAGACAACTCCTATCTGCTCTTCAAGGCACTGGGGTGATCTAATCTCATCGTTTTCCTTTCTTCAGTCCTCCATCTGCTCCCCTCACACACTCTACCCTCTCCCCTTTCCTAATCCTCTGTAGCTCAGTTCGGGCATTGCCTCCTCCAGAAGCCCTCCCTGATGCCTTTTTTTTTAAAGATTTATTTATTTATTTTTATGTATATGAGTACACTGTAGCTGTACAGATGCTTGTGAGTCACCATGTGGTTGCTGGGATTTGAACTCGGGACCTTCGGAAAAGCAGTCAGTGGTCTTAACCGCTGAGCCATCTCTCCAGTGACACCCCCCACCATGCCTTTCAGAATCCCATGGTCTTCCATAATTGTCCATCTTTTAACACACTCCCCTTTCGCACTTTGTCTCCCCAGCAAACTGGCAGCACCCCCAAGGTGGACTAGGCCTATCCTTTCCCACTATACTTTGGCATCTGGCAGGGCCTGGCACTTAGTAGGTGCTCATTAATCCTTTCTATTTGAATATCTGATGCAGTGAGTCAGGGCAGGTTGTCTATTTCCTCCTGGGCCTCTGCTTGCTTTTTTGTTCTGTGCGTCCCTCTTCCTGGGTTTTCATTTTCACTGCTGGGTGCACAAAAGCACTCTGCGTTCCCACATCTCTGAGCCCACCCACCTGGTTTCTGATGCTGCAGAGACCCTCGGATTCTTCAATAAGAGGAACTTTCATCTTTGTGGGCTCATCCTTTTTTAGAAATGCTTTTCAAAGCTGCTTGAAAGCCTGGAAGGTGCCGCTTTGATGTCTGTGTTCGCTTCACTGCAGGGGACAGGACAGCTTACTCAGATCCCTTGGGGCCCGAGGATAGGGAGGCAGGGCCCTTATGGGATTCTAGGGAGGTATGGAGGGCCCAGGGCCAATCAGCTAGGACTGGAAGAGGCAAGGAAATTCTTCCTTGCTTGGTAAGCTCCATTGTAGACATTCTCCATCAGCCAACAGCTTCTGTATCCCGACTTCTGCACATAACCCGTCTTTAGAACCCTGCCCCTAGTGCCTGGGTGCTGGAATGTCACCCCAGCTCTGCTCCCATTAGAAACTGTCCATGTCCACCCCAGCTGTGCTCCCCATTAGAAACTGTCCATGTCCATGGGAACTTTTGGTCTCAGGTTCCTCAAGGCTGAGTCTGCTGTAACTAATGTCTGACGGATGTTCTGAGGGGAGTAGTTATAAAGGCTTGGCTCCCAGTCCTCAAGTTAGTCCAACTTCAGAGGGGCTGTCCTTCAGAGATGCCTCTTGTGCTCAGCTGTGACTGTTATTACCGTCTGGCTAGCCCACCACGCTCACGCTTTCTCAGGGATCTCTCCTGGGCTCTCTGAGTGCTACTCTAACCCAGGGTCCATTTGCCTAGACCTACTGACTCAGAGCCCTAGTCTTTACCTTAAGCACTTCACCAAGTTTGAGATGTTTAAGTATTCAGTGAGGACATGTGGAGTCAGAGCTCCTACCTTAGGACTTGCCTCTTAGCCTTGTCCCCAGGCTGGAACCTAGAGGTCTTCCTATAGGACTTTATGTTGTGGATTCCGTTGATATGAGCGGCGTATTTCCTGTGTTCTTTAAACCATACTGTTCAGTGATCCCTTGCTGGCTTCCAGGGACAGCTGCAGCTCTATGCCCAAGGAGCCCAGCAGCATCTCTGGAAGCATGGAAGACCACGCCCCTGTCCTTCCCCAGCTGCATGGGGTGCCTCTCATTGCACTGATTGCAAACACGGGGAGGACCTCCCACATCAGGCAGTCCTAACTCTAGTACTTGACAATATTTCCCGAAGTCTCCCAAGGCTTGATTCTATCACCGTGTGCTGATGACACTGAGGGACTGCAGTCTCTGCAGATCCAAGCCGATGTGGGGTATTGCAGGAGGTCCGTTCTCTGCTATTTCTAGCATTCACTGGCTGCCTCCATCTGCAAAGTTGGTGCAGTTGCATCACTCTCATATCCTCAGACCCTCTTCTCTCTCCCTACTCAGGGCATTCCAGGATAATCCCCCCCCCCCCCCCATCCTGAGACTAGCTGATCACAGAGTCCTGATCCCATCTGCAATTTTAATTCCCCTTTGCCCTGTAATATCACTTACATATAGGTCCTGGGGGTTAGGACCATGAGAAACTCTTTTTTATCATATTACCTCTGTTGTGGCTGTTCTAGGAGCCCATTTTTTCCCTAGATGCCTCCCCAGAGTCACTTTGCCCACTTCTCTACTGGTGATCTCTTGGGTAAGTAATTTGTACTCAAACCCTTGACTTGGGGTCATGCTCTAGGGCACACAGAAGGGGGTTAGAGCCAAATCACACACTCAGCAAGCTTGTATTAAAGACACAGTGGAAAATGTGAAAATCACAAATAATCAATACAAAATATTATGCTGAAAACAAATTTAGTAATCCTGGGCTCTGAGATGAGACAGAGAGCTGTGTGTTTCTGTAGGACATGGCCCTGTGGATTCTGTCTGGGCAAAAAGCAGCTTTCCCACCTAGCAGAAGGAAGTCTGAAGGGAGGCAAGTTACTTTCCACTGTACACACGTCATTCTCCATCCACAGGACTCCCACATCCTGCCAGGTGACACACATGACTGTGCTAATAACTACCTCCCCATTCTCCTCGCTTAGCAAATTCCAATGTTAAGTAATTGCTTCAATCAAAGTTATTAATTGGGTCCTTAATATACTTCAGAGTTGGAGCTGGTTTTGATTAGTGCCCATCACTATTAAAATGGGAACGTTTCCATTGGCTGGTGATTTTCCTCCATACTTTAGTCGCCATTGGATACAGAATCCACTCTATACCTTCTACGCTTTGAATCTCGCCTTTTCTTTCTCAAAGAAGCACTTCCCGATCATGGCTCTTTCTAGCTGGAGTCAAACAGCCATTGGACTGGTGGAACAGTTCTCCCAGCCATTTAAAAATAAAACTTAAAAAAAAATGCATCACGCCAAAAATAACAATTCTCCTCTTCTCCCTGTTAACATTTAACACAGTTCCCCCAAATTGCACAGGTATTATATGTCTAAAGGGCTCCGTTGCCCATGAAGAAATTCAGAATACGACAGATAAATCTTAGGTCTCCATCTCTCTAAATCCTAATCCCCTCTCTTCCTCCCAGCGGTATCCTCTATAATGAGTTTGATGTAGTCAGCCCTGGAAAAAAAAAAAAAAAGAAAAGCCGTTCACAGGCGCTCACATATCCATAGGCAACAATGGCGTCCCTGTGTGTGTTGTCCGGTTCACAAATGGCATTATGCTATTCACAACACTCCACAACTTGCTTTATTTCATTCGACAATGTGATCTCTGGGTCTGTGTCCAAACTGGCAATTCTAGTTGATTTTTTTTTCTAATTAAACGATCATGTTCTAAACTTAAAAAAAAAAATCATTCCGTTAATGGATGTGTGGATTAGCTCCCAATTCCCTTTGCTCTTTGAATCAAGGCTGCAGGGTGCAACCTCCTGTATGTGTATGTGTGCATAAGTAAAGGGGTCTACAGAGATCCCAGGCACGGAGACCATCTGGACATTGCTATGGGATGGTATTCACAGTTGGAATGGAAGCCACTGTTCAGAAAGACTATGCCTATTGTACCCCACCTGCAGCCTGGGGTAGCCCCACTATTTATTTATTTATTTATTTATTTATTTAATTAATGTAAGTACACTGTAGCTGTCTTCAGACACTCCAGAAGAGGGCGCCAGATCTCGTTGCGGATGGTTGTGAGCCACCATGTGGTTGCTGGGATTTGAACTCTGGACCTTCGGAAGAACAGTCGGGTGCTCTTACCCACTGAGCCATCTCACCAGCCCAGCCCCACTTTTCTTGTGTCCTCATTCGCACTTGGTAGGGTCTGACTTTTGCCAGTCTGAGACGATGCCATGTCTGCTCTGAAACCAGGTTAGTCTCTGGAAGACTCGCTGTTCTATTACTACCTCTCTCTCTCAGCTGTTTATGGGAGGGGGGAGTCGGCTAGGGAGGCATATCAGTGTAAGGTGTGGTGGGTAGGGGTACAGGATTGCAGGATAGAGTCGGGGCAAAGAATATTTCATCGGCCAGGATGAAGGGGTGTCAGGATGACAGGGCTGGGCTTAAATTGAGCCTAACAGGAATTTGGAGCCAAGAAGGCAGGGCTGCAATGACAGGTAGGAGTCAGAGGAGGGCACTGATGCACTGGTGTTGGGAACTGGCTCTCCTGGGACTACAGAGAGGTGTTTGCGTGGGTGTGATTCTGGAATCCAGAAGCAGAACCGATGCGAGTTAGCGAATGAAGGGCAGGCTAGATGCTGGATACTCTCTGCTGGCTGTGGCAGGAACACACACATACAGCTGATAGGATGGTGCACACAGATGTAGTGTTGAGCAAATGACATGGGGACATAGCCCATAAATACGGACACCCTTCCCCCTTCATTGAGTACTATAACGGCAGGGCTGACACAGACCAATTCCCATTCCCATCAAAGATGCTTGGGTGGTTAGCGTCACAAGGTGTGTGTGTTTGGTACTACCACTCAGCATTCTAGACCTTCCCAAGGAAGAGGCATGATGGCCCTGGTGACCATATCAGGGGGAGACTCAGGTAAGAGCTTCTTACTTGAGAAGGCCGAGTCCTGGAGTCTTTTCTGTTGGCCTGTCCCCTTGGCAGAGAACCAAGGGGCGCACTGAGCAGGAGATGCCTGTGTGATTGACAAAGGGATATCTTAAGCTCCACCCACTTCCTCTTCCTCCTTGCTCAGGTCTAGCTTAGGGTTGACGAAGGTGGGCCGGAGGAGGCTGCTTGTGTATATGAGGGAAGATGTTTCCTTAGATCAAACGCTGGGGAAGCGCTCACAGACAGGGTGTGAGTCCAGCAGGCCTGCCATGGGGGAAGGGAACTGTGGTCAGAGGGAGCAGTATATGTAACAGTGTGGAGCTTCAAACATTTCTGACCGGAAATGCACAGTGTAGGAGAGAGGCAGAGGTTGGGAGAAGTGACCATCGTTCAGTGAAACCTGAGGCCTGGGTGACTGGCCAAACAGAATTTAGTCTTTGATTTTGAAATCAACGGAAAACCTAACTCACTAAGTAGGTTTTGCATCATTAGATTCCCAATCTCAGTACCTTATCCTGGGCACCAGAGATGGAGAGAATTGCATACTGATGGCAACTTGGCACTCGGTTGTGCTCGAAGGATTTACATATATTATTGTAATTCTACAACCTGTCCTAAGAAAAAGGTATATAGGACAACTATGGCATCCTTCCCATACCCGCAGTCCACCTGGGACACCTTGCTTCTGGGCATAGACCAGATGAGGTAGGTCTCTTCCACCTGTCTGTCTCTGGGTCCCATACTGGAGGCGTAGGTAGCTTCTTTCCACAGACATACATCTTGGGGTGGTCACATCAACCTAGGAAAGCAAGCCCAGCCTTGTGAACATATTGCAAGTCTCTTAGGCTGTTACATCCACTAAAGTCCCTATTGGCCCAAATAAAGTCACATTATGCCACTGTGAGGCTGCGGCAATTATGGGAAAGGTTTATTTGCATTTGGGACTAGTGTTCACTCCTCCTAAAGGAGATTATTGTTGTCTTCATTTTACAGAAGGGGGTGAAGGGATGGTCTTTCTCCAGGGAGTCCAGCCAGCATGCAACGAACCAGGCTAGGCTTTGTTCTGGGGTGGGATTGAAGCTCTTTCTGCCTGTGAATTCTTCTTGGCTTTTGTGCTGCCATTATTCAGAAGCCCACTGTAATATCCAAAATAAATTCAAGACTACCCAGTACCTTCCCCCTTCAAAAGGACTTTCCAAACTGTACTAGCAGGCCAAGTACAGAGTCAGATAAAAAGCTGGCTGACTGAACAAATATAGAAACATAGTTTTAACAGTCGAAATTACTAAGCTTCCAAACCACGATTAACCATTTCCCTGCCCTGCCTCACACTAAAAACCTCAAGGACAGACAAAATGAGAGTCACCCTCTACAAACCAACTGATGTCTAAAAAGGTTATTGACTACACCAATTAAAATAAGCCAAACTTCCCTAGTGCCTATATCCACCCCTTACAAAGTTATAAAAAGTGTGTTCTTTCTTTGTTCTGGGTCTCTCCTCCAGCCTGTGTGCTGAGAGGGGGCTCCCCAACATGTTGGGTAAGTAAAATCCTCATGTGTTTTGCAACGATGGCAGTCTCTGTGGTCTTTGTGTGAGTGAGGGTCTTTTGACAAGCTACAACATCCATCACAGCCACTGGGCCATCCCCGAGGTAGAGACTTCTCTGTTGATCATCCCCACTGGGGAGGACCCTTTTCTCCAACACAGGACATGCCCCCTGTTCTGCCCAGTGTGTATGCCCAGCCTGTGTGAAAGAGTTTCTCTTATGCTGGTCTGAGAAATAAAACACCCAGTTCTGTGTCTGCAGCCAAATCCCTCTGCTGTTTAAGGGGCCATGGGCACCGTCTCATCTGAAAGCCTCCTTCTGGGATGACTTTTCTGGATCTTGGATAAGTAGGAGCTTGTGTGGCGGACTTTGAGACCTGTGGGGCTAGGCCCAGGGTGCTATGGATAGCTTGGGTAGTTCCCACTATGGTTCTGGCAAACCTGTTCTGAGTCAGTCAGTCCAGAGGGGGTGTTTTCTCCCTCCCCATGGGATGCTGGAGTGTTCTGAGAACAAGCCTGCTCCTTGGTGACAAGCCTTGCTGAGGCAGACTGGCTTATTTTCTAGATGTCTGCTTCTGAGATGTTATATACCCAGTTAACAGTCACAGCACATGCCAGCTTCAGCCCAGGCTCCATCCGTTTTATGTCTCAGAAGGAACAGCATGCAGGCCCCCGAACACCCTGGATACGGGTGAGAGTGTGACCCAGGGTGGTCAGCCTTGAGTGGACCCCGCTGTGACTCTGAGAGTACCCATTACTGCTCATGATAGTACAATCCGTTGGAAGTGAGTCTAGGGTCATCCAACTGGCTTAGTAGCGTCAGGAGCGGTAGCGTCAGGAGCGGTGGCGGTAGGACGATACCACTTCCCTTCCCATTCGTTGTGCGACGCAGACCTGGGTGAAATTGGTCCCACTCTCCGAATGATGTCAGAGGTCATTTTAATCTGCAGTTTTGTTTCTCAGACATGCTCAGAGTCCCACTGAAGAAGAGCTGTCTGTTTAATAGGAGTCTGGGGACAGGTTCCTGTTTATCAAAACACACCCACGCAACTAAACTGCCGAGGAGTTCGCGTTGCCAGAATCAGCCTGAGGCCAGGGTGAGGAGGGGAGATAGGATCTTATTTATTAAAGGAAACAAGATTTTCCCTTGCTGCTCCGCTGCAGGAGCAGATGCTCTGAAGATCGATGGAATCCCAGGGCACAGGGTAGGGGTGTGGCGTGGGCTGAAGTACAGATTTATTCAACACCTTGGTTCCGGCCACTCTCACCAACCCTTTAAACAAGTAGCCACTAATTTGCGCATGCTCAGTGGCCGTTCTGGAGGATCTCATCTAATCTCCTATTAGCCATCTCTGGTAGGTATTAAGATTCGCGCCCCCACCCCCTCCTTGTTTAAGATCACAGGCTTTGTTCTGCCACCTAGTCTCCCAGCTTCATCTCTGCACTTGGACGTTTCTTTGGTTTTCTGGTCTCGCTTAAAGTTGGGGATAAAGTTCACTTGAACCTATCCTCTTTCACTCTCTCTTCCTTGTTTTTCCTGCTCCTGGGTTGCTTGTGGGTGTCCTCAGATCGTAAGGTCCCAGGGTTCACCAAGAAAAGCGATGGCTATGTTCAGAGTTCTCTCCCGGTGTCCCCCCAGTTCCGTACATCTTTTCTGGTATTCTCTGATCTACTGTGTTGCTGTTTGCAAGTGTCACCTACTCTTCTTGTTGTTGCGAGGAAATACCCAAGAAGAAACATTGCAAACAACGAAGGGGTTCTTCTGGCTCAATGATTAAGGGACTGTGGTCCATCACGGCAGGCAAGGCTTGGCTTTAAGAGGATGGGATGCTGGCCACATTGCTTCCACAGTAGTCAGGAAGCAGAGAGGTGAGTGCCGGTCCTTACTGTGTTATATCATTTTCCCTTTTAATTCAGCCCAGGTTCCCAGCCTGTGGCATGGTGCCACTCACATTCAGAGTGGATCTTCAACCTTGGTTAAACTTCTCTGGGTATGTCTTCACAGACTCACCTGGAAGTGTGTCTCCTGGGAGATTATTGGGTTTAAGTCTTCAATCCATTGGAGTTAGTCTAGTGTGTAAGTGCATGTGCGTGCGTGTGTATTTGTGTTTTATATGCACGTGCATGTGTTTAATGTTGGATGTTTTCCATGACTACTTTATATCTGATTTTTTTAAAGACAGGGTCTCTCCCTGAATTGGATCGGAGCAATTCAGTCAGCGAATCACAGGGTCTACTTGTCTCCTTAACACTCTGACTCTCAGTGTTAGGGTTACAAACATGCACACCACACCAGGCTTTTACATACTCGGGGTACTAGGGCTTTGTCTTAGTCAGGGTTTCTATTCCTGCCCAAAACATCATGACCAAGAAGCAAATTGGGGAGGAAAGGGTTTATTCAGCTTACAGTTCCACACTGCTGTTACCACCAAAGAAAGTCAGGACTGGAACTCAAGCAGGTCAGAAAGCAGGAGCTGATGCAGAAGCCATGGAGGGATGTTCTTTACTGGCTTGCTTCCCCTGACTTGCTCAGCCTGCTCTCTTATAGAACCCAAGACTACCAGCCCAGAGATGGCACCACCCATAAGGGGGCCTCCCCCCTTGATCACTAATTGAGAAAATGCCTTACAGCTGGATCTCCTGGAGGCATTTCCCCAACTGAAGCTCCTTTCTCTATGATAACTCCAGCCTGTGTTAAGTTGACACAAAACTAGCCAGTACAGGATTCAAGTGCAGGTCCATCTATACTCTATCCACTGAACAATTTCCCCTGGTCTGTTTGTTTTTGTGTATAGTGTACGGCAAGCACATTAGTTGTTTAGCTATAGCAGAAGGCCACAGACTGGGGCGTCTTAGAGTTCTGGAGGCAGGAGTTCAAGATCAAAATATGAACCAGAGTTTCCTTCTGGTGAGGCCTCTCTTCTTGGCTTGTGGACAGCCTTTGTTCTTATTTATTGTAGCCTCATATACCTTTATGTTGTGTGTGTGCAGGGTACGAGGAAAGAGAGAGAGAGAGAGAGAGAAAGAGAGAGAGAGAGAGAGAGAGAGAGAGAGAGAGAGAGAGAGAGAGAGAGAGAGGTTCCTGTTAGATTAAAACAGGTTGAGGAACACTGCTCTAGGGTCTTATCCTATACAGATGTCTTATTTTATTCCTTTTATCCCTTTCCAGTTGGGAGATAGGAATTTAGGGCTTAAATATTCAACAGGTCCCAACAGGTGAGTTTTGGGAGGTCACAGTTCTAGGGTTCCTGTTTTATTCTGCCATTATATATGTTCCTAGGTTTTATTCTGCCATTATATATGTTCCTCAACCAACTGGAGCTTTGCAATACGTTTTCACACCAGCAAGTATGGATTTTCTGAGATGGTTTTTCAATTTCGGGCTTATTGGAGAGTTCTTCTGGATTCCATACACATAGTAAAACGGAATTTTCTGTTGGTAATGGGGTTTTGATGGGGGGGGGATCACATTGATTTGTATTCTTGTTATATCTTTTTGTGTGCTGTTAAAATTTGATAGTGTATCTAGCAGTGGCTCTAATCATGCCGTCTTCATATGTATCCGCCGTTACATTTTCCTCATCTCTCCCTCTCTTCCCTTTTTATCCTTCCTCCTTCTCGACCCTTGCTTCCCCCCAGACAGTGTCTCTCCTGCTTTCAGGGTGACTCCCCGTTCCATCAATATTTCTGTCAGTGATATAACTTTGTTCCTCCTTGTAACTGAACAATACTCCGTCACGTGTACACACCACATTTTCTTGGACCCACTTCGCTGTCAAATTGCCAACTTAGCAATATAAATATTTAAGGTCCATGAATATGACATGTTTATTTTTTCAAATGAATTCATGTTGTGGTCTTTGTTTCAACTTGAATCATTTCGTGTGGCATCTTCCCCACACCCCCAGATCAGCTCTGTCGGAATTAACTCAGTTTTTTTTTTTTTTTTTTTTTTTGCCAGCTCTGGTGGCTTGGCTGTGTCTTGCCATTGCTTTCCACCCTACACGGTTACTGCCCATAGCCTTATAGAAGCTTCTTTGGATGTGATGATGTGATGAATTGCTCTTTTTTTTTTCTTTTGCTGTTTCTTAAGATCGTCTCTGAATCTTTGACTCTTATAGTTTGAGTGTAGTGTGTCTGTAGATGTAGGACTCTATGTGGTTTGTCGAGCTTGGATATGTGTTGAACTCCTTCCTTGGATTTTGGAAGTTTAGGGTTATTAGTTCTTCACCTGTCTTAGCCAATCTCTCTCTCTCTCTCTCTCAGTCTCTACAATTTATGTATTGGTTTTGTGGATCTTGGTGAAGCCTCCCAAGGCCCCTGAGCTCTTCTCAGTTTCCTGCGTTCTTCCTTCTCCTGCCCCCAGCTCAGTCTTCAAGAGAGTTATCTACCTGTTACTGAACCGTTTAACCATGAATGCTACTTAGTATTTTTTCCATTTCAGTTATGGCATTTTTCAGCTCCAGGATTTCTTTGAGTTCATTTTTTTTTTTGTGGGTCTTCTGATTTCCACTCATGGCTTTCTTTAGTTGTCTATTTACGTTCTTTTCCTCCTTTCCAGTTTTATGAGAGTTGAGTAAGTTTATTTGACTTCCTTGTCACGAGCTCAGCCATCTGTATTGCCTTAGGGCTGGTTTCTGGAGTTTTATTTACTCACTGTTTGCCATGTTTATATCTTTATTTACGTGTCTCTGAAACCCTTGTTGTGATCTGAGCATCTGAAAAACCTCCTCTCCTCACATGGGCAGATTGGTTCATGGGCAGATGAAGGCTTCTACCAATAAGCCAAGATGGAGCTCTAAGACCCCTCAAACCTTTCCTGGGGATATGTCCTCTCTGGGTGTTAGAGGGACTGTTAATAAGTGGCTGGGCTTGTTCTTCTGGGGAGATGACTTTCTTGTGCTCCCTGGTGTCTCCATGTAGAATTGCAGGATCTTTACCCTGGCTTCCTTGAAGTTTGCCTGATTGCTATGGCTTCCTAAATGGCCATTCACAGGGAGTACCCAGAGAATCCAAAATAGCTGACTGCATGGCTCCTTCTTTTGCTTTAACTTGGTTGTGTCATGCTGCACTGGGTCCAGTTTTTTTTTTACTAAATAAATAGTACACTAGTTGGTGATGCTATGAATTAATTGTAATATATTTCTTTACTGAATATATGTAACATATACACAGCCATAGCAGCTGCACTCTGACCTTCACAAGGCCAAGAAAGAGAATACAGCCTCCTTCCTGGCTGAGCCCTGTGTAAGTTTGTTTCCATTGCTTTTTTTTATACTAACCTCCTGGTTTTTGTAAACGTCTCTAGTAGGTGTTGTTATCCCTATTATGCAGAAAAGGAAGATGAGGCCCAGGAATGTCCTATTACTTCCTGTGCTGTAAGCAGTTGGAGGTGTAGGCAAACTCAGGTCTGCTTTCCTGCAAAGTTGTATCGCTATTCCCATGACAATGGATACAGAGACCCAATCTTAATCATGTGCCCTCTCTCTAGTCACCCTCTCTGTGCCTGGCAGGGTCTAGGAAGGGCTTAGTGTGTAAGCAGGCTCTATGTGTAACTAGTTGTTGCAGGGCAGTAGCTTTGCTGTCCCCTGCCCTCTGATTTGCCCCGGCTCCCTTGCTTGTGTGGTTAACTTCTCTTTTCTTCTGCATATGTTCTGGAAGTCTGGAGCAGGGCATGCCTTTGAGCCTGGGACAAATAAATAGAGGAAGGATAAAATAAGACACCATAAGACACCGGGCCAGACAGCAATTTAAACATACCATACAAGAATCCCCCTTCCCTCCTGCCAGTTGCTTCCACCTTAGGGAAAATTGTCAGTGTATTGGTTTTGTTACTCTAGGTCTCTTTACTGCCACCTGCTGGAAGTTAGTGGCAACATATGCATTTCTGATTATGATCCATAAAGATATCCCCAAAGGCAGCGCAGACTCTTAGGCTATTTGCTTGAGTGGCCGTTCTAGAAGACAAATCTAGAACATTCCAGAAGCATAGGGGAGGTTCATGGATCTTCTTTGCTGTTTGGGTTTAGGCTTCTGGGTCCTGTACAGTATGAGTCTCCAATCTTTGGACTCCCACACTGGTTCATACCTGTTCATGCACCAGTGCTTGAAGGGAGCCTTGGTTGAATGAAGGGGGTTGGAGCACAGCACAAAGGTCCTTGAGCCCACAGATCTCTAGAGAAACCAGGAATTTTAAGCACACATGACGGTCTTTCCAATGGGAAAGATGAAAAACATATTCTTTCATCTAGAAAGGTGGAAATTGGAAGTGATTAATAGCCTGGTGATCTGTGTTGGGCCATATCGAGCCCCTACAACCAGGACTGGAGGTGGCTAGTAATCTAAATGACCCTTAAAGCCAGGGTATCCCCAAGTTCCCACAAGTGGGACCAGAGGTACCAAATAGGCTAAATGACTGACTCTTACTTACATTACCTGTATAGCCAGAGGCTCCCCCCAGGCTCCCACAACTAGGACCTTGCTATTTGGTTAATAGCCCAAATGACTTCTATTATGTCTGTATGATGGAGACCAGGCCAAACTCTTCTATAGGTTCTTAGCCCAGTATAGGTAGATAGCCTATCTCTAGAACCCATTTTCTTGGAAGAAATGACATGTTCCCCGAGTCAAGTTTTGATGTAATTACGCTTCCTTGTGTATTGGGGATTGTAATTATACCAGGAAAGTTTGTGCCCCAATTATACTGTTGCCAATTATTCAATGGGAATAAAACACCTGGGAGCAGATTCCTGGAAGTCTTGAGCTAGGTCAACAAGGTCAGTCTGAACCCAGCTTTCATTCTTACCTCTTTATGGTTTGCTTCTCTGTCTGCCATGCCCATTATTAGGCGCCCAACATGGGATCAACCTTATGCTATTCATTCATCCACCCATCTTTTCACTAATTCACAAACTACGGAGGCAATTCACGTCTCTCCAGGAAACCGTTGTTATGGCAGGCACTGAAGGATCAATGGTGAGAGAGGAAGATGGACAAGCACACAGGATGTAGAGGTACCTCTGTGCCTTTCTCATGCCAGGCCTTCCTTCACGACCTCTGATGTCAGTCACCTGGTGACCAGTCCTGACAGCTCAGACTCACCGCTCACACTATACTACATCATCTATGCCAGGAACCTGCTGTCTTTCTGTTCTGGGCCTGTCTTCATTGTGGGTCTCTCTTAGTCCATGTAGGCTTGTTCACACAAGCCAATTGTTAATAATCATGCAGGACTTATTTTTTTTTTAACAAGATATGGTGAAAGACATCCAAATATGGAACTGACTGTTAAAAGGAAGACATCTGCATTCATGTATCCCTAGGCTCAGGGTGGATGGGATTCTGGAAATATTAGGATTGATCTGGAGGCTAAAGAGGCAAGGGAGAAGAGGGCAGGAGTGTGGGGAGTTCCTGAAGGAGTGGGAGGGCAAGTGGATGCAATAAATTAGCTAAATATTGAATAGCTTGAAAAATTGGAGTATCTGACTCTGGGGTATTGCTTGGTCTGAGAAAGGAGTGGGGGGTGTGGTTTGGTTGGTTTATATCAAAGGTGCAGTGGCCTAACTATCCTTAGAAGTGGGCTGGCTCTCAGAGGGGCCGTCTCTCCAAATGTTAAAGCATCCAGAATATGGAAAATAGAAAAAGAGTTCACATCAGGCACCACCCCTCCCCCAGAGCTGCCAGTGGAGCCTGTGAGTGGAGAAATGCTCCCCCTCTTGTCCTTCAAGGGACCCCATTCCTGAGGCCTTCCTTCTGTTGCCTGGAGTGGCTTTGCAAAGCACTTGTGCTTTTCTGTGTGCTTTCCACACACACACTTTGAAGATATTTTTCTTCCTTCTGTCATTACCTCTTAGGCCATCAATCCTGTTCCTGAGATTTCACCCTCAGCCTTCTGTCTCTTGTGCCTGTTGGGGACCCCACGTAAGCTACCTAGCTCTGGCAGCCTTGGGGATTTCTTTTTTTCTTTCCTTCCTCCTCCTCCTCTTCCCCCTCCTCCTCTCCTTCTTCCTCCTCCTCTTCATCATTCTCCTCTTCTTCCTCCTCCTCCTCCTCCTCCTCCTCTTTCTCCTCCTCCTCCTCCTCCTCCTCCTCCTCCTCCTCCTCCTCCTCCTCCTCCTCCTCCTTCTTCTTCTTCTTCTTCTTCTTCTTCTTCTTCTTCTTCTCCTCCTCCTCCTCCTCCTCCTCCTCCTTCTCCTTCTTCTAGATATATATGTGTATATATGTACATATACATATATAATGTGCCGGTGGTTTACCTTCATGCATTCATGTGTGCCACATGTAGGCCTGGTGTCAGCTCCCCTGGTAGTAGAGATACAGATGGTGGTTAGCCAGCCTGTGGGTGCTGGGAACTGAACCCTTGTCATCTATAAGAACAAATGCTCTTCACCACTGAACCATCCCTTGAGCCCCGGCTTTAGAGCTTTGCACAGCACTCAGGAAAGCTTCCTTGAGCAAACCGAAGAGTCTGATTATCGGTTGGAAGGATTGGGCACAGAGCAGCTCAAGCAGGGAGAGCTTCAGTGACCAGACCCTGGGGCTAGGAGAAGGAACAGCCTATTCTAGGAAGACTTTCAGAGGTGTCCCCCCTTCCCTGCCTATGACTTTTTGCCAGTTTTTATAGTATTTCGGTCTTCACTGCTCCACAGAAACAAAATCCCCAGCATGCCTTGCACCAAGATCTAGCCACACATCACAAAGGGGAGAACTCATTTGAGTGTGGACATATGCCTATTCAATTTTGAGTATGCAAAGGTAGATGAGTCCCCATATAGTCAAGGACAGAAATGCACAAGTAATTAGATTTAAGAAGCAAGTATTTGGCCTTGTTCCTCAGGCTAGTGGCAGCAGTGAGAAACAGTTGTTGTTTTTCCTTCTTCCTCTTAAGAGTCTCCAGAGATTCGTCCCTTTTAAGTCTCGGGGCTGTCACAGGCTTTGCCTGGGTCTCCATACCATGAGCCTTGAAAAGGCATCCCTTGACCCTGGTCAATTTACTGTGGTAAGCCCCACTAGATCTCTGGCTTCATGACCTGATCCCTGATGCTAGGCTCCAAAGAGCTGGAGTCTCAAGTTTTTGCCCTTGCACACCAGCTGAGGTCTAGGGTCTACTGGTGCTGCCTCGTCTTAAAGTGAGTTTAGTTTTTCTCATTTATTCTCTTTGGATCAGGACTGTGATGTTTAAATTTTACCTTCGTAGGACTGGATAATTCCTTACCTTCATTTACCTCAACCACATAGGGATGGTACTGAGTGTGACCCGAGCGACAGTAAAAGGTTTGATGTCACCTAGCTGGCCCTTTTCAGACTCTATAGAGTTGAAATGAATATCGGAGGCTGCCTTGATCTCTGTTCTCTTAAGCATGTCTCTGCACGACGATTCCGGCCGCCGCCAGGGGGCGCTGTGGTTACGCGGCCGTTCTCTAGCCTCCCCAGCCTGGTGAGCCTAGCCTTGCCGCCGCCCCACTTGGAGCTCTGACTAGTAACACGCCTACTGGCCTCTGTTGTTGTGTGCACATTCCAACCGGTTCGCCAATGCATGCTGTCACAGTTGGGAACTCTGATGAGATTCGTTACCTTCTGGCCTCAGTTTGCAAGTCTGGAAAGTGGCTCTGTGGCACTGCCGGCTGCCCTGTGGCCACTCCGAAGCTCCAGGTCTCCTGGTTTCTCTTCCTGGGCTCACTGGGTCCTGGAACTTGGTGCCTAACTCAATTAGGTCCCTTCCGTTGTCTTGCCAGAGAAAGCTACTTCTCTTTTGCTTCTCCCACCTTTCTCTTGTTACCTCCTCCCCCTTCCTATCTTTTTCTGCCGGCCAACTGAGGGCTTAGTTCGAGTCTGGTGTCTTTTCTCCAGAGGAGACCCGTGTTCTAAAGCTTGATTTTTCCCACCCTCAGATCCATTCTACAGTTGCTGCTGCCTACACAGGGTGAAAACTTAGAAGCCTCGGTCTAACAGCTTTGTTCCCAGCCCCGCCTCAGCCCCATCCTAGGAGGGAACAGAATCTAGGGATTTCCAAGTTCCAACCAGACTGGGTTGTTCTGGAGACCACTTGACACTTGCTCCAGAATGGGGATAGAGGACGCTTAAGTACGTGCGCTTTTAGGTGGCTCTGGACCACTGAGGCAAGCTGCCTCTGAGAGGTGGGTCTTGAGCTTGCATTTTAACGTTTCACCCAGGGCAAGGCTGACTGTAGAGATTGCTGCTCCAAGAGGAACCTCCGATGTGGACGAGGAAGTGCCATCCAACCCCAGCAGGTGCAGTGGGCTTGAGTCCTTAGATCCGAGGGAAGATGTTGGGAACCTAAGAGAAGGGGCAGGAGAGAGGAGTCACTCCTGGCTGCAAGTGCTGAGTGGTAGCTTGCAGAGACCTGGGGTGGGCAGGTGAATGTGGAACTGGGGTGGGCCCTGTGCTCTTTAAAAGGTGGAGTTCTTTTAAAGAGCACAGGGCCAAAGGCCCTTAGAAAAACCTGAAATGACAAGTGATGACTGGTAGCCATTGTCCATCTCTGCCTGAAGGAGGCAGTAGTGAGCTACAGAAGGTTAGTGCTTCCCAAGGAGTCTCCTACCTGAGGGCAGGATAACGAGAAAGACCTAAAAGCCATGGCTGACTGGAAGGAGACTGGACCCCAGAGCACAGGCTGTGCCCTCTGCTCCCCATCTTTGGGGTGTAGGTTTTCCTTTGTCACCTGCTTCCTCCTGGACCTCCTGAGGAACCTGTTATGACAGTGTTTGCAAGAAGCTGACAGAGCAGTGAGAATAATTTAGAAATGCCGAACAGGGGACCCACACATCCATATTTTTTTAAAGGCAGATATAAAAAATGTAAAGAGTGTAAAAACGTGGCTCTCCCCCACCCCAACCCTGGCCTCCCAGAGACTTCCCCCAGGCAACAATTAGTACACGGGCTTCCTGCACAGCTTTCTACATACTGTGAGGCACAAACACGTACGGCCATATGTCTCCCTTTAAAAATACAGCGCATTATACAGACTCTTCTACACCTTGCTTCGTCCTAAAAATACGTTTTAAAAATATATCTTCCAGACAGCTCAGTATCACCATCTGAGGCTGCTCTCTGCCTCCCTGCATGGTTGAAGCTGTGTCCCCCGGGGACAGCAGATCCTTCGCATGCCAACTGACCACGGGCAGGTTGCTTAATCGGTCTGTACACCAGTTGCTCATTAAAAGGCGAAAGACAACAATCACAGCAATGACACTCATTTCATGAGCTCATGAGGAGTCAAGGTCACACACACAGAAAACAGTCTGTATAGTGTCTGGTGGGCAGAAAGGGCTCAGCATACTTATATACTAGTTGCTCATTAAAAAGAGACAACAACAACAACAACAACAACAACAACAATAATAATTGTCTCATGAATTCGTGAGAATTCAAGGTCATAAGCAACAAACAGCCACTCCATACAGAACAATGATTCTCAACTTTCCTAATGCTGACCCTTTAATACAACATGGGGGTTCTCATGTTGTGCTGACCCCCAAGCATAAAGTCATTTCATTGCTACTTCCTAAATTTGTATTTGTATTTTGTTGTTGTTGTTGTTTTTGAGACAGGGTTTCTCTGTATAGCCCTGGCTGTCCTGGACTCATTTTGTAGACCAGGCTGGCCTCGAACTCAGAAATCCTCCTGCCTCTGCCTCCCAAGTGCTGGGATTAAAGGTGTGTGCCACCATGCCCAGCTTAAATTTGTAATTTTGCTACTGTTAGGAATCATAATGTAAGTAACTGACACACAGGATAGCTGGTAGGCGACCCTGTGTCGTCGTGACCTACAGGTTGAGAACCACTGGCTATGAGGTCTGGCGTGCAGGAAGTGCTCAATGAATTTGGGTTACTAAGGTCATCATATTTTCACTCTGAATGCCCTGCCCGGCAGTGGGTCATGGAAGAGCTCTTGACTCTGGAGGCCTTCGTTATGAGAGGCCTTGCCTCTCTCATCAGCTGTGTGCCCTTAAAAAGAAGAAAACTTTCCTGACTCTCTGGTCCTCCTGAACCATCTATAACGTTTGATTTTAGCCACTTGCAGGGGTGGGGGTGGGGTGGAGGGGTGGGGACGAGATGAGATAAAGGACAAACATGGCACCTGGGGAAGGGCCTAGCACATATCAGTAATGAGAAACATCAGCAGTAGCTGTCCTTTAAGCCTTTACTGTGAGCCCGGTGTGGGACTTAAGTGGCCTCTTGTGAGCTCCTGGCAACCCTGTGCCATTTATCTCCCAGCTTTCACAAGCCCTCCTGTGTGTCTGATGTGTTCTGTGCTTCTCAGTGGGAGTAGCTACCGTATTATCCCTATTTTACAGCAAGAGGGTCGGATAGCCGTGAAGAGTTCGGTTTAGGAGCTGGTGAGATGGCTCAGTGGGTAAGAGCATAGATAGACACCAGGACCCATGTTTGAGGTCCTGGTACCAACATAAAAACCAAAAGCCAGCTATGGCTGTGCTTGTCTGCAACCCGAGCTTTGGAAGGCAGAGACAGGCTGATTGGTTCCCAGGGCTCCCTGCCCAGCCAGTCCAGCAGAAATGGCAGGTGCTTGGTGAGAGACCCATTGTTAAGGCAATGAAGTAGAAGGACAGAGGAAGACACCCGACACCCTCCTTTGGCCTCCATGTGCACACATGTCTGCACACCCATATTCATGCAAAACACATATACATATACAACACATACATACACATACTCATATACACATACATACACAACACACACATGCTTGACATACACATATACACGTGCACACACATGTACACACATGCATACACAACATATACATACACACATGCACACACTACACAACACACACATACTTGACATATATATATACATACACACACAAAACACATGCACACACATGCATACACAACATACATACATATATACATACATACATATATACATAACATACATACATACATACATACATACATATGTGTGTACACACAGAAAGAGGGGGGGAGAGGGAGAGAAGGAGAGATATTGAGGACAGGCTATGAATTTCAAATGTGCCTGGTGATTCCCCGAGGTTCCTAGAGACCTACTCCTGAGCCTCCCTCCCTCCCTCCTTCCTTCTTTCAGTTTTTTCCCATCCATGTCTCTCCTCTTTTGTCTTCCTCCCTCTGCCTCCTAACTCCCTTTCCTTATGTTCCGACCTCCCTGACTTGTCAGACTCCGGATGTGTCCAGAGTATGTATACATGGCCTTTAGATACAGGAGCAGAAATCCAAGATACTGCAGACACAGCCAGTCTGTGCCCATTCGCAGCTTCTGTGCCAGCACGCCTATGCATGCCCTGTGTGGCTGTGATTGCCCCTGGGTGCTGAAACCACAAGCCCTCTTAGTGTGCCCCATCTCTGTGTGGTGCGAACAGCCTGAGTGCCTGGAACTTCCCTCTGTTGTGGACCAGCAGTCATTTGCCTGGTAGAACTGTGTCATTAGCTCCAGAGGGAGGTGGCCAGTCTTTGCCTTTGTTCAGCCTGGTGTATCTTTTGATTCTGTTGCCTCTGTATGAGGCAGGCATGCCCAGAAGGTTGTTTGGTAGCCAAGAACTGTATCTGGCTTGGGTTGTGCACACTTCTCTTCTAACAATGCACCTTCTCCACCTGCGTGTACTTTGCACACACACCCCTCTGTGAGCAAACCACCCAGCAGTCTGAGACCCCTACCTACACTGACTTCACAGATACTCCTCTCCAAACATTAAGTGTAAATTTCTCTGTGTCTGTAAAATAACCAGATTTCGGCAGCTTTTATTCAAATATATTGCCAACAAACCTGGGTAAGAAGAGCAGCAGGCTGATCAGGCCAGATCTAGATTTTGGTGCATGTACATAAGGCAAACCATGTTCTCAAAGCTAACTTTTATGGGGAACTCCCAACTTACTACCTTACATCTATGCATACTTGGGCACGCTTGTGATTAAATGAGATGCATTCTGGGAAGGTACATGGGCAGTGGGATTATATGATCTAATTTCTCAATCAAAATGGAGACCCACCCAAACCACACCCCATTTGTAACAATCTCTCCTTCCTTTACAACCCATAAAAAGATACCCCAGGCTGAAACCTGGGTCCCTTGAGTACCCTTACTCTTGTGGCCTAGTGTTCCCTCGTCTTTTCTATTGGCTTGCCTGAAATACTTTCCTTGATACTTTTGCAAATTTGCGGGGGCTTTTATTTCAAATCTTCGAATAAGAGTAGGTCAAGAACCTTTGAAACATTTGGCCCTGTCCCCAACCATGGATAATATTTAATAGTTCTTAGCTCTGCAGCCTGGGTAGAATTGGGCTGGTAACCTCTATGGAATAAATCCTGTTGTGTCTGGGTTTAGTTTTTACCCCGAGAGCTCATATCTTGGTGCTTGGGATGGTGATTAAAGAAGCAGTGGAACCTTTAAACTGTGGTCTCCATCCTATCCTGTCATGTTGCTATGGTGACACTATCTGCCAAGAGGTTCTTATCTGAGCTGAGCGATATCCTTGAACATCCAGAACTCTGAGCTCAATAGACCACCTTTCTCACTAAAAATAACTTGCCTAGGGGATTTTACTCATAGCAACAGAAACAGACTAATACAATGGAGAAGAAGATATATAGGAATATATGAGACTAAAGTCTGGTCCTACATAGAGAGAGCAGTTTGCAGGGAACAGATTGCCACAATGTGACCCAGCACATCTGACTGTTCAAACCCACAGTCCACTCCTAGAATGCTATGGGCATGTGGGCTTACACTCTCCTACGATCCAGAGAAACTTGGATCCTGAGCTGGGTGAAGTCTCCCACAGGGAACAATCACAACCCCTGTGACTATAGCAGCAGTGAGCTGGGTGAGAACACACAGCCTGAGCAGCTGGGCCTAGACCCAATATTGCAATCTGTCTGGGGCCTCAGATGATTAGGTTGTGAAGGAATGTCTGCGGAGGTAGGTGGGTGTGACCTGGGAGCCTGGATGGCACCAGTTGCTAGGCTTTCTAGTCCTGGCTGCCAGCATCCTTCCTGGCCAGCTCAGTGCACACACATCTGGAGGCAATTGTCTGAAGCTGCTGGGGTGGGGCCCAGGCTGTGGCTGGAGCTTTGTGCTGTGCAGACCACACAGGGTCCTCACTTGCTCTGGTACTTACTCCACGTGGGTCAGGAAGGCAGAAGAGAAAGAAAGAGAGGCATGTGGGTGGGAGGATGTGGGATGCGCTCAGCACATCTCTTTCTTCGGAAGACTTTTTGGCTTTCCCCAGCGAATCAGAAAAGTCCAAGGGAGGAAGCTGACTGCACCCTAGCCACACCATGTCTAAATCAAGCAGAACCACAGCACACATGTTTTTACTTTTAAACTCATCAAAGGAACTTCTGGCCTGTACAGAGTCCTAAAAATACACCCTGATCTCTCCTCATGCCCTACCCTCTCCTCTGATTTCTTTTTTTCCCCCTATCGTGACTTGAACACTGTTGGCAGTGTGCTCTCTTTCTCTCATTTTAAGCAGCAGGGCCGCATTCAAAAGTTCATACCAAATAAATCTACTGAGGGTCAGTAGGACAGACGTGGTGCTCTGCTGGGAGAAACAACTTGTTCTTTGGTACAGAGGATGTTAACACTAGAGAAAACCCAGCCTAGAGAGGAGCAGGGATTTATTTTCAACTCATAGGAGATGTCAGGCTGCAAGCGCTACCCCATGAGCTGCTATATCCTCTCTGGGATAACTGGGATTGTGTCTTATGTGGGATGAAACCTCATCAAGGCAAAGCAAGGAGGCTTCGTGGTGGGAGGCATGAGGCAGGGCTGGAAGAGAGAAATCCTGTCCTGGTTGCCTGGACTCAGTTTCCTAACTCGTTTATTTGGCCACAATGAACTCTCAGGTCCCCATTTGGAAGCTGTAATGGAACAGAGGCATCACTGTCTTAGTCAGGGTTTGTATTCCTCCACAAAACGTCATGACCAAGAAGCAAGTTGGGAAGGAAAGGGTTTATTCAGCTTACACTTCCACATTGCTGTTCATCCTCAAAGGAAGTCGGGACAGGAGCTCACACTGGGCAGGAACTTGAAGGCAGGAGCTGATGCAGAGGCCATGGAGGGGTATTGCTTACTGGCTTGCTCAGTGTGCTTTCTTATAGAACCCGGGACTACCAGCCAAGGGATGGATGGTCCCACCCACCCATAATGGACTGAGCCCTACCCACTGGATCACTAATTGAAAAAATGCCTTACAGCTGGTTTTCATTTCCTCAAGGGAGGCTTCTTTCTCTGTGATAACTCCAGCTTGGGTCAAGCTGACACACAAAACTAGCTAATACAGTCACTAACATTTGTGACTTACTGAGCAAAGAGTACGTAACCCCCCATATCTCATTTCATCAGATCTTCCAGTTTCAGGCAGGCACTGGGAATTCTAGGCTGAAGATAAGTAAAGCCAGGCTCGGGCAGATGAATGGACTTCTCTAGGATGTGTAGTGAGGTTCAAACCCAGGCTACTGGTGACTCTAACCTTCGTATTGGTTGTCTTTTTTTTTTTTTTTTTTGTTCCATAGGCTTGAGGTGAGAGTTCACAGAAATCTTGGGTAGGGTAAGGAAGAAAGGCCTGCGATCACCATCAGCGTGGCAGGGCCTTGTAAGACATGGAGGTAGAGGATCTGGGGCAGAAAACCTCTCTTGCTGGCCCTCCTCCAGCTTGTCTTCTTTTTCCCTTGTCTTCTTTTTCTGTGGGGTACTGCAGCCTCTGGAGCTGAGTCCTAGCTCCTCCTGCATCTCCTGACTCCCAGAGTACATCTGAGATAACTCTGACGTAATCTGTGGCTATCAAGGTGTCAGTGGACGAACCTTTTGGATCAGGTACCTCGGTTGAGCCAGCGAGGTTCCTGGGCAGCTTCTGAAATCTGGTCCTGGGGATGGCTTGATCCGCTGGCTACTCCTGCTTCTGTCAAGGCAAAATCAGATTGCACAGTTCTCACAGTGAGAGTGCACGTGACCAGCTCCTTTCCACTACCCAGCCCCTTTCCTGGTGGCTGACCTGCCTAGGACCTTCCAAGTGGCTGACAAGAGGTTGGGGAAGACAGTCTGTGGCCAGTGCCCATGACTTTCTAGGTAGCAAGGACAGCACTGGGCTGCCCTAAACTGGAGTTACAGAGGGCAGAACTCCGGATTGGCAGCTGGCTTGGGTGGGGCTCTTCCTGGGTGTCACTGACTAAGTGGATGATCTAGGGACTTCTCAACCAATCTTCTCTAGCTTGGGGACCGGGTGGAATCCATGTTCTGAGCCCAGTGCTGCCTACTGCTGCGTGCACATATTACTTGAACAGGCTAAAAACATTTCGTCCTTCTTCAGAGCTGGGCATTTCTCTAGCGCAGATGAGATAAGGAAGACAGGGTCGCAGGAGGTTTGATGCTGGGAATTGGAGGGCAGCTCAGCTTCCAAGTGGAGCAGCTGCGTGAGGTCTGCAGCACATTGTGTTCTGGGGTGCCGGATGAAACAGGATTGGAAGAGAATTACAGGTTTTCTTTCTGGGCAGTAGACAGAGCATTCCCAGGTTCCCAGGCTCCTTTTCCCCTCTCTACCTGGCTTGGGGCTGGAGGGATCGCCGTTTTTGACTGTTGGAGCGTTTGTGTGCTCCAATCCCTTTGTCAGTTGAATTTAGCTTTTGAGCTTTCTTAATTTAACCCAGTTCTCCTGGACGGAGTCCACAGGAGTCGGTGGAGGTAGTGCCCTTTCCCCTGCAGCCTTCGGGCTCTGGCTTGTCTTTAGTAGGAGCTTCAAGAAGAGGTCTGGTGAGCTTTAAAAAGGGTGGAGTGTTCTCTGTGATGCTCCTTCCCACGGAAGCACCGAGAGAGGAAGGGTGCTCTTGGAGCTCAGGAAGCTAAGAAAACGTAACCACTACTGCATCTCATGAGAATGGATTGTCGGGGAGTTCTTCCACCCATTGGTGGGTGATAACCTCATAATGTCGGTCTTTGTGTCCATGCAGAATTCACATTCATGGACCTCAAATGTGAGCGATTTGGCAGCTGACCATGATGGAGGGCAGAGATGCCATCTCTGGTAATGGTGCTTCAGAACTGAGGGGGTACACCAGATATGGAGCTAAATCAAGTCTCCATGTCTCCCTTCTGTATCTCTCCCAGCACCCACACCTTCTCTACAGGCTTCTGTTGTGTTTTTGGCATTGTCTCTCCTGTTCTTTGGATTCCATTAGCTGTCTAGACCGTTCCTCTTTCTTGACTTGAGGATAGACATGGGGTGGGGAGTTCTTCTAGCCTTTATTGCTCAAGGCCCCTGCTTCCTCCTCTGCATGAGGCAGAAATGGGCCACGCTCAGGGAGGAAGCTGTCAAGAGGAGCAGGAGAGTCTAGAGCGCCACTCGAGCCACTCGAGAGATCAGGACAGGTGACTAATCCTGCAGCTTCTCCGTGATCAGACACACACTCATCCTGCAGAAATAGGGAGCTGATGGGCAGAGAGTGGGATTAGCTGGGGTTAAGCCCTAGGTTTTTATAGTGTCTGACTTCCAGGAGAGCCAGCAATGGTTTTGCTTCTTTCATCCTTCTGAAAAAGGAAGCAAGCAAATCCTGGGGACAGCAGCTGGGGTCTCATCACGAGTGTGTATGGCTGTGCCTATAGGGGACAATGTGGTGTGGTGTGGTATGGTGTGTGTGTGTGTGTGTGTGTGTGTGTGTGCATGCATGTACAAGCAGGTGAAACCCACCCACTTATTTGCATGGTTTGTCTTGTACACCCCTCCACTTCTAACAATGTACTTACCAGCTTGAAACCCTTACCTGTGTGTGCTGTCCATACACACCCCACCCTGAACGGTAGAGCAAGTTTCTCTTCCCCTCAATAACCATCAAATGTAGACAGCTTTTATTTAAATATATTCCCATCACATCCTGGTTTGGTAAGAAGGCTGATCTGGTCTAGACTGACTGTAGGTGCATGTGTAAGAAGGTAAAACCATTTATGTAGGTGAACATTTAGCGGGAATCTCCTGTTAACCATCTTATGCCTATGCATCATTGGACATCCATGTGATGAAAAGCAGATGTGTTATAGGAGGGGACAAGAGCTGTCAACAATCCCTTCACCCAACCTATCAAATCGAAACAGAGAACCTCCTTTACTATGTCTCTTGAGCCTCTCAGGTGATCTCTTCAGGCCCCTCAGTATCTCCACACTTATGCCAGTTGCTCTCTTGTGTAGTCTGACTTGTTCTATAGTTTTGTTTAAATAAAGTTGACTTGATGCTTAATCCATGAGGCTTTTTATTTTACTTCCCTAAAAAGGGGCCAAGAACCTGGAAACATCCAGCCCATGTCACTATTGCGTGTAACATAGGCTGTTTATATTATGGGGGAGAGGGAGGGAAGAAGGAAGGGAAGGAAAGGAAGGAAGGAAAGAGGGAGGGAGGGAGGGAGAAAGAAGAAGGAAGGGAAGGAGGAAAGAAGGGAGGGAAATATGGAGTGAGAGAGGGGGAAGAAGAGAGAGATAGATTATAGACATTATATAAAGGGGAGAGGCTGGATTTGGTTGATTTTCAAGACTTTTAGAAGCCATCCAGGGGCCTTTAGAGACAGAAGAATGGTGACAGGCTGGCTCACAGGGGCCAAGACCTTGGCCGTATGTGAGAGGCTGCGTGGCTCAGCTTACAATCTCTGTGCACTCTGTCCTCTACCTATGAAACTATCAGCTGGGAGTAGGGATGCAGTGTTCAGTGACATCTTTGAGTTCTCCTGGCCCCATAGATACCGGCTCTGCTTCCCTTGTAGGTCTGGGGTAAATTAACTTTTCCACGTGTTTGTTTCCTGCCTTTAAGGTAGGGTGTTAAGGATTGTTCTAGAACCTCAAGGAGCCCTTGAAGAAGGATACTCACTGTGGCCTTGGATTGTAGATTCCAGTGATTTCTTCTCTGTTCTCAGCTAAGGGGTCACCTACCTGAGGTTGAGTCTCATGAGACATTGTCTCTGAGGACCTGTGGGCCCATTACACCAATCCTCACTTCCTAAAGGATCAGGCAGATTTGGTCTGGACTTAGGGCCTGGATGTGTTCATAAATACCACAGGGAATGCGTTTTCAGCAGCACAAGCCATTTAGAAATCACACTCTCCTCCAGTGGGAGCATCATGGCTGTGGGGACTCATGCAGGCTGGGGCTGTTCCTTAGTCACACAGCTGCCCAAATGCAAGGTTGCTCCTGGGGCTAGGGCAAAAGCAAGGACCCTAGAGGCAGATGAGCTGTATTCCCCTCCATTCTGCATCTGTGTGGCGTGAGGCAAGTTCCTTGGCCTTCTGGGTCTTGGTTCTTTGCCTGCAAACACTGTCTACCTATCCCACCTGCCTGGCTTAGCAGACATTGCCTCAAACAGTTCTAACCAGGAATCTGCATGTCTGGCTGCTGTATCAACCAAGAACACCCTTAGTGTAGCCCACATGTACTGTCTTGCAGTTCTGGAGGTTGGAAATCTCATGTGCCTCTGGGGCTGAGGATCACATCTGTAGGACCAAGATCCTTCTCTGGAGTCTGCTTCCTTGCACGCCTGGCCTCCTCTTTGTTCTCAGTCATCACTCTCAGCTCTGTCTCCTTCTTCTTGTCTCATCTCAAAACTCCAACTCTCCCAACTCTCTCATATGAGCATCTGCAGGCTCACTGGGCTCCCATGGTCTTAGATACATGACTGTCTCCAAACCATTAACTTAATCCCACCTGCAGAGTTCCTGTTAACACAGCAGTTCTCAACCTGTGGGTCACGTCCCCTTTGGGGGTCGAATGACCCTTCTGCAGGGGGTGATATATCAGATGTCCTGCATATCAGATATTTACATTACAATTCACAACAGTAGCAAAATTACAGTTATGAAGTAGCAATGGTAATAATCTTATGGCTGGGGGTCACTACAACATGAGGAACTGTATGAAAGGGTCGCAGCATTAGGAACATTGAGCACGACTGTTTTTAACACACAAGGTAGCATGCTCACTAGAAATGAGGACATGGCTATCTTTAGGGGGATTGGTTGTGGGGAACACTACCTCACCATCCCCTAAATTAGAAGAGACGACTGTTGACAGGGAAGGAGAATGGAACACAGGTGACAGCAACACTCCAAGGAGGGTCTTTTCAGTCATCGCACAGACTTATATTGAGTGCCAGCTGTATACCAGACTAATCTTTGTTCCTTGAGAAATGAAGCACTAATAAGAGACTTGGGTAGTAAGTATGTTAATATAGCAAATGTGATAAGGCTTGGAGAGAAGTCGTGCATGCATGTGCTATGTGTGTGTGTATGTGTGTGTGTGTGTGTATATGTGTATATATGTGTGTATATGTATGTGTGTTTATGTGTGTATGTATATGTGTATATGTGTGTGTATGTGTGTGCATATGTGTGTATGTGTGAATATGTGTGTATGTGTGTATATATGTGTGTATGTGTGAATATGTGTGTGAATATGTGTGAATATGTGTGTGTATATGTGTGTGTATGTGTGAATATGTGTGTATATGTGTGTATGTGCTGTGTGTGTGTGTATGTGTGAATATGTGTGTATATGTGTGTATGTGTGTGTATGTGCTGTGTGTGTATGTGTGCATGTGTGTATGTATGTGTGTATATGTGTGTGTGTGTGTGATATATGTGTGTATGTGTGTATATTTGTGTATGTGTGTGTATGTGTGCATGTGTGTATGTATCTGTATGTGTGTATATGTGTATGTATGTGTGTATATATGTGTGTATGTGTGTGTATGTGTGTATATTTGTGTATGTGTGTGTATGTGCTGTGTGTGTGTATGTGTGTATGTATGTGTGTATATGTGTATATGTGTGTATGTGTGTGTATGCTTTGGGTTAGCACTGTCCAGTGACAGTGAGCATTCTGGGGCAGAGCTTAGAATGCAGTGGAAGAACAGGAGAGCTCTGTAGACTCTGGAGCTTCAGGTGCTGTGTTTTATGGGGGATTGAATTGCCCTGGCAAAGTTATATCTGGCCTGATGCTGGCCCATGAATGTCATCTTTTGGGAAATAGCATCTTTGTAGATGTAATCAAGGGGTCAGATAAGATGATGGAAGGCATCCAACCCCAGCCCCTTGGGGCTAGTCTTCTTTCTGAGGAACAGATGAACACATGCCTGAGGCCGTTGAACTGATCTATGGAGCTTTTCTCTGTCACTGTAAACAAAATAAACAGTCACAATCGCCATTTTTCGTCTTTCATTGTCAGGTGCCCCGAGAACACATCTCATTTACCCTCTCATAGCTCTGTGAAGTGGGTTTTAGTATTGCCCATTTCACAGGCAGGAAAACTGAGGCCTAACAAGTCTAAGTGATAACTATCTACACTCAGCTACTAAACTGGGTTTCTGTGACTTAACCCCACATCATTTTTGTATGAAGATCATGTTACTAATCTCAATACCTCCCGGCTGCCCCCTGGAGCAGCTTGAAGGTATGGATTATTATTTTTTCTCAAATATTTCTGGGTGTCCAGCAGAGTGCCTTTCACATAACAGCCTGTTAAAACGTATTGATTTTTGCATTTGTTAATGATCTCTTAAGTCTTGACAAGAGAGTTTAGTTCAGTCAAAACTTTTGACAAATCCCAGACCAATTTTCCCCACTCTGTTGATTTATTTATTCTGTAAACATTTGTGCAGAGTCCCTGTGTGCCTGGGATAGGTTGCAGTGAATTTTTTTTTTTTTGGTTCCTTCCTGAACCGACTAACTACACATGCAGTTTGGATAAGGCAATGTTTTTATCGGTCTTAGAGTAAAACACCCCAAGTGTCCTCCTATAATGACCTCATGGGGAGGCCAGTATAAAACGAGAGCTGGACGCCGGCTTTGTCTACAGAGGCTCATGCTTTGGTTCCTTCCATTTGTGGCTTTGGGGCATTTTTATGGCTTCAGAGCAACTAAACTCTCCCGGTGGCTGTCTCTTCTTCCTCTTGGTGAACAGGGTACCTTCCTGGCCATTAAGATGTCTGTTCCTGGGCTGGTGAGATGGCTCAGCGGGTAAGAGCACTGACTGCTCTCCCGAAGGTCCTGAGTTCAAATCTCAGCAACCACATATGGTGACTCACAACCACCCGTAATGAGATCTGACACTCCCTCTTCTGGTGTGTCTGAAGACAGCTACAGTGTACTTATTTATAATAATAAATAAACCTTTGGGCCGGAGTGAGCAGAGGTCCTAAATTCAATTCCCAACAACCACATGAAGGCTCACAACCATCTGTACAGCTACAGTGTACTCACATACATTAAATAAATAAATAAATAAATAATTTTTAAAAAGATGTCTGTTCCTAGTCCCACCTGGCTGTGTTTGGTGGTGGGGAGTTCTGAGAAACGGGGTGTGTGAGCTTCCCTGAGGTTGCCACAGGGAAAACAACTCAAACAATAAGATGCCATTTCTTGCCCATCTGTGGGCCATGATGGACTCTTAACAGCAACAATGAAAGGACTGTGTGACAATGCCCAGGCTGCACTGTCTCTCCCCATGACAGCGCATTATAAATGGTGTGACTCCCCCAAAGAGCGATTGAGCATCATGTGCTGAACCTTAAACAAGCTTGTGACCTTTTCTCTAGCAGTTGCTTTCCTAGGATGGAAGCCGGTTAAATCACAGATGCAACGAGCTTTAGATGTGGCGTTGCTTGTTGGTCGCTATAGTAGCAGAACTTTGGAAAGCTTAAGTATCCAGCAATTGGGCAGTGGTTAAATAACTTCCCCCAATCCATCCATTCAATAGAATGGTATGCATCCATTTAAAACGAGGCTTGTATGTATTTGTGTTACTGTGGAAACATAGCAGTCGTGGTACTTGCTACTATAATGATGCCAGGCATGGTCCTAGACTCCCCATGAAATGACTCAGGTAATCCTAGAAACCTCTCCATACAGGTGGAATGTCACACTGACATAATAGATGTGGAAATGACCACCTACTAAGGTGACAAGTCAGGGCTCATCTGCCTTGGTAACACTGCAGGATCTTGAACCCCAATGTTGATACTGCAGGATCTTGAACCCCAATGTTGACACCGCAGGATCTGTTTTTAAAAGGCATTTTTTTTATGAGTATCTTTTTTTTTTAAGATTTATTTATTTATTAAATGTAAGTACACTGTAGCTGTCTTCAGACACTCCAGAAGAGGGCGTCAGATCTCATTTCAGGTGGTTGTGAGCCACCATGTGGTTGCTGGGATTTGAACTCTGGACCTTCGGAAGAGCAGTCGGGTGCTCTTACCCACTGAGCCATCTCACCAGCCCTTAAAAGGCATTTTTATTAGATATTTTCTTCATTTATATTTCAAATTCCATCCCCAAAGCCCCCTATACCCTCCCCACTGCCCTGCTCCCCAACCCACCCACTCCCGATTCCTGGCCCTGGCATTCCCCTGTACTGGAGCATTTGATCTTCGCAATACCAAGGGCCTCTCCTCCCATTGATGGCCAACTAGGCTATCCTCTGCTACATATGCAACTAGAGACACAGCTCTGGGGAGTACTGGTTAGTTCATATTGTTGTTCCTCCTATAGGGTTGCAGACTCCTTTAGCTCCTAGAGTACTTTCTCTAGCTCCTCCATTGGGGGTCCTGTGTTCCATCCAAAAGATGACTGTGAGCATCCACTTCTGTATTTGCCAGGCATTGCCATAGCCTCACAAGAGAGAACTATGTCAGGGTCCTGTCAGCAAAATCTGACGCTGCAGGCTCTTGAACCCCAACTCTATCCTGACCATTTACCATTCTGCTTCTCGCTGTGACCACAGAAGTAGAAAAACTAAACATACAAAACATGCAGCCAATTTCAGTTTTTCTGGAAAAGAAATCTGTTACCTACTCAAAAAGGACCAGAAAAGGGCCAAGGAGAATACTCAGAAAATACTGCTTGCTGTGTGGGTACAAGGACCTCATTCAAGTTTCCAGCACCCTCATTAAAATACAAAACAAAACAAAACAACAACAACAACAAACAACAACATCTAGGCATGACAGCATGAATTTGAAATCCTAGTGCTGGCGGGAGAGAAGTGACAGGTGGATTCCTAGTTTGCTGGTCAGCTAGTCCTGCCCAACTGTGGGGTTTCAGGTTCCCTGAAAGATCCGATATCAAAAAAATAAGGGGGGGGTTGGATCCAAAAGAGAATGAGACCTGACATTGACCTCTGACCTCCACATTCATGCATACTTACTCCACATACATAATACTTACCTTACAAGCACATAGCCCCTCCCTGACTCCCAGCCACACATACACAAATTGCCATACACACAGTCACACACATAGAGTCTCTGTCTCTCCCCCCCCACACACAGCTACATACATCCACATATAGCTTGCCTCTTCAACCACATAGAGTCTCATACACTTACATGGAAACAGCCACACATACAGTGACACACACACACATACACATAGCTACACACACATACATACACAGCTAACATACATACGCCCCACATACACACACAGCTTCACACACATCCACACACAGCTACATACACATGCACACAGACACACAGAGACACATAGGCACACACACAGAGCCACACACAAACTCATACATACAGTCATACACACACAGTCACACATAAAAAAAAAACAAACAAAACCCCCTTTGCTTCCCTGAATACATAGCCCTTGTCAATATTTAAACTGGTAACACAAGGCAGATTCACTCAAAACTCCTAAGTTTTCTTCCCTGCCTCTTAGACTGACACAAATGAAGATTACCAGCTGCCAGGTTTCCTTAACCATTTCCTTCTAAAGATAAAAGCTGCTTTAAGGGGCTGGGATGCTGGCTTATATGGCAAAGTTCTGCAAACATGAGAATCTGTGTTCAAATCCCTAGTGCCCATGTTAAAGCTAGGCATGGTGGGTCAGTGCTGGGATAGGGGAGGGTGGAGACAGGAGGATGCCAGAGACTTGGGGGGCCAGCCAGTCTAGACAACGTACAGTCTGGTTGAAGTGGCATGCCAGGCACCTGAGCATACTTGCGGAACACACAAATGTGTACACCACACACACACAAGAATCATGTGTTATTAGGATGACCTTTTAGGACCTCAGATTGTCTGGCATGTCATCATTTCTGCTCTCTCCCCAAACAGAAATGGCCATTTCTTTGTCTTCCATCTCTTTTTAGTGGTGAGTAAATAAGCTGGATTTGGCAACATTGCTCTTTGTAATAAAAGCGAGAAGGAAAGGCCCGGGAGGTATCTGTGAGGCAAGAGAGCCAGTTGCCCTGCTCCTGGCTGTGGTTGCAGTGGGGGTGTCTACGGTGTGGTATACCCTTCCTCTGGCTGTCTTTGCCTCTGAAGTGAGAAACAAAGAACCCGATGCCCTCTGGCCCCAGATGCAGTTTACTGTTATCAGGCCGGAAGTGTGGGTTCTCTCTGGAGGCTGGTTTTGGACTGCCGTCTAGGATCTCCTCTGGGATCTCATAGCAACACACCACAGAGGTTGCAAAGGACCCTGAAGATGGAGTGTGGGATTGGTTGGTCTTCTCTTCCTTTTTCTCAGTGGTAGGCTGCTTCAGTTGCCTGCACCGCCTTGAGCATCTCAGAGGCAGGAGATTCTTGAAAGACCTCTTGGGCGGTGTGGGGGGAGGGGAAGATAAGGTTTCCTGGATACTGATCTGTAAGGAGGCAGAGATGTAGAGATAGCAATTTTTGAAATGGGAACAGGGGTAGGGGCAGGAGTTAGGGCTTGGGTACCAAGGCAGCCAGAGGAGAGGACTTTGAGGAGGTATCCAATGCCTCACTTCAAAGTCTTTGTATTGTTGTGATGTCAGCTTTGCATCTTCAAGCCATGTCCCTGACAAGAGTCACCTCATCTCTTTAAACTATAGGTGGCCGGCAGTTGGGAATCACCTACGTTTTAGGGTCATGAGGATGAGGAACGAGAAAGGGATGGTGGTTATCCTGGGCTCCTTTGCAGAGGACCAGTCTTTCTCCTTCCTGCACTCTGGTCTGTTTGGCAGGTGAGTGGGTTTAGCCTGTGAGAAGCATCCTCGAGGATTGGGTAGAGAAGGCCATGGAAGCTAGAGTATCTTTCCTCTCAACTGTGCCTCTGGTAGGGTTTCCCCGCAGATTTTTGGCAGTGCTTTTTCTTTGTCTTTGAGACAGGGTGTCACTATGTGGCCTTGGCTTGCCTAGAGTTCACTGTGTAGACCAGACTGGCTTGAACTTACAGAGATCTGTCTACCTCTGCCTCCTGAGTGCTAGGACTAATGGCCACATCATGAGTGCTATGCATGGCCACAGCTGGCTCAGGCAGTCTTGTGTCTCTTTTTTGTTTCTAGCTCATCATATAGAGTGATCCACTTAGATTCCAGGTTCCATTGAGTGGCCACAGACCCAGCCTCCAGTAACATCACCTCTTTATTTTGTCCCTTCAGCCCTGGGATGGTAGCTTCCTGCTGTTTCTAACTGTATTATATTGAACTCACCTGGTTGGTTTAACAGCTCACTCTCTGGGTTTTCCATACTGCTAGGACACCCTGAAACCTCCACATAGTTGGTTCAGACAATTGTGGGTGCTGGAGAGCGACCTCAATTTTGCAGTAGGCTAGAGACTAACTAGCTACTGGGATAGCTGCCGTCTGAGGCCCAGAGCCTTAGAACCAGCAGCCCCAAAGGTAAAAACAGTCCTGAGTTCAAGTTCAAAGACAGGAGATAAACTTTCCAATTTAAAGACTGTCACACAGAGTTATTCTCCCTTACTCTGATAAAATTAAATTTTCTAATTTTTGTCACTATGACCAAAATAACTTAAGAACGGAAAGGCATGTTTAGCTGCTAGTTTCAGATGAGTGTGTGTGTGTGTGTGTGTGTGTGTGTGTGTGTGTGTGTGTGTGTGGTTCATCCATGTAAGTGTGGAAGGCATTGTGGGTCCCTCTGTTCTCTGTGGTGATACGAGCCTTTGGACTGGGAAGTGGAGACCATGGTCAGAAGGCAGGTCTGACCTTCAAAGGCCTGCCTCTAGTGATCCATATCCTGAAAGCTCCACAGTCTTCCAAATAATGCTACCTGCCCAGGATGGAGTGTTTAAAACATAAACATCTGGGAACCATTCTAGACTGAAACCATAGCAACCAACGATCTTTTTTTTTTCCCATCAGGACCATATTGTGGGGGGCAGCATGCTTTATTGGTGTATGGTATCAGCTGTTGATGTCATCCAGGAAAGACAATACCATAGACACACCTAAAACAACTTTTAACCACATATCTGAGCACCCCCTCCATCCAATTCAGTAGACATGTAAAATCAATCTTTAGACTTATTCTCTGAGTTGGTTCCAATCCAGTGATGTTCCCGTTTCCCTAATTGGACTCTGTTTGATGCAGGGATGAAAGTTTGCTTGTGACTTTGGTGTTCTGTTTTTAGATGGCTAAAATAGAAAAAAAAAGTGAAATTCAATGATATTTCTCAAATCATGCGCCATCAGCGATTGAATGATCATGTACGTTATTATGACCTCATGTTATTGTAACATGACAATGTATATCTTTTGGATTTATTGTTCATGTCTAAATTAAGGTCTACTTCTAAATTTATAGGTTTGCACTCTGAAAACATTGTAAAATAAACTGTTGATATTAAAATCTCATTAATTGTTAGAATTGTGAACTATTGGGAGAATAAACTGTTGCAATAATTAGTTTTGCTGATGAAAGTTAATTTTATTTATTCAGTCATCTTCAAATATTTTCAGTCAACAAATAACAGAGAGATAAACAACGCCTAACACTCAAATACTGAGAGAGTAAACTAGATAGCTTTAGGAAGAATATCATTTCCTTTCTGAGGCAAGCAATATTTATAATTTTAAATAATAATACAGAACAGAATAATAGGAATTAGATTGTATCACGATTACAATATTTGTGGAACCTGCATTCATAACATTAAACAAAACAAACTGTAATAACTGCATTTAATTTTTAGCTATTTAATCCTATCTAGGAGTTCTATCTAGGTCATGAGAATTTCAAGAAAAACATTTGAATGTTTCTTGATATCCCGAGAGAATGAATTGGAAGCGAAATGTCACCTTTGCTACTTCAAAACAAGAGGAAAAACTCCCAAATTATGTGCAATAGTTGCAACGAATCTGACCCAGATGTAATAAGAATACAAAGCATAAAGATTTAGGGAAAGAGGAGGCGACCCAGATAGTTGCTTCTCCCTTGAACTCAACGGGGAGAGAACAGTTATTTAATATCACAGATTTGAGCTGAGAAGTGCTAGGACCACCCTGACTGCTAACAGCCCTGAGGGATTACGGTTTCTGCCTTAAGGCGGCAGCTCTTCCAAAACTGACAGCAGAAACATGAAAGGTAAGTTTTGGTAATAATAATACTACTAATATAATCATATAATAATTAAATAATCATTATTTAATATAAAAATATATCTCATGTAGCCCAGGGTAGCTTTGAACTCATTAAGTGTGTAGCTGAGGATGCCCTCGAACCATGACTCTCTTGCTTCACCTCTCAAGTGCTGTCATTAAGGCTGGTACCACTGCACCCAGGTAATCATAATGAATATCTAAAATAAAATGCAAAGAATTATTTTTGGATAGGCCATCCCCCATCTCAGCTGTCTTTCTGGGGAATGGTGGTATCCTTGCAGCCTAGAAGCTCCACCCTTGCACCCTGCCTCTGCTAGGTGGCCATCCCAGCATCAGAAGCAGATTTCCTCTACCCGGTCCACAGAGCAGCAGCAGGAAGAGATGTCAAGCCCCAGTGAGGATGAAGCCCTTCTGGGACCCGAACTCACGGTCCCCAAACAAACTGTGAAGCCTTTATTTTTTAGATAAATTTATTTGGCACAGACCAGGTACCAAAAATTCTCCTTCTTCCCTAATCTAGTCACCTCCGCCTATGAGATCATCAACAATCATGTTTCAGAAAAGAAAGCAAAGTGCACATAGCCCATGTCATTTGTCACTTGTCCCAATCCACTGGGCTAGTAAATGGCAGAATTTGGCTTGAACTGTCATCCTGCTGATTGCAATGAACACACACCCGCTTCCTCACCCTGGCAGCAGGCCTTCTCCTAGAATGTTCAAGGCCATGCAACCCAGTGTCTTTATTTGGCTGATGAAGAAAGGAAGAGGTTCAAGGTCCATATCAAGAGGGTGAATATCACTGTAGGTTGATTTCAAGTCCGTGCCCAGGGCGGTGTAGACAGAGCCAAGCCATATCAAAACAGTATCTGTTGTATCCATTCTCCAGCTTCACGCTTGGGATCCATCAAGACAGATCCTGCAGGCTTTTGGAACATTCCACAAGACAGTGAAAAAAAAAAAACCCAGAACAGTCCATTTGTTGCCAGTGGTCGAGGGAAATGCTGGTTGCTTTTTAATTTACCTTGGGAAATGGCTGCTGCTGGGCATGTGTGAGCTGTGTATGGCCACTAGATCATGGGGCTGAGAGCCAGGCACTTGGCCTGATCCCTGCTCTGGAGGTGACATGGGTGACCGAGACCACAGCCTGGGAACAACGTCTCCAACTCCCTGAGCATTGTCAAGCAGGCTCGGGAGCTGGCTTTTTGCTTCAAGGCATTTTAATTACCCAGCGAAGTGGCAGCCGGGGAGACAGGGCCAGGCTTGGAGACATCAGTGGTTTGGCTGGAATGAAACAGCCCAGATGTTGGTGCTGCCTCTAGTCTCTCTGTCCTGATATGCCTGCTAAACATTCTATGCTGTCCAGTAGAAACATAACGTGAGACACATATGTAATTTTAAACTTTTCTAGCAGCTAGAGAGAAAGAGCTAAGGTAGGATTGGGTAGGATGAATCTTAATATATTTTTGTCTAATGTGGGCATCTCATAGAGTCCACTGGGCAATGCTTCCATGGTCTTTCTGGGTACAGAAATCTGTGGTGCTCACGTCCTGTGTAAAATTGCATATAACATGCAAGATTATTTATAACACCTAACACAATGCCCGTACCATGTAAATAGTTGAAATTATGTATTGCTAAAATTATATATTGTTTAGAGAACACACACACACACACACACACACACACACAGAGAGACACACACACACACACACACACACACCCCTGTGGTGTTGGGCATGGAACCCTGGACCTCACGTTTAACACACACTCTACACCGAGCTACCCATTCTGTTTAGGGAATGTTGACCACAAAAATGACAGATCTTCACATGGTTCTCTATCCGTATCACTGAACTTACTATCTCCCTTCTCTTCTCAAAGGCCTCCAGCATCTCCCACTATTGGACTGTTAGAACCAGCCTTGTATTGCAGCAATTTGTGTGTCTTCCTGCTTCCCCCTCCAACACAAAGGAAGAGTTTTTAATAGCGTCTGGTAAGGTATTTATTGTGTACCTATTATGGCCAAATCTTAGGACCTTGAGCTCTCTGAGCAACGCTAATTATATTTTCTGTCTTCTCTAATACAGCTTCCTGGGACAGAAGGGTGCACCAGGCATTGTGTATGGCTTTATATGAGTCTCCGATTTCATTATTGGAATGACTGCAAAAGGGAGACATTTAACCAGTGGAAAATGGGGGCTCAGAGCAAAGAATTCAGCCCAGATATGCTGATTCTATGTACGTGGGGCAGCTCTCTTGCTCAGGGCTCAGACTCAGTGTCTCAGAAAGTCTGAATTATCTCTAAGTTTTGAGTCACCGTATCTCTTTCTTTGTTGGGATGAAGAGCAGGTGGGATGGAGCTGTCTCCTGACTCCTATTCCCTTTCAGATCCCAGCTTGACCTGTAGAAATGCTGACCTTTGCCTCTTTGGGAGCTGGATAGAGCAGAACTAGCTCTCTAGGTAGCTAGGCGGCAACCTGGAAGGTCAGAGTGTGATAAATGTCTGTGTGGTGCCACACTCTCCAATATGGTGCTGATGCTGGCGATCTTCCCTGGGTTTTCCTAAATATGATAATATTTATGAGATGCGTGATTCACCTTCACTTATTGTCAGAAAGTATGATGTTGTGCCTTACGTATTGAGGGCACAATAACAATAAAGATGTGCTACTAATAAGATGTCAATTAGTATTACAGAAAAAAAAAAGAAAGCAAAAGACTGACGTATATCCTCTCAGTGATTTCTCCCTAATTAGCCAAATAAATATGCAAGCTTCCCACTCCAGTGTGTGTTTGTTTGCTTTAGAACACTGTAATTACATCCCCACCCACAGCTTGGGAGGCTTCTGGGAAGCAGGAAAACCTCTACACAAGGGCTTTGGCTAAGAGGAAGTGAGCCAGCCAGTTTCTACTGGGCTGAAACTCCCTCCTACCCAGTGGTGTAAGTTTCAGGAGTATGGAAGCTGTAACGATTAATTTTTATTTTATTTTATTTTATTTTATTTTATTTTATTTTATTTTATTTTATTTTATTTTATTTTTTTGTCAACTTGACACAAACTAGAGTCACCCGGGAAGAAGGAACCTCAACTGAAGAAATGACAAATGACTCCATCAGAATGGCCTGTGGGTATATCTATGGGGCTGTGGGACTTTTTTTTTTTTTTTTTTTTTGATTGCTGATTGATGGAGGGTAGCCCAGGCTACTTTGGTGTACTGGCTGGTTTTGTGTGTCAACTTGACACAAGCTAGAGTTATCAGAGAGAAAAGAGCCTCCCTTGAGGAAATGCCTCCATGAGATCCAACTGTAAGGCATTTTCTCAGTTAGTGATCAAGGGGGGAGGGCCCAGCCTATTGTGGGTGGTGCCATCCCTGGGATGGTAGTGCTGGGGTCTATGAGAAAGCAAGCTGAGCAAGCGAGGGGAAGCAAGCCAATAAGTAACATCCCTCCATGGCCTCTGTATCAGCTCCTTGCCTCTAGGTTCCTGCCCTGTGTGAGTTCCTGTCCTGACTTCCTTTGGTGATAAACAGCAATGTGGAAGTATAAGCTGAATAAACCCTTTCCTTCCCAACTTGCTTCTTGGTCATGATGTTTTGTGCAGGCACAGAAACCCTGACTAAGCCCTTTGGGCAGGTGGGTCTGGGCTGTGTAAGAAAGGTCTCTGATCAAGGCATGGAAAACAAGCCAGGTAGTGTTTCCCTGTGGTCTGTGCTTCAGTTCCTGTCTTGGCTTCCCTCAGTGATGGGCTGTGACCCCACAGTTGTAAGATTAGACAAACTCTCTCTTCTTCACATTGTTTTGTTCTTTTTCTTTAGTGTTTGTTAATTACTTAATTAGTGTTTGTTTTGTATGTATGTGCATCATGTGTGTGCAGGAGCCTATGAAAGTCAGAAGAGGCATGGATTGAAGAACTAGAGTTACGGATGGTTTTGAGCTGCTGTGTGGGTGTTGGGAAGTGCATCCTAGTCCTCTGCAGGACTGGTTAACTGCTCTTAACTGCTGGACCATTCCCAAGCTGATTTGGGTCAGTGTTTTAGGACAACAAAAAGCAAACTAGTATACCTGCCATTATGCCAATGTTTTGTGTGACTCCCCTGAACTTCCTGGCAGGTAAACCAACTCCATTCTGCTTAGAGGAGAGTAGAGTGAACTGGGATGAGACCATAGAGAGATATATACAGCTTTGAGCAAAGTCCTGAAATCTCCACCCTCTTGCCTCCCCTTTTGCTGGAAGGAGGCTGGCCTGGCTATCCTGGTCCCATGGCAACCTTCATTTCCACTACCACTGACGTCATACTCCATCTTTCCAGTGTGTCCATACCTCCTTGGTTCTGCAGAAACACGACCTCACTTTGCATTTAGTTTGTAAACATTTCTTCCATTTCGGGGTGTATTACATTATATTTTGAGAAATGTGCCCCTCCACAGCGCTCATGCTGCGAAGAGAGTACAATGTGTATACAACTAATAAAAATTGATCCACAGGTTGGTGATGTGTCATGAGAAAACTTGTTATCAAAAAGCTGCTCAGGAAATGTGGTGAGACAGCTAGTTCAAAGAACAGGGCCATAAAGATGAATAATCCGGAGTCATACGGCCAACTTTGGGGTCTTAATCTTTCTTCCTGTTAACTGCAAAGCCTGAGTAATGTTTAATCTTCCTTGTTCAGATATAGGCTAGTCTATTTTGGTGAGCTTAAATTTTTCATTATTTGTTTGTGTGTGTGTGTGCACATGAGCGTGTGTGCACACGAGCATGCACACATATGCACGTGTGCATGAGTGTGTACATCTGTGCGTGTATATGTGTACGTGCATGTGTATGTCTGGGTATGAATGTCAGAGAGCAAATTTTGTGGAGTCTGTTCTTCTCCCCATCTCTTCATGGGTTCTGGGGATCGAGCTCAGTTGTCGGGATTTTGCAGCAAGCATTTTTGCCCACTGAGCCATCTTGCCAGCCCTTGGTGGACCATTTTTTTAGGGCAATGATTCTGAAGGGTAGATGACACAATGCAAGTGAAAAGAACCAGAGAATGGCATCCTCTGTAGAAAGCTAGAGGCAGATTTGATGGAATAACCATTCTACAAGGAGCTCAGTAGAGAGCTCCAGAGAGGTGAGGCAGTGTTCAAGCACACACACCCAACGTGGGCTTGTGCCCAGTGTTTAACCTCAAGTTTATGACTTTTCCACTGCAGCCTGGTCCTCATCACCTGCAGTGTGGCTTGGGGCTCATGCTTTGCCCTGCAGTGTGTCGGCTCCACATCTCCTGCCATATTTTGCTACTGTCCTCAGATAGATTTACACACAGAAGATGCTACTGACCCTATCTAATAAAAAGGAATCAGGATCCAAGGAGTCTATCCAATTCATTACTAAAGATCATTTCCTGTTATTATCTCCCCTGTAGCAAAATTAGCTGCTAACTCTCCTGTTAGCACAATCCAGCCAGAATTACTAGGAAATGAGGGGAGAATCAGTTCGCTGCTATGTGGGCTGAGCCCAGGGAATTCCCTCTCCTTGGTGCATATTAACGTTATGCCTTAGAAGTGTAGGGAATGTTCTGTTAAGTGGAAAAAGAGTTGCAGAAATTTTACTTTCAAAAGTCAAGTTAAAAGTTCCTTTTTTCCCAAGTCAAATTAATTTTTGTCTCAGGGCAAGAAAAAGTAAATTAAAAATCACAGACTGCCTCTCCTCCCAGGCCCCATCTCCTCCTGGGTTTCCTTCCCTCTTGGCTTGAGTTCCAGGTATCTCTGGCCCAGTTTGGGCCTGGGAGAATCCCCAGCCCCATCAGGTTCTGCTCCAGGGAGCCTCTGACTATGGCAAGGTGAGGAAGTCTGCCCTTCTT
Organism: Mus caroli; assembly: GCF_978045245.1. NCBI lineage: Eukaryota > Metazoa > Chordata > Mammalia > Rodentia > Muridae > Mus > Mus caroli. The sequence goes on from NW_028227265.1 coordinate 25,558,646, forward strand.
ACTGTCTTACCTTCCAGAAGGTTCCCTTTCACTTGAGCACGTGTAGTATGATGCGCAGTAGGACCAACATCTGGCCCTATGGTTTTGCTGTGCTGCCCACACCCCTCTTTTCTGAGCAGTGAGGTATGATCAGTGAGGGAACAAGCCGGAGGTTAGAGGTCATCCAAAAGCTGGCAGTGAGTTCATGACAAGGGGTGTATGTGTGCACTGGAAGCACATGCTAATTGGGGTGTATGTGTGCACTAGAAGCACATGCTAACTGGGGTGTATGTGTGTGCACTGGAAGCACATGCTAATTGGGGTGTATGTGTGTGCACTGGAAGCACATGCTAACCGGGGTGTATGTGTGCACTGGAAGCACATGCTAACTGGGGTGTATGTGTGCACTGGAAGCACATGCTAATTGGGGTGTATGTGTGTGCACTGGAAGCACATGCTAACTGGGGTGTATGTGTGCACTGGAAGCACATGCTAACTGTCTATATTTCCACGGGACCATGCCTGTGTGCCTGTGGAGGACACTCAAGGAGCCACTAGATTTGGAATGGATGGCCAGGGGTAGCGTTCTATCTCCCAGTGGCTGTAAGGTTCCTCACTTGCTTGGTTTTATCCTCTTTATCTGGATCTTTGCCAGTTGGGACTCAGGTGAGGTTGCAGGGGGTGCCTGGAAGCTTTGCCTCTGATAGCTCCAAGGTCGCAGGAAAGCCCGAGTTGCTGTGCTTGGCCAGGGTCACTGGACATGGGCAACCCCTGAAGTGTCTGTTCTGTGTTCTGGGAGCCCAACTACGCTGACTCGTAACACATCTTCTCCAGGGCTTGCTGGTTCTTGAGCCTGGTAATTCTCATGAACGCTAAAAGACAGAAAAATCCCTAATTCAGAACATTCTGTGATCAGGAAGCTCAAAAGGGTGGCCAACTTGGGCTCATGCGTCCAGAATTTTCTCAATTGAGATCCTGGACTCTGGGAAACTCTTCCCACCCTCAAAATGGGGCATTAGGTCACTCATAGACCTTCTCCATCTTAAAGGTGGGGGCTTAGGGAGCTGGAATGATAGCTCAGACAATGGTATACTTGCTGGGCAAGCATGGGACCTGAGTTCAGTCCCTAGAACCCATGTATAAAAGCCAGGCATGATGGAACACACCTGTGGCCTGAGCATCGAGAAAGCGAACCCAGGTGAATTCTTGGTGTTCGGGTAGCCATCCTAGCCAGGTCAGGGAGAAAGACACAGATGGTACCTGAGGAACATTGGAGATTGACTTCTGAATACATGCATTGTGCAAATACATATATCAACTCCTACCTGGACTTCTGATCTATACATGGATTACATGGGTGTGAGCACACACACACACACACACACACACACACACACACACACTCCTACCTACCCACCCCCATGCCCAAGATAGAAGGAAAGACAATAGAATAGACTCTGGTTCAAAGTCAGAGGTTCAGGTACTATCTTACCATTAACCCAGCTTTCTGGCCAAGGACAGGACCAGGGCTCCACCCACGTGACATCTATGAGCATCCAAAGAGAGAAAGTTTTCTCCAGGGTCATGCCACCTGTTGGTATCTAACTTACAGTTGTTCTCTGTTAACTCCATTATCTTTAATTTGCTAGGAAACAGCCAGCAGGGAACCTCTGGACACTTTCTCTTTAATGAAACATAATTTGATTACAAATCATCACCATTCCCCAGCAGACAGCCTTTTCTGGAGGGCTTCAGCCTGCTGCGGCCATACCTGCGTGATATCTGCATTTCAGTGGAGCCCAGTGGAGGCCTCTGAATCGTCTAATGGCTCCCAGCACTCGGGCAGTCTATGTATTAAAGCCAGGTAGACATGCCCTCCATTGTGCCTTTATGGGTAACGCTTATTTGTAGACCCCTGGCTACAGGATTCCAGAAAGCCATGCAGGTTCTTCAGAGAGTCTCGTGTTCACATGAAAGAATTATCTTTGAAGCTGGCGTGGTGGTGCATTCCTATATTCTGAGCAGTGGGGAGGTGGAGACAGAAGGATCAGGAGTTCAAGGTCAGCTTGGACTAAGTAACAAGTCTGAGGCCAGCTGGGGTTACAAAATATTCTGTACCCCACACAAAAGAATTATTTTATTTTTTGTTACAACAGCCATTAGTCACCACCATGGCTAGTCTGGGTTTGAGATCATTCAGTCAACCTAAGGTCAAAGCTCAGAGCCTTGAAGCCAAGTTGTGAGAACTGCTGCTTCTGCCGATACCAGAAAAGTCTTGGCTCGTGAATGTATAAGGTGGTGTGGGCAGTGACAGCCCTCCTCTTACATAGGTATTTGAACCAAAGAGCACAGCAGGGATGCAGTGTCCTTAATGGAGTCACCTAGATGTCACCGTGAGACTTGGACACACAGTATCTGAGAATAATGACTGAATACCCTTTCACATCTCTAGTGGTTCTCGACCTGTAGGTGCTGACCCTTTGGGGGGACCCTTTCACAGGGGGGACCACATACCAGATATCCTGCACATCAGACATTTACATTATAATTCATAACAGTAACAAAGTTACAGTTCTGAAGTAGCAACGGAATAGTTTTCTGGTTGGGGGTCATCACCACATGAGGAGCTGTGTTAGAGTGTCGCAGTGTTAGGCAGGTTGAGGACCATGTGAGGCACTGAATTAAAGGATGTCAGTGTTAGGAAGGTTGAGAACCACAGCTCTTGTCCTTGGCGCTGGTGAAACATTTGTCATTCTGTCCTACAGTGGCCCAGGACACTGAGAACCACAGTCCCCCAATTTTCTTACACTGTTTCCTGTTGCTCAGACTCCACACTCTTCTTCAGGCTCCAGCCTTTATTGACCCTAGTTTCTACCACCTCAAGGACGCATAAACCCAAGCAGCAGTAGACACAGGCACGACAGGGTCCAAGTTACACTGGTGACACTGTGGGTTTGTGAACCCCCATTGTGGCTGATTTTACTTCTTGGGGTCAGGGTGGGGGAGTGGCTCTCACTCCTTCTGGGCATAAGTTTCTTAGCTGGGAAATGGGTTTTACATGGTTGCCATAGTGATAATGAACAGGGAAGAACAAGGGAGAGAGAATTTGCTAATAGCAAGTAGGTATGGGATGTAGGAAGATCGGATTAGATACTGGTTTGCCCTTTGGGCTATGAAGGTCTTGAGGACGTTATCTGACCCCTTTAGCTATAGATTGGGACAGGAATTGCCCTGACTCGAGGATGATGTGATAAGGAAGACATGCAGGTACAAATAGGTACAATGCTTAGCCCACAGTGGGCTCCAGAATCCAGTATGGATGTTGTGTGCTTTGGACTGGACAGTGTGGTGGCCTATACTCCATAGACCAGAGCACATATTGCCCTGGGGCAGCTCCCCCTGCACCCCCCCACAACTCCCAGTCATCGACTTGTAGGATCAGAGCCTAACAGTTTTAGAGCAAGTGGCCTAGGGCTTTGTGCACAGTGAAAGTCAAGGCCAATTCCAGGCACAGGGTCTGTGCTTTCTGATTCGAGGATGAGTCTGGGCCTGGGAGGAGGTTTTTGTCTACACAAAAGATGGATGACATTGTCCTTAGCATGAAACATTCAAGAGGTGCCTGGGGCGCTGGCCATGAGGACAGGGTCATTATAATCCTCACAGCAGCAGCTATGTGTGTCCTTGGGCAGGTAGGTCACTGGTCAACCAAATGTCCCCATGATTCACACTGAAGAATTAGATTAACGTATCCCTCGGATTTCTCTGTTTTCTTGGTACCGTCTCTTTATTTCTTATTCACAGTCTCACTCCAGTCCCATCTCTACCTGCCATTCTGGAATGCACGTTCCTTTGGACCAGTACAACTTCCCTGGAGAAATCTAGAAAAATAGGATCAGAGTCTGGGCTTGTGTAGCAGTAAAATCAGTCCCATACAGGGAGGCAATGTGGCGGGGCACATAGGCTGAGTCCATTCCCCATTTTTTTTAGAAGCAACAATATTTTAATTGCCAGAAGCATTGTTGATCTACCCAGCAGCCCAGGGAAATCGTTGCTTACATTCCATTCCCATCAGGCAACACAAAGGGCAGGAGCTTTCCATCAAAGGCAGAGGCTGGAGAAAACAAAGCAAGGGCTCCTAGCTTGAGGTCCACTTAGGATGACACCTGTCATCCCACAGTGGATGAGTGACTGGGACTCTGACGTCTGTCACTTACATGGGGCTCTCCTGACTTTGAACTCCTGGTTCACTGCACTCTTCTCTCCCTCACTAGTTCCACATGTTAGACATAACTGTCTGTGGTTTCCTTCTGTTTCAGAGTTAGCTGTGGTTTCTTGGCAGAGGGTCCTGGTTCTAAGATCCTTCCCTTCCCTTCCCTTCCCTTCCCTTCCCTTCCCTTCCCTTCCCTTCCCTTCCCTTCCCTTCCCTTCCCTTCCCTTCCCTTCCCTTCCCTTCCCTTCCCTTCCCTTCCCTTCCCTTCCCTTCCCTTCCCTTCCCTTCCCTTCCCTTCCCTTCCCTTCCCTTCCCTTCCCTTCCCTTCCCTTCCCTTCCCTTCCCTTCCCTTCCCTTCCCTGCCCTTCCCTTCCCTGTCCTGCCCTCTTCTCTCCTCTACCTTCCTTTCCCCTCCCCTTTCCTCTTCCTCTTTCCCACCCCTTCCCCTCCTTCCTTCTTCTCCTCAACTCACTCCCCCTCTTCCATTCCCCCCTCTTCCCTTCCCTCCTCTTTCCTTTTCTTTCTCTCCCCTTCTCTTTCTCATCTTCTTCCTTCCTCTCCCTTCTCCTCTCTCCTATTCTCTTCCCCTCTCTCCTCTTCCCTTCCCCCATTCTCCTGCCCTCCTCCTCTTCTCACACCCACTTCTCCTTTCCCTTTCTCTACTTTCTGTGGTCCCCACTGGATATCCTTCTTTGAAGAAGGTTGCATAGTGACACTTGGGAGTAGATTGCAGCCTTGCCCTAGAGAACAGAGGGGCTGAGCATTGTTGGCACAGTCCCTTGCCGTCTGCTCCTCACAGACTTCACACTAACATTTAAAGTGCTGAACTCAGGATCAGAAGGGAAGGGGTAACTGAACAGAGTGTTGATGCGGGTGGTGTTGTTATTTCTAGAAAATTCCTTGGCTTGAGCTTGATTCTGTTGGGGTCCTTGGTGAGTCGGTTGATTCACCCTCTGAGACTCAGCTTCACAATATGAAAAGTTAAAGCATTGAAATTAGTAAACCACAGTATTTATTTTAAACTCTGTAGAGGCGAGCTCATCAGACATAGCAGTCCTCGGTGATTCCTAGCACACTTTGTTTAGCCTTCAACACAGCCCTTTGGGCGAGGTACTATTAGCCATGTATTTACAGATGAGCAAACATGCTTAGGTGAGGGTAATGAGCCTGCTCAGTGAAAATAATGTACGAAGCCACACTCGAGTGCCATCTCTTTTTTTAGGTGATGGAACTTGCACCCAGGGCCTTGCACATGCTAAGTGCCATGGAGTAGCACTCTTTCCCCAAGCCAACTTTTTGTTTTCTACCTGCAAAGATAATTCTCACTGTATTCTCTCAAACAACGGAGGTGAGAAGGGTGAATTCCTTCCCTGCCTCTGTTTGCACAGCGTGTCCTGTGTGTGTTGTGGAGGGCTTTTCTTTCAAAAGATGTTCAGCGGACAAATGATGCATTATTTCTTCAGTTTTGACAGCTTTCACAGAATGACCCCAATAGACCCTTGGCATTTCAAGCATGCACCGTTATGGAATGCTCTGGTTTAAAAATTTTTAATTGAAGGCTCTTACCTGAATGAGCCTTGATTAGCTGGTGTCTTGTCCCTGGCTCCCAGGGAGCCATAGAGCCCTACAGTCCCTCTTGTTCATCTCCCCCTAAAGAGAGCGAGGGGCTGCCCTCCTCCTAGCTGCAAGCTCTATTCTATTAGCACAGCCAATAGGCTCCGCTGGGGCTCTTGAGCTCACTTGCAATTTGGATGTCAGTAGCTGGGAAAAAAAAAATCAAGCTTAATATTTGATGACATTCCAAAGTCAACCTGCTCTCTTTTCATCACAGACAAAATCCAGAAGCGAGTTCTTATCAGAACATCCCCCGAGGAAGCAGGAGACAGTTGGTCTGGGAGCCACAGCAGGCTAGTGAGGCGCATGGGCCAGGGACACAGCAAGCTCTGGCTCTGGTGTCGCTGGCCAGACTGTTGTGTTGACCTTGGGTGAATCTCACACTATTCCTCTGCAAGTGTTTAACTTCTCCCTCCACAAATAACTGAGCTGCCTGACTCTGTGTACTTTGGTCTGAACTTCCACAGCTTTAACAAAGCTTAGCTCATGATAGCAAACTTTAGGAATGGCCAGCGGCTTAAATTTAATTTTATTTTGAGGGGAGGAGTCATAAAAGTAAGAAGGGTCTTTTTGGGCCAGCCAGACCCAAAAAACCACCTTCTTACTTAGGAAGGACTTTAGGGAGGGTATAGAAGGAGGAAAGGAAAGAGGGAAAGTGATATAATTCTATTGTAATTAAAATAAAGGTTTTTTAAATAAAAAAGTAAATAAAAGTAAGAAGGGCACACTGGAGACAAAGGAGGAGGAAGAGGAGGAAGAGGAAGAAGAGGAGGAGGGGGGAGGAAGAGAAGGAAGGGAGGAGGAAGGGGAGGTTGCAACAGGGAACAGTTCTTGAAAGAGCTACACAGGTTCAAGATGGCCATCCCTGTGCTTGGAATCTAGGCTGTGGTTCAGAGGCTGTGGGGACCCACAGGAGAAATGAAGCAGCTCTGAGGACAAAGCTGGGCTTTACTTCCCATGTCTATGTTTTGACGCTCAAGAGAGGCTCTGGATTCCATTGTCATATCCACCCTGTCCTGTTTCCCCTGCTACCCCGAGTTGGAGTGTGTCCTCACCCAGTGGTGCAAAGTAAGACCATGAATCTCCAGGCCTTGATCTCATGTCTGTAGGCCCCACATCTCATGTTGAGCAGTGTGGCTTTCTATTATCTCCACAATATTGTTAATTCAGTGTCATGGTTGGTTTTTTTTTTTTTTTTTTTCCAAATCTCCATGATGCAATTAAAGTAATGTAGGCCAATAAGGCCTAGTAGATCCCTGAAGAAAACGATAAAGGGCAGACTCATACTGCATCAAGTTTTATTTTACCATAGCAACAATGTTTCAAGCCACTTCTTTGTGGACTCAATTGTTTAGGAAGAGTCCTATTCCAGTATGTGTGTCTCTTCCGGGGCCTCCAAGTTAATGCATCTTATCCCCAGAGATAAGGCCACCTGAAAGAAGGCACAATTTATAGCGGCAGGGGTGGGAGTGGGTGCGAGCAATGGGGTGGGGTGGGGGTGGTCTCAGCAAGGGCATATATGGTGCTAGGATATTACCTACTTGTTTTAACAGTTCTATGAGTGATCTTGGGGAACGACACACATCTCCCATCTTTTTTTTTTTTTTATTACGTATTTTCCTCAATTACATTTCCAATGCTATCCCAAAAGTCCCCCATACCCCCCCACTTCCCTACCCACCCATTCCCATTCTTTTGGCCCTGGCATTCCCCTGTATTGGGGCATATAAAGTTTGCAAGTCCAATGGGCCTCTCTTTCCAGTGATGGCCGACTAGGCCATCTTTCGATACATATGCAGCTAGAGACAAGAGCTCTGAGGTACTGGTTAGTTCATCATGTTGTTCCAACTATAGGGTTGCAGATCCCTTTAGCTCCTTGGGTACTTTCTCTAGCTTCTCCATTGGGAGCCCTGTGATCCATCCAATAGCTGACAGTGAGCATCCACTTCTGTGTTTGTTTGGCCCTGGCATAGTTTCACAAGAGAGAGCTATATCTGGGTCCTTTCAGCAAAATCTTGCTAGTGTATGCAATGGTGTCAGCGTTTGCAAGCTGATTATGGGATGAATCCCTGGATATGGCAGTCTCTAGATGGTCCATCCTTTCATCACAGCTCCAAACTTTGTCTCTGTAACTCCTTCCCTGGGTGTTTTGTTCCCACTTCTAAGAAGGGGCACAGTGTCCACACTTTGGTCTTCATTCTTCTTGAGTCTCATGCATTTAGCAAATTGTATCTTATATCTTGGGTATCCTAAGTTTTGGGCTAATATCCACTTATCAGTGAATACATATTGTGTGAGTTCCTTTGTGATTGTGTTACCTCTCAAGATGATGCCCTCTCCCATCTTTTCCTGGTTCTCCAGAGTAACTGCGGGATGTCTGGCTTTGTACCACCTAATGCTGGCTGAGAAGGTGCCGTTCTGTTCTGTCTCCTAGAAACAGTACCCTCCAGTGCACTAGCCTCACAAGTCAGAAGAGGCTGGGTTTGGAGTCCCTCAACTGAGGTGCAAGTAGGCATGTATGGATGAGACTCTTTGTTCTGAAAAGCTCCATTGGCCCCAGGGTGTTGCGTGACTAGCATGTTTTACCTCACTACTGAACTGTACTTCGCAAACTGAGTCACAGAACTTGCTGTGTGCATGCATTCTGTCTTATAGATCTTGAGCAAGTAGCTAAAATGCAGCTTAAGAGCCTGCCACCCACTGCTGGACTTCAGAACAAGCGTCCGTGTCCAGAGGTCTGTATGATGGACAAACAGGAAACTGAGGTGAAGTTCCTCTTTGGGAAAACAAGATGACTCAGTGGGGTAAGGGCACTTGCTTTTACCTGACAAAGTGGGACCCACGTGGTGGAAGGAGAGAACCAATCCCTGCAAGTTGTCCTCTGACACATGCTGTGGCACACACCCAGGCCCCACAGGTTAAGGTCAGAGGCGGAGTTTGTGGAACACAGAAAAGCAGTGGACGGGCTGATGAGTTGTCTTAGCGTTGAGAGCACTGGCTGCTCTTCCAGAGGACCAGGGTTTAATTCTCAGCACCCGCGTGGCGTCTCACAATCGTCTGTAACTCCAGTCTCAGAGGATCTCATCCCCTCTCCTGGCATGCAAAACATTTAGGAAAACACTCATATGCATAAAATAAAAACAAATAAAATCTTAAAAAAATGTCTCAAAGAGAGCAATGGAATCCATAGACACATATAAGTTCACTTGATTCTTACTTAGTACCTGAAGGATGTCCACATGTAGTACTGACTTGGAGAAGTGCTTGCATGAGTTTTATAGGAGACTCTATCTGAGCAGAGGATGCTGACCTTATTAGGAGGACTTCTTCAATGCCTCAGAAGTATGCACACCCCCCATAAGCCAACGGGATGAGCTCCTCTGGCGGAGGAATGGCTGGATGTGCCACTGTGTTCCATCCTTAGAAATGAATGCTTTGTCCTTCAACTTTCTCTTGGGGACCCTGGTCTCTAATGCAGAATATAGGACAAGTTAGGCCGTGCTTTTCTGTAATTTAAAAATCCAGTCATTTCTGCCTTGGTTTAGTCTCTTGAAGACCTCACGTGAAAGAAATGACAGGAGATTTTTGTTCTTCTTATAATACTTTCTAAGGTGTGAGACCAAAGCCAGAAACTTAAAAAAAAAATCAGTGTTTCCCAGGACTTTAAAAATTGTCATAGTTCACGCTAACACAAACCAGGGAAAGCTCATGAGGCCTCAACCCTACACAAGCAGCTTGAGGCAGCTAAGGAATCCTGAGAGAGGAGTAACAGTATTCCCTAGGACTGAGCACACCCACTAATACCCAATGCCAAGTAGTCAGCCATGAAAACATATTCATACCGGCAACATCATACAGAAAGAGCAGTTGTATGTATGCATTTATGAATATGTACACATCCACACATATGTATGTAAGAACAGTTAAAGAGGCCATGCATTTGAAAGAGATCAGGAGAGGGGTATTATATATAGGAAGTTTGTAGGAAAAGAAAAGGCAAGGGGAAATGACGTAATTATATTGTAATCTCAAAAGACAAAAATAAAAAAATACACACAACATATAGTCACAGTTTAATGGCCATGAGCAAAACGAAAAGATGAACATCAACCTGGAAAGAGGCATGTGTGTTATCTCAGAGGAAGGGCTGGTTCCTCTAACATATTAATAACATCTACAGATCAATAAAAACAGGCAAGGGATATAAGTCAAGTCTACAAAAGGGAAACAAAGCTGTGTTTTAAGCATATGAAAGAGCATGTGTGCAAATGAAAAGCAAGCTAGCACAATTACTGGTGTTCAATCCCCAGCATCCTTGTACAAAGCCAGGTGTGATGGTGCCTGGTGCCTGCTTGTCATCTCAAGCTGCGGAGGCAGTCTGGAGTAAAGCTGGGTCTTGTTGCCCAAGCTTTCCCAAATGGTGAGGTCCAGAATCTGTGAAAGAGTTTGTCTCAAAGAAGATGGAGAATAGGATTAGTGAGACGACTCAGTGGGTAAAGTTCCTTGTTACCGAGACTGATGGCCTGTGTTTGGTCTTTAGAACACACAGCGGGAAAAGAGGGAAAGAACTCCTTCAAGTTGTTCTTTGTCATGGCATAGCATACTCACATGTGAGCATGTACACACACACACACACACAAACACACACACACACCTCCCTATATTGATGTAACCACACACAAAGACACAACTATATTGAACTATATTGACATAATATTTCATTTCTAGGTTGGCAAAGATAAGAAATTTTGAAAATGCCAGAGGAGGGAGGAAGGAAAAGAGAGAGGGAAGGAGAGAGAGAGAGAGAGAGAGAGAGAGAGAGAGAGAGAGAGAGAGAGAGAGAGAGAGAGAGAGAGAGAGAGAGAGAGAATGAATGAGTATAATTAAACTGGGATGGCTGGCTGGCAATGTCTTATTTACATATAAGTCAAATTGTGCTTGTAAAGCCACAGATGATAAAGTTTGCCCCCTGTGCAACAGGTTTTCCTAACACGGAAGAAGTTTCCAGGAACCTAGAACAGTGGCAGGTGTAATGAGGCCAGCATCTGGACTGTATTCAGGAGCTGCTGGCATCTCCATGGCCAGCTGTGGTAATGCCCACTGCCTCCCTTAATAAAGTCTCTCCACCCCCACTATCTCTGTCTCTGCTCTTGAAATGCTCTTTAAGTAGGAGATCAGAGCCAGATCTTTAAACAAATTCAATACTCTGGGGTGTTGCCTGGGGACAGGCTGTGCTCTCTGTGACAGAGACAAGAAAATGGCAGACGCTGCTCTTCCAAGAACCTCCCTGGTGTGCTGCTAGAGGCCAGAGTCTTTGCAGCATTCATTAGAAGAGACATAGCCTTTGGAGACAAGCTGTTCACAGATCGTGCCCAGGACCTGTTTCCACCCCGGGCTCTGTTGCTGATCAGTGCCAGGGACCTGGCTCCATGAGCCTCCATGGAATTCTCCTGCAGAATGTCTCCAAATGTGTGGACAAATCTGTCTCCTGCTTCTTCTCTTTGTTTCAAGGTGAGACAGGGACTCCTCTGGGAAGGAGATAAGTACTAATTACTTGCTCACTGCTGAGCTGTGTGGTCCTCCCACCAGGGGAATTGTCTAGAGGCTTTGTACTGTTTCTTGAGACCAGTGGGAGTCAACATGAAGATGACTAGTCTCATGGGTTGTGCTGGCCGGCTTCGAGTTCACTCCGCTGCTGCCTGATCCCCACGGGGAGCTGAGCCTACCTGCTAACCACTGCCTACTGTCCCATGTAGGGAGCTAGCAGTCTTTCATTTGGGACAATAGCCTTAAATGTCAGCATCCATTAGAATCACTGGGGAACATTTAAAGGAATTCCAACAGGCTAGACCTTATCACCATAGGCTATGATTGAGTTAAGGGGTTGATGGAGCTACCAGATGACTCATGTGAAGTCCCCCTCTGGCCTAGGATGGCCATACTCAATGGGATGCTTCTAAGAGTGAGTGGAGGTATATTGGACCTTTATTTGGGAGCATTCTGTATAAACTGGTAACGAACTAGTTTTTCTAGGAGTCACGATATCCTCCTTTAACCTTGACAGACCCTGATGCTCACCTAAGAGCATATGAGATCACAGTTACTTTCTTCTATTAGGATGACGTCCATAACACTTTTGTATATTACATACAGTTATGTGAATGTGATTTTGAATATGATTTTGGATTCTGTTCTATTTCTTTTTTCCCCCCTGACACAGGGTTTCTCTGTGTAGCTCTGGCTGTTCTGGAACTCACTCTGTGGACCAGGCTGGCCTCGAACTCAGAAATCCACCTGCCTCTGCCTCCCGAGTGCTGGGATTAACGGCGTGTGCCACTACCGCCCGGCTCCTCCTCCTCCTCCTCCTCTTCTCCTTCTCCTTCTCCTTCTCCTTCTCCTTCTCCTTCTCCTTCTCCTTCTCCTTCTCCTTCTCCTTCTCCTTCTCCTTCTTCTTCTTTGTTGGCTTTTCGAGTCAGGGTTTCTATTTCTAATGGTCAATTTACATCACACATGGGGTGAGGAGGGTTACAGTTTCTAATCACTCCAAGCCCTTGATATTTCTCCCATAACTGTGGGGAACGATACAGTAGAGCTCACCTGGCATGCCCACAATATCACTGTCTCTTGTGTAGCATCTTGGGTCAATAGTACTTGATCTGGATTCAGGAAACCCTTCTTGACTCCCCACCCCAACCCCCACCCCCAGTTTCTTCATCAGTTAAATGTGGGATATATTTCTAGCCTGTCATATCAGGAGATATAATTCATTCAGCATGTGCTGGGAGGGACCCAAAATTAGGGTGCACTGTTCATCAGAGAACGGAGGATAGATCCATCCCCACTCTCAAGGTAGAGATGCCTCTTCCACTGTAGTAGGTTCCTGTGCTCATGGCACTGTCTTCAGTGGATGACCATCTTTAAAACTTTATATAAATCATGAGTGATAACTATTACATTGTTAAGGGGGAATGAATGAGTGTTTCACATTTACATGACACTTTGAACAAACCAAGTCTGTTACAAATGTTGTATTTTTCTTGCATAATGTGTTATAAATAAACAAGTTCTGATCCTGTCTGTCTATTCTGCAGATGGAAAAACTGAGTTACTACAGGATGGAAAGTCTGACAACCAGGCACTGCTGCAAGGAGGATGTCTCAATCTCTTGCAGATGCTATAACAAAACGCTATAGACAGGTCAAGCTTGCAAACAGTAGAAGTTTCTTCGGTCAAAATGCTGGAGTTTGGTGCATGGTGAGGACCCACTTCCTGGTTTGTATACAGTACCTTGTTTCTGAGTCCTTACATGGTCCAAGAGGCAAGATGGTCTCTGGAGTCTGTACTATGGGGACCATAATCCTACTCCTGAGGGTCTCCCAAGAATGACCTAATCACTCCCTGTTGAAGTTTGGTCTTTTGCTATGTATTGTAATGTTAAATACGGGCCCCAAAGATGAGAGTTTGCATGTAGACTGAAGTGACACTATGTGACTTTGCCCCCAAGTTATTTCTGATTGGTAAATAAAGATGCCAACAGCCCATAGTTGGACAGAAGAGACATAGTGGGGTTGAGTGTTCTGGGTCTGAGGGTCAGAGGAGAACCAGGAGAGAGAGGAGAAAAGTGAATGTAGGAGAAGCCACCATGGGTTAGGTGAGTCATGAAAACATGGCCCCGAGGGGCTGGCCAATTGAAGTTAAGAACATCCCAAATGAAACATAGTAAGTAGTAATTTGGGGTTACCAATTGAAAAATAGATTCTAATAGCACAGAGGGTAGATATCTATCTGCCCAGCTCTTGTGCTGTTTATTTAGGCTTATGGTGAGTAATAAAAGTTAGGTGTTTTTATCTAGGAACTGACTGATCTAAGGCAGGTTAGGAACTCTGGGTTGGGATTAAAAAATTCTACAACTCCCCTTCATGGGTGGTAAGATTTCAGCCTATGATTCTGGACAGGGTGGAGCAAACACATTCAATACAAAGAATGGAAAAGAATCTGATGTTTAGTGAGGATCTTAACTTGCCATTTTTTGCTTCACCTCACTTGAGGAAGACACTTCAGTAGTCCTGCTATGTTGTTGACGTCACCCCAATGTCTGAGCTGAGAAAACAGATTCACAGAGATTGTATAATTTCCCTGAGCCCATGCAGTAACATGGTCAAGTAGGGAGGACTGGGAGGACTGGATTCAGCTTGACTGAGAACTGGAGCCCAGGTTCTGTCATGTGTGACCAGAGATATTAGATCCAGATCTGGGATTTTCAGAAAATCCATTGTTTCATTTATACCCCTTTATACTCACACTCCAGTCATGAGCTTGGAAGAGATAATGGGGCCATGACAGTTGGGGTCATGGCTTTATGAGGCTATGCCTTCTGTGTTAGCCTTTACCTTTCTTGAGTGGCATTTGTTGACCTCCAAACCTGTTGAATTGTGTTCTACCTGGTAATGTCTATGACCTGGTTCCCACTGTTCCTTGATGGCTTCCAGTCATCGAGGGAGGCCTCTCAGAAAGTGGAGAAACTTAAGTTAGAGAGAGGTTATATTCAGGAGGGTGAACAGGGACAGGGTGTGCTGACTTCTCAGCCTGCAACAGGGGACACCAAACCTTGCCAACAGACAGGAGGTCCAGCCTGGAGGAGGTGAGTTTTGACTCTGGAATTAGAAGCAACTTTAGATTGGTGAGGGAGAAGATGTAGACAAGAACATGTGTGGAAATGTGTAGGCAAGAAAGATATCTTTAGACACAATGTCTAGAAGACAGGATCAGTCATGCTATGCAGGGCAGAATAGACATTTGGGCCAATGGGGTGTGGTGGGAGGCATCCCCTAGGCTTCCCGGCCTCCCTCTGCTATGGCTGTGATGGATTCCACCAGCACACTGCTTCTCTTGCTGAAATCCACACCTAGCATGCAGAGCTAGCCCGTCCCCCAGATGTGTCTTTTCAAATTAGGCTGAGCAGGGAAAACGGCTTTATTGTGGTTGTTTTCTAGTTGCTTCTCCCAGGACCCCGTCCTGCTGCATCTGTCTCAGGCTACCCGGAGAAGATGGTGTTTTGCACCCGCTGCTGATGGGCCTTCTGGATCATTCCATCTGCCATGCCACAGTGACTCTATTAAGCTTTATTCTTCGGGAGGCCTTTGCCACTGTCTAATAGTTTCCATGCATCTATCATGTCCGCCCCCCCCCCCCCCCCCCGCCTTCTGAAAGACCAGACTTGGAAATACATTCTGCATCTGTTTCTTTGGAACAATAGAACACATTTAAACCCTGCTGCTGTGGCTCTCTGAGTTTTATTAGCATTTCACCTGTGGTTTGGTGACACACACAAGCTGGCTTGAAAACCACTGAAAAGGGGTTCTTTGTTGAGCAATTTGTTTTTCTTTCTCATGACTCTCTGCCACTTAGGAGATGTTTAAATTGTGTTTTTGCTACTTCGTGCAAAGCCAGTTTGCTCAGGCTAAATGATGTCATGGGGGGAAAGTTGAATTTGAAATTTACGGAGTAAAACACACCTGGATGAGGGGGGGCTTCGGTGGGCTGGAGGTCTAGCGTCTCTACCGATGGCAATTGTTGGCAAGCTTGCTACCATTCCTGATGTCTGTCTTTTTTGACTTCTGCTCTGATATCTTCAGGAGCAGAGTACTCACTACCTTCATATAAGCCATGAGCTCTGCCCATGCTCATTGAACTGTGTTACACAGGAAGTATCATGGGCTCCACTGGTTCCTGTTTGAATCCTGAGTTAAGACCACAGAGTCTCAGACTGAGATATTCTAGAGAGTCCATGGATTCACATGAAGAGGAATGTGTCCTCCCCAAAGTCCCTGGAGAATTAGTAAGAAGACTCCAGAATCTACTGGAAGCAGTGAATGTGCAAATACACAGGGTCCGGGGTCCATTAGAAAAGGATACCTTGGAGCAGACTTTGTTACAAGGACAACATGCAGTATTTTGGGACTCAGCACATCCTCTTCTGTCTTGGGTAAAGTCACTTCCAATCTGTGTGCCACTTATCATTCAAAACAAATGTGTACCTGTGAGTTCTAGAGGGTAAAATTCCATGTCTTCTCTTTATTAACCAGGCCACAACTGTATCTTAAAGCCAGCACTGGAGTCGCTTACTGGAGGCTTTACAGATGCACTCCTGGACCACATACCAAGAGTGTGGTGGGGGGTCTAGAGGCCTGGATCTTAGGAAGACTAGAAGAGATAAACAGCTGATAACTGATTTTATACCACAGTTCTCAGAAACCCCTGGGATGTTCATTAACCACTGAGATTAATAAGAGCTGAGGAGGGGCCTGGCATTGAAGTCCTAAAGGGCTCCCCAGGAGCCTTGAGTTTGAGCAAGATCACCTTTCAGAGCACTGTCTCAATGAGGGCCATTGCCCTGTGTGGATGCCTGTCACAAGAGCACTGTGAACAATGAAGAATGTTGTCCTCGTGGTAAATGATTGTGGAAGGGAAATGCTCCTTACCAAGATTGGTTTTGCCGCTCATTCCTACCCTCTGCTGTCCCTGGTCTTCAGAGAATTGAAGCATCGGAGACTTTTTTTTTTTTAAGACTGGCCATCATTCCAGTAGTTACCAGGAACAGATACATCACTTCTCACACCTTACCCCACTGTGCACCTGGAGAAATTGCTCATCCTGTCCACCACTCCTGCCCCTGGGAAGAGCTGATTATTCATTTCTCACAACTAGCCCAGTCCTGCCATTTTATTTTTCTCTAGTGCTCCTGTCCAGGGTTGGGTAGAGAGCTGTGAATCCCACTGTGCAGGATGCAGCTGTCAGATGGAGCCTTGATTATCAAGACATATGTCGCACACTCCTGGAATCCAGGGAGGGTGTGAGGCAGGCTGGTGGGGAAGATGCTGCTGTGAGACATGCCTTTCTCACTTTGGCTTTCCACACATCTTTCCGAAAGTGTCACTGGGGTGGGAGCTTCAGGTACCAAGGTGTGTGGCCATGCTCTCTGCAGGGACACTGGCCAAAGGTGATGTAACAGGGAATCCCACAGAGGCGATTCATCCTATCACTCTTGCAGATTATCTCAGTTGGCTCTTAGGAACCTGCAACATTCTAGCAGACAGACATTCACGACTTTCTCTCTGCCTCTCCCAACTTCCATCTTGACTCTGGTATTGATGGGTGAACATGTTTGCTCAATTCTCTGGGCGTCACTGTCTATACCAGCCATGCAAGAGTGGCTGGCTTTCTGGGGGCATGTCTGAAGGGTCTTTTTACCTCTCTCTCTCTCTCTCTCTCTCTCTCTCTCTCTCTCTCTCTCTCTCTCTCTCTCTCTCTCCTTTCTGTGAGGACAGGTCAAGGTTTTGTGCCTATCTGGTACTCTTTTACTGTACCTTGCTCAGAGTGGGGCATGTCAAGAGATCTCAAACAGTGTGTGATTTGGGGTTTATTTCCAAGTTGAGAGAGGGTTGGGGTAGATTTGGCTATGGGATTGGCCTGAGTTGACACCTGCCTGAGTTAATGTGTACCCAGCCAGTCTTCCTGTGCCTCAGCAGTGACGTTCCCTTCCCAGCTCTTGGTCAACTTGTTGCCTCTTCCCAGACCCCTTGCCATCCTGGCATCCAGTGCCCATGGGCTACCTGCAGCTAGGAGACTAAATGAAATTTCCATCCTGACTTCTTGACTTTTCCAGCTTTTAGTAAATACAATTAAAACTAACTGAACAATAGTATGACAATGACAGGCACCTTCAAAGGCGTTTGGGAAGCAGACTTAGTGTTTTCACCAACATTCTTATTTTGTGGTAATGAGTTCCCAAACTTGCTGGCTAGATTAAAATGTTATTTTCTGATGCTGCATAAATGCAGTATGTATGCAATTGAGCCCAAATAAAATTACCGTTTACGTTTTCATCGAGCAGGGAGCAGGCTGCGGAGGACAGTTGAAATGCAATTTATGATTATGCAAATGAAGCTAGCTTCGGGACACTAATATGTAGATAAACGAGACTTTCATTAAGATGCCGTTAACCTTGAAAATTATATACAATTGCCACAAATATCCCTTAAAATATAAGAGGGACCATTTCCTCTAGTTTTGTGATTTCTTCTTTATGGGTCATGGGCTATGTCATCTGAGGGTTCAGTGTGAGGACAGAGCTTTTGAGTTTTAACCATGGTTGGTGCTTTTGTCCTTGACTGTTTAGAGAACAGCACTGCCCCCATTTGTGCTTTTGGTCTGGGTCACTTCTGCACTTGTCTTCTGCCAGAGGGAGTGATTTCTCCAACACTTGCTTCCCAAATATCTACGGTTGAGACTTGCTTGAGCTGCAGATATGGGGGGGGGGGAAGAGCTCAGTGCGGTTCCAATTCTATTACTAAGTGGATGTGGAACCCTGCCTCTCATGAGCCCTGGTTCTCTGTGAAGTGGGCACCATACACTGTAATATATTAGGTAAAACTGTTGGGCTGTGCGATAGTTCATTTTGCTTGTTGGTTTGGCCGGATTTGGAGTCATCTAGGAGACTTTTGAGGCACACCTCCAGATGTCAAGGGATTCCAGTGACGATCAACAGAGGTTGGGAAGACTCCTGAGTGTGCATGGTGTTGTTATATGGGCTGGTTGTGTGGATGGAATGAAGTTGAGAAAAGGAGAAAGCCATTCAAATGTTGGCATCCTTCTCTCTACTTCCTGGCTTGCTACGACATGAACAGCTCTCCTGGATCCTAGACCATGTGATCTCACTGCTGTGGTGCTTTGCCCAGTTTCACAGGGCCAAGCAAACTCTCTGAACCTGTAAGCTAAAATAAATCATCTCTCCTTTTATGTTGTATAGAATTTGACCACACCTAATTTATGCCTATGAAGAATTTGTTGGAGAGAAATTGATAGGACTCAAAAAACAGAGGCTGAAGAATCCCCCTGCCCCAAGTAGATAGCAATAACAACACCTGGGGGACCTGGACAGTGGACATTAGGCTGTCTTTGCTGGGAGAATGGACAGGATAGTTTGTCTGAGGTTATAGTATTTTACTGTTGAGGACACTAGGAAGTAGGGTGAGTCTGATTGGCCATCTAGGGGGCATGGCATCACCTCTTGCCTGACGTCACGGAGAAGGCAAGGGGAATACAATCCATTCAGTCAGAAGCAACAGTTTCTTACCCATCACTGAGAATTGACATGTGCCTGTGACATGGCAGAGTCAGAACTTGAAGCCAGAGCTTGTGTTTCTGAATACCTTTCCATGCAGTAGACCTTGATTGTGCTTGACCGCTGATCCAAGATGGATGGGACCTTGCTGCTCTGTATAGTTAAAATATGTTCAGGGGTACAATATTAGTTTCTGCATTGCTCCACTTGGACTGTACATGGGCACCCACTAGGGGTGCCTTAGAGCTTCCCTGTGCTGGGTAACTGCCAAAGCCACTATTTAAAGGCTCCAGTTGATCCTCCACATTAAAGGCTGGGAGTTCATCTGTGGTTGCAATAGGCAGCTGATATGATTAGAGCTAGATAAATCCATTAGCACACAGACCCCTTGGTTGAATATTGTTTGTCTGTAAACGGGAGTGAGATCAGAGGTGACACATATGTGTCTCCCCTCTTGTTACCCGATGTCCTTCCCTGTTCTGAACACTGCCAGCAAGAAAGTCATTACCAGACATGGCCTCCTGTCTTTGAACTAGAACTGAGAGAAAATAAACTTCATTTCTTTAAACTCAGTGTTTCCTGTTGTGTTAAAGCAACAGAAAACAGACCAATACAAAATTGTATCCCAATAAGGCCAAGACTGGAAGTAATCCAAGAATTAGTTCTCTTTGGGATAGAATACAGCCAGGTCATAACCAAGGATGACAGAGTCAATGCCAGTGGCCAGTAGTTTGGAGTCTGGTAGAAATTTGTACTGGGCCATGTTCAGGGAGTCTGTTCCATGGGAGGAAGCTCCAATCAGTGCAGTGGGCTAGAGAACAGAGTCCAGCTAGGGTGAACCAAGGAGTATGAAGAAACAAGCCAGACAGGCCTGGGGGACAGTGTTAGCAGGCAGCACCTTAGAATGGGGCCTCTTGTCTCTGTGGGAAATAGTATGAGAGATGGGGAAACTGAGGTAAAAGTGGGGCTTGGAAGCCATGCCAGGAAAGTGAAATGAGCAGGTTTCATGGCCGCATGACTAACGTCAGTGGGCATGACTAATGCCTTTGGGCAGCTGTTGGTCAAGAATGAGCCTTGCTGTGGAACATCTCTGAGACTTACCATACAGCTTTGCTTTTTACTGTAGATTCTGACTGGGTATGTCTAGGTGGATCCTAAGTTCAAGGTCTCTAATTATACTGTAGGTGGCAGTCTCCTTACAGGCCCATGGATGTCCCCTGCTCCTTTCCGTCTCCTTGGTTTGACACCCACACCTGATCTTCCCATGTCCCTCTTCTCCCTGCTGATTTTCCCGATGACAATTCCTACAAACCCCCTTTGGTAGGAATCTTATTCTCAGGGTTTGCTTTTAGGGTACTGACCTAGAACACAGTGCTCCCATGAGATCGACATTGCTACCACTCAGTTTGAGATGAAGGAACTGGAGCTCAGAGAGGGAAGTCATTAGCTCGAAGACACACAGCCCGTTCGTGGTAGAGTAAGCGACATCCAGGCCTTTTAGAATCATACGCCAAGTCTTTCCTCATTACACTATCTCTTCCTGCAGCTTCCAGCCAAGCCCCTTGGCCATAGCTGGCATCTTTTTGCAGGCTGTTCCTTTCTTCCCAGCCCTTTGAGAAACTAGTCGAGACAGGGCAGACCATCCCACCCACCCCCTTTCAATCAAAGCTTCCAGGCTAGTGAACTTTCATTGTGCAGTACAATGCACAAAGACCTAACTCTGTGGCAGCTCCAGGATTCTGGTCTCCCCCCGCCCCCACTTCTGAGGACCTGTCTGGATCTGCTTCTTTTTTATTTTTGTCCTAAGACAGTTAAGCAGTGGGATCTGTGGGAAGCATTAAATAGAGCAGAAGAGGAGACTTGAGGGAGAGCGTTTCTATTCTTTCATCCAAGGGCAGAGAGGGCAGAGGCCAGGCATTGTGCTTTAAGAATATTTCCCGGGCTCAAAGCACTCCTATAGCCCCTACCACCCAAGGACTGGGGAAAAGCATGGGGCCACAGCGTGACACCTCATCATCTCAGATAGCTCTCTCCCGCCTCCCTGGTGAGACGCCTTAGTGGGTGATCCTGTATTCACTCACTTACCTGCCTGTGCTGTCCATCAGTCTTCACAGCGATGCTGTCTCAAAGCCCAAGATCAAGGTAGGGAGTGGCAAAGTCTCCAGTCTGGTCCCAGGCAAGCACGGCTGCTGCCTCAAAGCTTCTTTTAGCTTTTTTTTCTCTTTGTAAAGTAAATATTGTGCTTTAGGTGTTGTTAGGGAAAGGGGAGCCAAACAAGGAGCATGCTGGCATTAACTGCAGTCTGGGAACAGCACATTACTCTATATAGAAGCTTGCTGCAAATGGGGTCTGATCCTCCTGTAAGTTCAGAGACCATTTTCTGGTCATGTTTTTACTAGGGGCAAGGGCTCTTGGACTAATTGGCTTTTGACCCGATCACCCAGGGGCAAGGCGACATCAGAGAAGCTCCCTAGGTTCCTTGTCAGCTTCCTCACCTGAGGTAAGTCACACAGGTAAGTCACACAGTCTAAAGGAGGCCATGCACTCCCATCACTGGGGACACACTGGTCAATGCAATGGAGCCATGTTCTGCTTCTGAAACCAGTGCGTGGTGGTAACTCTGGTGCTCCAGCTCAGTGGAAGTCCCTGGTAAGCATTGGTAGCAGGATACAGTCCTGAGGGATGAGTCTAAGTTTCCAGTATGTGGAGAGTGGAGAATGTTCACTGTGTAAAGAACATTCATCCCCCATCAGGTGCTTACTGCTTCCCTAATTTACATATTTATCTCTTATGTTACTATTTCATTTTACCTTATCTTATTTTCAGAGACAGAGCCTTATTGTATAGGCTAGTTTGGCCTCAAGGACTCCATCCTTCTATCCACAGCATCTTGAGTATAGCATGTATTTTATTTAATATGTCTATTATTCTGGCCCAGATGACTGCTTTTGGTTGGCAGCATCCATGAGATGTTCCTAGAAAAGGGGGGGGGAGGTGGTAGATCTTGGCACTGTCTCCAGGCACTGACCTGAAATCTGGAAACTCTGAGTACCAGTGGTAAGCAGAAGGTGCGTTTCCACATGCAGTGAATTGGGGGGTGGGGTAGGAGAGCAGAAATATGTCCTCTCGCTATCATTTAAGTGACAAGTGTCCCACCCTGCTGGACCACAGCTCTTCAGATCCTGGAGAACCAGTAAGGGTTACTCCATAGTGTTGGTCTGGTCATGATGGGATGCCCTACAGCTGGGGTGGGGTGGGGGGCTAAAATGATGGATGAATAAAGAATGACTATCCTATGATTGTTACTGTTACTACTCAATTGGGGCAGAAAAGGGTATGTCTAGAATTTAGCGGGCACACATAGGGCTTTCAAGACCTAGAGCCTCTGTCAAGTACAGACAAAATATAGGACGTGGTGCCTACGGCTCATACCCTCAGGAGTAAAGGACCAGCAAGACCTTCAATCAGTAAAACTGGCCATGGAGATTCAAGAGATGCTGGCCTGGGTATGTATGACCCTGCTAGGATTTGTGTGACAAACAATTGCTGGTAAGGTGGCTTAAATGACAGCAATTGCTTCTCTCACAGTTCTGGGAGATAGATGCCCAGTGCAAGGTGTTAGCAGGGCTGGTGTCCTCTGAGGGTTTACAGATGGACCCATGTATTCACATGATCTTTCCTCTGTGTCAGTGTCTAAATTTCCTCTCTTTAGAGAATGCAAGTCCTACTGTCTTAGAAGCCATTCTAAAATCCTTTTAATATCACTTTCTCCCTCGAGATCCTGTATCCAAATGCACTCTTGTTCTGAGATACTGAGGATCAGGATTTTGAAATATGGATTTTGAGAGGGCCAGTTCATAACAAAGAATGATGGTGGGTATTGATTATCATCTCAAGACCAGGCTGGCCTTGAACTCACAATCTTCCTGCACTAGCCTCCCAAGTGACATATGGCAAGCAGGCAGTGCCATGCATGGCTATGATTTGTTTCTGATGAAGAGGCCATCTGTCTCCAGATCTAAAGGAGTAGGTTGTTGGCTTGGTCAGGACAAAGTGTCCTACCAGGAACTCTGAATCTGTGTTCAAGCTTCAGGTTTAGCAATCCCGTGGACAAGTTCTTTCCACTCTCTGGTCTTAGTTTCCCCATGTGTGAGGCATAAAGAAAAGGTTGCAATCTGTCTTCCAACTCTAGCATAAGAGTCAGTGACAAAACTTTGGGTTTTATCTCTTTAGCTTGTACAACCCAGCTAGGGCTCAAATGTGACTTCTAGACAAGAGTTGGAGGCAGTTGGAGGGTTGACTACTCAACCAGTTTCCTAGTGAGGATTATCAACTGTCAAGTATTTAAGGGCTAGATAGATTTCTTCTGCCATAAGACAGACAACATACACTTGCCATGTGACTATCTGGGAAACGCAAATTTCCTGGCGGCTCGAGAACATCACGGTGGGAAGTCACCAGAATCCACTGATGACACTCTAATCTTTATGTGTGCATTTCCCTGAGAATGCCATATGACTCTTTATTCATGTCCCTATAGATTTAATGAGGAGGATGTGGCAGACAAGACAGGGGATGATGGAGAGAAAAATGGCTGCTTGAAAGATTGTGCATGACAATAGCTGATGACGGGCCACGGAAGAGCACAAATATGCTAAAGCTTTCTGTGCAGAGACACACCATACTGGGAACATGGCATACTCCAGAGGAAACCGGAATCTGAACACATCTTCATCACTGCCAATGTCACAGAGGTGGAAGACTGGCCACGGGAATAAAGCAAGAGTCTTGTTTCCAGATTCGAATGACTACACAAAGCAAGTGCTTCTTGAAAACATTGTCTCTAGCTCTGGGATGATGGACTTTGGAGAGGCCCAAGAGTCAGCCATGGTCATGCAGCCAGCTTGTCTAGAGTTTGGTGATAGTCACGGGGCTTAGCATAGATGAATGAAAGCTTGGGTGCAGGAGGCCTTGGACTTGAATTTGCCACTAACTGATTTGTCATTGTTTGCCTCTTGGTATATCACGTCATCTTTTTGAGCCTGAGTTTCTTCACAAAGGTAGGAAAAAGATGGGCTGGTAAGATGGTTCAGGGGATAAAAGTACCTGTGTTGACCCTCTGGACCCCATATAGTGAGAGGAGAGAACCGTTTCCTACAAACTGTCCTCTAACCTCCACATACACAAATACAAACTTAAAAATGTTAAAAAAAATAACAGACATGGTATACTGGTGTGTATAGCTGTTAACACAGTTTTAGGCAGATGGAAAGGACTCATAGAATAACTGAAGCATTATTTTGGCTATTAGAACTCAGTTCTTGCTCCCTTGAATTCTCTAGCCCTGACTTTTTCTTATTACTCACCTACCCTCGGGGAGATCATTCTGGCTGTCTGGCATTTCCCTGTGAGCCATTCATATGTGGAAACAAGACCCCTGCTTTATCCCCGTGGCCAGTCTTCCATCTCTGTGACATTTGCAGCAAAGGGGATATGTTCAGAGAGCTCTCCGCTGGATTCTGGTTTTCTTTGATACTGATATTTTCCCATTGCCAGGGCATTCATCTTGTTTGGGAATGGTCAGTGATGTCTGTCTGTCTTGACACTTGACGTTCCCGAAACCATTCACTTCCAAGCCAGAGTGTCCAACCCATTGCTCCCAGAATGTGACATCTGCCCTCTTTTGGTTGAGGTAACTGGTTGAGCATACCACAGACTCGCTTTAGGTTAGGAACATGAGTTTGACTTAATGAGTGGCAGGAGATTATTGGCAACCATTTTTCCTCCTTGGTGTCTGAGTCCCCACATTTAGGAAATTGCTTGCTTGGTTAAAGGTAAGGTTTCTTCCATTACACAGCTCTCCCTAGAAAGTACAAACCTATTATATTCCATCAGGAATTCTTTCAAGAAAGGCATTGTAGAATGGACCACATGCTGAGTAGTTCTGCTCTTCTCTATAATACGGGGAGAAATCTCAGCTGTCCTCACAGCCTTAGTCCTGACCTTTCTCTGCAGTTACCAGCAGGCCTGAGAGTGTCTTGAGGGGTGGCCACTCAACCCTGTGAGATGAATAGGTTCTATTTCTTCTTAACTTGTTTGAAGTGAGATGAGAACAATTTCAAACTTTTATTAAGAAGCACACCTGAAATAATGAAACTGGAGATGGAAACATGGGAATTATCACAGATACGCCTGAATCTAGGGAATCACAAAGAGATACTTTGAAGAACTGAATCTTAAACAGGTGAAAAATTGAAAAAAGAAAGTAGATAAATTCCTAGACCAATTCCTAGACCATAATATGCAATGAGGTTGAAATTGTCATGGATAGATTTCCGAGAAAGATACACCAAGGACAGAACACCCGAATTCTACTTTAAATCTCTGAAGAAAGAGATTGAGGTAAACTCTAGAAGCTGGAAGACCACTCACACTTTTGGATCGGTAGGATTAATATTGTAAGAGTGGTAGTCTTACCAAAAGCAGGGTGCAGATCAGTACCAACCATATCTAAATCCCATGAACCTTCTTCAAAGAACTAGAGGGGAAAAAAAAAACCTTAAAATTCATATAAAGGCACAGAAGACCCTGAATAGCCAAGGCAGAACAATTAACCTTGGAAATAGCATGACAGCTTATTTCAAATAATTCCTTGGATGGAGCCATAGTAACAAAATCAGGATGGCATAAAAACTGACAATGGAATAGACTAGCACCCAGGAATAGACACATGCAGCTACAGGCCCCTTGCTTTATGACGAAGCTACCCAAACCACAATGTATTCGTCACTGTATTTTCTGTGATAAAATGACATGACCACAGGTAACATAAGAGAGAACATATCTTGGCTTATAGTTCCAGAAGTCTAATGGCAGAGACATCAAGGCAGGAAATGGTAGCCTGGCACCAGGATCAGAAAGCTCAATGCCTGAACCACATGAGACAAGCAGAGAGGAAGTGGGTGAGGATTTTTATCTCAAAGCCTTCGGCTCACAGTGATGTACTTCTTCCAACATACACTCATCAACCTCCCCAAACAGCACCTATAAACAGAGACCAAGTGTTTGAACTAACAGAGCTGTGGGGGACATTCTCTTTCAAAACACCTACTGTAGGTAGACATTAGAGTAAAGGAAGTATCGTAAGGAAATAAATGGCCCTAGGAAGGTTGGTTATTCACATATAGAAGAATGGAATTAGATTCCCATCTCTCATCTCAGGAAAAATAAAACAACTCAACATAGATTCAGGAACTTTAATGTGAGACCGCCTCCCTCCCCCCAACCTTTGACATTGTTTGAGGAAAACAGGGAAAACGTCAAGAGAGAGGCATAGAAAAAGGCTTTCTGAAAGGGCCCCCAAAATGCAGGGAATAATAGTAAGGATAGCCAACTAGGGCTTTATAAATTTGAAAGGCTTCTTCAAAGCAAAGGAAACAATCAGCAGAGAGAAGAGATGGGGATTAATATTTAGAAGAAGAAAAAGGAGGAGGAGTCGGGGGAGGAGTCGGAGGAGGAGGAGAACCACAACAACAACAGAAACCAATGAGTCATCTGATCAATAAATGAGCAAATGAATTGAGCAGACAGCTCTCAAAATAAGAACAATCAGCTAATAAATATGCAAAGCTGTCCAATATCCTTAGGCAACAGGGAAATGAAAGTTAAAATGAAACGAGTTTCAGCCACAAGGAATGGAATTGTGTAAGGGTTCAGCAAAGTGGATGGAACTGGAAGTCATGATGTTAAAGGAAATAGGTCCAACTCTGAAGAGTCAACATCACATGCTTTGTTTCAGATGTGGAACATCCTTTAAAAAATATGTGTGATATGCAAAACAGGATGGGAACTATGAGAGGAAGGAAGAAGTCTTCCCTAAGCGTGGGAAAACCAAGGTGAAAGAAGGCAGGTAAATTTCTCAAGGATTACCAAATGGAAGATCCGGAACTTGAGGCAGCGGACCAAGTTAACTACTTAATCACTGCTCACTCCTGCTTCCTATGAAACCCAGATTTGCCCCCATGCTGACCCACGAGGACTTTCAGCCCAGCACGGGGGTTATGTTTCTATCTGAGAGGTGTTTTCCCGGCAGCTTCTGGCTGCATCTCATCAGCCTCCATCTGGTCCTCTGCAGATGCTGCAGATTTCCCCAGTGGCTGCTGAGAAACATGCCAGGAAGCCAGGATCCTGGTGTGAGACAGATCCTGGCTAGTTTCCTAATACTGAGTGCTTCTGGATCTTTGGGAAAATGGCCTTACCTTCCAATGGTTTTAGTGATAAAACCATCACACATTTTCATAATGAGAACAGAGAATAAGGAATGAATGAAGAAGAGGGAGCTAAGAGACTTCACATGGCTGGCTGTGATGATGAGATTTGGTTTTGGTTCAGATGGAGCATAGGCCATTTTCATCTACCCGGCCCTAAGTTATCAAAGTGATTGGTGTCCATCAGTACTTGCCTAGCATGCTCAAGGCTCTGAGTGTGATTGCCCAGCCACAAGGGCAGGATCGGATTATGAAAAGTCAAGATTTGTTGTAATGATTGTGGTGAGACCACACAAGTTCACATGGCGAAGTCACTGTTGGTGGTATAGCTTTGGAATTCCCATAAACTCTCAAAATACAGATGAAATAATTACAGAACACAACAGCAAGTTCATAGGCATGAACAGTGAAATTAGGCAATAGAGCACCTTTATAAAGCCCACACACTAGGGGGTGAGGAAATACTGGGGACTGTGGTGAGATCTGTAGGGAATTAGCAACCAGGGTGAGGAGCCGCAGTCAGCACTGGGATGTTTGGCAAACTGGAGGACAGGGTTGCTCCAGGTTAGCCCATACTTAGCCAGAAAGAAGAACAGATAATTTTGAAAATCCAGCTGAAATTGGGTGAGACTTTGGTTAAGTCCACCACGTGAGAGTTCAAGGGAAACTACAGGGCCATGTCTATGGGTGCCTGAGAACTAACCACACAAGATGTCTGTTCAGAATGGGAGCACAGCCTCAGGAGGCACAGTTGGCTATGGAGTCAAAGTCATATAGGAGAGGGACAATCATGAGAAAGGGAGACACAGCTTGGAAAAACCTGCAGGAGAGACCAGGGCAAGGAAGTCACTGAAAGCAAGCCACGTGTGCCCGAGCGCTACAGCAGAGATTTCTAGCTTCTGGGTCACGCCTTCTAAAAGTTCAGAAAAGCCAGCTGTGCATAAAAATTAATCTCAGGATGGAATCAAGACTGAATTTTAAAGACAAAATTCAATCCTGACGCTGAAATGGCTCAGTAGCTAAAAGTAGGACTGGAGATGAGTTACCAGTGTCTGCTTAGTTGACTCAAACTAACTCCAGTTCCAGGGAATCTGGCGCCCTCTTCTGGCCCCCATGTGCATTGTACACATGTGCATATACCCATACACATAATTTTTAAAGAAAACTTTTTTTTTTCAAAAAAGAAAAAGACAACCCAACACATTCAAACTAAGAATCACCGAAGAAAAAGAGCTAAAAGAGTAGAAGGAACACCATAAACTCTAAGAAAACATCCTTGAAATAAAATATAACTCCAAATGCCTAGTTGAAAGAACACGTTGGGACTTTGAGAAGTATAGACACAAAATAACTAATTCAAAGACTAGCTCTAGTAAAATCACCGGAAGACATTGGGAAAAGAAAACAAGAAGATTTGGGAGTAGGGGTGGTACTTAGGTTCAAAAGCTGGCGATTTTCATTGGAAACAGAATGAGGTCATTTGTTAGAATTTTAGGAAGAGGTCCTTCCAGAGGATGTTGTGTAACACATCTAATGCGCTGAAGGAGGTTGCTCACGTCACAGGGCTTTTACTTCCATCCACACTCACATTCCAGTGTATGGGAAAGTGAACATATGCAGAAGAACTCATGGAAGGCTTCCCCTCAGACTCTTTCATTTTTATTTAATATTGTATGTGTGTGCTGAGTTGGGGCGTGTTCATGCTGAGGTCAGAGGACAACTTTGGGGAGTCACTGTGTGGTTCCATGGTCAAATTCAGGTGGTAAGGCTTCTATAGCAAGCATTGGTACCCACCCAACCATCTTGTATCCTTCCCTTGAGACTTTCAAGAAGACTCTGCTAGCAAATAAACACTAGTTGAATACTGGAGTACCAGGCAGCCAGGAAGATAACAATACAACTCTTAATTGTTGCGGGAAATAGTAAAAAAATTGGACCGGCAGGCTTCCCACACTACCACCAGTAACAGCCAGCAACAAGCAGAACACACAATCCCAGCTGGGCAGTCTCAACCTTTCTCTTGGCCAGAGCCCCGGAGTCCCCTGGTAGACAGCTGCCACCACTGCCAGGCTCATGCAATGAAAGCCCACCCCATGGTCAGCCACCACAACACCCATCTACCCGATAGAAACAAAATTCTTGGGACTTATATTTAACCAATCAGATTTATGTATCAATAAATTCTCAGTTTACAAGATGCCAATATAATAATTTCAGAACCAATTGATAATGATAAAAGCTTTATCCCAATTATTCTAACCTTATGATGTCATAACTAACTGTGACTGGTTAAGGCCACGCTGGTTCATGTCCACCTCCATCTTCCTTTCTCTTTCTCTCTCTGATGCTCTCTGACCCTGCAACTCTTAGCTCCGCCTCCCTTTTCCCTGTCCAATCACAGGCCTCCTGCTGCCCTAAGGTAATTGGACAGGGAAAATCCTGCAACACGTAGTAAGCAATCAATGAATAATGCTTGTATAAGATTACAGAACCAATAGATTTTATTTTTTAACTTAGAGAAAAGAGAGCGTAGTGGCTAAATACCCTGGCAGGGAGTGAGATGCGTGCACACTACACAGTTACAAAAATGGCTTCAGAAAGAAGATCAAAAGCAAAACCAATTTATTTCTGGCTTTCAGTCATCATATTAGATGTGGCATCATGTAGGTGATTACCGTACTGCTACTTTGAAATTGTTATGAATGCAATGTGTTATAAAGCAAATGAGTCATTATGAGATATTCAAATCTATTATCACCAGAGCCTCGAGAACAATTATTCCTTGTATGGAAGAAAGGAGATATGGATTAGGTGTACAGAAAGGGTTATGCAGAGACTTTGCAGTTTGGACTTCAAATTATATGTCCATGTTATGGGCATTTGTTCCAACATTTAACTTAGATTTGACTCCTCCCATCCACTCCTTCCCACTCCTTCTCTCCTTTCTTCTTCCCTCTTGTTCTAAAAGAACAAACCAACCAACCAACCTCAAGCTTTAAAAAAATTTTCTTTAAAAAACTTTATTTACATGTATATGTGTGTGTGTGTGTTGTGTTAGTGTGTACCAAATATGTGTGTGTTCCCATGGAGACCACATGAGGCCATCATATATGTTCTGGAGTTGGAGTAACAGGTAGTTTTGAGCTAGCTGATTTGAGTCATGGGAAATGACTGAAAGAGCAACCAGTGCACTTAAACATCAAACCATCTGTACATCTCTGTAATCTATTTGGTCTTCCTATGTGGCTCAGATGGCCTTGAACTCCTGGTCCTCTTGCCTCAGTCTCTTGATTGCTGGGATTTGGAGGTGTGTACCATCATGCCTGGCCCCTAACTCATCCCTTTTCTGGCTAGATAAGATTTGATTACATATTTTTACAATCATAATTAATTAAATATGTATTTACCTTACTTTTCAGTATTGATAGATCATGTGTAGATGAGGCATATTTTAAAAT
Source organism: Mus caroli (assembly GCF_978045245.1). Lineage (NCBI taxonomy): Eukaryota > Metazoa > Chordata > Mammalia > Rodentia > Muridae > Mus > Mus caroli. The sequence continues at coordinate 25,589,297 of NW_028227265.1, forward strand.
GAGAATTTCCTAGAACTTGATTGTAGGGTTAAGTACTATGCTCTCTAATCAGCATTAGATAATTGCAATTCAGAACAGTTGTAACCATTTAAATTTCCAGTATGAATGAACCACATTTCTGCTGGCCTGCTTTCAGTTTCATGGCTTTGCATCTATTAGACAAATAGAATAATAAATGCATTTATACATTGATTTATTCATTAAAGAGATTAAAGATTTTACAAATGTGGAGGCTAATTCCTATTTGTGGTTGTGTGTGTGTTGGCTTGAGTATGTGGTGTCTAAGTGTGGTGTGTGATGTATGTGGTATGTGTAATGTGTGTCTGTGTGTGTGTGGTGTGTATGTGTGTGTTATGTGCGTATGTGTATATGTAGGTATGTGTGGTCTTTGTGGTATTTGTTGGTGTGTGTGTGTGCTATGTGTAATGTGTGTGTGTGGTGTGTATGTGTGGTGTATGTAATATGTGTAATATGTGTAATGTGTATATGTGTGGCATGTGCATGTATGTGTGTATATGTATATGTGGTGTGTGTATGGTATGTATAATATTAAGTGTGTGATACGTGTGGTATGTGCAATGTGTGTGGTGTGCTTGTGTGTATGTGTGGCATGTGACATGTGTGGGTAGTTGTACGTAATATGTATACTGTGTGTGTATAATATGTACTGTGCTTGTGTGTATACCATGCTTATCTGAACTCTGACCTATTGGAAGCCGAGTGCTTGTCTTTATATTGCTAACCTCCCAGAACGTTCAACGCATTGCACCTACTTATTTTCCTTATTCTGGCTCTTTTACTGCAAGCATGAAAATGAAAATGTTTACATTCTTATAGAACCAGATTATTCATTCCCATACCTTTCTAGTGCTTTCTGAGGTTTCTCTTACCCTACCCCCTTTAAGGTTTTAACTGTAAGTCACATTAATTTTCCTATCTTTCTTTCTAGTGGTCCAGTATGTGTACTTGTAGCTCATTGAAAATATATTTTGTGTGTGTGTTATGACATAGGGATGTTTGGTCTGGACATATTTCTTATAACATTAACCAGTTATCCATTTCAAAGGAATTTTAAAGCATCTTTTGTTGTGTCTTAATCCATATTGATTTGAAAAGGGCCCCTTTCTGCTTATTCATTGCATGTTACTTGTCTTTGATATGGCTTTCTGTTACACTGATCTATCCCTATTTTTTTCTAATTCCATACTTGCTTTTCTTTGTCTTCAAAAAGAGGAACAAGGAACATGCATGGACTCATTTTTTGTGGTTACTTCTTTTTCCTGGTCCCAGACCTATGTGTGCCTGACAGCACGAGGCGAACAAATCTTTTGGTAGTAGCAACCTTCCTTAGAAATCCCAGATTCCCATTCTGACTCATACTCCCCAGTCAAATTCACACCAGACCCTTTACTTATTACAGATTTGTGCGAATTTCAACACCTTACTCTCCAGTCCCCTTCTATGTTATTATTTCTTTTAACAAATATCTTCCTGCTGTTTTATTTATTTATCTTTCTATTTGGCCGACAGCCATATTTTTGGTCTGGTTTGCCTGCATTTCCCAAGGGTTCATGTGTTAGAGTTTGGTGCTAGTGCCTACCCTAGGGGAGCGAGGACTTTAGGAGGTAGAGTAGAGTTGGAGTTTGTATCACTCAGATTTGCGTTGCTGTGTCAAAATACCCTAGGGAAATGAGCTTTAAAGAGCAAAGGCCTAATTTTGTTCATAGTTTCACAGGCTTTAGTTCTTGTCCTCTTGACCCATTTGCTTTCATACTTGGGGTGAGGCCTTTCTCCATGGCAGCAGCATGAGGTAGAAGCTGTTCACCTCCCAGCAGCCAGGAAGCAAAGAGCCAGAAACTGGGCCAGCATACCTGTCAAGGACATTCCATCAGGGACTTAAGTCCATTTAAAGTTTTGGTCACTCCCCAGTAGAACCCCAACCAGGCACTAAGCTTTCAACACATGAGCCGTTGGGGAATAGACTAGATCCAAATCATGACAGAGGGCTTGGGGGTAGGTGGGCATCACCTAGGGAGTGCGTAAAAAGCTTGTAATAGAACACTTCACTTTCCCCAAACTAAGATGTTGAGAGTGAATTGACTCATGGCTCAGTCAGACTTCCTATTTTACTAGTTTCCATTTATTATGGTGTTAGAAGGAAGCCCTCACCAGAAGGCAAAACCAACAGGGTTACCCAGTTGTAGACTTCCAGCCTCCAAAGCTTGAGCTGAGTAAGCCTCCTTGAAAGGTTAGCAGCCTCTGGTATTTTATCACAGTAACAAAAATATATAGCAGTGCAGCTTAATACTTGCGTTGTTAAATAAATATAATGAAGGGATTCTGACTGAAGTGGTTTTATATTCATAAGAAGAACAAAGGAATATGCAATGTGTGCTTTTATATACAAGGATTCAATTTTTTTTTCATTCCAGGACTTTTGAAAATGCCATTTAGTACATTTTCATAGAGTGCTTATATTTTTCTTGTTAAATGTATTTTTAGATGAGTTATAATTGCTGTGCATATTTTGAATATGGTTCTGCTTTTCATTATGTTTTTCCCCAGTGTATTTTACAACTGATTTTTGCTTATGTAAAGTTGAGCTATCACATTTAAAAATATTTACCCTTGCCAGAGTTTAGATTTGAAATGTCCCCAAAGTTAGCCCCAGCTTCATGCTATTGGGAGGCAGTAGGAGCTTTAAAAGGTGAGGTCTAATGGGGAGTTTCAGGTCACTAGGATGGTGCCTTTGAAGGGAACGATTCTATTTTATTCCCAATAATGAGGTAAATGGCTTTGTTCTCTGGAACACTCTCAGCACAACTTACTGCCAGAGGCTCAAATCAGTGGGTCCTTAAACCTCTAAAATTGTGTCAAAATTAGAATTTTTATTTTTACAAGTTGATTGTAACAAGTATGTGCTACAATGACAGAGAGCTATTATGCCTTCAAAAGTCAGGAGGAAAATTCATGCTTATGCAGATCCTGGGAGATGGGGAAAGTAGGGTAGGGATGTGTAAACATTGGGAGAGAGAGCCACAAATGAGTCATGTTCTTCTCCTATACTGCAGGGATGGCTGTGTGTCAAAGGTGAGCTTCATTTCAGAATGCATTACTTTTCATTTTGGACATGTGTTGAACACTATTACTACGTCAGCACACTAGCCCACATACTGGCGGGTCTTCCAGAATCTCCAGGAACTGATGCGCTCTGGGTAGAAGCATCATATTGATTGCCTCATTGGCTCAGGGGTGGAGTGTTTACAGTTCAGTCTGGGGAGATGTAAGCAAGCATCTTTTCATCCCACATAAAGTTCCGACAACAGAAGAAAGACATTATTCTACTTAGGTCTGCCTTAATGAATGAGTGAGCTTGTTTGCAGGGTTCCTCATACCAGTAGAAGTGTCTCAGAGGCAACTGCATTACCAGAAGGCCCATTCCATCACTAGCGATGAACATGCGGGCAGCTCTACTGGTAGAAGTTTTGCTCCTCAGCTATTGTTACTGCTTGTGCAACCTTAGTTGACAATGACGGTGGCCTTATGGATCTTGCAAATTTAGAAGCACCCTGAGGCTTGTGGTTTTGTTTACTTCCTGAGCCTTGTAAGTTTCATTTACCTCCCCCATCTTAAGGAGACTCCCTCCAGGAGGGAATGTTTGACTCAAAGGATCACTCTGACTCAGAGCTGGGGGGTCCACGGTCTGGAGATGGGGTGACTAAGATGTTCTTTGTGGTCTGAACTATCAGGGACTGTGTGTGTCACCTGCACTCAATATTCGATGAGAATTATACCATTTGCCTTCTCACAGAACTTCTAAACACTCTGTCACAGGTGAGTTATTTCCTATTTTAGATGATCCCAGGAGTTCTGTGATGGAAAGTTGTCAGGTTGCACACACCACATTGCTAAGTCTCTAGATGTTGGTGCTGACCTAGGTGGCCGCAAGATATAGACGAGAAGTGAAACTGTGGGGTCAGTATTTTTCAAGTCTACACGTATGCTATGTCTGCTGTTGGCCTAGGTTCAATGCCCGGAAGAACTGAAGTCACATAGAAAGCTTTCACAATTAATATGGGAAACATGTAACAAGTTGTACAACTTGCTCTAATGGGCTGTCTGCTGAGTGACACATGGTTGTTTGTCAACTAAAAATATCTTGAAGACCTTTGAACAAACCGAGGGGGACCTCTTTTTATGTCATGTCTCACAAACAGCTGTGCCCTGCTCCGGGTGCACATAATTGAGGAAACGGATTTGGGAGGGCTGGAAGCGTTGATGCTGTCATATTAATTTTCTCCATAAATCAACACACGGACTTGACAGCCTTTCAAAAATCCTTACCATGTTGCATTTATCCTTTGTATTCTGAAGTAACTTTATCTGCCCGGGACTCCAAGCAACTCATATTCATTATATGAATATTTATTGAATATTGATAGGAACTGTGGTATAGAATAGATAGAACCTATCTTCAATAGCAGTGTGTAATGGAGAAATAGGCATAGAAACATAAATCATACTAAACTTAAACTTAGTATTATTAGTATAATTATAGAGGCAGAGTGATACAGAATCACCATAGAGATTTACTAATTTGTTATTAATTAATTAATTAATTAATTAATTAATTAATTCATTCATTCATCCATTCATTCAACAAAGAAGAAACCTGATGTGGCTTCCGACTCAGGGTATTCAGTCTTGGAGTAATCACAAATAAGCACACACTGTGGTAACCTGAAGAGTGCGGTGGGGCAAGAAGAACTGCAACAAGTGTCAGAAGAGTTAGGAAAGACTTACTAGGCAAAGGTGTGTCTAAGGTACATATATATTTGGAGACAGACAGATGAGGAAAGACATTCAGGTATTGGAAATGGTGTTATTAAAGGGCCCAAGTAGAGAAGACTGTGAGACTTGAGCTTCACTGTCTGTGTAACCAAATATAGATTTTTTTTCCTTTTTTCCCCCCTTCCCTTTCTCCCTCTTGCTCTGTTCCCATTTGCTCCGGCCTCCACTTGCTCCAGGCCCTGCTCACTCTGGCCCATAGTTTTTTTTTTTTTTTTTTGTTGTTTTTTTTTTTTTTTTTTTTTGTTTCTCATTACAGATGATTGCGAGCCACCATGTGGTTGCTGGGATTTGAACTCTTGACCTCCAGAATAGCAGTCAGTGCTCTTAACCGCTGAGCCATCTCACCAGCCCTCAAATATAGAATTTACCAGGACACACACTCCTCCATGTGTTTGTGAAAACGTTCCCAGTGATAATGACTAGAGAGAGGAGACACTCTGAATGTAGGAAGCACCAAACTATGGGCTGGCATCTCAGATGGAATTAAAAAAAAAAAGCAAGGAGAGGACCAGTATTCATCTCTGTCTGCTTCTTGATTGCAAACAAGATGTGAGCATCTACTCCATGATCCTAATGATATCATCCCCTGTCACTACACACTGTAACCTCAATCCATGAGTCAATGTAACACTTTTTTTCCTTTAAGTTGCTTGGGTCAGGTATTTTGTTACAACAATGAGATAAGTAATTAATACGGAAGGTCAGACATATTGGTCAGCCTCAGTAAGTGGTGTGTCATGGACTGAGAATATTAGGTCAAGGCTAATATAGAAAGAAAGGCCAAACAATCAGATGTAGGTCACATCATGGGTCATCTTGAATGGCCAGTCATGGAGCGAGCCCCCTATCATCTCCAAACTTCATTAATTTCTACATTTTATTTTCTCCTTTTTAGCCTTCCCTTTAGAAATGCCAACACCAACTGTCCATGCCCTAACAATGTGTCTGATGCACAGGCTCAGGCTTGAGAGTTCATATGTATATAATAATAAGTTTTAAAGCTAATCTAATTTGCCTAATTAAGAGCTGTTCAGATCAATTTTTAATTAAAAAATAAAAATAAAATAAAACACACACACTCTCTCTCTCTCTCTCTCTTTCTCTCTCTGTGTGTGTGTGTGTGTGTGGTGGCCAGAATTTGTTATCTAATGTCTTTCTTAGTCATGTCTTAACCTTGTGTTTTAAGACAGTGCCACTCATTAAAACTGGAGCTCACCCATTTAGCTTGACTGGCTGGCCAATGAGTTGTCAGGATCTACTTGTCTCTCTTTCCCAGTGATTGAGTTATAGATGTGTATCTCAATGTGGGACTTTCTATATGGGTATCAGAATTATGTCTTAATGTAAGCACTTTATTCACTGAATCATCTTTCTAGGACCTTGATTACTTTTAATCACAAAGTGGTTAAGAGAATAGCAATAATCAGTAGGAAAGAGTTACAATTATCCTATTTGTACAAAGGTAATACCTTATTACTCTGAGTAGAGGCTGGAGGTAGACCAGTTGTCTTCATAAGAAGAACATGCCAGCTAAATCTACCATTCTGGAGAAGAAGTATGAAAGCAGAGTCTTTTAAAGATTCTCCCCTAGAATCTAGAAGATAGATGGCATCAGGATGGTGTTTATATTTAATCATAATTCTAGATTATAGCATCCTCTAAAGCAGGTGAATTACCAAGACCATGTAATAGTAAAGGGATTGATACCTTTGTAAATTAAGACTATCGATTATCTCTACATAAATCATGGTCAGTGATCCATGGCCAGTAGCATCAGCACCACAGGGAGGCTTGCTGGAAATGCAGAACCTTAGCAACCACCTTCTATCTAGAGAGTCAGAATCTATAAACAAGTTTCCCACCTCTGCTCAGTGATTCTGTGCTATGCAAGGTGAGTGGAACATTGGGTCCTATAAAAGCTAGGTCAGTATAACTTCAAAGTTTTATCTCTTTCCAAGTCTACATTTTTATATATTATAAGCTAATGTGTCTATTACTAATATCAAAAATTATTTTGGTCAGGGACAATGGTTAAGTCCTCGGGGGCTATATATTCCTACTTCTGGTATGAGTTTTAAGTTCAATATGTTGATAATGCTTCATGGTCAATCAGAAAGAAAACTAGCAAACATGAACTACACAAAGATTTTAAAGTATAAAATCCTTTATCCTAATGCATTCCTGAAGTAGTTTCTTGTTAATACAAATTCTTAGATTAACAAAAAGCAACAATTCTCTCTTACGAAAATGACTTATTGGGCACAATTTTCTGGACTTGTGGAATACATCACACTTTTATTATTGGATGTACTTATTATATAGTTCATTTGTTCTAGAAAGGTTTGTTTGTGTATTTCCAGGAGACTCAGGGGCCTGATATAGAGTCACTATTCTCAAGAGAAGTCTAGAAGAGAAGGAAAATAATTACAACAGGATTAATAGGTGATAAATTATAGCTTGTTAATGCAAAATTTTCTTTTATCTTTTTTCAATTTTTTATTAGATATTTTCTTCATTTACATTTCAATTGCTATCCTGAAAGTCCTCTATACCATCCCCCCACCCTGCTCTCCTACACACCCACTCCCACTTCTTGGCCCTGGCATTCCCCTGTACTGGGGCATATAAAGTTTGCAAGACCAAGGGGCCTCTATTCCCAATGATGGCTGACTGGGCCATCTTCTTCTACATATGCAGCTAGAGACATGAGCTCCGGGGGTACTGGTTAGTTCATATTGTTGTTCCACTTATAGGGTTGCAGACCCCTTCAGCTCCTTGGGTGCTTTCTCTAGCTTCTCCTTTGGAGGCCCTGTGTTCCATCTTATAGATGACTGTGAGCATCCACTTCTGTATTTGCCAGGCACTGACATAGCCTCATACGAAACAGCTATACCAGTGTCCCTTCAGCAAAATCTTGCTGGCATATGCAATAGTGTCTGGGTTTGGTGGCTGACTATGGGATGGATCTCCAGGTGGGGCAGTCTCTGGATAGTCCATCCTTTCGTTTTAGTTCCAAACTTTGTCTCTGTAATTCCTTTCCTGGGTATTCTGTTCCCTATTCTAAGAAGGAGTGAAGTATCCACATGTTGGTTTTCCTTCTTGATTTTCTTGTGTTTTGGAAGTTGTATCTTGGGTATTCTAAGTTTCTGGGTGTACTGGCTATTTTTGTGTCAACTTGACACAGCTGGAGTTATCACAGAGAAAGGAGCTTCAGTTGAGGAAATGCCTCCAAGAGATCCAACTGTAAGGCATTTTCTCAATCAGTGATCAAGGGGGAAAGGCCCCTTGTGGGTGGGACCATTCCTGGGCTGGTAGTCTTGGGTTCTATAAGAGAGTAGGCTGAGCAAGCCAGGGAGGCAAGCTAGTATAGAACATCCCTCCATGGCGTCTGCATCAGCTCCTGCTCCCTGACCTGCTTGAGTTCCAGTCCTGACTTCCTTTGGTGATGAACAGCAGCAGGGAAGTGTAAGCCGAATAAACCCTTTCCTCCCCAACTTGCTTCTTGGTCATGATGTTTGTGCAGGAATAGAAACCCTGACTAAGACAAATTGGTACCAGCGGAGTGGGGTATTCCTGTGACAACCTGACCATGTTTTGGGGAGGACTGCGGAAGGACTTTGGAACTTTGGGCTTGAAGATCCATTCGTTGTTAAGAGCTCTGTCAGATGTTGTGTAGGAGCTTGGAAGATAATGTTGAGAACAGTGCAGAAGATGGAGGTCTGGTTTGTGAAATTTCAGAGGGAAATTTAAAGACTCTTTTTCAGGGCCATTGCTGTTTTGATTGTGAAGATTTTGTAGTTCTGGTTAGCTGGGGCTGAAGAATCAGCTGTGATTAACAAGATACCAGAACTACTAAAGCAAAAACTTTGCATTACTGGGACTATTGATGCTGGTTCACTGGAGCTAAGAAATTAGCGGTGATTAAGAAGAGACCAGCATCGTTGAGGTGACATCTTCTGGGAAGTGTTTTCTGAAAGCACAAAGAGGCTGTGTTCCAGAGATAGGCAAGGTTGTACTCCTTCTGCAGCGGGACTTGGTAATGTGTAAGGGTCACCCAGGTGGTACTGATTTTGAAGGCATGAAGGGGTCACACAGAGCAGCTGAGGCTCGGCACTGTGAGAGGCCATGGAAGGCCATTGGTGAAGGTGCAGTCTCAGTTGCAATTGAAGGCCCAGGACTAAAGGGGTCATGCAGTGTTTTGGAGATGCCAGTACCATGAGATGACCACCAAGAGCAGCAGCAGCAGTGGAGTACAGGCATCTGGAGCCCAGAGGACGACGTGTGTGCTACAAAGGGCATGGCTGGAGAAGTGACCCAAGCCCTTGGAGGAGCCCAGAAGATCTTGAGTTGGATCCCAGACGTTGGACGGTTGGAGATTGATTTTTGCTTTGATTGTGACTATGCCCTGATATTTTCCCTCTTGAAGGAAGAAACTGTTTTAGTGGAGCCCACAGTTAAGAGACTTTTAATTGTAAAAAGACTTTGGATTTTAAAAGAGATGGATATTTTAAAGAGATTGAAATTTTAAGAATATGTAAAGACTGTGGGACTTTTAAAGTTATTTAGATCTTGGGGATGAATAAGAATGTAAGGGTTGAGGCTTACTAGTGATGTGTTTGTGTGTCAAGTTGACAAGGGGTCAATTGTACTGGCTATTTTTGTGTCAACTTGACACAGCTGGAGTTATCACAGAGAAAGGAGCTTCAGTTGAGGAAATGCCTCCAAGAGATCCAACTGTAAGGCATTTTCTCAATCAGTGATCAAGGGGGAAAGGCCCCTTGTGGGTGGGACCATTCCTGGGCTGGTAGTCTTGGGTTCTATAAGAGAGTAGGCTGAGCAAGCCAGGGAGGCAAGCTAGTATAGAACATCCCTCCATGGCGTCTGCATCAGCTCCTGCTCCCTGACCTGCTTGAGTTCCAGTCCTGACTTCCTTTGGTGATGAACAGCAGCAGGGAAGTGTAAGCCGAATAAACCCTTTCCTCCCCAACTTGCTTCTTGGTCATGATGTTTGTGCAGGAATAGAAACCCTGACTAAGACACTGGGCTAATATCCACTTATCAGCGAGTGCATATCAAGTGAGTTCTTTTATGATTGGGTTACCTCACTCAGGATGATATCCTCCAGACACATTCATTTGCCTAAGAATTTCATAAATTCATTCTTTTTAATAGCTGAGTAGTACTCCATTGTGTAAATGTACCACATTTTCTGTATCCATTCCTCTGTTGAGGGACATCTGGGTTCTTTCCAGTTTCTGTCTATTATAAATAAGGCTGCTATGAACATAGTAGAGCATGTGTCCTTATTGCAAGTTGGAACATCTTCTGGGTTTATGCTAGATCCTCCGGTAGTACTATGTCCAATTTTCTGAGGAACCATCAGACTGATTTCCAGAGTGGTTGTACAAGCTTGCAATCCCACCCACAATGGAGGAGTGTTCCTCTTCCTCCACATCCTTGCCAGCATCTGCTGTCACCTGAATTTTTGATGTTAGCCATTCTGGCTGGTGTGAGGTGGAATCTCAGGGTTGTTTTGATTAATGCAAAATTTTTCTAATAGTTCCAATTCATGTATTTTGTTTATTACACAGTATAGAGGACTATCTTGGGCTTTGTTTGAACTATGTTGTTGTGTTAATATAATTTGAATTATAAACAATGTGATTCGTGGGGAAGGAAACCGACACTCAGAGGAAGGGGTAGCCTTGCTGGGGGCAGGAAGTGATGAGCTTTCTAGCTTCATTGGCAGATATTTACTAAGCTATTTACTAGGGACAGAAGCTATGGGACTGGAACACTGGGGATTGGGAATGTGGGGGTCTTGGTTCTTGCCTTGGCCTGTCAGGGAAGGGCTGCTAAACATATAGTTACACTTGACACGTGCTCAGGGAAGTTAAGGATTCTAGGAGAGCATGTACTAGGAGACCTTACAAAGTACCAAGGAATACTTCCTTGGGGTTCCAACTTATAAGCTGAAACTTGAAGAGAGAACAATGCTGCTTAGAGGAACACTCTGGGATGCAAGACTGGTGAGAGCAAAGACTCAGGGGAAACAAAGAAATGCATTCTTCTCGTTCTGCAAGGAAGAACTTCCCTACTCAGCATTCATTTAAATGAGTTTTTCTTTAGGCTTTGGAAACAGGAACGACATGACAATACAGGATGGTGCCTGGTTCAATAGAATACTTACTAATTATTTAGCCACAGAGATTAGCCTCAGTTGCCACATCTGCCCAAGGGGGATGCTTGCCTCCTTACTTATTTCTAAGGCATTGGGGATGGAAAGTGCCTAGAAAAGTAGTAGAAATTCTACCATATTGTTACCACTCCCCCCAGTCCCTCACCTCAGAGGAAACATCTGCAGGGTGAAGTGAGGTAAAATGGATAGGCGTTGGACTTCCGTGCAGAGGGATCTTGGCTAATTAAAAGACTTAAGTTTTTCTTCTTAAGCACACAATAGCTTTTGGGGAAATGGCTGACTGTCCCCAGCTGCATCTAAATACCCAACCGGAAACAGGCAGACAAAGCACTGATTATGACAGAGTGGCATGGGGCTGTTAGAGAGGAGCTGCCAGATGCTGTTAACAAGTGGGAATAAACGTGAGGTTGGCAACGTGCCTGGAGAGAAGCTTCTTTGTAACTCACAGAAATTCAGTGGGCAGCACAATGCAGACAGAGCTCTGGTGGGGTGAGGTTCAAGGCTGGAGATGGAAGGGTTCCAACCACCATCCAGATGAGCCAGAGCATCAAAGAGACCTTAGGGAGATGAGATACAGGTGGGAGCTGGTGGCAGATGAGAAATGAAGTCAGGTCGATGGTTAGTTAGCAGCTGAGCTGTGCTATGGGTTGAACTATGTCCCTCCACAAAGACATGTTAGTGTTCTAGCCCTCATATTACAGAGAGGACCTGATTTGGAAATTGAGTCTTTATGAGGGTACTAAAGGTAAAAGGTTGTCTTAGTTAGCTCTAAACCAATGATTGGCATTCTTACAAAAGGTTCAGAATGTAGCTGACGGATGCTGCATTTGCCAGTCAAGGGCCACCAAGGTTTGCAAACACTGGAAGGGTTCTTTCTCTCAGTTGTTGGAAGGCCCTGCCCTTACCTCTATTTAGGACTTGTATCCTTTAGGGCTGAGCCACCCACGTAGTTACAATAGCACTGGGGAACTGAACACAGCTTGGTTTTTCGTGGCTTAGACTCCTCTAATAAGACAAAGAAAGGCATAATATTTTTTAGATTCAGATGGGATCGAGGGTGTTTGTCATCCTCGCAGGGGCATTTGTCAAGCCTTCAAATTCTTACAGCATGCTGGATATGTCCGTTTGCATGGTGTCCGGTCTGTTTTGGTCCTGTAGAAAAAGAACTGTGCCCATGGTGAGTAGGAATAGGTGCTCTACAGAAAATCAGACTCTGAATAAATCTCTACATGGCTGCCCCTAAACTGCAACCTAGAACATGCTAGCCCACCAGGCCTCAGCTTTCAATGTGGCCAAATGAGAATGACAACCCTTCTTTCTGGGTTGTTGTGTTGACTCATGGACCACCTACATGTGGAGGAGATGCTGAAACCTATGCCTAGCGATTGTGAATTTGATCCTTCCCAACAGGCATTCCTTAGCTACTGACATGGTATGACTTGGGAATCAGAGACTGTGGGAAGAGTACCTACACTTAAACATGGCAGAAATAGGGTAGACAAAATCTGCCCTGAGTACATTTTCACCTCCCTCTTGCCTGGACCAGGGAATCTGGTTGCTTCTTCTTTATGCCAAGCTGTGTGTGTGTGTGTGTGTGTGTGTGTGTGTGTGTGTGTTGTATACCCCTGGAGTCTGCTGTTTCCTGCTAAGGATTTCTTTCCCATATTTCCTTTCTCTCTGGCCTCAGATGAAATTATTCTCCATCTTTGTGGCATCCTAAATTAGGAAGGGAATCTGATTTCTAAACAATTATTCAAAGGTTTGAATGAATGATAGTTGATATTCGTGTGTGTTTTTAAACATGTTCATCATGTTTATGGGATGAATGTGGGAATTCATTTTGACTGGACTTGGGGGACAGCACTCCTTTTTTTTTTTTTTAAAGATTTATTTATTATTATATATAAGTACACTGTAGCTGTCTTCAGATGTGCCAGAAGAGGGCATCAGGTCTCATTATGGGTGGTTGTGAGCCACCATGTGGTTGCTGGAATTTGAACTCAGGACCTTCAGAAGAACAGTCAGTGCTCTTACCCGTTGAGCCATCTCACCAGCCCCAGCACTCCTTCTTAAGGACCCCAATAAAACGGACATGTCAATGATGTGGCAACTTACTTTTTTTTTTTTTTTTTTTTTTTTGAGACAAGGTAAGTATCCTATATCCCAGCCTACCCTTGAAGTTGCTTGTGTAGCTGAGGATGACACCAAACTTCTTACTCTCATGCCTTTGCTTCCCAAGTGCTGATATTATAGGTATGGGCTACCACATCCAGCCTATATGGCCCAGGAGATGGGATCCAGGGCTTCCTACATGCAAGCACTCTACTAGTGAGCTACAGCACCAGCTCTGCGCTTACGTTTGAAAGGCTATCTCTATGGCAAGAAGGGGGCTTAGGACTCCTCTTCCTTCTCTTCTCTCCTCTCCTCTTCTTCCCACCTCCCCTCTTCTTCCCTCCTCCTCTCCCCTCTTCTTCTCTCCTCCCCTCCTCTCTCTTCCCCTCCCTTTCTTTTCCCTCCTTCCTCTAGGGCAAAAGTCTTTTTTCAAATAAACCACATCAGTCTAGGTTAGCTCTCTCATTAATCCCTATATTCTACTTATTAATCCCCTATATTCTACTTATTAATCCCCTATATTCTACTTATTAATCCCCTATATTCTACTTATTAATCCCCTATATTCTACTTATTAATCCCCTATATTCTACTTATTAATCCCGTATATTCTACTTATTAATCCCGTATATTCTACTTATTAATCCCCTATATTCTACTTATTAATCCCGTATATTCTACTTATTAATCCCGTATATTCTACTTATTAATCCCCTATATTCTACTTATTAATCCCGTATATTCTACTTATTTTCAGTCTAATAATGGTGTTTCATGAGGTTTTGTTTTCCTCTCAGCATGCCCATTTTAATCTTATCTTGGCCAACTTAAAATACAACTTATTGATGGAAGACTTTATTCATTAGGGTCTCAGACAGCAATAAAAACATTTCCTCCAGGAATAACTCTAGATTCAGCTCGGATATTCCCAGATTCTGACTTTCCACCATCTTTCTTCCACTTGGCACATCCTTTCATTACTGTATACTCTTGGTCAATGCCTACCTATATTTCAGAGCTGTGCTCCTTATTTGAAGCTGTGTCTGACACTCTACCTCCTTCCTGAGGCATCTGACACACTGACGCGTTCATATGTTTGTGCCCTCCCCGGCCCCATGGACTTAGAAGTTATTGGGAAAGGAGGTCAAACTAGTCTAAAGGTCCTGACACATCACTGCATTATTAATAACTAAGGCACAAATAAATAAAAAGAAGTGGGAAGATATGAATGGGTGGGAAGATGTAGGTATGGGAACCATCTCTGCCCATGGTTCTCTTAAGACTGAAGAATACCTCTAGGTTTGCAATATTTTTTTATGCTTATCACCTGTGGGTACAGGAGTGCACACAGGTAATATGGACTACATAGACAGATAGAAAGATAGACAGACAGACGACAGATAGATAGAGAGGTAGATTTAGATGTAGATGGAGATGTAGATATAAACAAAGGGGGAAAGAAAGGGTTTGGAGTTTGAAAAGAGGCAAGGGAGAAAGAAGGAGAAGGATGGGAAGTTCTGGAGAAAAGGAGGAAAAGAGGAAGAGAAGAAGACGAAATAAACATTTTCTGCTAACACATAAACTACAGTCCATAGCCTTCCCCTATACATTTCATAAATAGAATATCTTGAGAGATGTGTGTGTGGGACATGTGCCCCTATATTTCACTTCTATCCCGGATACAGGGCTTGCTGGCCTGTTTCTGTTTGCTGTTGGGATCTGGATGGTTATAATTCTGTGACATCTTTCTCCCTCCCTGCCTTGGAAGAAACTGCTTTTATTAGTTTGCATAAATAATAAACGAGTCAGCAGAAGCTCTGAGTAACTGCATGATGCTGCCCAAGAACCAGCCCCGCCCCCATGTAGGGTGGAAGAAAGATCGTGGGCTCAGAGTCAGGAGTGGCCCGAGCTGCTGGCTGCGGTGTGCAGAACATGTCACTCCATTGCTGCTTAGCTCTTTCCTGCTTTCTAAAATTTAATCTCTCCTGATCTATTACCACTGATCTGTGGGAGGCCAGAGGGCAAGGCACTTTTATGCTATGATCTAAAATGAGAGTTGACCAGTAACAAAGTTGTATAAAAACTCATAGTTCTTAAATGGAATAGCGGTGTGATTCTGGGTCCTGAAGACTGATTTATATGAAATGTGTATACTATTCCCTTGATATGGGCAGGCGATTAATTTCAGGTTTCCCCAGGTATACTCAAGAGACAGATGCTAAATCCCTCATACAAAATGGTATAATATTTGCATACAACCTATACACTCTCTCACAGTCTTTAAATCATGTTTGTTACTTCTAAGGTCAAATTCAGTAGAGATGTTGCCAATTGTTGCCAAACTGTGTTCTTAAGGGACTAATGGTAAGAATGTCTACACATGACCAGAACAGAGAGTTTCCTCTTAAATGCCTTCTATCCATAGACGGCCTATTGCTGAAGATGAATCTCAAGTATAAGGAGGACTGACTGTTCCTTGTCATTTTGAAAGAAAAGAAGGTGTGGCCTTTCCCCAAGGGACAACTGCATTTGGATGCAATGCCCAGCTTTCACATATAAAAAAAAAAAAACTCCAAGGGAAACTCCAAGCCAGATTAATCTGGTTCACAGGCCCCAAAGGTACTTTATATATCTTAGGGAGATGGAGACAACTTCTTGGGCCTAAAAATATGTACAATGCTAGCTCACATTACCTCCCCAGATCTCTTTCTTACCCGTAGAGTTATAATTATACCTTGGTACTTCTTCCTGGAATGATGAAGACCCACGTTTATATAAATTGTAAAATGTTAAGCAAATGCTAAGGTCGGATGGCCACTGTTATGAACAGCGTGCAAGCCATCTATCTCGGCACAGAGGACGTCTGCAGAGTGACCTGGAGAATTAATGGGACCAGTGACATTTATCCCCAGGCATCCATCTCTTCGCAATCATCTGTCTTGGAGTCTTTTTGGTGGGTGAGATCATAAAGGAGCAGGCAGGAACTGAAATTATTTTGTGTCCTTAGTTTGAACATCTCTGGCTGGCATTTGTCTGGGTTGCTAAGGGATGTGACCTGAATGCGAGCACCTGTCTCATGAGGAGGCATTGCTGCCATCTGACATGTCCAATGCCTGTTCATCAGCCCTGCCTGCCACTTCCCACCTTTTGTGCAGTTACATTGTTCTGTTTTGCCAGTTTACTCATCTGCTTCTTTGAGGTAAGGCTTCTTCCTTCTAGGTACCCGCTGAGATGGAAGAGTGCTCCTGTTTCCTTGCCTTAGGCTGTGCTTTTCCCCTATTTTCAGATGTTGTATTGAGGGATGGGGTATAGTTCACAAGGCCCTGAGTTCAAACTGTAGCACTGCAGCAACATAAGAAGGGAGGAGAAAGAAGAGGAGAAACACGTGGAAGAGGAAGATAAATAGGAGGAAGAAGAGGAGGGCATAGAGGGCAAGGAGAAAATGAAGCACAAACAACAGGAGTGGAGGAAGGGAAGGAGGAGGAGGAAGAGGAGGAGGAAGAAGAGGGGGAGGAAGAGGAGGATGAAGAGGAAGAGGAGGAAGAGGAGGAGGAGAAAGTAATTGTATTAGGTTTAAGATTTTATTAGTCAGAGGACCCAGAAAATCTTAAATCTGCTTCTTAAATTCTTTGGTGTCTGGGAGGAAAATGCCCAAGACAACAGAAAGAACAAAGACAGAGCTATCAAGAATGGGTGCTAGGTTGTTGATGGGAGATTAAAGTCCAAGAACTGAAACAGATTTCTGGCATTAGCAAATTGAATGTTGTAGAACTTTTGGGTGATGTAAATCAACTCTAGAGACTTCAGTGTAGCCTGATCTGTCCATGAGTACTAAACCCAGAGCAAGCCTCAGCCTCCTATCTGAGACATACACACGTGCCCTGAGTAGATCATGTCTGAGAACGTCAAGAACAGCAGGAGGCCTCTTCCTAGAGTAATCTGTTCTAGGCATCTGCCCCATTTTTGTTCTCAGTGGCCCTGGAGCCTGCTACCCAATAAAGAAGGGAGAATAGCCAGAATGAGAGACAACTGGGTCCTGGCTACACATCTTGCCCCTCTGACTTTCAAGAAGAAGCCTTTCCTACAGGTTCAACTGTCACCTTAAAAGCTCAGGAGACGTCTTCCTTCCTCCCTAAACCTTCTTAAGATACAGAAATAAGCTTTTATTTAGAACAAAAATAGATGTAACAAATGACTCATTTAACTGACAAATACAATGAGCGGGATAAAAACTCAGCAGAATAAGACGATTTTATTATTTTTTTGACAAGTCTCTAATATTTCCCCCACAATCCCTGGCTGCATACCGTCACTGCCTCTTCATCTGACAATGAATCTATAATATAATTTTCCATGGAAGGGCAGGATAATTCTGCCGTCTAGCGTGATTGATTGAAATGTATTTATTATTGATGCTCGAGGATAGTTTCTTTCAGCTTCACTACTCTTCGCAAAGTGATAATATGCACATTTTTGGACTGTTTTCCAATTTAGAAAATCATCTATCAAATTCCTCTCATGCTGGATCTTTTCCAATTATAGGGCATTCAGAACGTCTTATGTGGATGCTAATCTTTTAAAAAATACTTATTTTTTATTGAGATAGAATTCATCGCCATAAAATTGCCTCTTCAAGGTGTACAATGTAGAGGTCTGCACAGCTACTGTCACTGGCTAATTCCGGAATATTTTTGTTGTTCAAAAGATGAAAAGAACCACGTGCTCACCAACATCCCCTTCCCATGTCTCTGTCCCTCTAGTACCTTGAATCTACCATTCTTCTTTCTATTTCTGGATTTAATGTCAATGGAATCTGTTTTAGTTATCATTAAGGACACAACCCCTGATGAACACATCTTAAGGAAGGAAGGGTTTATACTAGCTTATGGTTTGGGGGTACAGCTCATCATGGCAGGAAGGGATGGCAGTGTGTGTGTGGGTAGTTGGTAACATTGCATGGCCATCAAGAAGCAGGGAGAGATGAGTGCTGGTACTCAGGACCTTTCTCCCTTCCCCCATTTTCCCAGTCTGAGCACCCAGCCTGTGAGAGGATGTCACCTACACCCAGGGCAGATCTTCCCTCTTCAGTTGCCCCTTTCTGGAAATATTATCTCCTAGGTAATTCTCAACCTGGCCAAGTTGGAAATAAGGATTATCTATCACAGTCATACATGTGGCCTTTGATGTCTGGCTTCTTTTGCTTTCCAATGATCTTTGCAGCACATCCAATTCTACAGAAGTCCATCTGTACACACGCATGTCTGATGTTTGTTTATCCATTTGTAAGTCTATAGCCATTTGAGTTTTTCCTTTATTTTACCACTACTGTGAATAACATATCTGTACAAAACAAACACAATGAAAACGTCTTGACATGACATTATGAGACCAGGAACCTCCAGAGATGCAGGGAGTTCTTTTCCCTTGGCCATCTACTGCTGGGGATGCAGGAGTCACTACCCTGCAGTAGTCGTTTGTTTCCCTGTGAGAGTCCCTAGGGGAAAACAAAATTTTCATTTGCAAGTGCTTATCAATTGGAGATAGCTTCTGGGTTAGGGATGGGCATGTCTTCTCCTTTTAGCTCTAGGACGCCATCTGATGCAGACCCGTGCAGGCACTGTGTGTGCTGTGCTGCTGGGGTGTTGGTGAGTTCGTAGGTGCATCCTGTTGGTTTAGAGGGCCTTGTTTTCTTGGTGTCCTTCATCCTCTCGGGCTCTTAGGTTCTTTCTGCTTCTTCAGGGCAACGGTTCCCTGAGCCCTTCGAGAAGGGATTGGTTGAGTTTATAATATGATCACAACATGTCTCCCTTCCCTTTCATCCCTCCAAGCTTTTCCATATGCCCTTCCCTGCTCTTCTTCAAATTCATGAGCTTTTCTTTAAGGATCTTTAAATGCAAGCAAGGCTGGGTTTGGAGGTACTGGAGGCTGGGGGAAGGAATATTGAGCAGCTAGTACAAACTTTGCCATGGTTCCTCTTTCCTTTGTCTAGAACAGTGAAGGCCTAGCATGTTAGAAAAAAATCAATTTGTAGGCTGACTTCTTTTATTCTTCTCTCTCTCTCTCTCTCTCTCTCTCTCTCTCTCTCTCCCTCCCTCCCTCCCTCCCTCCCTCCCTCCCTCCCTCCCTCCCTTCTTTCTTTCTTTCTTTCTTTCTTTCTTTCTTTCTTTCTTTCTTTCTTTCTTTCTTTAATTTTGTTTTAAATTGATTTATTCTATGTATATGGATGGGTATACTCTAGCTCTCTCTTCAAACACACCAGAAGAGGTCATCAGATACCATTACACAGATGGTTGTGAGCCACCATGTGGTTTCTGGGAATTGAACTCAGAACCTCTGGAAGAGCAGTCAGTGCTCTAACCACTGAGAAATCTCTCCAGTCCCTCTTTTCTTCATTTCCCCCTTCCTTCCTCATTTCCCATGTCATTCTTTGTTTCTTTTATGACATAAGGTCCTATGTGATAACCTTAGACTCTCTGTCCTCTTGTCTTCCCCTCCTGGACATTGGGATTACAGGCCTGTGCCATTATACTGGCTTTATGGGTTGGACTTTTTAAAAGAAGCCAGTGAAAGTCATTTTATTCAACTCTAAGAGGAAAAATGCATTCTTACTTCTTTAATTACTTACTGTCATGGAGAAACATGTGTGATGCTACATAGCCCCACTGCTTAAGAGCTGGGGCCTTGTCTGAGCTGCTTAACCTCTCTGGGAATTGATGTTGTCATCTGGACAGAGTGAGAGATGAACAGTAGTAGCCTCCTTGTGGAGCTGTTGTGAGGGTCTGGAGTAGTAATATATGGATCATGCCCACTGGGATTCCTGAAGGGAAAAAAAATCCCAGTTCTTATAAATAATTGTACTTTTGTTGGTTTTCTGTAGGAAGGGAATATGGCAATTAGGATGTCTACAGACACTTTAGCCACTAAATTGTTTATTTTTAGGGCATGTTAGAAGAGTAGTGGACAGTAAAAGGTACCCAAATACATGACCCCCACGTGTAATTAAATTAATTGCTGACTGGAAGCATTGTGTGCACCTCAGTAAGGAGTAGAAGACCTCTGTTTGGTTTGTTCCTGAAATGTAGTTTGTGGGACTGTGGGCATCTTTGGTAAGAAAACACTGGCTCAAGTCATAGGATCTTCCAGTGTGTCCAGCTACGTGAGCTTGTCTTCTGTCATCTTTAGGGACATCCTACAAGTTGTGATTTGCCAATGCAGGGTTCTGAATGAAGCTAAGTTATCTATTATTTTGCTCTTCAGTTATTTTATTTAAAAAATCTCTGCTAGATTTAACATTTTTTTCTTCTTTTTAGGAAGAAGAATGTCTCTAAGAGGAAAAATGTCATTAGAGGAATAAAAGAGGAGGATTTAAGACCTAGAAAATCTGTCTTATGTACCTACCTATCTACTCAATATCCACCATCTATGTATATATGTGTATATGTATGCATATCTATCATCTATGTGTGTATGTATATATGTATGTATGTATTATCTATCTATCTATCTATCTCATCTCTATCTATATATGTATATATGTATGTATGTATCTATCTACCTATCTATTATCTATCATCTCTATCTATATACCTATGTCTGTCTGTCTGTCTGTATGTATCTATGCATCCAGGTATCCTTCCATATATCATCTTCCCACCCATCTGTTGCTTATTTTCTTACTTACCCATGCAAGCATTCTATTTTCTTTCTCTCTCTCTGTCTTTCTCTTTTCCACACATATTCTTATCTATCCAATCTATTGCCCATCTTCATATTTATTTATTTTCCAGTAGTTAGGATTATTGTTTTTCTATTGATTCATTCCACTAGCTAACTCATCAACCCACTCACCAATGTCTATAAATATTGTATACCGGAGAGTATTTAAGGAGATGAATAAGAGATAAACAACACCGTAGGAGGACATGTAATTGCAGCCCAATTCAAGAAATTCAGAAATGGAACTATTAAAAATGTGCTAGAAAGTCTAGAAGTGAGGTGACATTTAGGCGTGGAGGATGGGTAGATTATGTTATAGGAAAGCACCAGGGCAGCTGGGGCGCAGGGTCGGCTGACACTCGCCAGCTACCCACAACACCCGCCACAGGATCTTAAGACTTCTGGAGAGTGGAACACAGCTTCTGCTCCAATCCAATTGCGCGTGGGACCTGAGACTGCATTAGTTAGGGAAGCAGAAACCGGCCTGAGTAGGGCCACAGGCCTCATCCGGCCGGATCAGCGCCGGGGTAGCTGGAGCGCAGGGTTGCCTGACACCCGCCAGCTACCCACGACCCCCGCCGCAGGATTTTGGGACTGCTGGTGAGTGGAACACAGCTTCTGCTCCAGTCCAATCACGCGGGACCTGAGACCGCTCTGGTTGGGGAGAGAGAAATCCGGCCTACATAGGGCCACAAGCCTCTTCCGGTCAGAAAAGCACCGGGGCAGCTGGGGCGCAGGGTCGGCTGACACTCGCCAGCTACCCACAACACCCGCCACAGGATCTTAAGACTTCAGGTGAGTGGAGCACAGCTTCTGCTCCAATCCAATTGCGCGCGGGACCAGAGACTGCATTAGTTAGGGAAGCAGAAAACCGGCCTGAGTAGGACCACAGGCATCTTCCAGCTGGACCAGCACCGGGGTACCATCAGCTACCCACGACCCCCGCCGCAGGATTTAGAGACTGCTGGTGAGTGGAACACAGCTTCTGCTCCAATCTTTAAACAGTGACAACGATAACAACTAACCCCAGAGATTACCAGATGGCGAAAGGTAAACGTAATAATCTTACTAACAGAAACCAAGACCACTCACCATCATCAGAACCCAGCACCCCCACTTCGCCCAGTCCAGGGCACCCCAACACACCGGAAAAGCTAGACACGGATCTAAAAGCATATCTCCTGATGATGGTAGAGGACTTCAAGAAGGACTTTAATAACACACTTAAAGAAATACAGGAGAACACTGCTAAACAGGCAGAAGACACTAAAGAGGAAGCACAAAAATCCCTTAAAGAATTGCAGGAGAACACTGCTAAAGAGTTACAAATCCTTAAAGAAAAACAGGATAACATAATCAAACAGGTAGAAGTCCTTACAGAAAAACAGGAAAACACATCCAAACAGATGATGGAAATGAACAAAACCATACTAGACCTAAAAAGGGAAGTAGACACAATAAAGAAAACCCAAAATGAGGCAACACTGGAGATAGAAACCCTAGGAAAGAAATCTGGAACCATAGATACGAGCATCAGCAACAGAATACAAGAGATGGAAGAGAGAATCTCAGGTGCAGAAGATTCCATAGAGAACATCGGCACAACAATCAAGGAAAATGTAAAATGCAAAAAGATCCTAACTCAAAACATCCAAGAAATAGAGGACACAATGAGAAGACCAAACCTACGGATAATAGGAGTGGATGAGAATGAAGATTTTCAACTCAAAGGACCAGCAAACATCTTCAACAAAATTATAGAAGAAAACTTCCCAAATCTAAAGAAAGAGATGCCCATGAACATACAAGAAGCCTACAGAACTCCAAATAGACTGGACCAGAAAAGAAATACCTCCCGACACATAATAATCAGAACAACAAATGCTCTAAATAAAGATAGAATACTAAAAGCAGTAAGAGAAAAAGGCCAAGTAACATATAAAGGCAAGCCTATCAGAATTACACCAGATTTTTCACCAGAGACTATGAAAGCCAGAAGATCCTGGACGGATGTTATACAGACACTAAAAGAACACAAATTCCAGCCCAGGCTACTATACCCAGCCAAACTCTCAATTAACATAGATGGAGAAACCAAAGTATTCCACGACAAAACCAAATTCACACATTATCTCTCCACGAATCCAGCCCTTCAAAGGATAATAACAGAAAAAAACCAATACAAGGACAGGAACCACGCCCTAGAAACAACAAGAAGGTAATCCCTCAACAAACCTAAAAGAAGACAGCCACAAGAACAAAATGCCAACTTTAACAACAAAAATAACAGGAAACAACAATTACTTTTCCTTAATATCTCTTAATATCAATGGACTCAACTCCCCGATAAAAAGACATAGACTAACAAACTGGCTACACAAACAAGACCCAACATTTTGCTGCTTACAGGAAACTCATCTCAGAGAAAAGGATAGACACTACCTCAGAATGAAAGGCTGGAAAACAATTTTCCAAGCAAATGGCATGAAGAAACAAGCTGGAGTAGCCATTCAAATATCTGATAAGATTGACTTCCAACCCAAAGTCATTAAAAAAGACAGGGAGGGACACTTCATACTCATCAAAGGTAAAATCCTCCAAGAGGAACTATCAATCCTGAATATCTATGCTCCAAATACAAAGGCAGCCACATTCATTAAAGAAACTATAGTAAATCTCAAAGCACACATTGCACCTCATACAATAATAGAGGGAGACTTCAAACACCACTTTCACCAATGGACAGATCATGGAAACAGAAACTAAACAGGGACACAGAGAAACTAAGAGAAATTATGAATCAAATGGATCTGGCAGATATCTACAGAACATTCTATCCTAAAACAAAAGGATATACCTTATTCTCAGCACCTCATGGTACCTTCTCCAAAATTGACCACATAATTGGTCACAAAACAGGCCTCAACAGATACAAAAATATTGAAATTGTCCCATGCATCCTATCAGATCACCATGGACTAAGGCTGATCTTCAATAACAAAACAAATAATAGAAAGCCAACCTTCACGTGGAAACTGAACAACACTCTTCTCAATGATACCTTGGTCAAGGAAGGAATAAAGAAAGAAATTAAGGACTTTTTAGAGTTCAATGAAAATGAAGCCACAACATACCCAAACTTATGGGACGCAATGAAAGCATTTCTAAGAGGAAAACTCATAGCTCTGAGTGCCTCCAAAAGGAAACTAGAGAGAGCACACATTAGCAGCTTGACAACACACCTAAAAGCACTAGAACAAAAGGAAGCAAATTCACCCAAGAGGAGTAGACAGCAGGAAATAATCAAACTCAGGGGTGAAATCAACCAAGTGGAAACAAGAAAAACTATTCAAAGAATCAACCAATCAAGGAGCTGGTTCTTTGAGAAAATCAACAAGATAGATAAACCCTTAGCCAGACTCACTAGAGGGCACAGGGAAAGCATCCTAATTAACAAAATCAGAAATGAAAAAGGAGACATAACAACAGATCCTGAAGACATCCAAAACACCATCAGATCCTTCTACCAAAGGCTATACTCAACAAAACTGGAGAACCTGGATGAAATGGAGAAGTTCCTAGACAGATACCAGGTACCAAAGTTGAATCAAGATCAGGTTAATGATCTAAACAGCCCTATATCCCCCAAAGAAATAGAAGCAGTCATTAATAGTCTCCCAACTAAAAAAAGCCCAGGACCAGATGGGTTTAGTACAGAGTTCTATCAGACCTTCAAAGAAGATCTAATCCCAGTTCTTCACAAACTATTCCACAAAATAGAAACAGAAGGTACTTTACCCAACTCATTCTATGAAGCCACAATTACTCTGATACCTAAACCACAAAAAGACCCAACAAAGATAGAAAACTTCAGACCAATATCCCTTATGAATATTGATGCAAAAATCCTCAATAAAGTTCTTGCTAACCGAATCCAAGAACACATCAAAACAATCATCCATCCTGACCAAGTAGGTTTCATCCCAGGGATGCAGGGATGGTTCAATATACGGAAATCCATCAACGTAATCCAGTATATAAACAAACTCAAAGACAAAAACCACATGGTCATCTCGTTAGATGCGGAAAAAGCATTTGACAAGATCCAACACCCATTCATGATAAAAGTCTTGGAAAGATCAGGAATTCAAGGCCCATACCTAAACATGATAAAAGCAATCTACAGCAAACCAGTAGCCAACATCAAGGTAAATGGTCAGAAGCTTGAAGCAATCCCTCTAAAATCAGGGACTAGAAAAGGCTGTCCACTTTCTCCATACCTATTCAACATTGTACTTGAAGTCCTAGCCAGAGCAATTCGACAACAAAAGGAGATCAAAGGGATACAAATTGGAAAAGATGAAGTCAAAATATCACTTTTTGCAGATGATATGATAGTATATATAAGTGACCCTAAAAATTCCACCAGAGAACTCCTAAGCCTGATAAACAGCTTCGGTGAAGTAGCTGGATATAAAATTAACTCAAATCAATGGCCTTTCTCTACACAAAGAATAAACAGGCTGAGAAAGAATTTAGGGAAACAACACCCTTCTCAATAGTCACAAATAATATAAAATATCTTGGCGTGACTCTAACTAAGGAAGTGAAAGATCTGTATAATAAAAACTTCAAGTCTCTGAAGAAAGAAATTATAGAAGATCTCAGAAGATGGAAAAATCTCCCATGCTCATGGATTGGCAGGATCAACATTGTAAAAATGGCTATCTTGCCAAAAGCAATCTACAGATTCAATGCAATCCCCATCAAAATTCCAAATCAATTCTTCAACGAATTAGAAAGTGCAATCTGCAAATTCATCTGGAATAACAAAAAACCTAGGATAGCAAAAACTCTTCTCAAGGATAAAAGAACCTCTGGTGGAATCACCATGCCGGACCTAAAGCTCTACTACAGAGCAATTGTGATAAAAACTGCATGGTACTGGTATAGTGACAGACAAATAGACCAATAGAATAGAATTGAAGACCCAGAAATGAACCCACACACCTATGGTCACTTGATCTTCGACAAGGGAGCTAAAAACATCCAGTGGAAGAAAGACAGCATTTTCAACAAATGGTGCTGGCACAACTGGTTGTTAACATGTAGAAGAATGCGAATCGATCCATTCCTATCTCCTTGTACTAAGGTCAAGTCTAAGTGGATCAAGGAACTTCACATAAAACCAGAGACACTGAAACTTATAGAGGAGAAAGTGGGGAAAAGCCTTGAAGATATGGGCACAGGGGAAAAATTCCTGAATAGAACAGTAATGGCTTGTGCTGTAAGATCAAGAATTGACAAGTGGGACCTCATGAAACTACAAAGCTTCTGCAAGGCTAAAGACACCATCAATAAGACAAAAAAACCACCAACAGATTGGGAAAGGATCTTCACCTATCCTAAATCAGATAAGGGACTAATATCCACTATATATAAAGAACTCAAGAAGGTGGACTCCAGAAAGTCAAATAACCCCATTAAAAAATGGGGCTCAGAACTGAACAAAGAATTCTCACCTGAGGAATACCGAATGGCAGAGAAACACCTGAAAAAATGTTCAACATCCTTAATCATCAGGGAAATGCAAATCAAAACAACCCTGAGATTCCACCTCACACCAGTCAGAATGGCTAAGATCAAAAATTCAGGTGACAGCAGATGCTGGCGAGGATGTGGAGAAAGAGGAACACTCCTCCATTGTTGGTGGGATTGCAAGCTTGTACAACCACTCTGGAAATCAGTCTGGCGGATCCTCAGAAAATTGGACATAGTACTACCGGAGGATCCAGCAATACCTCTCCTGGGCATATATCCAGAAGATGTCCCAACCGGTAAAAAGGACACATGCTCCACTATGTTCATAGCAGCCCTATTTATAATAGCCAGAAGCTGGAAAGAACCCAGATGTCCCTCAACAGAGGAATGGATACAGAAATTATGGTACATTTACACAATGGAGTACTACTCAGCTATTAAAAAGAATGAATTTATGAAATTCCTAGCCAAATGGATGGACCTGGAGGGCATCATCTTGAGTGAAGTAACACAATCACAAAAGAACTCACACAATATGTATTCATTGATAAGTGGATATTAGCCCAAAACTTAGGATACCCAAGATATAAGATACAATTTGATAAACGCATGAAACTCAAGAAGAATGAAGACCAAAGTGTGGACACTGTGCCCCTTCTTAGAAGTGGGAACAAAACACCCAGGGAAGGAGTTACAGAGACAAAGTTCGTAGCTGTGATGAAAGGATGGACCATTTAGAGACTGCCGTATCCAGGGATCCGTCCCATAATCAGCTTCTAAACGCTGACATCATTGCATACACTAGCAAGATTTTGCTGAAACCCAAATATAGCTGTCTCTTGTGAGACGATGCTGGGGCCTAGCAAACACAGGAGTGGATGTTCACAGTCAGCTATTGGATGTATCACAGGGCTCCCAATGGAGAAGCTAGAGAAAGTACCCAAGGAGCTAAAGGGATCTGCAATCCTATTGTTGGAACAACATGATGTACTAACCAGAACCCCGGAGCTCTTGTTTCTAGCTGCATATGTATCGAAAGATGGCCTAGTCGGCCATCAATGGAAAGAGAGGCCCATTGGACTTGCAAACTTTATATGCCCCAATATAGGGGAATGCCAGGGCCAAAAGAATGGGAATGGGTGGGTAGGGAAGTGGGGGGCGCTATGGGGGACTTTTGGGATAGCATTGGAAATGTAATTGAGGAAAATATGTAATAAAAATATTAAAAATAAAAAAAAAACAAAAAAAAAAACAAAAAAAAACCAAAAAAAACAAACAAACAAAAAAAGTTATAGGAAAGGTAGAGGAGATGGTGCCAGGTAAGCAGAATCCCGGTTTTCAGATACAGAGGCATCCTCAAGGAGGCTGGGATGAGGAATTCCTGGGGGATGGAGTTGGATTAGCAAGGTCTTGAGTTCTATGGGAAGAACTTGGATTTCCCACTAAATTCTTGATAATGGGTTAAGCAAATGAGTGACTCCATTCTAAAAGCTCTCTCTGATAGCAACTGTGGAGGAGGATGAGTTAGCTGGGGAGGACACAGGTATAATGATTAAAAAACTCTTTAATCATTAAGCTTCCAGTCAATAAGCAATTCACTTGTGTTTCATAAGGCTTTAGTCAGGTAATCTAGGCCATGACCCCAGTTAGACATCATGGAAAACACAGGGGGATGTACTACACTTTATTATTCTGCCTGGTGCTGTTTATCTTCCTCTATTTCTTTCCTACTATATATAATCAAAGATCCAGGGTTGCCGACATTTTATCTAGGGTCTCTCACCCCAACTCACGAGCAATCAAACACTTGGAACATATGCTCCTGGGATGGCCCATTTCTATAAAACTTGATTTCATATGAGGTCAGATAGAGAAAGAGGCCACACAATAAATATTTTCTTAAAAATAAAAGTCACTCTCTATTTTCTTGGAGCCTTACAATAGAAGTATAATCACATTCCTTGAAGCCCAGTGGTAAGAGGTGTGCACAGCTCACTTGTCAGCGATCCTGCAGGAGGCCATGGGTACCTTAGGGGAAGCTAGGGGTAGGGTTGGGGGTGGGGAAGACTCACAGAATAAACCAGGTCCTTTCTGAAAGGAACCTAGCTCCCCTACACTCAAGAGGGTCTGGATCTGTAAACTGTTTCAAATCTGGGAATAGACTGAGGGACCACAGTTCCTGTGGTCTCTGTTCCTGTGCTTTGAGCTAGACCTTTGCTTACTGACTGGAAGATTTTCTTACTTACACAGATGGAGCAGTAATTTAGTAGGCTTCCCCTCTGTTTCCCTTCTAGGGACTCTATGGTTATGTAGCCAGTGCCACAGGTCTACATGAGTCAGGCCATTTTGATAGTTGCTTTGCCCCTGATGCTCATTACCATAATCACACCCACCTTACTCTTGGTGGGCAAGAACCACAGCTGGCTCTCTATCTCTCCTGCATCTCATGATTCTAACCACACTTAACGCACTTAAGTATTCCAGCGGAATGACTGTAGTTCCCACGGAAAGTTCTGGCCCATAAAGAACATTCACAGAACACTGGCTATTTACCTATAATCTGTCTTCTGGTTTTTCTATATATGACTAATTATCTATCTATCTATCTATCTATCTATCTATCTATCTATCTATCTATCTATCAAATTTATCTATATATGTATCAATCTATAATTTATTATCTATCAATCTACCTGTCTACAATCTTTCTGTTTATATATCAATCTATTCATCTATATACAATCTGTTTATTCTCTCTCTCTCTCTCTCTCTCTCTTTCTCTCTCTCATCTGTATCATTTATCATTTTTCCTCACAAAATCATTTCCCCTGGAGTAATGGATTAAATCTTAAGTGTCCCCCAAAGTGCATATGGCTAAGCCTAGGTCCCCCATATTGATAATATTGTTGGGAAGTATCAAACCCTTTAGGAGGTAAGGCTTAGTTGGAGAAAGTAGGTCCTTGTAGGTATGATCACTAAAGCTAAGGTGGGACTGTGGTCTTCTCTTTTCATTCTCCTGCTACCATGTGGTGGGCAGTTTTCTCCTCTTACACTTCTGGTGTGATACTTTGTCTTGCTATGTGTCCAAGCAATGGGGTCAAGTGGTCATGGATTGAAGCCCCTGAAACTGAATGGAAACAAACCTTTCCTACTTTTAGCCACATTTTCCTCAGGTACTTTGTGATAGCAGCAGTAAGTTGCCTAATATAGCATGTGTTGGTGAAAATTTCTGGACCCTCCCTGTGTTGGTTAGTAGGTTTTAAGTAGTCCCCCACCCCCACTTTCCCACCAGAGAAGTTGATGTGTGTGGAGGGGGTTCACTGTAGAGACAACCCATCAAACCAATGGAATCTGCTAGGTGTGTTGGGTCTGTGTGATGGACCTAAGGGACCTTGTCACCACAGGACAGTGTTCAGCTCTTTTCTGACTCCAGATGCTGTGGTCCTTCTGTGCCCCTCATCCACAAGACACTGGACTGTGTTCACAACCATTGGCTTCACTGATGGTCTGGGCTCATATTTCTGTTTATGAGCCAAAGAATACTATTTAACTTTCAAATAAGAGCCATTATTGGGGCCTTTGGCAAACCAAGCCAAGTTGATCCCGGGAAAGAGGTGAAGTGGGCATCTTTTATAGAAACACAATCAATATTTTTAGCTGGAGTTTAAAAAAAAAAGCATTAACTAGATCTTCCATTGGATCAGTTAGCAAGCCATTCCTGCCCAGTGTACAGGTGGCTCCTGTGGGGTAGCATGCCTACTGGACACAGACCAGTGAGGGTGTCCTGGGTGTTTCCTGCAGTGCAGAGACTCTGTTTTCTGTAATTTCACATTCTTTCCTCTTCTAGTCCCAGTCTAAGCCTTTTGCCTCAGTAGGTGCTTTCCCCTGCGGTTTGGAGAATTGTGAGTGCCAGACCCATGCTGACACCACACTTGGGTCTGAACAGCCACAGGAGCCTGGCTCTGCCTTGGCAATGCTGCATTTTAGTCATGCCATTAACTCAAGTGTTATATCAAGTAAGCATTGTTCTGACTCAAATCCTTACTTCATTCTTTGAGACAGTTGACAATTGTCCCCATTTTGCAGATGAGAAAGTAGAGGCCATGAGGATTTAAATAAGTGACCCAATAATGACTGGACTCTTTATATATGTCAGGCTTGTACTGCTCAGTGCCCTAGCATTGTCTTTAAGCTTCCAAGTTTCAGACACAATTATTATTATAAAATTATCTGCAAGGACAGCAAACAAATGTGTTTAAGGTCATCTTGATGTGTGGCTGTCGTGGAGAGTTCCTTAACCAGGGCTAGCTCAGTTCTATAACTCTCATTCTGTCTGATTTCTCACATCAGAATCTGAGAGAATAACTTAGGTGTCTGTAGGCCTAGATATAAAGATGTATTTTCTCCCTTAGGACATAGATGAATTGTCTAAAACGAGTCATAATTTATTTCCATTTTGGAAACCAATCTACAGATCTAAGTATATCAGGCTGAGCATCAAATGACACTTCTATACTCTTAGGGGAATATAACCTGAAGTACATATTAAAACAAACAAGCCTATTGCTTTTTAGATTTAGTTGTTTCCCTTTGGGAAATTCTCCTATTGAAAGACAAAGGTTAGGGACATTGGGCACATGCACAGTTATCATGGTGACAAGGAGTGGGGAGATGGCCCGGTCTGGTGATGTGTGCCTGTAATCACTGTGTTCAGGAGACAGAAGCAGGAGGATGGCCTGTAGAGAGAATCTCTTGTGCACTGTGTGGAAGCAATACACCAATACAAATCTGATGTCCAGTAAGCTGAGGCAGGGTTAGATGGCGGGATATCCGGGGAGAGAGGAATGCTGGGAGAGAGTCAGGTGGGAGGTTTGCCTTCTCTGAGGAGAAGGATGTATGAAACTGAGGAGATGCAAGCAGTCATGTGCACATACAGAACAGAGTCAATGGGTTATAGAAGTTACAAGCTAGTTGGGAAACAAGTTCAAGCTCTTGGCCTAGGTGGTTATTCATCAACAATTAAGTCTCAGAGTCGTTATTTGGGAACTGGGGTGCAGGTAGGAAAGACCACAGTTACAGTGGCAATCCAGGCCAGCCTGGGATATATGCAAGACTTTGTTTCAACAAACAACAAAGTAGGGGTGTGTGTGTGTGTGTGTGTGTGTGTGTGTGTGTGTGTATAGCATAGCTCAGTGTAGGTAAACTGCTTATAGTGAGGGTCTGAGTTTGGAGTGATTGGCAACTTGCATCTGTAATTCTAGAGTTGGGGTGGTGGTGGGTGGGACAGGTGGATCCCTGGAGCCAACATGGAGAAAATGATGAACTGCAGATTCAGTGAGAAACTGAGCGGGGGAGGGCAATAGAGAAGGACACCTGATGTTGACCTGTGGCCTCTATACCTGTAGACCAGGTGGTAGTTACACACACATACACACACACCCCACACACATATACACACACACACACACACACCACACACACCACACACACACACACACACCACACACACACCACACACACACACACACAAACACCAAAACAAAACAAAAACCCAAACCAAAATCAACTATGAAGAGCCTGACAGCCCATCACTGGCATGTGTGTGTGTGTGAGAGTGTGTGTGTGTGTGTGTGTGTGTTGAAGACAAGTCAACTCATAGTTTGTGGTTTGTCTTGTCAATGAAAATATTGTACCGCTTTATTTCCTGACCTGGAGTATGACTAGGTCATAGAAACAAATTGTGCACATCAGGTTCCCATCAATGACAACCCACCCCCAAAACAGGACGCGGAAGGTAGCTCAGGAACTGAGTGCTTGCCTCGCATATGCGAGGTCCTGGGTTCCATTTCCAGTAGAAACGATAGAGGAGGCGGTTAGAACTGTGGCTGTCTGAGTGTGCGAAGCAGACAGAGAGGACTGTGGGAAGACGCACTTCAGGCCGGTGAGATCCTTTGTTGGCGAAGGTAAGGAGGATAAGAGGCAAAGGTTGGGCTTGAGGAGTGTGATTGCTTTTCTGTGTTGGTTCACAGTGAGGAAGGCATGGTAGTTTTGACACTTTAAGAAAAAAGGAACTCAAGAACTGAAGTATTACTTCCCCGGGTGAATGCCCAGCACAAAACGCGCAGGCCCAGTCGAGTGATGGCTCCATGGTTTGATCAGTTTTGATAAGTGTTTTCATCCCCGTTACCCACATGTCTATCAAGACACAGGTCACTTCTGTCATCCTGGAGGACTGACTCGTGTTCCCTTCCAGGCAAGCCTTGTCACCCCCTTTAATCGAAAAAAAGAAAATGGCTATTCTCATTTCTTTCAACACAAGTCTGATTGTCATATTCTAGAATTCTTATTTGTGGAATCACAGTGTGGCTCTTGCTCTACAGTCTTCTGCTGAGCACAGATCTGTGAGATTTATCCATATTGTTGGGTGTGTCCGAGCTTCATTCCTGAATAGCTTTCCATTACATGCACAGACATTTGGGTTATTTCTAGCCTCTGGCTTGAATGTCTCTGCATGTGTGTGTGTGTGACTGTGTGTGTGTAAAGAGGAGCAGAGGGCAACCTTCAACCCTCAGAAATAAATTTTCTCTAACATGTGGAATATGGGGATTGGACTCTGATGGCCAAGTTTGGCACCAAACACCTTTACAGTCTAATCTCATGATTCTTATTTTTTGTTTGTTTGTTTGTTTGTTTTCGAGACAGGGTTTCTCTGTGTAGCCCTGACTGTCCTGGAACTCACTCTGTAGACCAGGCTGGCCTTGAACTCATAAATTCACCTGCCTCTGCCTCTGCCTCTCAAGTGCTGGGATTAAAGGCGTGTGCCACCACTGACCAGCTATGATTCTTATTTTTATTTATTACATTTTGTTGTTTCTGTTTGTTCTTAAGTGATGATAATGCCTAGATATATTTGTAAGTACTGTGGCTGTTTCTAGGCATGAATATGCTGCATAAAATACATATAGAACTTATGTGCATAACCAAATTAAGGCAGTTAGCAGATCCTTCACCTCCCACAGCTACATTTTTGTGTGCTAAGGCATTAGACACTCTCTCTGCTGGCTGCTTTGAAATACCCACCACAACGTTGCTACCATGGTGACCTCATCGAGGGTTGGAATGAAAACCAGAACACCTGTCCTCTTTAGTTGTGACTGTCCCCACCGACACTTAGCGCTCACCCTCCTCGACACTTACTCTTGAGCTTCTGGTGACCATGATTGTTTCCCACTCTACAAGACCTTTAGACAGCATGCAGGTGAGCCCGTGAACAGCAAGTGAACCCATACACAGCTGACTTGTGTTTCTGTGCGTGGCTTGTGCCACTCATCAGGATGTCCTCCAGGCTCGAGTGACAGGGTTTCCTTTTTAACTGGCTGAATGATGCTCTGTTGTGTATATCAACCACATTTTATAATAAAAACAAAACAAAACAAAAAAAAATCCAAAGCAAACCAACAACAACAACAATAGAAAAATAACCACCAAAACCCCAAACTGAACCAAAACAACAACAACAACAACAAAGTATCAGGGAAATTTGCTTTTGGGAGGTGTTTTGTATGTTTGTTTTTTGTTTTGTTTTTGCCAGTGATGAAGGGCAAGCCCAAGCCTACTTAAGCAATCAATCACTGAACTATCCCCTCAGCTCCACCCCTAGTTTTAGTCCAAAGAGAATTCTTAAAACATTATCTAGTTAAGAGCATTCTGCAGGGGTCACTGGTATGAGAGATGAGCATGGCAGAGTGTGCTACTCTGGGGCACTAAGGAGAAATATGTTTTCCCTTTAGTCTCTCCACTTAGCTTTCTGCCAGCCATGGGGGATTTAGAGGGCTAACATCAGACTGTGGAAGGAGGAAGGCTCCAGGCCTGCTGCGTCCAGCCCATGTGAAAACCCAGGTCCTTGTGATACAATTGGGTTTCCCAGGAGAATGGGGACTGTCTTGTGGCTTGACTTGTTCTTAATACTTGAGCTCTGCCAGGAGAGCCACACACATGCTCTGAGTAGATGCTTGAAGATACAGGTGAATCAGACCTCTCCCAATCCCTGCCCCTCCCAAATGATCCCGGGCTCCTCTTTTGTTTAATTTGCCTCTCCCTCCTGAGTGATGAAATTATCCAGAGACATCTCAGTGCATGTGGGTGGGCTGGCGGGCAGGCCCTGGCTATGCTGTGAAAGACGGTCAGATCCATTGGGCTGTCTGATGAAAGAGTTCCTGGGATTGTATCAGGGAGGAGATTGTTACTTATTTACCAATTTATTTTTAACGAACAGGTGAAGATAATGCATACTCGTGGTGTAGAATCAGACACGTGGCTACACAGATGCATTGTGAAATGTCTAACCCACGCTATCGGGCAGGCATTAGCTTACGGACTTACTCTTGTTTTAGTAGTAAGAACACTTAA
This sequence comes from Mus caroli, assembly GCF_978045245.1. Lineage (NCBI taxonomy): Eukaryota > Metazoa > Chordata > Mammalia > Rodentia > Muridae > Mus > Mus caroli. The sequence continues at coordinate 25,624,125 of NW_028227265.1, forward strand.
AATCTGCTTTTATCAATTTTAAAATAAACATTATTAATAATTATAGTCACTTTGATCTGCAATAGTCACTTGAGCTTATCATTCATGTCTAACTGGAATTCTGTTTTATCCCTTGACCCACATCAAACCAATCTCTCTCACCCCCAGCCTCTACTTTCTGTTTCTTCTTTCCTCCTTGTCTCCAACTCCTATCCTCACCTCTCCTCTTCTCACCTCTTCTTCTTTGAGAAAGACTCACATGTAGCCCAGGCTGGCCTTCAATCCGCTATGTAGCTCAGGATGTCTTTGACCTTTCTGGTCCTCCTAACTCTACCTCTTCTTTTCTTGTCAGGCAAGCACTCCACCAACCGAGCTACATCCCTAGCCCGCCTTTCTGTTTCTGAAATACTGACTTAAAATTTTTCATGTATAGGGGCTGGAGAGAGATCGCTCAGAGGTTAAGAGTGCTTGCTGCTCTTTCAAGGGACCAGAGTTTGGTTCCAGCACCTAAGTCAGGTCTTTGTAAACTGCCTGTAGGATATATCGCCCTCTTCTGGCTACTATGGGTACTGCCCTAACATGGCAAACTTTACCGGTAAAAATATGAAGAGCAACTCTAAAAATCTTTTTCACATGTGATTGAAATTATGTGATAATTATTGTATTTTTTTGTATCTGACCTTTTTTTACTTGATATCCTTCAAGTGTATCCATGTCCTGAGCTACAAACGAAGACCAACAATAACCCCCATTTGCCCACGTGGCTTCTCTTCAGAGGAGTTTTATTTTATTTTTTTAATATTGAGTGTATCAGTTACTTTCCTCATTGCTTACAAAAAATGTCAAGAAAAACAACTTGAAAAGGAAGAGTTTATGTCGCCTCTTGGTTCGAGGGTGCAGCTCAGAATGGTGGGCAGAGGACGGGGAAAACCTGATGGCAGGAACATGATGCACCCGCAACAGCGAGCTCAGTGTGGCGGCCCCTGTACCTTTTTTTAATATTCAGTCCAAGACCCAGCCCATAAAATTACGCTTCCTTTTAACTTTCCGAAAATACTCTAAAAAGGGTATTATTTTTTTAAAGAAGTGCACCTAGAGGTGTTTCCATGGTGATGCTACATTCAGCAGCGTTGCCAGGGAAGGGTACCCCTTGCACTGTGGATTTAACTCTGGGGTCCCCCGATGCTGAGTAAGCACTTCTGTCACTGACCACTCTCCCATCCCGTGTCCTTCTTTATTTTCTCTCTTTTTCTTCCTTTTTTTAATTAGGTATTTTCTTCATTTACATTTCTAATGCTATCCCAAAAGACCCCCATACTCCCCCTCCACTCCCCTACCTACCCACTCCCACTTCTTGGCCCTGGCATTCCCCTGTACTGAGGCATATAAAGTTTGCAAGACCAATGGGCCTCTCTTTCCAATGATGGCCGACTAGGCCATCTTCTGATACATATGCAGCTAGAGACAGGAGCTCCAGAGGATACTGGTTAGTTTATATTGTTGTTCCACCTATAGGGTTGCAGATCCCTTTAGCTCCTTGGGTACTTTCTCTAGCTCCTCCATCGGGGGCCCTTAATCCATCCATGCTCACAGTGGACTGTGAGCATCCACTTCTGTGTTTGCTAGGCCTCGGCATAGCCTCACAAGAGACTGCTATATCTGGGTCCTTTCAGCAAAATCTTGCTAGTATATGCAATCGTGTCAGCGTTTGGAGGCTGATTATGGGATGAATTCCCAGTTATGGCCGTCTCTAGATGGTCCATCCTTTTGTCTCAGCTCCAAACTTTGTCTCTGTAACTCCTTTCATGGGTGTTTTGTTCCCAATTCTAAGAAGGGGCAAAGTGTCCACACTTTGGTCTTCGTTCTTCTTGAGTTTCATGTGTTTCGAAAATTGTATCTTATATCTTGGGTATTCTAAGTTTCTGGGCTAATATCCAGTTATTAGTGAGTACATATCATGTGAGTTCTTTTGTGATTGGGTTACCTCACTCAGGATGATGCACTCCAGGTCCATTCATTTGCCTAGGAATTTCATAAATTCATCCTTTTTAAAAGCTAAGTAGTACTCCATTGTGTAAATGTATCACATTTTTTTGTATTCGTTCCTCTGTTGAGGGACATCTGGGTTCTTTCCAGCTTCTGGATATTATAAATAAGGCTGCTATGAACATAGTGGAGCATGTGTCCTTCTTACCAGTTGGAACATCTTCTGGATATATGCCCAGGAGAGCTATGCCGAGGCCTAGCAAACACAGAAGTGGATGCTCACAGTCAGCTATTGGATGGATTAAGGGCCCCCAATGGAGGAGCTAGAGAAAGTACCCAAGGAGCTAAAGGGATCTGCAACCCTATAGGTGGAACAACAATATGAACTAACCAGTACCCCGTCCCCTCCAGAACTTGTGTTTCTAGCTGCATATGTATCAGAAGATGGCCTAATCGGCCATCATTGGAAAGAGAGGCCCATTGGTCTTGCAAACTTTATATGCCTCAGTACAGGGGAATGCCAGGGCCAAGAAGTGGGAGTGGGTGGGTAGGGGAGTGTGTGTGGGGTTATGGGGGACTTTTGGGATAGCATTGAAAATTTAAATGAAGAAAATAACTAATAAAAAAAAAGAAGGAGAAGACTTCTCAGCATCTATCCATAGTACCAGCTGTCCTTCCCAGCTACCTTTTCTGGGTAGATCATAGAAGCAAGGAAGAATTCTGAAATTGGAATTCAGAGACATGGGTTCCTTGATTTATATGTGACATGAAGATGACCTAAGGCGTGGCTCTCAGCCTTCCTGGATCCTCAGGTAGTACTATGTCCAATTTTCTGAGGAACCACCAGACTGATTTCCAGAGTGGTTGTACAAGCTTGCAATCCCACCAAAAATGGAGGAGTGTTCCTCTTTCCCCACATCCTCGCCAGCATCTGCTGTCACCTGAGTTTTTGATCTTAGCCATTCTGACTGGTGTGAGGTGGAATCTCAGGGTTTCTTTGATTTACATTTCCCCGATAATTAAGGATGCTGAACATTTTTTCAGGTGCTTCTCGGCCATTTGGTATTCCTCAGGTGAGAATTCTTTGTTTAGCTCTGAGGCCCATTTTTTAATGGGGTTATTTGATTTTCTGGAGTCCACCTTCTTTATATATATTGGATATTATTCCCCTATCTGATTAGGATAGGTAAAGATCCTTTCCCAATCTGTTGGTGGCCTTTTGATCTTATTGATGGTGTCTTTTGCCTTACAGAAGCTTTGCAATTTTATGAGGTCCCAATTGTTGATTCTCGACCTTACAGCACAAGCCATTGCTGTTCTATTCAAGAATTTTTCCCCTGTGCTCATATCTTCGAGGCTTTTCCCCACTTTCTCCTCTATAAGTCTCACCATCTCTGGTTTTATGTGGAGTTCCGTGATCCACTTAGATTTGACCTTAGTACAAGGAGATAGGAATGGATGAATTCGCATTCTTCTACATGATAACTGCCAGTTGTGCCAGCACCATTTCTTAAAAATGCTATCTTTTTTTCCACTGGATGGTTTCAGCTCCCTTGGGAGACTATTAATGACTGCTTCTATTTCTTTAGGGGTTTATGGGACTGTTTAGATCATTAACCTGATCCTGATTTAACTTTGGTACCTGGTATCTGTCTAGAAATTTGTCCATTTCATCCAGGGTTTCCAGTTTTGTTGAGTATAGCCTTTTGTAGAAGGATCTGATGATAATTTGGATGTCTTCAGGATCTGTTGTTATGTCTCCCTTTTCATTTCTGATTTTGTTAATTAGGATGTTGTCCCTGTGCCCTCTAGTGAGTCTGGCTAAGGGTTTATCTATCTTGTTGATTTTCTCAAAGAACCAGCTCCTCCTTTGGTTGATCCTTTGAATAGTTGTTCTTGTTTCCACTTGGTTGATTTCACACCTGAGTTTGATTATTTCCTGCCGTCTACTCCTCTTGGGTGAATTTGCTTCCTTTTGATCTAGAGCTTTTAGGTGTGTTGTCAAGCTGCTAGTGTGTGCTTTCTCAAGTTTCTTTTTGGAGGCACTCAGAGCTATGAATTTTCCTCTTAGAAATGCTTTCATTGTGTCCCATAAGTTTGGGTATGTTGTGGCTTCATTTTCATTAAACTCCAAAAAGTCTTTAATTTCTTTCTTTATTCCTTCCTTGACCAAGGTATCATTGAGAAGAGTGTTGTTCAGTTTCCACATGAATGTTGGCTTTCTACTATTTATGTTGTTATTGAAGACCAGCCTTAGTCCATGGTGATCTGATAGGATGCATGGGACAATTTCAATATTTTTGTATCTGTTGAGGCTTGTTTTGTGACCTATTATATGGTCAATTTTGGAGAAGGTACCATGAGGTGCTGAGAAGAAGGTATATCCTTTTGTTTTAGGATAAAATGTTCTGTAGATATCTGTTAGATCCATTTGTTTCATAACTTCTGTTAGTTTCACTGTGTCCCTGTTTAGTTTCTGTTTTCATGATTTGTCCATTGATGAAAGTGGTGTGTTGAAGTCTCTCACTATTATTGTGTGAGGTGCAATGTGTGCTTTGAGCTTTACTAAAGTTTCTTTAATGAATGTGGCTGCCCTTGTATTTGGAGCATAGATATTCAGAATTGAGAGTTCCTCTAGGAAGCTTTTCCTTTGATGAGTATGAAATGTCCCTCCTTGTCTTTTTTGATAACTTTAGGTTGGAAGTCGATTTTATTTTATATTAGAATGGCTACTCCAGCTTGCTTCTTCAAAGCATTTGCTTGGAAAATTGTTTTCCAGCCTTTCATTCTGAGGTAGTGTCTGTCTTTTTCCCTGAGATGGGTTTCCTGTAAGCAGCAAAATGTTGGGTCCTGTTTGTGTAGCCAGTCTGTTAGTCTATGTCTTTTTATTGGGGAATTGAGTCCATTGATATTAAGAGATATTAAGGAAAAGTAATTGTTGCTTCCTATTATTTTTGTTGTTAGAGTTGGCATTCTGTTCTTGTGGCTGTCTTCTTTTAGGTTTGTTGAAGGATTACTTTCTTGCTTTTTCTAGGGTGTGGTTTCCGTCCTTGTATTGTTTTTTTTTCTGTTATTATCCTTTGAAGGGCTGGATTTGTGGAAAGATAATGTGTGAATTTGGTTTTGTCATGGAATACTTTGGTTTCTCCATCTATGGTAATTGAAAGTTTGGCTGGGTATAGTAGCCTGGGCTGGCATTTGTGTTCTCTTAGTGTCTGTATAACATCTGTCCAGGATCTTCTGGCTTTCATAGTCTCTGGTGAAAAAATCTGGTGTATTTCTGATAGGCCTGCCTTTATATGTTACTTGACACTTTTCCCTTACTGCTTTTAATATTTTATCTTTATTTAGCGCATTTGTTGTTCTGATTATTATGTGTCGGGAGGAATTTCTTTTCCGGTGCAGTCTATTTGGAGTTCTGTAGGCTTCTTGTATGTTCATGGGCATCTCTTTCTTTAGGTTTGGGAAGTTTTCTTCTATAATTTTGTTGAGGATATTTGCTGGCCCTTTAAGTTGAAAACCTTCATTCTCATCTACTCCTATTATCTGTAGGTTTGGTCTTCTCATTGTGTCCTGGATTTCCTGGATGTTTTGACTTAGGATCTTTTTTGCAATTTGCATTTTCTTTGATTGTTGTGCCCATGTTCTGTATGGAGTGTTGTGCACCTGAGATTCTCTCTTCCATCTCTTTTATTCTGTTGTTGTTGCTCGCATTTATGGTTCCAGATTTCTTTCCTAGGGTTTCTATTTCCAGTGTTGCCTCATTTTGGGTTTTCTTTACTGTGTCTACTTCCCTTTTTAGGTCTGGTATTGTTTTGTTCATTTCCATCACCTGTTTGGATGTGTTTTCTTGTTTTTCTTTAAGGACTTCTACCTGTTTGGTTGTGTTTTCCTGTTTTTCTTAAGGACTTGTAACTCTTTAGCAGTGTTCTCCTGTATTTCTTTAGATGAGTTATTAAAGTCCTTCTTGTTGTCCTCTACCATCATCTTGAGATATGCTTTTAAATCTGGGTCTAGCTTTTCAGGTGTGTTGGGGTGCCGAGGACTGGGTGAGGTGGGAGTGCTGCATTCTGATGATGGTGAGTGTTTTTGGTTTCTGTTAGTAAGATTCTTATGTTTGCCTTTTGCCATCTGGTAATCTTGGTGGTCCAAAGATCGAATGGAGAGTCCTCTAGGGGACCTTGGGGGTGTCTGCTGACTCTGTGCCCAAGTTGACCTGGTGCTTGCCCAGACTGGAAGGGACTTGTGACCCTGGTCAGGCCTGGTTTTCTGCTTCCCTAATGCTGTCTCATGTCCCGCGCAATTGGATTGGAACAGAAGTTGTGTTCCACTCACCAGTGGTCCTAAGATCGCCTGGGGAGTCCTCTAGGGGACCTTGGGGGTGTTTGCCGACTCCATGCCCAAGGTGACCTAGTGCTGGCGCTGACCGGAAGAGACTCCGTGTCCTTCTTTTGAAAGGCAGAATAGTATTTCACAGCACACGTGTACCATATTTTTTCTCTCTCTTCCTCTGTTGATGGACAGTTAGTTTGAGCCTGTATCTTAACAGCTGCGATGACTGACTGAGGATACAGATTGATCTCTTCAGCTAACTGATCTCGTGACTTTCATGTGTACACCCAGAAAGCAGGTTGCTGTTTTGCACAGTAGTTGTATTTCTTCTTTTTTTTTTTTTTTCTGAAGGAATCCCTACATTGTTTTCTGTAAGGTCTCCATTAATGTGCAGTTCTGCCTTCAGTGGGCCAGGGCTCTCCTTTCTCTCGATAACTGCCAGTCTACCAGGGTGAAGTGATATCTCATTGTGGACAAGCTCTTTGAGAATCTCTCTTGCCATTCGAGTTTCGATACTGTGGAAGCTGGTGGCTTCTACTCCTGCAGGGGGCCAGGTCTGCTCACTCTCGAAAAGAAGAATTCCTCTTGGTGACTGATCATCTTTTTTTCTCCTCAACCACACCTCTGAGGCTCCTGGTAGGCTATTTTGGGGAATTAAAAATCTAGGCAGATGGGAATCACCACTTTGAACGCTGGGAATGGTTCCCTCAAATTCCCAATTTAGATTTTTTTGGGCTGCCAGAGTAGAAGCAGCTTTTAGAGAGAACCCATATTGAGTTGAGTCTCTGATATGTAAAGATGGTGATGAAATACAGGCTTTGGAAACAGCTTTGTGAGTTCAGCAGAACTCTTTCCATACTTGGTAGAGTTAGAATTAAAAAAAAGAAAACACACACACACACACACACACACACACACACAAAAACCCTGCCTCAATACAGGCTTGATTCGGGAACCCCAGCACTGTGGAGGGAGGCAAACAATTACAGCCCAGTGACTTCATGCTGCAGAAATAGAAAGGAGAAATGAGATTAAAGATGGTGCTACACCCACCTGACATGCAGTTGAATATGTGTTTTTTTTTTTTTTTTTTTTTTTTTTTTTTTGCCAGACAAGAAATCTTAAACCAAGGGTTTTAGGGACATCCAAATGGCAATGTCTCTCCACGACATTCTCCATGCTTGAAGAGATTTCTGCTGTGGCTTGGTGTGTTTCTTAGGATGAAGCAGTGTTCAAATTGCCCTGTGCTCAAATCACAAGTGAGAGAGCTAGGTGTCTGGATAAGGGATGCACTCTCAACGGTGGCCTGTGAATGTAATTCACGTTCTAAATCAGAAGCTTCCTCAACGTGGGACCCTTCACACACCTGAGACTTTCGCTTCCCAATCAAAACTCATTGCAGGAAAGAAGGAAATAAGAAGAGCACAATAAAGCTGGAAGGATGTTTCAAAACACAGTCTTAAGAACTTAGCAGTGAAATCTAGGCATGGGACAGTCTCCTATAATTCCATCCCTTAGGAGGCTGAGGCAGGAGGATTTTAAGTTTAGAGCCTGTCAGGACTATATAAGGAACTCTAGCCAACTTGCATTTGCAAAGCAAGACTTTGTCTCAAAGACAAAGGCAAAACCTGACCAACCAAGGAACCAACCAACAAAACCCCTGGGAGGTCTGTGGGAGATGACTCAGCCAGTGAAGTGTGAGGACTTGAGTTGACACTCAGAAATTACACTGAATATCAGGCTAGTAGAGGGTGGTTATAATCCAAGCACTGGGTAGGCAGAGAGAGGAAGATTCTTTGGTGCTGGCTGGGCAGTTTGTCTAGCCTAGCCAGTGAACCCCAGGCCCCAAGATGGACAACTCCCGATGAATGATACCCCAGGCTGACTTTTGGACACTACACAAACACACCCTGTACCACCCCCTACTCCCCATCTCCATATAAAACAAAATACCAGCAACAGCAATAATCAAACTCAGCTTTGAGCCCTGAGTTTTTGTTTTGATGATGATGATGATGATGATTATATTTGGATTGGGACTTGCCAAAAAAAAAAAAAAAAGCCACCCATGTCTTGAGGTTGACCAAACATTAGGTGAATTCATAGGAAACATTAAATAGGCTGTGTTTATTCAGCTGCTGAGATCAGAAAGTCCTTTTTAAAGGACCCAGAGGCTGAGACATAAAGCCACCAAACTTTGACCTTGGACTATTGGGTTCTATACCTACATGAGGCTTAACTCTAGCTGACAAGGTCTCTGTCTTCGATTCTTTTCTATTGCTGTGATAAGAAGGTATAATCAAGGCAAACTGTAAAAGAAAATGCTTATTAAGGCTTATGGCTCCAGAGAGTTGGAGTTCATGATCATCAAGAGTGCCAGCAGGTTACATGGTGCTGGAGCAGTGCAGGAAGACTATATCATATCCTCAAGTAGGAGGCAAAGAAATCATCTTGGAATGGCATGGTGGCATGAACTTTCAGAATCTCAAAGCCAGTCTCCATTGACACATCTCCTTTAACAAGTTCATACCTCCTAATCCTTCCCAAAGAGTTCTGCCAACTGCGGACCACATGAGCCCATGGGGCCATTCTCATTCAACCCACCCCACCCCCCTCTTCTCTTATAACATGTCTATCTGATGTGTTTGGTTTTCTTAAAACTATGGAGTCAATAACCTGAAGCTGGGGTGGTGTGGTGTGTGCATACTCTTCATGGCTAAGGTCAAAGAAATAGGGAGGTTAAAAGGAAGGGTGAAAGAAGTTGCCAGCCTGGGGCTGTGGCTCTGTGATAAGGCTAGGGAGAATAGAGGTGAGAAGTAGCTCTGTCCAGCAGCTCCAGGGGCTTGCAGGAGGCCCTTGCCATTGCCAGCTCCCCCAGAGAGAGAGGAATTGCTGGATTTGATTCCAGCAGGAGGTGAAATGAAGAGCCAGTCTGTTTACCCGGCTAGTCTCATGAAAGGAGTCGGATATTGGCAGAAATTTCAAATTCTGACTGTGGGGACCAAGCTATTTATGTTGCAAACATTTGAATGGCTTGCCTCACCCCCTCTTCTCCCACAAACTCAAGATGGGCATCCTTCCAGGAACCGTCCTTGCACCCAGCCAGCATCCGAAAGCTGCCTGGCATTTTCTGTGTCTAACCTGCAAGGCAAGGCGTCTGGCTGAATAAATGCCCCAGCTGAGCTCCCTGTGTGTTCAAGTTTAATATGTGCTTGACCTCTTTGTCTTTCAGAAATGAAATTTATTGAGTTTGGATTCCAGTGCCCCCTGGCCCCCACTAACATCTAATTAACCAGATCACACATTGACTTCAAAAGTGCAGGAGAAAATGAGGAGATGTATTATGATGGTCTCTCGGTGGGAACTCCCCCCACCCCCCGGCGAGGGGCTGGGGAAGCAGCCAGGGGTCTTTTTGAAGTGTCTGAGTTGGTGGTCTGCAGTTCTGCCAGAATGCAAGATAAGCAGGTCGAGTCTGCCTTTGTGGTTCTTCCTCCCCCTCCCCCCAGTAAAAAGCCATTATCTTTTCTTTTTGTTGTCATTGACTCTTGTTGGCTTGGGTTTCCCAGGCTCTGAATCTGAGCTCCTTTGATGCAAGAGACCAGGGAGGGACTGCCAAATGGATCCCCCATCCTCACCCCTTCCAACATCCTTGTACTACCTGAATTCTCACTGTGAAACCATGTCTTTATCACCAGGGCAGTGTGTTTGAGAAAGCTATGAAAATATATCATCGGAAACAGGGCAATGCCCTGATAGTTCCAGGAAGTAGAATCACCATCCCTTGGAGTAGAGCTTAGAGGCAGCCGAGAAGGCAGAAAGATAGAAGAACAAGATGGCTGCAATGGTGTTGGGCTAAGCAGCTACAATGACTGTAGAGGCTTTCTTTTCAGTCTCTTGCCCCTGAGTACCTTAACTTGGGATGCAGCTGACAGTGGCTTACCCTCAAGAGATGGGGCTAATTACTTAGAAGGGACAGAAGATGGATTCCAGGAGATGTCAGCTGCATGACATCACAGGGACACACACGGAGGCCTGGGCAGTTCATAGGCATGGAACTTCAGCTAAAAAAAACTCAGGCATGTCCAGAAGCTAGCCTAATCTAGATTATCTCCCACAGGCATGCCCAGGGGCTGGTCTCCTCTGTGCTCCCACATCTTGTCAAAATGAAGACTGAGGCTAACTTCCACAGGGAATTTACAGTAGAGGTAAATTATGACCTTTCCGAGAAGGCCCCAAGGAAGGTGCAGGAGCTCTAGTTGGGCTAGAGATAAAAATGAATAGACAGCCTTACATCATGTGGCTGACTCAGTGCCTAGTGAGTAGAACACTCTCAAAAGTGGTATTGCTTTGCTGATGTCATGGATGAGGGGAAAAGAATGTTTAAATGTTAAACATTCAGAGCCAGAGTCAGAAGGATAGGTGGTGAAGATGATGAAGAAGATGAAGATGGAGGTGGTGATAATATAGAGATGATGATGATTGGAATGAAGGAAAAGATAATGTATAGGTCAAGGATTTGGAAGAATGAGTCAAGAACTCTGTAGTGGGTGGCAAACAGGTGTCCACAGGTTCAAAACACACAGACCACACTATAGGCATCAAGGGATCTCAGGCTTCTCAGTACATTTCCTCCTGCTGAGTGTGTGTGTGTGTGTGTGTGCGCGCGCGCGCGTGCGTGCACGTGCCCCAGGCTTGGTCATCTAGCTTGGCTACTCACCCTGTAACAAAGAGGAATGCCCTCCCCTTTCCTGCTGCTTTTCAAAAGATGCCTCTCTCCACCTCTTCTTCTTAATGATCCTTTAATGGAATAAGTCAAGAAACTCACCTGGCCTTTGTAGCTGTATCACCAAGGAAGGTTGAGAAGATGGGTTAAGAATGTCTGTCTTGCCAAACAAAAAGAGTCACATGCAGAGAGACAGCCTGATGGGGCAGATAGAATCTAGGTGCCTGGGCAATCCTAGCAGCTGCTGAGCCTTTCCTCAGAGAGATTTGTTAAACAATCTCCCAAGTCTTGTACAATTAGATGACAACATTTATTTGCAAATAGGACGGCTGATGGTGACAGCGCTATAATTTATGTCTTCAATAAGGGACTCATGCCCAGCGCCAGAATGGATCCATTGCCCTTCTATCTTGCCCCTGGTTTTCACAGCTTTTCGTTTATATTGGGGATGTAAGTGACAAGATACAGCATGTGACAGTCTAGGTTGTTGGAGCCTTCATTCTCAGATTGCCAATTGTGCTGGATTTTGATGAGATAATTACTCTATTTTGTGTTTGTTTCTTGCTCCTCTTAGGGCAAATCAGACCAGACTGGGCTGTCTCTGAAGCATTTCTCCTCCAGCTCTGTAGACAGAAGGTACAGGGAGTCATTGTTTTGTTACTTGTGGCTAGAAGTGTCCCAGCTAGGCAGAGAATGTTCTGGAATCTCTGGGTAGACAGAAACCAGCACTGTTCTCTTTATTTATCTTACATTTAAGTCATCAAATTGTCTCCTTAGAATTACTGGCAAATGTCACCCCTTTATTTGAAGAAGCACACAATTTGTCATCGGAACTAGAGGCTTTTTGGGGATACTGGGCTACTGTCCTTACATCCTGGATGTTGTTGAATTGGGATATATGGAAATGCTACCTTCTTTACTTGTATACACTTAGCGACCAAGTGCACACGTCAAGCCCTATAAAACCCTTTTAATTAATGGGGAGAAACATTTAAGGTTAAGGAGCCAGGGATGCTAATTCTGAACGTTTCCTTTCAGCATGATATCAGGAGTCTGCGTGAACACAACGATTGATTGAAGACTGCAAAGCAGGGGAGACACGGAATTTGGAAAAGAAACAAAACTGCCATTTTCATAGGCAATTTTGATTGTACATGATAGGAAAATCAAGAGAGGGTAGGTAGAGGCCAGGTTCATGCCTGTTTTGCCAACACAGGAGAAAGAAAATCCTCTACAATTTTGCGGCCAGCCTGGTATACATAATGAGTTTCAGACTCGCCAGAGCTACACAGTGAGGACCATGTTGCAAACAAAAACAAAAACAAAACAAAATAAGCAAGCACACAACCCAAATGAAAACAAAACCAACCCAATCCCCCAAGAGACACAAAGAAAGACAGTGATTAGAATTAGTAGAAAAGTTTATTCATTTGTTGATTCTAATTCATTATAAGGCAAGAGAGATGCGTCCGTGAAAATCTCCTGCCACAAAGACTGAGGGTCTGAGAAAACCGACTCTCAAAACTTGTCCTCTATCTTCCCACGTACTCTGAGGCACACACACACACACACACACACCACTCTATAAAATAAAATAAAAGTTAAATAACAATGCTAAAGAACAATATGCAAAACCCAGTTACATTTTATGTATTTGTAATAAGGCATAAATATACTTCATACAATAACAGCAAAATGTTAATGTTCTTAGGAATAAATCTATTGAAAAATTTGTCTGAGTTCTAGGAAGGAATCTTGCTCTCCTTAAAGAAAATACCACAGAACAGAGATATAGGCCATGTTCTAGCACTTGTTGAGTCAATATCAAAAGGATGCCAGCTCTTCTAAAATTAGCTGTATAAAACCGATATAACTGTAATGAAAATCTCAACAAGGTATTTGTGGAATTTGACTGTGAGTACCCAAGGCATCTCAAAGCAGAAGAGGGTGGGGATTCTCTCTGCCAGGCACCACAACTTGGTGAGCTATTTTTTCGTGACGTTGGACAGATAGATAAATAGCACACCATTCAGAGAATCCAGGCACATTTATACCAACCTCCCGGCAGACACGCTGATGACATAGGAATAAATAAATAACCCACAGTAGAAAACAATCAGAGAGCCAACAGCTTCCATATGTGCAGCTCCAGGTGCATTAAATGCCTCAAACCAAAATGAAAAGCTTGAAAAAGTCTAGGTGAAGTCTTAGAGGAGGATTTTACCAAGTTCTCAGTGTAGAATTCTACCGAAAACACAATACTTTAGGGAAGATGTAATTTCATTAATTACATTAATTCTTAATTTCATTTTTTCCCTGAATTTCTTGTATTTGTTGTTTAAGTTCCTTGTTTTAAAAGGCAACATGCATTGACGAACCCTCTGCCCAAAGCAAACATCAAACCCTTGGGGCAATGGCCTGCGTCTGAGATCACCCTTCCTCAGTCATCCCGCCCTTCGCTTCGGCAGCCTGTGGAAAGCATCCTTCTGAATCACAATCACACACTTGCTTGTTAGTCCTCTTTTTAGGTTGTTTCCTTCTGATTAGGTTTTCCTTAAGCAGTATGCTTTTTCACTGATTTGTTTATTTTTTTTTTTTAACTACCAAGACTGTTACTTAGACCTGTGTTAAGTCTCCTAGGAGTTACTTTAGATGACATCCTTAGATTCTTCTACATCATTGTGTCTTACTGTGGTTACTGGTGTCGTCGTTTTGTGATTTTTTTTCACACTGAATGCATCATAGCTGGTTGATATAATTTTCCAGCAATTGGCGTTTGGGTGTTGAACTGTTTCTCATGCAGTTTCTTATTCTACATAGAGTTTGTCTTGACCATTTCTAAGGCTAAGAAAAGATTTCTTTAAAAGACAGGAGGCCCAAATATAGCTGTCTCTTGTGAGACGATGCCGGGGCCTAGCAAACACAGGAGTGGATGTTCACAGTCAGCTATTGGATGTATCACAGGGCTCCCAATGGAGAAGCTAGAGAAAGTACCCAAGGAGCTAAAGGGATCTGCAACCCTATTGTTGGAACAACATGATGTACTAACCAGAACCCCGGAGCTCTTGTCTCTAGCTGCATATGTGTCGAAAGATGACCTAGTCGGCCATCAATGGAAAGAGAGGCCCATTGGACTTGCAAACTTTATATGCCCCAATATAGGGGAATGCCAGGGCCAAAAGAATGGGAATGGGTGGGTAGGGAAGTGGGGGGCGCTATGGGGGACTTTTGGGATAGCATTGGAAATGTAATTGAGGAAAATATGTAATAAAAATATTAAAAATTAAAAAAAAAGACAGGAGGAAGGTTAACAAAGATTTCTGGTTATTTAAAAGGCCCGTAAACTACACTTTACTAAAATTGAGAACTTTTGTTCGTTGGGTAGGTGCCTTAAGGAAAGTGAAAAGGCACTTTTGAAACAGAGGACAGTACACAAAAGTCAATAATTATATTCTACATATCAGCGATGGACTCTCTGTAACCCACACAGTCTAGAGATGAGTAGTTACAAAATGTGAAAGAACTGATCATCCAAAAGAAATTCGTACCCAAATTAAGATGGGTAAAATATACAAATCAACATTTTGCAAAAAGACATCAAATAAACACAAAGAAGCAATTCATAGCATACATGGTCTGGGAAATGAAAATTAAGGCCCCAAGTGACATTCCATTCTTAATCACTCAAGTGGAGAAAATGTCAAAGTTTGAAAACACCAAGTTGGTGGTGTTTGGATGTGCAGTGCCTTGGAGACATTGCCTTGCTAGAAGACATTTGATATTTTTTCTTCTAAAGTTGTGCATTTATACATGCGCCTGGCTATTCTGTTTCTCATAAGCAAGGATTCCAGAAGGCACAAAAGCACGTAGCATGAAGGGGACAATTTTCATTAAGAAATATTTTTTTTTCAAAATTCATCTTGGAAATAGTGGTGGCAGATGGTGGGAGGCATTGATTACTGTGGGATTACACCAGAGAATCCTTATCAGATATGGGAGAACCTGCCTGATGAGATGGAGAAGGAGGCAAACTCCATCTTGGAAGATGTCTTAGACACCATCCATGGAGGGTGTCTAAGTCAGGGTTTCTATTTCTGCACAACATCATGACCAAGAAACCAGTTGGGGAGGAAAGGATTTATTCAGCTTATACCTTCCACATTGCCATTTATCACCGAAGGAAGTCAGGATTGGAACTCAAGCAGGTCAGGAAGCAGGAGCTAATGCAGAGGCCATAGAGGGGTGCTGTTTACTGGCTTGCTTCCTCTGGCTTGCTCAGCTTGCTTTCTTATAGAACCCAGGACTACTGGCCCAGAGATGGTACCACCCACAATGGGCCCTCCCTTCTTGATCACTAATTGAGAAAATGCCTTACAGCTGGATCTCATGGAGGCATTTCCTCAAGGGAGGCTCTGTTCTCTGTGACAACTCCAGCTTGTGTCAAGTTGACTCACAAAACCAGCCAGTACAGAGGGCAAGGTACTGAAGAACACAAACGGTTTACTTTCTCTAGCAATTAGAGAAAATGCAAATGAAAACTAGAAGATTCTATTTCATATGCACAGTACCAAGTGTAGTTCAGAATTTGATATCACAGAAGATAATTAATAGTTATCTTACATTGCTGTTGGGAGCATAAACTAGCAAAACCAATTAGGAAGAAAAAAATTAAATTTCCAAAAAAGTTGAACATGCTTCCACATCTTTAAATGCACACCCTCGATAAATTCACAGATGTGTGCAAGATTCCCAACCACAGTCTAAATAACATCAAAGTGAAGCAACCCAGATGTCCACCAACAGAAGAATGGATAAATTATCTGAGTGATACAGTGGGGTACTTTGTAGTGGGCTGGGGGATGGTCAGGAAACGTAGACATCAAAGGCCAGATGGTAAATATTACAGGCTTAGCAGGTCACACTGTCTCTGCTGCCTCAGCTATCCCATTCCACCACTGCAGCAGGGAAAGCAGCCATAGGCAATACTTAACTGAACAACCATGGAGGTAGTCCAACAATTTTATTCATAAACAAAGAGGTGTCTGGCTGGGTTTGGGCTCAGGGGCCAACATCTGCTCTATCAAATGAGGATGAAGCCCTTTGAATGACATATACTAATATGGATGATGTCGATCCCTCCAACAAGACATTGAATGGGAAATATAAATTGCAGAAGGAAATGTGATGTGATTGAGTTATGAGGAGTCACCTTTGGGGATGCTAGGATGAGGTATTGAGACTGTATATAGATCATGAATGAGACTAGCCTCCCTCCCTCCCTCCCTCCTTCCGTACCTCACTCCCTGCGTCTCTTTCTCTCTCCCTGCCTCCCCCTCTCTATTCTTCCTTCCGATTTGTCTTTCTGTATTGAGAAAGAATCTTGTTATAGAACCTAAGAACTATTTATTCCCAGGTTGGCATTGAGCGTGTAATCTTCCTGTCTCCACTTCCAGAATGCTAGGTCAACAGACATACATTGCCATCTCCAATTCTGTGGATAGTTATCATTACTCTTGGACTATATGGTTACGTTGGCCACACAAATGCTGTTTGGATTGAGTGGCTTGGGAAGCTCAAACACGTTTGAGGATGAACTGCTTCAGAGTGGCCTGCTGCTTGTCTGAGGTGAGGGAGCACAACACGTGCCTCGAGGTTGTCCGTTGACCTTCTGGTCAGCCCCTGGCATCACTGTGTGTGGACCATGTTTTTACCTCAGGCAACTCATTTGCCTTTTTCTGAACTCATTTCCTTATTTGAAATTTAGCAGTCTTATATCTGGTTTACATGGTCTCTGTGACCATAAAGAGGGATGTCACATCTAAAAGAAACCCATAGGTAACCATTCCCTAACCCAAGAGTCTGAAGAGAGGAGGGCATAACTTACATTCCCTATAAAAGTTTCCACTTCCGTGACAGTCCACAGAGACTGATCCTTCTTTGCTGGTAACTGCTATATACTGTGGCATTGTTTGTAATACTTGCCTTTTGGGGGGCTCTCCGGGTTATATTAGTACTTTTGAAAACCCACTGCAGTCAAGGGGGTGGGACTCGAAGCACAGAATTTAATCATATTTCTTCTTCCGAGTCTTCCTGCACCGAGCAGGGCTTGCTTACCTCTGAGGCTATGCAATGGTTCTTCCTATTTGTCTCCGTTGTGAATGAGGTATCTTTCTTCCCTTTTGAACGATTGTTCTGCCTCATGATTGTCCTGCATTTCTAGAATTATAGAACCACACTGGCAGAGGCCAGCCCTTGCTCAAATCATCTTTGAGGCTTGCTTTTTGGAGAGGTGAGCATTGAGTTTTAAGGAAGATTTATTTTTATTTTCAATTATATTTATGAACCTGTATCTTTCTGTGTGTGTGTGTGGGGGGGGTGTGGCAAGCATCTGCATGTGGGCAAAGTTGCCTGCAGAGGCTAGAAGATGGGTGCTGGATCTTCTGGGATTGGAGTTACAAGAGGTTGTGAGTTGCCTGATGTGGGTTCTAGGAACCACAGTTGGGTTCTCTGTAAGAGCAATATATGCTTTAGGTTGCTGAGCTATCTCTCCAGATTATTATTATTGTTATTATTATTATTACTATTATTATTGGAGACATCGGGGAAATCATTTTCAGTGCAGGAAGCAAGACTTTGAATTTACTTCATCTAATCTAGGAAGGCAAGAGGCTAGACCATTCAGTGATTGGCTGAGTAAGGTTAGGCAAAAACTGCTGCTTTTCTGTTCCTAGTTTTTCTCACTTGAAAGATGGGACCAGTCAAATAACTACACTTCATCTTAGCATTGCTATGAGAAACAGGAGAGTTTGTGCACAGCATGGATGGTTGGATACAGCTTAGTGCTTACTACTGTCAGTAGGTAACAGAAATATCTCTACTTTCACCCAAGTCTCCAGGGGCCTGGCCAGGCATCTCAGCCACACTCCAATGACAAGGACAATGATTTTGCCTAGAGAAGATGTACCTTGAAAAAGCTGGTCATGATTCCATATGGAAATGGTGACAAATGAAGGCTACAAGATCACCATTCCTACAGTAGTTTCTGTAAGTATTCTCAGTCAGATATGGATGAGTATGTCATGTTTATATCCCACTATGGAATATGATTACAGGCATACTTAGGAGGTTGCGTGGTTTCCAACCATGAGGTGCAGGCTTTGGTGAGGGTACAAATTAAGGATCCAATTTCTTCAGGGAACTTAAAAATAACACCCACGGTGTATTGACAGAGCTTTAGAATAAACTCCCTTCTTAATTGCTGCTGCACAGGGGGATGTCTGGTTTCTGCTACATAAATATATAATGCATTGCACGTACATGCACACACACACACACACACACACACACACACACAGAGCTTATATCCTTCCTAGCTACAGAGGGAGGCAGTTTGGGTGGTTCTCCATTAGAAAAGATTTCTTTTAAGTTATGAGTATGTATGTGTAGGTACAGGGGTGGTTATGTGCATATGCATATAGGTGCTGGCAGAAGCTAGAGGTGTGGGGTCCTCAGGAGCTGGACTTCCAGGTGGTTGTGAGCTTGTCGGTGTTAGCAATCAAGCTTGGGTTCTTAGGAAGAGTAATATGTACTCTTACCTACTGAGCCATCTCTCCAGTCCTCTGAGTGCCGGTGATTCTCTGTTTTGATGGATAAATTAGGTCACATAGTCATCTTTCCTCTGGGGACTGTCAATTCCCACAATGCATCAGATTTTAATCACACACATGATTATGCATGGGCATAAGATGAAAAAAAAAAGGAATTCTCCTTAAAAGTTCACTGTGGTCACAACTTGTCTTACTGTGCATCCACCTCAAACAATTTAGGCTGGATTGGCCTTTCCATTCTTGTACCTGGGCTGCCTTGTGGGCACATTTGAATGACTTGAGTTGTCCCATTGTTTAGAGAGATGTGTACTGTGTGTGTGTGTGTGTGTTTAGATCATGATGTAGGTGTCTGTGTGTGTGTCAGGGGTTTTCCTAATTTGCTAGGTGCTTGGAGACATGTGTAGGTGCACACAACCCATGCAGGTAAAGAACCTGGGTTGCCAAGTGTGCTGTTAGAAGAATAACAATCCAAACCAAGTAACCCCGAGTTACGAAGCTTTTCCCTACGCTTGCCTGCATTACTTGGACTCAAGGTAGCCAATTATAAACAGCTGCCAGTTCTGCACCTGAGGTTCTCTCTGTGGGGGAGGAACTTAATTTTTCTGAAGTTTATTTAAAAATTATTTTATGGCCATAGAGGTAAATAGGTTCGGTGTCTAAAAATACCAGTCAGGTACTTAAAAGCATGAGGCAGAAGATGGAAATTGCTCCAGCTCGTAACCAGAGACCCTTCCTGTTCATGATATGGACTGCAAGAGATGTGGAAACTTTATAGATGTGCTCAGAGCAGGGTGGTAAAAAAATACCTCCTACTATCAGCAGAAAGCATGGGGAGCAACAGGAAGCAAGGCTCTCCCTAAGCATCTTACCCTCTTTCATCTCAATTAATTATCCCAACAACTCTGCCTTCACGACCTCCATCTCATAGATGAAGGGACAGAGATGTGGAAAACTTAAGGAACTGGCCCAGTGCTTGGTGGCATTGTTGGTGACACTGCTCTTCACCATCATGTCATGTTGAAGAGAGGATTTTTTTCTTTTTTAAGACAGGGTCTCACTCTGCATCCTTGGCTGCGTTGGAGCTCACGATGTAGACCAAACTGGCCTTGAATTCACAAAGATTCACCTGCCTCTGCCTCCAAGTGCTGAAATTAAAGTCATGTGCCAACAGGCCTGGTGGATTTGGGAGTTGCATCCATCCTTCTTTGAACATACCATGTCCTATGCATTTCAATTTATGCACTTGAACGTATAAAGCAGACACATCTAAAGAGGGTGCCAGTCAGCTTTGGAGTCTGTGATGGCAGTGAGCTTGGGGGTACACATAACACACACACTTTGTGAACTCTGGTAGACTGCAGTGAATGTTTGCAGCATGAGGTACCTGGATGTCCTCCTGGGTTTGTATACTTAGGTTTACAGAGGTGGAAGCACCAATCCTCTTAATATGCATTTTGAGACAAGTATTTTAACAAGTTTAAAAACGAGGTATAGATGAAGCAGTGGCTATGATGACCTTATGGACGGGATTCCAGCCTTTATGGGAAAAATAGCAGAGAGCTTCCTCTGTCTCTCTTTGGACCATGTCTTTACATAGAGAGCAGGAAGCCATCTATAAGCCAGGAAGGCAAGCCCTTGCCAGAAAGTAGCCATCCTGGCACTTCAGTACCTAGCTTTTGGAGTGCTGAGAAATGGGTTTCTATTGTTTAAGCTTCCTTCTCCATGCCATTTTGTTTTGGCAGGAGGGGCAGATTAAGGCAGAGGCAGAGAGGCAGAGAGGCAGAGAGGCAGAGAGGCAGAGAGGCAGAGAGGCAGAGAGGCAGAGAGGCAGAGAGGCAGAGAGGCAGAGAGGCAGAGAGGCAGAGAGAGGCAGAGAGGCAGAGAGAGGCAGAGAGGCAGAGAGGCAGAGAGGCAGAGAGGCAGAGAGGCAGAGAGGCAGAGAGGCAGAGAGGCAGAGAGGCAGAGAGGCAGAGAGGCAGAGAGGCAGAGAGAGGCAGAGAGAGGCAGAGAGGCAGAGAGAGGCAGAGAGGCAGAGAGAGGCAGAGAGGCAGAGAGAGGCAGAGAGGCAGAGAGAGGCAGAGAGGCAGAGAGGCAGAGAGGCAGAGAGGCAGAGAAGCAGATTAAGGCAGAGGCAGAAAGCTTTGCTCTTTTCTGTGGGGATGAATTGAGGGAGGAAACCAGACCCGAAATGGAGTTCAGATCCAGGGCTTAGATTCTCTTTCTTTAGGAACCAAGGCTGGCCCTACCCCAAGGGCTGAAGGATTTGTCCTGAATCATCCCAATTCAGAAAGCTTGAGCCATCTTTTGTGACATCACAGGTACAGGTACAGGCTCTAGTTGTGGCCTCCAGAGGGTGGGACAGAAAACAGGAGCCCTAGAGTTTGTGGGGAGCTTAATACTCTCTACAGATTCCATTGGAGAAAGCCCCCAGAAAGCACCATCAGATTGTCTGAGCTCACATTGGAGGAAACTGAGTCCTAGAAAATGAATCTCCTCAGGAGGGTTGCAGGAAGATTTGCAGAGCCCGAGATAGAGGCCAAGGTGGCTGCTGCCCTCAGATCAGGTCTTTTGTACAAATCTGAAAGGAGGTCTCCTCCGTCCATCCACCTGCCTTGCTGGGAATGGTGCATTTTGACCTTTGGGTTATAGCAAGCTATTAATTAAATTCCCTTGGGGCAGAAGCTCTAAGATTGAGACATAGATAGCAGACATTTATTTAGTTCAACTTCTCTTGGGGGAAAGCAGGCACTTCTACCACAGATGGAGGAGAGATAAATTCTTGCCCTGTGGAGCCCATCAGGGAAATCTTCCAGGGGAGAGCCCTAGAATGAAGATGAGCCTGTGCTAGAGTTGGGAGCACAGGGCTAGGAATTGTGCTGGCTTAGTTTTACATCAATTTGACACAGGCTAGAATCATCTGGGAAGAAGGAACTTCAGTTGAGATAACATCCCCCCCTTCCCAGATTGTCCTATGGTCCAACTGGTGCATTTTTCTTGATTGATGATCAGTGTGTGTGGGGGGGCAAGCTCACTTTGGGTGATAATAGGACCTGAACAGGCTGGATGTTGTAAGAAAGCAGGCTGAGGAAGACATGAGGAGCAAGCCTACTGGTGAGCATCGCTCCTCCATGGCCTCTGCATCATTTCCTGCCTCCAGGTTCCTGCTTTGAGTTC
Source organism: Mus caroli (assembly GCF_978045245.1). Classification (NCBI taxonomy): domain Eukaryota; kingdom Metazoa; phylum Chordata; class Mammalia; order Rodentia; family Muridae; genus Mus; species Mus caroli. The sequence goes on from NW_028227265.1 coordinate 25,645,926, forward strand.
TTACCCTAACTTCCTTGGATGGTGGTCTACAGGCTTTAAGATGAAATAAACCCTTTTGTCCTCAAGTTGCTTTTGGGGCATACTGTTGTAGCACAGCAATAGAAACCCTGACTATGGCAGGAGTCATAGGGATTTTGAAGAGAAATGGTGGAGAAGAGGAAGAGGGAGATGGATCAAACTGTGAAGTGTTTGCTGTGCAAGTACGAAGCCCTAGTTTTATTCCATCAGAACTAACAGAATAACATTGGCTGCCTGGTGGACCTCTGACATCCCTGCCTTGGGGAGGGAGAGAAAAGAGGGTTCCAGGACTTGCTGTCAGCCTAGCTGTCAATGAGCCCATGGGCAGAGTAGTTCTCGGCCTTCTAGAGCTGTGACCCCTCAGTACAGTTCCTCATGTTGTGGTGACACCCCCCACCCCAATCAAAACTTATTCTTTTTAAAAAAAATTTTTATTATGGTATTTTCTTCATTTACATTTGAAATGCTAGCCCAAAAGTCCCCCATATCCACCCCCCCCCACTCCCCTACCCACCCACTCCCACTTCTTGGTGCTACTTAATAAGCATAGGTTTGCTAATGTTATGAATCATAAGTTAACTAATGTTATGAATTGTAATGAAAATATCTGTGCTTTCCAATGGTCCTAGGGAGACCCTTGTGAAAGGGTTATTTGACATCTAGGTGAGAGCCACCACTCAGGATCATTGAGAGACTCTGTGGCTGGCCTAGCAGAATGAAGATATTCTAAAAGGAAAAAAAGAAACCCAAACAATTGTATTTCTTGCTTTGCCTCTCAGACTATTCAAGCAGTGAACAACAAGTAAGAGTCTCCAGAAATCTCATGCTGAGATCAGCGAATAGAAAGCTTAAAGCTTGGGACATCAAGAAGGGAGACTTTTTGTTTTTGTTTTTGTTTTTTTTTTGTTTGTTTTGTTTTGTTTTGTTCTAGAGAGGAAGTCTAATAATTTGTTAAACCACCCCCAAAGAGACCATGATCACCACACTTTAGGTACTGCTTAGATATGCATAACACTGGCCTATTACTTAAAGCTTAACTTTGCTCCAGAGACCCCAAAATGGACTTGAGGGGGTCAGTGGGTCTCTTTGTCCTTCACTCCAAGGTTCTCACTGGATTAAATCTCACTTTTTCTGTTTCTACTACTAATTTGGCCTTGTCTTAAACTGTCTTAAATTGTCTTAATTTCTTTCAAGTGGCTGAACGTGGCTTGTGGAGGCACAGACTGTGTGCCTAAGTCTGATAACAGCTGTGTCTCAAGAAATTAGGGAGAGAAACAAAAGATGCAAAAGATACCAGAACTTGGCTTCTGGCCTCCTTGTGTGCACACCTGAATACGTGGAGAGTGGTGGTGTATGGGAACGTGGCCACGGTGTGGTGGGAAAGGCAGTGCCTGCCATGACAAACATGGATGCCTTTCTCTTAGGCACTCACAGCCTAAGAGCATGGGAAGATGAACTGGCCAGTGTGCTGGCCTTCCCTGGGGAAGGCCCTGCTGGCATTTGGAAAGCAATTGGTTAATGGTTTGAGTACTCTTTCCCCACCCTCACAAACATCTCTATGACACACTGGGCCATAATTCTCCCTAATAAAATAATATGAAGCTCAATTATGCTCCTATTCCCATGCTCCTGGACTTCATTAAACACAGAGGGATTAAAAACTTGTATAAATTAATCAATGTAGCATAATCCTAAAAATTAGAAGACAAGTCCTTGAGGAAGTAATGTAATACGGGCTTTTTAATTAGCATGGCCCCTGAGATTCATTGCTCTTGCCTGCAAGTCTCCTGTTTATGAATTACTTCATCCTTTGAAGGGGAAGGCCCCACAGACTCTGGGCCTGTCATCAAGAAGTAGGCAATGCTATCCTAATTCCCAGGCTGGTGTCCTCAGAGCCAGAGCAGAACAAAGTGTTGGCCTTGCCTTGCTTTCTTTCCTTCCTTCCCTAAGTAGAACTAACTTTATAAAGCAGATGCAGATAGCAGGAGGCAGAGGGAAAATCCATGGCTTTGATTCGTGGTGTCAGGAGCATAGAGTTTTGACATTATGGAGATCTGGGACCTGAGTCTGAAGCCTACTCTCCTACTCACTGGCTCTGTGAAACCAAGCAAGCCACCTGCCATCTTCATTCACCATGTCCGCATCTTGTCTCTCTCCTTAGCTTACCTGCTCTTTCTAATAGCTCTTAGAGAACTTTCAATATCAAGCGTGAACTTCTACAGGCCTGGTGGCTCTTCCACAAGCCTTCTCATTCTTCCAAATGTGGAACAAATAGCTTCATGTCCTAATATGTGTTAAATCTTCCAGGTCTGGGTGTTTGGATATGGAAATCTACCAAAAGCTTATGTGTTTTAAACAACAACAACAACAACAAACCCAAAAATCCTCTTGTTCATAATGCAATGTTAAAAGGTGGGCTTTGGTCCTGGGGGTTCTAGGCTAATCACTGGATTAGTCCATTAGTGGATTCATGATCTGATGACATTAAAGGGAGGTGCTAGAAACTAGGAGGTGGGCCATGGTTGGAGAAAGAAGGTCACTTGGGTTTGTGTTGTCCTTCCTTGTCCCTCACAGTGTCCAGTCTGCCAAGAGGCAAGCTACTTTGCTCTACATTGTAACCATTCCTGCTGTGATATTTCTGTCTCACCACACAAGGGCACATCAACTGCCTACAGATGGAAACCTTGGAAATAGCCCAAATATATTTCTCCACTTAAAAGTTGTTTTCTCCTCAGCATTTTGTCATGGCAATAAAAAGTGAGCAGGGCACCTGGGCTTGCTATCACATTGCTGTCTCTTGGGGTGTCCCAGGATGCTGCTTCTTTGACTCTCCTCTCTTAGCTGATGCCCTCCTCCTAATAGCAGTGAACGATGATGCCAGCCCTTTTATCCTAACAAAGCTGAATGTAATCCTTGGTCAAACTCAGTCCTTCCAGGGTCACCTTAGCTCTTGTAACTTATTCTGGCTTCACTGCTACACATCAGTTCACTAGAACTTGGCTTTTTCCTGCAACCGGACGCTGACATTTTCCTCATTAATATCTCCTCTATCTTACTGGAGTTTCTGGCAGTGGACCTGGGTGACCTTTTTCTCCTCCTCAGAACCATCTCTGGCCATGGTTCTTGGATACACTTTGGATTTACATTGTATTCTTTGACTATTGGAGTTTCTCAGATTTGTTCTGAATATGTTCCAAGTGTGTGTGTGTGTGTGTGTGCGCGCGCGCGCGCGCGTGTGCGCTTGTCCACTATGACGCGACTCCACTAACTGCTTCTGACTGTTTCTCAGACTCTATCTTCTCTATTCTGCTCCAGACCTTAGTGTCTAAAGGCTTGTCTGGCACTTCACAGGCCCTTTAAATCTGGTGGATCCATACAGTGACCTTCCCAAGGGTGTTTCTTCTTTATATAATATCAATATTCATCCAATCTCTCCCACTTATCTACAGGAACAAAGAATTAGTGTGTAGTTCATCCTATCCTCTAACCTAGCCAACAACATGAGACAAAGCAGATCTGGGGAAACCACTACACTGATTGATGAATGAATGCCTCCATTGGCTTCTTTTCTCCCAAGCATTTGTTGCATTGGATCATGTACAAGAGAAGGCTTGCTCTGAGTCCCTCTTGTCTAATGGTTTTCCCCAAGAACTGAGGCTAACATGAACCCTGATCTCAGAGACACCATCTCATAATTGTCTGGGAAAGATTTTGCATTTCTAAACAGGCTATTTCCATTGTGAGACTTGCTTAGTATTAATAATCTCTTACTGAACAGTGGGCCTCTAGATAAACAACAACAACAACAACAAAATCAAAACCAACCAACCAACCAAACAAACAAACAAAAGACCTGTGTAGTTTACCTTCATCTGTGAAATTCAAGAAAACTCTGTTCTATACTGGGAAATTTCAAAATTCAATTCTCCCTAGATGGAGACAGATTTCTTTGGTGACTAAGGGCAGAGCCACCTCTGAGGTATATTCTCTTGACCCTGCTGCCCTACCTGGCCTTACCCCAGGAGGGATGGGTTTTTGAGAAGGGCATGATGATACCTGCAGGCCCTGGCTGGTTCGTACTATTCTTATCCAGGTTCACTTGCTCTGTGTGTTTTGAAAACACAGGCACATACACCCAACAGCAGGGTTGCTTGCATTTGCTCCTCTTCTCTTACAGGATTTTCTCCTCTTACACCCACAGTTGCTGCCCCCTTACCAGAATCGGTCAACAGTACAGCCCAAGCCTTGCCATTGATTTTGCTTGAAGCGTGGGGGATGGAGTGGGGCACTGGGTCAGCTTTTTTGTCATTGGCAAAATACTTGACAAATCAACTTAAAAAAGAGGAAACATTGATTTGGTTCATGGTTCTGGGCATGTTTGTTTCCTTGTTGCTTTGTCTGCTGCTGTGCCAATAATGCCATCGGCTGGGGACCAAGACTTTATCACTGATATCTAAACCATATAAGAAGGCCAAAGGAATTCTACAGACCTTTGTATTCCTATCAACTCTAATTACTGTGAAGGACCCTAACTTTCAGATGAACTCCAATTTGGACTTCAGGGCCTTCAGGGACAAGGGACCAAAGATACCTTTTACATTCTTTCCTAAATTAAGATTAACTCCATCAATTATGAGATGGATTCCTGGGATAAAGATATCTGGAACTCTGGGAATAGCCCGGAGATGCGATGTGTGTTTTTGTCAGTCTGACCACATCTGGAAACAACTAAAACCAAGCAAACTGGGCATGTTAGTGAGGGATTTACTTGGTTGGATCATCTGCTTTGAGAAGGCTCACTCTAAATCTGGGCCTTCATTGTCAGTCACACCTTCTAGTGACAATGAAAATAACAGAACATGGAAGAAGGGACTTTTGGCTTTGCATGTCTGCCTTTACTCTTGCTGGCGAGTCCATTTATCCCATTGCCAAAACATTCTTTTACGAGTATTAGAACCTGTTTCTTTGGGATACCAAGGAAGAATTGAAGACCATCAGCTCTTTAGGAATTCTCCTGGACTCCAGCACCAGATTGGGCCTGAGACATTCAACCTCCTGGACTGAACAACTGCCATATTTTTGGCTTTTCCACTGAGAGACAGCCATTTTTGGTCTAGCTGTACCACAGTCTGTAATCTGGTCCTTGAAGCTTGGGGTTAGGGGATTAACACACACACACACACACACACACACACACACATACACACACACACACACTTCTGTTCCTTTGGAGAACCCTAAGTAAAACAGGATAAATAGGAGGGAATGATACATGCAAGATCTTCAACTCAACTATTGGCTTTCTATGGCCACCATTATAAATGTGTGTGTGGACGAATATGCAAAAACACACACACACGGTTAGAAATCTGTTCCAGGATGAGTATCCCTTGTATACCAAATTTCTAAACCTTCATTTCTCCATTTCCAGGCCCTTTTATTCTATACACTAATGACCACATGACTATAATTCGGTCCTCAGATCCCAGCCCTGGCTCTGGCAACAGTGGCAGAGCCTAGCCTAATGGCCCAGCATTTATACATTTTTATTTCTTCATAAAAATCTAAAAATGGCAACACAATTACACAAACCCCAATGCCCCAGGGACAGAAAAGCCAGAGACAACTCTTGTTTTGCCTTAAAAAATATGAAGCAGTGTCTCCCAGCTGATCTCAGAAGGTCCAGTTTCAAAACAAAAGTCCCCTGGAGCCTCTCAGTGTGTAGTGTAGACTGGGGGAAGTGAGGTGATTAGTTTGAGCTGGAGAGAGGTTGCCAGTTCTGTCAGCACGTTAGGGATTCTGTAGAGCATACAGGAAAACTATTGAACCGAGTGAACAAAACCATCTACCTTCTCCCTGGGGTCTCTTCTGAATTTCCACGTCCTAGGACCAGGTAACATTTAAGTGCCACAGGAGTTGATGAAGAATTGATCACTGGCCAGGTCTCTGAAGGGGAGGAAAGAGAAGTCCTGGATCTGAATCCTAAGTACCTGAGAGGCTCTTTTGTATAGTTCCCTCATAGATACATGCACTTAAAATGAGAGAGGGTCACCCCGGTTCTGCTCAGGGGTGGAGATGCTGCCCCATACTACTGCTCGCCCAAGGTCACTTGCTTTTCGGGTCAGACACTCTTGCTCTCCTAATGTGTAAGCCACCACCTCCTGCCATAGCTATATCCATAGAGTAGGACTCTTGGTTTTCCTCAAGTTCATGATGATATATCTACTGATGTCTGTTAAATAGAACCATTATAGATCTTGCACTTGTCCCCTTATTCTTGGACAATGTTTTGAGGAGTCTTTGAATTAATGCAGAAACAGAGAGGTTGGCAGTAGCTGACAGATATGTTGAGAGAAAGTCTGGCCTGTGTGTACATGTAACAGTGTGAGCTCTGCTGTGGAGGTCTACATGAGGAGCCTTCACCTACTGCAGCAAGTCCTAGCCCCAGTCCTGTGTCAGCCTCTCCCACCATTTCCAGGGCAACTGGGCACTTGTAGGGATGGGGCCGATTTGTCACTGCCAGTAGCTCTAAACTTGCAATGTTGAGTCTCAGAGCTCTCCTCTTATGTTCTTTTGCTAGGAATCTGGCATTTTATAGACCCCTAGAAAGTATATAGGCTTTGGCCAATAATCTTAGTGAAAGGTTACTTTTGGAGCAATTTCTTCATTTCCAGGACCAACAAATCACAATTATGTCCACACAACATAGATCCTACATGACAACTAGGTGTGGAAACCAAAGAAACTCACACTGCTGCAAATACCCCAAGACCACTCTTTCTTCTAATAGTTGAATTATCTGTCCCAACTTTTCTCTTTCATGTTTAACTCAGAGTGTCAGCATTGCTAGGCCTTGCTGCTTGATACACTGGGAAGTGAATTTGGAGAAGCTGAGGCCTTTTGTAATGATGCAATGTGGGAAAGAGTCAACAAGGGCAACTCAACTCTGCTTCTCAGTTTGTCTCTCTTCAGGAGTCCCGATAGTCCATGCTGGCCAGCAAGGTCACCTGTCATAGTCACCTTTCTATTGTTCTGACAAAACCACCATAATCAATGGAACTTATAAAGGAAAGTGTTTAATTAGGCTAATGGTTTCAGAGTGTTCAGCGTCCATGATGGCAGAACAAAGCCAAGCCAGCAGGAACAGTTGAAAGCTCACATCTTGATCCAAAGGTAGGAGGCACAGAGAGCTAACGAGAAATGATGCCAGTCTTTTGAAACCTCAAAGCTTCAAAACCCCAGTGCCATGCTTACACAAGCAAGGCTGCACCTTCTAACCCTCCCCAAATAGCCACCAAGTGGAGAGACCACGTAATTCAAATATATAAGCCTATGGGGGTCCTTATTATGTAAATCATCATCAGTAGCCAGAAGAATTAAGGAGTTGGGACTTCTGAGCCCATGGAAGCCTGACTTATGGTGCTGGTAAGTTCAGTTCACCAAGTGGGAATATCAGCACTAGCTACAGAGAGTGTCTGTTTGTATTCCTGCCATGGCTCTCATGGATGCCTGTGACCCTTATTAAGAAATGGGACTTGCTATATTGATGAGTTGGGTTGCTAACTGTAGAACACCATGCAGGAGGTTACAATGAGAAATAGAGTTGTGATATCACACAACTATTGCCTCAACTGTCTCCTTGGATTTGGGCTTTAGGAAGTCCTTTATGTAGCTCTGTTTGATGGGTAGGAGACATTTTTCCAGGGTGCTGAAAAATTAGACGTTCTATTACAGTGGTTTGGAGATGTCAGGGGCCACAGCTGCTCATGGGGAGCTCTGGTCAGAGTAACTTTGGGCTGTAACTTCAAACTCTTGGAGATGAGACCCATGTGAATCAGGGGATTTTATTTTGCTGAAAACATAGGCAGTGTACATGGCCCATGACCACCACTCTGACATGTATTTGCTTCCTAAAGGGAAAGAGGAAACTTACACCAAGTGTTTTCACTTCCTTTTCTTACATACAGACTGATTAGGGACTTCCATTCAAGTGTGGCTAGTGTCTTGCCTTCTACCTCAGAGAAAGAATTACAAGATGCTGGGAGAGAGACAGAGGACAGATAGCTGAAAGAGAGAAGAAAGCGAGAGGCACACAGACTCATTTAAGTGTCTTCTTAAGTAGCTTTTGAAGTTACTGTTGCTCAAAGGATATAATTAGCATCCAAGTGAAAAGATTATGCAAAGTTTAAAATTTAAGTTAAAAAAAAAGCTGTGAGCTGGTTTATTTATTTTGCTTATCTCAAGAACTTCTTTTTTTTTTTTTGGGAAAATGTGACTGTAAGGTGGTTTATGAGGTGAGCTATGTGGGCTTGTGGATGAGACAGGAGCACGGATGAAGTTAAACGTAAAGGTCACATACATTTTGGCCTTTAGCATGGTTCGTTAGCTGGTTTACTACTCTGGTCTGAGCCATCACTCTGGAAAAGGAATCTTGTTTCTCTGCAGGCAATCTTCACAGCACTTTTTATTTTTGTCAGCGGAGACGCTTGACTCTCAGCCATTTAGAAATGTGAGTCAGAGGCCGGTGGGAGAGGGGTTCCTTCTTCTTTCCCATGACCCTCTAAGTTTCCTTGTCCCCTTCTTCTGCCCCAGGACTGCCTCTGAGATGCTGCTGTTGAGACCTTGGCCTTCACCAGTGCATCTCCTCTGGGGAAGCAGGTGTTGGGGGCCCTTGGGCATTTCCTGGATGCTGAGGAATGAGGTCATCAGTGGCAAGAGCAGGAATTGCCACTGGAATACTACAAAGGAGGGGGCAGATGTGGCAGTCAATTCTTTCTGATCCACAAGCTTGCATGTTTCTTTTTGAATTATAAACATTCATTCTTTGAATATATTCATTCCTCCCTCCATCCTTTCATTCTTTCTTTCCTCCCATCATCCTTTCTTTTCTGTCTTAGTCACTATTCTATTGCTGTGAAGAGACACCATGACTGAGGCAACGCTTATGAAAGAAAGCATTACATGGGGGCTCTCTCACAGTTTCAGAGCATTAGCCCATTATAGTCATGGTGAGGAGCAGGTGGTATAACGCAGACCCTCTGGGTCCCTTTGTCTGCGTGAAATGGGTCTCTGGTCACAGGTGGGCAAAGGGTCGGCAAATGACAGACAGACCAACACGAGAGATTGTGTAGAATCTGAATGTAATTTGTCAAATTGAGCATCAAACTTTTTATACAGAAGAAAATAGGGAAGTTAAGTGACACATCAGCAAGGTACAAATGAGGTTACCAGATGCTTAATGACTCTTACCCAAAACAGAGGAATGTAAACACAAAGACTGGCAGGAACTGGGCAATAAAATTACTGAGACAAAGTCAGCCCTATCTAAGGTCAGCTATAGTCTTAGAAGCCAGGTATGAGGTCTTTACACTCCTAGGGCAAGGGCTTTCACACCCAAGCCATGATTCTAATTAGGGAGTTCCACTCTAGCTAACCATCTCATGAATAATGCAATACTCTAAAACCACAGCCTGATCTACTTCCTAAACCATTGTAAATTCCTGTATATGGGAGCAACTTGGCTTTTATTCTAAGTGATAGTGTAATACCAGAGGCAATTCTGAATGTCACTGAATAGGCAACATTGAATTCCAAGCCCATGGTCAGCTCAAGGACTTTCTAGGACGTTGGAACACTGGTGAAGGCTTAGCTGTGTCAGAATTCAATCTTAAAAGGCACTTATAATAAGATAATACTAAAAGAGAGCACGTGGATCCATACATCAGACTAACACGGGGATAGAGTATGAGTATATGGGTTAATGAGAACGCCAAAACTCCAGGAGGTGAGTTTCCGTGAAACTCTTTGCCTTGTGAGTGCTTCCAGGCCTCTCGGCCTGCCAAGCAGACTTCACAGGAGTATGCGTGGCAGTGGTGGGGCAGTAGCCAGCAAGCTACATCCTGATCCTCAGACAGAAAGGCAGAACCTGGACATGACATAGGCTTCTGAAACCTCAAAGCCCACTGCCAGTGACACACTTCCTCTAACAAGGCCATACCTGCTCCAACAAAGCCACACCTGTCAATCCTTCCAATCCTTTCAAACACCTCTACTCCCTGGTGATGGTTACTAAGCATTCTAATATGAGCCTATTAGAACCATTCTTATGCAAATTGCAACATTTTTCCTTTCTCTCCCACACTCTGCCTTCTTTCTCTCATCTTCCTTTCTTTTTAATTTTTACCCTTCCTCCTCCAAAAAAATTCATCAAGAATCTCAAATTGGGCCTTTTTGGGGAAGAAACCTTAAGCACAAGAAACTAAACTGAAGATGACTAAACACCCTGTAAAGGCGGTTGCTGTATGTGGCATAGACTGAAGATGGTTTCTAAGAATAGGTGAACTTTATGTTATACCTTGAAGAAAGACATACAAAGTGAGAGGCCAAGAGAATGTCTTACAGGGGGGTGGGGAGTAAGACTTGCATGTATACAGGCAGAGGACAGACTGCACGAATCCTGGACACTCTTCTGTCTTAATCACCAAAGCTGGCTGTGCTGGTGACAGAATGGATGCACTCTGTCTTCTTGCTTTTCCTGCCACTTGTGGCTTCTTGAGACTCTATAGCTCCCACCTGCTTCAGGAACCCTGTCCTCAAGGCACTATGGGTCTTTCCCACCCAGAAAGTACTCATAATCTGCACTTCAGGTTTGTTGAATTACCTGACACTCTTGTCACCAGGGAAAGACATGTTTTTCCCTGATGTCAAGAGCTGAAGGGAAGCAACCTTGCAGTTTAAAAGAGGAATAAAACCCAAGTGGGAGTACATCTTCCTGTATGAGCACCAGGTGGCTAGGGTTTGACACAGTCAAGTCAGTGTAATATGAAGGAGAACTTGACTTCTGAGTGTGGGTGTGTTTAGTCTCAGCAGTTGAGAGGCTGAGGCAGAAGGAAGATGGGTGTGAGACCACACACCTCCCTTTCCTTGAAGCTGGACGTTTTGGGATTCCAGTCCCTCTGGAGTAGGTTGACTATTTCTTCCTGGTTAATCTCAGAGGGTATGCTAACAGAGGCCAAGATGCTAAGGCCCAGGTAAGGGAAAGCATACAAAACAAACCTTGATTTATGAGGTTGGGTCTAGGATTTTGGTGATTGGAAGTATGTTTCAGGCACTCAGGAGGAATGCCAGTTGATTAGATGAAAGCTAGCAGGATCCAAAGACAGCTTCCTTTGATAAGGTTTCTGTCGTCTTCCCTCCCATTTTCAGTCTTCTTTCATTGACATGGCTACCACAGATTTGGACTGACTAGCCACAGGATTTTACTGAAAAGGAACTTGGACTGCGCATGCTTCCAGTGATTTCTAGAAATGTCTCTTCTGGGATCTGATGTGAAACAGTGACTTGGTCCCCTGGCATTAGACTTGTGTTTGCCATGTACGTCACCATGTGCAATTGTCCAACAGCCTTGGTCTGTGTTTATATTCTTTTGAGTGCCCAAGTACAGGCTTGCACACAGCCTGAGTCCTGGCTACAGTCACACTAAACCCCCTTTGTCCAATCTCTTAGTTCTGTACACACCCCTTACTTCCATGGACACAGCCTGGGTGAGAGGCATCCTTTCTTAGAGTTTCTGGAAGGAACCAGTCCTCATGATCCCATGATTTTGGTCTTCTGAATGATGAGAACATTCTCTCTCTCTCTCTCTCTCTCTCTCTCTCTGTGTGTGTGTGTGTGTGTGTGTGAGAGAGAGAGAGAGAGAGAGAGAGAGAGAGAGAGAGTCTCATTTTGTGTTTTTTTTAATACTGTGTCTTAGGGTCATTAAATGTCCAGGACTTGTGTCTCTTGTTTTAAAGAAAATATTGAGGCTGCCACATGACAAAGGTAAGATGTCAAGAGAAACAGCCAGTACCTTATAATAAACTCTACACATGTATGTATTTATACATGTTTGCATATATACATATAGGATTTCAGCTTTATATGTAGGGGAGACATCTCAAGAACCCCAGTAGGGTACTTGAAATTGAGGATGCCTAACCCTATATGGACTCCTTTTTTTCTGCTATATTTACATAATATATACTTTTGATAAGGTTTATATTTTAAATTAGGTAGCCATTATTAATGATTTTAACCAATAATGAAATAATTTAACAGTCTCTTCTAATATAATTATTTTAAAAACTTTAAATATATTTAGACTGTGTTTGGTTACAGTTGGAAGTGGTAACTGAAATTATCGAAGATAAAAAATATGGATGAGGAAGAGGGTGTGTATCATCTCCCAGGGGTGTGTTTCTCAAGGGGACACCAACAAACACAGGATGGATTCAACAGAGAGCTGACTGGCCAGATGTGTACAGCTGGAAGCAACTGAGCTTTACAGGTGTCTGGGCACCCAACTCGTGGTATCATTGTCTTGCCTCCACACTGGATCCACTGGCTTTTATTTTATTTTATTTTATTTTATTTTATTTTATTTTATTTTACTTCTTTTGGAGACAGCATCTTGCTGTGTAGCTCAGCTTCCCAAGTGTCAGGATACAGGTCTGCATCTGTGCATTCAGCTTCCAGCTTCCACTGACCAATCCTTTCTCCCAGTCTGCGGGATCTTCTTTCTTTTTTTTTTTTTCTTTTTTTGGTTTTTCGAGACAGGGTTTCTCTGTGTAGCCCTGGCTGTCCTGGCACTCACTTTGTAGACCAGGCTGGCCTCGAACTCAGAAATCCGCCTGCCTCTGCCTCCCGAGTGCTGGGATTAAAGGCGTGCGCCACCACGCCCGGCTGGGATCTTCTTTCTTTAAAGTGATATCCAGCAGAGAAAAAGGTGGCAAAGATGCCAGGGTCCAGAAACGTTTTTTGGCTTAGGGGCTTGCACTCGTGTGGGTCCAAGGGCATGGGGGACTGAGTCTACTTCTGAGTACAATTCCCTGTGGCTTCTGAACTTAAGCAAACAGACGAGTAATATATCACTTTCCTTCTACTGAGTATCGAGACACCTAGACAAAACCTGCTCTTGAAGAACTACCGGTGGCTTAGTTTCCAGCTCTGCAGGTGAGCATCTGGGCTTCATCTGCTCTGTGCTCGATTGCCCTCCCTGACTGTGACCACTTGTTGGGTTGGTTGGAGGCTGGATGGTCTAGTGAGGTTTCATTTTGTGATTTTTTTTTATAGCTGTGTCTTAGGGTCATTAAATGACCAGGACTCGTGTCTCTTGTTTTATAAAGAGATATTGAGGCTGCTACATGACAAAGGTCAGAAGTCAAGAGAAAGCCACCAGGTTCTTAAAACCCAGCCCCGAATAGGCTCAAATCTTCAACTGCATTCTGATGACTAAACCAAGTCACAAGAGTGGGTTGAATCCAGGAGTGGGGAAGAAAGCCTCCCCCTGCAAACACCAAGGAGATCGAGGTAATACGGCTATCAGTAGACCAGAGAACTGGGTCATCTTTGCTAATAGTGTATTCCATGTCTCGGTGGGAAAGCTTATCCTGCCTAGCAGGCATCTTGCTACACAGAGTCAGAATGGAATCCAGCATTTTTTTGTTGCCTCTCATGGCAAAACTGGACCTTTAAGATGTCATTCTAAAAACACCTCGTGCACCAAAGGTTTATTCTAACACTCAGCCCAAGGCCAGGCATGGAGACCCACACAGGGGATGAGGAAGCCCTGGCAGGTAAGAACTTTGGAAGAGGTTAGGTCTGGCTCTGAATCCTTGCACTTAACAGGTGATGGGCTTTGTGGGCAACTGTCTGTCTCTTGATGAGAAAGTTTTGTATTTCTTTCTTTCTTTTTTTTTAAAATCAATAAAATGCAGATGATAAGGTCTGTCTCACAGGGAAGCCGTGAGACCTGAGCTGTGTACCGTAAGTTAAAGTGCTTAGCAAGCACCTGCTCTACTGCAACAGCCACTAAATGGTAGCTATTATTATCAATAATAAATGCAGGCTGAAGGAATGCAGAAATGAATGAATGTCTTTGCAACTTTCAGCCAAATGGGCGACTTCCTTTCTCCCTCCCTTCCTCCCATCCTGGCTCAGGTAATAATATATACACAAGGGTCAAGCTAACCCATCCACCATTTGTAGCCCACCCCCACCTAAGAGATCACAGCTACGAAGCTCCCTGGTCCTGGGATGGATTAAAAGCACCCCATTCTGCTTTGCCACAAAACTTCTTCACAAGCGTGTGCCCCTCCCCCGCAAACCCCAACTCCTCCTGCGCTCTGCATGTGCCCAGGAAAATGGAGGTGCACCTGTGCTAGCAGCCTGCAGAGAGGCATTTTCTTCCCCTCTGTTGCCTGGGCGATTCTGACTACACACCTGCAAAAGAGCCTTCTTTTCCTCCCCATCTCCAAATCAAAGTGAGTCTTCACTCTCCAAGCTGCCTGCAGAGGGAGTACACACAGGGAGGACTTGAAGAGAGCAGAACAATTAGCCTCAGATAGGGGAGCTGGCCCCTCTCTGAGGCTGAAGCTGATTTTAGCTCTGCCTCTCAGGCAGACAGGCCTGGCTTTGGGGGTCTGGGCCCAGCCTGATGAATTAAGGACAACAGAAGTCTGTTGGCTTAGGAGAGGTTCTCCTTATAAGGGGCTGAGCAGGGCTTTGTTTTTCCATTTCTCTGTAAATGACAGGGTTCCCCAACACACCTACACTGCCTGCCTCTGTTCAGCTGTTCTTAGTCAAACAACCCAGTGTAACCAACAATACCAATAAACTCTGCCCACCCTATGCTTTTAGTGGGAAACAAAAAAAACGTGTTCTGGAATCCAAAACTGCATGTCAATCTGATGATTAGGAACTGTGGATGAAGAAGGAATTTGGAGCAGGGGCAGGATTCCAGATGCTTCCAGGAAGAGATAAAAGGTTTCTTCAAAGGTCTGGGTCAGTTGCGGGTGTGCAGTCAGGAGATCCTGGGGTAGGGTTGGAGGAGTGGCGTTGTCTAGCAGGCTGCAGGTGAGTTTTGCTTTTTATGCAAGAGGGACCCTTTCTGGAGGCAAATGGGCTCCAGGCTGCCACTATCTGTTGGAAAAAATAGCTCTGGATTTGGATCTAAGGAAGACTATAAACGAGGAGCTCAGAGACTTGTTTTCCAGCCTTGTGGGAGTCCCGGTAGTTTTAAATGAAGGGCAGATGCAGCCTTGGGCTAAAATCTACCTCCCTCGGTCCTGCAGTAACCTTATTAAAGAATAAAAATAAAGGCAGGAGTTTTATGACGACGAAGAAGAAAAGGCAGGGCCAGGCAGCTTCTCCAGCAAGGGGTGGGAGTGGGCTCTGGGATGTGCGGGAAGGATATGGGTTGGGTCTTTCTGTCTAAGGTGCAGAGATGAGGGGAGGGGCTGTGGACAGATCCAGAGGCCATGGGCTGACTGTCCAGGCTGGGTTTTGGGGACAAGAGGCAGGGTTGTCCTTCTGAGGGCTGGTCTCTTGGCCAGGCCAATTGCCTTCTTTGTTTCCTAAGGGAAAACAACACCGGCACCTGGGAGAGGCCTACACCAATTTGCTGGTCCCCTAAAGGAAAGCTACCTGCTGTTTGTAGTGTGGGCTCTTTAGCGTTAGAGTTTTGTGAAAAACCCCAGATTGAGTCAAAACCATGTCGACACTCTCGGCTCTTGGAACAGTGCACACCACTCCACTCTGTACGTCCTGTCCTTTTGTAATGGGGCTGCCCCCACTGCTTTGGATTTCGGTCCTGAGAAAGAACAGAGCTGAAGTGTTTGGACACTGGCCTGCAGTACAGATGGCCTGGAGCTGCGGGCCAGGGGATAGGGTGAGACCAAGGGCAGAACAAGAGTGAGGAAGAGCCTCATGACTAGAAAGACTCATGGAGCCTCCAGATCATTGGGAGTGGGTGTACAGGACCAGGCTTGAGGCTGGGGAGGGATGGGGGCCAGTGAAGAGCTGTTGCTGCTGGATTCTGGGCTGGGAAAGTGAGGCAGGGCACAGGAGGAAGACTCTTCCTTGATGGACACAGATTATTCCAGGCTGCTGAGATGGGCTTCATGAGGTAAGAGTAGGGGCCAAGTAGAGGCCTTCAGCCAGGCTGGAGGAACATGAAGACAAAGGGCCTTTATTCCGGTGTGTAGTGGAGTGTGTTGGCAACTTTTCCTTGTCTTTGGATACAGTCCTCCCCATCCTCCCTCTCTGACTCCAGTCTTCCTGGTTGTATCCTCTTTTGCTTGGTCTGCATAAATCACAAACCTTACTGTGCTTCTGTCCTACCCTTGGGTTTTCCCCAGGGCTCCCAGCTACTCCAGAATAGCATCCAAACCCTTTACTGACTTCTGCAAAGCTGTCTGCAATCTTGAACTTGCTCTCTTTTTCTTCTCTCCATCCTGGGACAAATGACTACTTATTCTCTGTACTATTGGTTTATCTGCTCCAATCCTCAGCCTCTCTTCAAGGTAGACAAGGGATTGACTTACAATTCCCATCTTTCAAATGGCTTCAATTCTCTCAGGACCCTGTGCTTTTGTCTGAGGTCTTGCTCTGCCCTTTGCAGAATATGAACCTGCTTGTGTGTTAGGACAGCTGAGCAAGGGTGGGAGACCCCTTGGAGCCACTCTCTGTCTGTGACTGGCAGGAATGGAGAACAAATATCCACTTTCCAGGGACCTGTGATACAGCTGACATGCTCTAAATCTCCCAGGGGTCCCTTGGAGATTGTGTTTTTGGATCCTCTACATTGATCCATACCTCAACCCTCTCAGGCTTCTGAAACCATTTCTGCAGTATTCACTGACACTCACTGCTCATCTCATGACTGAAAGACAGAACACCTTCACTGTTTCTTCTACCCAGAGCTCCATGCCAGCCTAGAGACCCACTGCTAAGATTTGTGCTTCAGAGCCTTAGATCTGGATTTTGCTGACCTGTAGGCAAACCACTGGGACTCACCAGGGACAGTCCTTTAGAGCCAGTGCTCTCTGTACTGGAATCCTGGAGTCTCTTGTTTCTTGTACCTAAGGCTTCCTTATACGGGCACAGCATGAAGTCAGCAGTCTGGTGTTCAGGAACCCACACAGGGGTACTGGTTAGCTGGGTTGAAAGGTGAAAATTAGCATCTTCTGCATTTGACAGACTCCTCCCTGAGTCAAGGTGCTTAACTGATTTAAAATAAGCAAGCAAGCAAGCAAGCAAGCAAGCAAGCAAGCAAGCAAGCAAGCAAGCAAGCAGGCAAGCAGGCAGGCAGGCAGGCAGGCAGACAGGCAGGCAGGCAGGCAGGCAGGCAGGCAGGCAGGCAGGCAGGCAAGCAAGCAGGCAAGGAAGCAGGCAAGCAAGCAGGCAGGCAGGCAGGCAGGCAGGCAGGCAGGCAGGCAGGCAGGCAGGCAAGCAGGCAAGCAGGCAGGCAGGCAGGCAAGCAAGCAGGCAAGGAAGCAGGCAAGCAAGCAAGCAGGCAGGCAGGCAGGCAGGCAGGCAGGCAGGCAGGCAGGCAGGCAAGCAGGCAAGCAGGCAGGCAGGCAGACAGGCAGGCAGGCAGGCAGGCAGGCAAGCAAGCAGGCAAGGAAGCAGACAAGCAAGCAGGCAAGCAGGCAGGCAGGCAGGCAAGCAGGCAGGCAGGCAGGCAGGCAGGCAGGCAGGCAGGCAGGCAGGCAGGCAGGCAGGCAAGCAAGCAGGCAAGGAAGCAGGCAAGGAAGCAGGCAGGCAGGCAGGCAGGCAGGCAGGCAGGCAAGCAAACACTTTCTTGTCTTTGCTTAGTGTTGCCAGATTCTCAAAGCACTTCTGTATGTAGCTTGGATTGGCTAAAATTCTCCAAGGAGTAGTAGGTGATCTCACAGGACAGAGACCTAGCCAAAGATGGTAGCCATAAACCAGTACAGTCAGACAGGTAGCTAAATGGCACAGAGCACAAAGCTACCAAAAAAAAAAAAAAATCGAGCTGGTACTTGTTTGTCTCCAGAACTTTCTTTTTCTCTCCTTACCAGCTACTGAGGTATGGATTGTGTGTGTATAGATGGGATCTGCTTTTGGACTGTCCCCCTGAATACATCATTCCATTCTCAAACAGACATCTGCATTGGTGCGTACAGCTCCATGTTCAGCAGAGGCAGACATCAGAGGTTCGGAGAAATCTAGGCACAGGTATGGGTCAGTCTGACTTGGATTCTGGTACTCTTTCTCTTCAGCACGCCCATTTCCATGCCTTCAGCTTTCCCCAAGTTTATGCTCCAGAGCAGACAGCTTGGAGAGAGGAGTAGCTGAGGGATCTTTGTGACAAAGATGGAGTGGCTGGCGCTGATCACAGCCTTGAGCATCATCAGTGTCTAAGGAGCTCAGGGCTCCAAGCATAGATGCTGATGGTAGGTGTACCAGCAGTGCTGAGACAGCTGTCTGATGCTGGCTGGACCACATGAATATTTATACCTGAGGCTTAGGAGGACTTTGCAAAGGGGGGAGGGGTGCAGAATAAAGGAAAGGGAGAAGGTGTTTCTGTGTGTGTGTGTGTGTTTCAGTGTCTATCTCTGTGTGTACGAATTCACATGTTTGCATAAATGTGTAGGCAGGTATGTGTAGTTCTGTGCATGTCCAGGTGCTCTTACTGGACCTGGAATCCTAAGTTTAAGCCAGACTGGCCAGGGAGCAAGCAAGCACCACTCCTCTGTCTCCATCTCAGTGAGGGGATTTCATGTGCATGATGCTATCTATGCCTAGCTTTTGTCATGGTGCTGAGGATAGACTCCTGTTCCTCATGCGTGTACTGCAAGCATGTTAAGTGTTAATACTGATTGTCAACTTGAGGGGATCTTGAATCACCTAGGAGATTTGGGTGCATCCGTGAGGCAGTGCCCCTATTGGGTTAATGGCGGTAGGAAGGCCTACTGTCAGTGTGACAGACACTCTTCCATCAGCTATGATTTAGACTGAATAAAAAGAAGAAAGTGAGGTGGGCACCAGCATTCATCTACGTCTGCCTCCTGAGTGTGGGTACAACGTGATCAGATGCATCAGGTTCCTCCCACAGTGACTCTGCTGCCTTGATGGACCCAACTCTCAAACTGAGTCAAAGGAAGACCCTTCCTCCTTAAGTTGCTCTGGTAAGGCATTTTAAGACAGCAAGAAGAAAAGCAACCGATAATTCCACCAGTCACCAAGTCCTCAGTCTACCCGGGAGCTGGATGGAGCCTCTTCTGCTCCCACTCCTGTTATTCTTAGCCCTCAGTCCTTGATTGGATGGTGACTGATGGTGACTTTCTTGCTGTATCTCCATACTAGCCTCAGAGTGGCTGCTTTCAAAGTATTTTCTTTATTTACATTTCAAATGTTATCCCCTTTCCTGGTTTCCCCCTTCCCTGAAAACCCCTATGCCATCCTCCCTCTCCCTGCTTCTATAAGGGTATTCCTCCACCCACCTACTCACTCCTACCTCCCTGCCCTTGATTCCCCTACACTGGGGCATCTATCGAACCTTCATAGAACCAAGAACCTCTCTTCCTGTTGATGCCTGACAAGGCCATCCTCTGCTACATATGCAGCTGGAGCCATGTGTACTCCTTGGTTGGTGGCTTAGTCCCTGGGAGTTCTGGAGGTCTGGTTGGTTGATATTGTTGTTCTTCCTATGGGGTTGCAAACTCTTTCAGCTCCTTCAGTCCTTTCTCTAATTTCTCTGTTGGAGACCCCTTCAGTCCTTTCTCTAACTCCTCCATTGGAGACCCCATGCTCAGTCCAATGGTTGGCTGCAGCTCACAGGTAGACTGAGGACTTGGTGACTGGTGGAATTATCGGTTGCTTTTCTTCTTGCTGTCTTAAAATACCCTACCAGAACAACTGTATTTGTCAGGCTCTGACTCTTTTAATGGTGTCTGGTAATAATAGTGTTGACTCCTATACTCTGTGCAGGCAAGCTTGTTACAAAAAGAATCTGAGTTCTAATTCCCAGTGTTTGCTAATTACTATGCTGTAAATGTTCCTCCTTTGGTTGATATCAAGTGACCAATGGTTTTGGAAACATTTGTGAACATGGAACACTGAGTGCCTCTCTTTGGGTGGTCCCAGGTGGTCTTACTGTACTATGTACCTCCATGGTCAAGTGCTTTGCTCCGCAATATGGATTTCCTCTTTGTCTATAACCTCTCCTGCTCGACATGTGCTCTCTTAGCTCATTCTACCTAAGTTTTCTCTACCCCTGAGTCTTACTTCTTGTCTCCTCTGCCCAGAATGAATCCATTCACAGGCCTCTATTACTTTGACAGACCAAAGTACTCCCTTTGACCTTCTCTTCCTAACAGGTTGCTAGTCATCCCTTCCAAGAATCCATTTCAGAGGCCCAGACACCATCTGTAAATTCTAGCTTTTACCGCGTGACCTGGAAGTTCCCAGACATACCCAAGGAGAAGCAGTCATGTACTGGGTTTTGGTATGGCTACTGGAGGAGTCATACTGTTGGAGGAGCACCCCCAACCCCGAACCCTCCCCTCAGGGCCCAAGGACTTGGCTGTGTATTCGGGAAATCAGAAGCTGGAAGTCACAGGACTGCAAGTTCAGCCCTTGATGCTAATGAGCCCCCACCCGGAGTCTCTACATAGCCAACTAGTTTCTCACCCTTCCCACCCCGTTGTTAGAGAAGGCCATCTGTTGGCATCAGCAGACTGTGTGTTAACTAGTAGCAAACAAGGGGATAATCTCAGAGCAACTTATGAGGTCAGAAGTACTTTGCTGTTGAGGGTTCAGCTCTGCAGGGCAAGAAAAGGTCTTTCCCAGCTACTTTTCCCATCTGGACACAAAGGAGTAGAATGTCCTCCCAGATTCTGTTTGCAATCTGTCATCCTGACTCTAAAGGTCACTACCTCCCGATTGCCACAACAAAAAATACAGCCTGGTGCTAAAGAATCTGAAACATGGAAACAGAACAAGCTCCACACTAGTTCATTATCAAAGTTAAAGTGCTCAGTAATACCCAGCATGGTTCCCCTATACCCACCCAATGCATCACCCACTGCTCCTCTTATTCTCCCAGTGGGGTAGTCACTGCTCCTCCTATACTCCTAATGAGTAGTCACTGGCCAGCCTTGGTACTGGATAGTACTTTGGCACAGTTAGAACAAACAAAAGACAACTGTTTATGTTAAAAGGTGCTATAAAATTTGTACAAATGCTGAAGTGAGTGTTCTATATGAATAGATCTTACAGAACTAGGGATTGAACCTAGGTCCTCACACATACTGGGCAAGGGCTCTCCTCAGCCACCAGCCTTTTTCCCAACTCTTTCATTTTGTGACAAGGTCTCATTAAGTTTCCAGGACCAGCCTTGAACTCACAATCCTCCTGTCTCAGGAGCTGGTTAAAGGCCACCTCAATTTGAGGTAGAATGGGTAGAAAGGGGATTATGGTGATTTGAATAGGTATGACTCACACAGACTCATATGTTTGAATACTTGACCCATAAGGAGTAGCACTATTAGGAGGTGTGGCCTTGTTGGAGGAAGTCTATCACTGTGGAGGCAGGCTTTGAGGTTATATAGTTATATATGTTCAATCTAAGCCAAGTGCTATGCTCGGTCTCTTTTTGCTGCCTGCAGATAAAGATGTAGAAGCTCCTATTCCAGCACCATGTCTACCTGCATGCCATCATGACGATACTGAAACTGAAACTGTAAGCCAGCCCCAATTAAGTGTTTGTCCTGATAAGAGTTGCCTTGGTCATGGTGCCTCTTCACAGCACTGAGACCCTAACTAAGTCAGGGATGTTCCATTCCCTTTTATGCATTTTCTGTATTTGTGGATCTGTCAGATGTTTATGGTAGTTTTGATGAGAATCAGGCAGAACTGAAAAGAAGACTTGACCATCATTCACAAATATCACACTGGGGCTCTGCTGTTAATACCTCTAGCGTATGCACTCACACACCAAACCCAGGCAACACACATACTCTGCTGGTAATCTGAATGTGAAATAACCCCCTCACATTCACATGTTTCAGTACTTGGTCCCTGGCTGGTGACACTGTTTTGGGAGGTTGGAGAACTTTTAGGAGGTAGGAAGTGGTGGGAGCCTTGCTGGAGGTGCAGCTGACCGTGATGGCACTCTAGGGGTATATTTTCCTTGGCTCCATCCCATCATGTGCTCTCTCTACTTCCTGACTATACTGATGCAATGTCACCTGCTGTCTCACAGTCCTACCTACCTGGTTTGAGGCCCCTGCTGCTTCCACATCTTGTCTGACTCAGTGGACTGGAGTCCCCTGAAACTGTGAGCCAAGAGAAATCCTTTTTACCTTAGGTTGCTTCTGTTAGGTAGATGGTGGCCTTTGCAGGCCTGGAGATTAGCCTCACCTTTATGGCTTGCCTCTATGGCTGCCTTATCTTGGGATAATGAGAGCCCTTTCAATGGGTAGAAGAGTGAATCACAGGAGTAGGCACTGTCCTAACAGGTAGCTGTCCCTTGTCACTCTTTTTTGGGCCGGGGGTTGGCTTTTTGTTTTTGAGACAAAGTCTAATGGCAACCTTGAATTGAACCTCCTGTCTCTACTCCCAAGAGCTGGGGTCAGAGGTGTGCCCCATTTCTTATAGCCTTTAACTGTCCTCTGTCTTCCTGGAATTTCATCCCTTCTCTCGCTGGTTTTTCCATCTAGGGACTTTGCCTGAGTTCAACAGCACACTATTGGTTCCGAGAACATGGCCAGAGGTGAACACCCAGCAAGGTTCAGTCCAACTCTGTCATTTTGTGGAAACCAGGCCTCAGAGGGGTTAAGCAAGTCACCTAATGTCACACAGCTTCTAGGTGGTAGGCATAGTATTTATCCTCAGCCCCCAAGCTCTCTATTTTCATCAGGTCATTTGGCTTGGTAATAATTTAGAATTTTGTCTTGTCAAGAGGACAGTCTAGGGGCAGAGATGTCTTCCCTAAGGGGAAAAAGGCTCCACTAGGCTTTCTTTAATTTGTTATCAGAGGCCACACACTCTAGCTCTGGGAAAGAGAAGGGCTGATCCATCTGGGCTCGGGTACTCAGCTCAAACATCCCGCTGCCCTCCACTTGTAAGCATTTTCCCTGGTCACAAACATTAAGGCCAACAAAAGTTGCTTGAATCACTTGTGAACCTCAAGTCGTTGAGCTGCAAAAACAGGCAGAGTAAGACCCGCTTGCTGGGTGCATTTGAGAATGAGGTCCACTGATACTTCACCCCTGGCTGGCATCATACCTCAGAGCCACCACTTGATGGGCAGAGCTGATCCTGTTTTTCTGGAAACCACTGTCTTATGTCTGCTGGAGTTCCATGGCAAGGCAAGAAGACAATGCCTGTGATTTTTCTCTTAGGGTCACTGTCGTTACCATCTGGCCATTTTCAATGTTCCTAAGATATATGTGGAAACAGCTTATGTCTTTAATTCCAGCACTGGGGAAGGATGCTTTAGGAGGATTGAGAGTTCAAGGTTAGCCTGGGATAGGGAGACTATGTTTCAAACGATGAAGAAAAATTCTGTATATGGGTGTGTATACCTATACCTACCTATACCTACCTATACCTGTACCTATACCCATACCTGTACCCATATCTATACCCATGCACATACATACATACATACACACAAACATACACACACACACACACACACACACACACACACACACACACACACACACAATTCAAATAAAACTCATGGTTCTGGGAACCTGGGAATCCTGGATTTGAGCCCCAGATCCATCACTTACTGACTGTCTGACCTTATACACGTACTCTGAATTCAGATGGTTTAATTTTTCATCTGTAAAATCCACCTTCAGTAGCATCTATCTTGTCACATAGATAAAGCAACAGACATAAACAACTTGGCCAGACCCTGCATGCTCTTAGCTTCTGTTTGTCCCCCTCTACCTTTCCCTTTTCGTTTTCTCTTTCTTCCCTCCTTTTTCCATCCCTAGCTTACTTCCCCCCTTTACTCCTTTCTTCTCTTCCTCTCTTTGAACATAGCCTCATTTAGTATGCCAATGATTGCTCAGCAATCCTCCTGCCTCAGCCTCTTAAGTATTGGTTACAGGCATGCCTCTGTCATCATGCTTGGCTTTGTATTTGTTGAGTATTCTCCACCAGTCTCTTGCTCTTTCTGGGACAGTGGGACAGTCTCTTAGTTGCTCACCAACTCTTTCCTACAGTCTCAGGGCAAGTCGATGACTGGATCTTTCTGGCCCGTTGAAGCCTCTGGCTTGAACTCTGATCTTCCTGGGGCTGGTTAAATGTAGGAAGTGTGTCTCTTTGGGCTGTTGCTCTCAGGACCACAGAGACATTTGTTGCCTTCCCTCTGCGCAGAGACTACTGTGATGGTAGAATCCCTAGTTGATTGTACTGTGTGAATGGCAAGCCCACTGTGGGGCAAGCTGCTAAGAGTGAGGGTCAACTCTTGCAGCCTCAGAATTATCCAATCCTGACTGGCACTCATAGGGCAACCTTGGGTGGCAAGACCACAGGTGGTGACACATGGCCGTTTGCTTTGGCAGGTGAGTAGGGAGACGAGAGGCAGAGGAGTTCATGATCCCTCACACAGGAAGCCATTAGTGCTCACAGATCCTCTGCTTTCTTCCTATGGCTGGAAGACCTGGGTTGTCTTGGGATAATTGCACAGATGTGGGGCCAGGCTGCAGCTGTGCATTTTCTCAGGGAGATCAATGTTCCTTTGCTTGCGCACCCCCTGCCCTAATGTGTCTCTCTGCAATGTGTGAGCCAGGCATGCTTCCTGCTGCATGAAATTCCAAGTGACGTTCCCATGAGGTTCATGAGGATTTACAATTGCCTTTCTTGGAGATAGTCCTCCTGAAAAATGTCCCTTTGTGCTTCCGCCAAATCCCCCAGCAGGCTTCCTGTGTGGGCTCTGCTGTGAAGGATCATCCTTGGACACCTTCCCTGCTTCAAGGATCCTAGGAGGAAGACGGGAAGCTCGAGAATCCTGGACTGAGTTGATGTTTTGACTCGCACTCATTTAAGGTGGTAAGGTGTAAGTTATGGATAGGTGTTTTCTGGTATCAAAATAGCACGGTTTTAGGGCAGCTGAGTGGCAAGATGGCAGTGACTAACATCAGAACTGTGACGTGGGATGGAAGAGACCTGGCCGAGGGAAGAGTGATGACCACTAGCTCTCACTTCCTGTAGGAGGTGACAGAGGGGTTTTGATTTCAGACAGCTGTGGTTCAAAACCTTCTTCTGCCACTTGGCTGCTTGCTGTGTGATCCCTGAGGTTTGTTTTCAGTGTCTAGGTCCAAGAAAGCATACTGCTGGCTTTCTATTCTTGAGACATGCAAATGTTTACACAGGGCTTTAATTGAATGTCCAAAGTGCTCCTTAGTCAGAATGCCTTGTCCTTTGCCCCCTCAATGACATCACCACCAACTCTGAGAGTCATCTTTTCTTAGTCTCACTGGTAGGTTGAGAGTAAAATGAGCTGAGTTAAACATGAATGTACTGAGTTCCTGGTAGTTGTAGGCCCTGGCTCTGGTACTGTAGAGAGACAAATGGATGTAACTGATGGTAATGTAGAGAAGGTATCTGGTCAGGAGACAGTGTTTCCATCTCTGGGACTCAGGCTCCATGCATGACACAAGGGCAGGCCTATCACATTTTCCTCAATACATACTAGGAGAACTAAATGAAATTCTCAAATGGCACAGCCTTAATTATTGATGAGTCAATATGTCATGAGTTTCCACTATGATTATATTGTGTTAGAGTTCACTTTGTGTGTGTGTGTGTGTGTGTGTGTGTGTTCATTTGCACATGTGCGTGAGGGCAGCCAAATTGGATTTGGGTGTAATCTAGCCTTCTCCACCTTATCTTTCTGAGATAAAGTCTCCGACGGAACTTGGTGCTCACGTGTCAGCAAGCCTAGCTGTCCAGTAGGCTCCAGGTATCCTCCTGTCTCTGTCTCCCTGGCACTAGGATGGCAGACATGTGCTACCACACACCTATCTTAGATGTGGGTACTGAGGGGTTGAGCTTCTGTCTTCATGCCTGGGTGACAAGCACTTTAATGAGTGAGACGCATGGTTTTCCATGGGATGACTGGACTGAAGAAGACATTTGAACAGAGTCAGTCAGTCTTGGGAGGACTGGAAAGCTTTCCATACAAATCTCTCTGATTTTTATTATGGGCTGTTGGCCTCACCCAGAAGTTGTTCTTCACCAAGAGCCAGGACTTCACATTCCCATCTGGAGGAGGGAGGGGGATGTACCCTCTTAGAGAAATCCTAGCCTGGTCCTGAGGCCTAGGGCCAGAGGATTATCATCAGTTTGGTAGCAGCAGAGACTTGGAGGGAGGCAGGAGGTAGGAGTGGGATGGGCAGGGAGGCAGCTTAGTCTCATGAGGGAAGAGGTTCCAATGGTTAGATACCTGTAAGCCTCTCTGTACCCTGGAGAATCTGGAAACCATTTGCTTTTGAAAACACCACTGACTTTTGTGATATCCAAGCCCAGATGGGCCTATAAGCTTCCTGAGTTTTTTTTTTTTTTTTTTTTTTGTGAGACTAAAATAAAGTCATATGGTCATCTAGCTTTATGGCTTTAGCTTCAAACATGATCTGGTTACCAGTATGGTTTGAATGTGAAATGTCTCCCATGGGTTCACATTTTGAGCATGAATTCTCCAATTTGTGGCGCTGCTTCTAAGGCTGCTGGGCCTTTGGGAGATGCAGCCTGGCTGGTGGAAGTGGCCCACGGTGACAGCCTGGTCCTTGATTCTGGTCTGTTTGGTTTTCTGACCCATCATGATATGAACACACATTGCTGAGTGTTCCCATGGCCACAAAGTCTGCCATGCCTGCTTCACATGATGAATCAAAATCCTTCTCAAAGTGGGCAAAGGAACCCATTCCTCCCTTGTTTCTTCCCTGTGCTCTGTCCTTATGAACCAAGAGCTTTCTGGCATAGTGGGGAGAGTTACAACCTTCTGGTTAGAGCTTCCAGGGCAGTCAAGCTGGATAGGACATGAATCGCTCCAGCCCCCCTTTTCCTGGGTATCAGGAAGATGCTCAGATTGGCTGAAGAGTGTTGAAAGTCATCCAGTTTCTGCTGTATGAACCCATTAAGCAGGCTGTACTCGGAAGTAATATGGGGGTGGGAGGTAGGGGTGGGGAGGGGGACAAAGTCAGTGCTACTGGAGAATCACCAAAGAGAGATACAGAAAGAGTAAGATACATTATTGGTGACATGGGAAGGTAGAAAAAGGGTTTCTGAGACTGCTGGAGGCCTGACTGATGGAGGTGTGTGACATGGTCTATAAAAAGAAGTTCAAAAGCCCTCACTGTAGAAAGGGCACATGGCTGGTTTGGCAGAGGGGACAATAATTGAGGACTGGGAAATTCTGGTGGGCAGAGTGGGTATGCATGGGAAGGGGTCACACCTGAGGCTGGGGAATAGTGTGGAGCAGACTGAAAGGCCAGAGACCCCAGGCAGAGGCAGACATTCCACCCCACATTTGGGGAAGGCCTTTTTGATCACACTCTGTGATAGGAACTATATTCCTCTGAGGAAGGGGGCTTATTCCATCTCTAGCTGTGCCTCGAAGACAGGCTGAGCACGAGACTCAGTTGGTAAAGTGCAGACTGTGCAAACATGTGCGCTAAGTCTGATACCCAGCATCCATGATAAAGCCAAATTGTATTAGGGTTTACCAGTAACCCCAGGGCTGGAAGGGGAAGACAAAAGGATTCCTAGGGTTTCTAGGCTAGCTGCTTTAGCTGCCTGGGCAAGATCTAGGTTCAGTGAGAGACCTTGTCTAAACAAATTAGATGGAAAACTCCTGAGATTGACCATTGCTACTCCCCAATACCCCCAAACAAAACAATGATGAGCCTGGGCCATACTTAGTCTTTCAATTCCTACTTTTAAGGTTCTTGATGGCATGATGGATATTTACTGCATTCCTATCATAGTGATCAAGTGATCACAGGTTACACATGTATTTAGGATCCCTGGAACATTCTATAATGACCCAGGTCGGTCTACACTGGAATAACATCTTAATAAATCTTCAATTTATCTAAGGTCCAAGAGTTTGGAGCTTGAGTCCTGATTTTGAACCCTATCTCAGATGCCTAGCAGCTTCTTGACCCTGGCAAGTGGCCTTCTTTCTCCAGTTCAGTCCCTCAGCCTGACACTGGGAACAACTGGAAGCATAAATATACATACAGATCTCTCTCTCTGGGTAAGAGGGATCTGTTCTCACAGAGTAGAGAGAATGTTCTGGAAGCATTTTTAGACAGTGTTGCCATTGAGAAGCCTTCAGAGCTTCTGACTCCTGGAATCGCCCAACCCCTCCTCCTTGAGGGAGTCTCAGGTGTGCTTGCTGGTTTGAACAGGACACTTCGGAAAGACGTCTATTGCTCCCCAGCTACCCACTCCCCAACACTTGATGTTGTTTTTTTAGGACTGCATGTGGTCCAGGGTTTCGAACCATACATTCCAGAGACTTGGAGTCTACACAGAACACATGGTATATAGACTACTTTGGCTTGCTTTCAGGTAACACACATGGTTGGATAGCACTGTCTTTCTTCTCTAGCCTGTGTTTAGAAGTCATTGGGGGCCTCTCTCTCTGAGTCTTTGACTCTGTGATTCTGTAAGCTCTGAATGTCTGTGGGGTCTGTCTGTCTGCTCACCTACAGCGAGAGGAGGAAGGGTCATTAGGAATCACATACCCATAGCTCTCTTTCCAGAGAAGAGGGTAGAAGGGGGCTCAGAGATGGGGGTGGCTTGTTTAAAGTCACAGAGCCAGAGCAAACTGGTAGCAGAACAGGTTCATGGTCCTCTATGTGCTCCTTATAAAGTTAAAGTCACACATGTAACCCCGAAAGCCCAGAATTAGGAGATTCACTTGGCTTGGCCTACCACATCTCTGCAAATTCCAGGACACACATACAAAAAAATAGTTCCAGATAATTTGTTTTTATGGAGCTGATTAACAATCGCCATGATGGCAGGGAGGGCCTTTCAGTCTACAGGACAGGACTTAAAATGATAAATATCTACTGATATTCACTCCTTTGGTCTTACTGGGAAAAAAATAAAAAAATAAATGGTAAGACAAGCTGAAAGTATTCTGGACTGTTCTGCACTCACTGCTCAGCTGTGGATTTTCAAAAAACGACATGCTGAACAAGTGTATTAATTTGAATTTGAAGTTCTTTCAGACTGAAATGATGGGTACGGGCACCAATAAAATTACATATTTTTGTTGTCTTTGCTATGAGATATATACTCAGACTGTCTAACATGACAGGAGACAACTTTATTTTCCTGACAAGGAATAAAAGATGCCTAAACACTTTGATGGTTAACATCGTGCGTCGCACTTAGACATGGGGACACTAAATTTGGAGCATGATAATCAGTTTTCAGGGCGTCCAACTCGGCTTCCCTGCCTGCAGCATGTGTTCCTCCAGACATAGTTTATGGCTTTAATATTATTCCGCAGGTCTTCTGGTCCAAATCGTATGACAATGAGATCTCTCAAAGAAAGTCCAGCCGAGTAATGAAGAGTGATGTTTGCATGGGACTTCGCGGTGGATTCTAGTTACTGTGACTGAACCCTTGAACTGTGCGTTTCATTAGAGGCTAATACTTTGGTCATGGAAAAATAGTTTGCCATTCTATTTGTGCATTGGGAAGAAGATGGAATTCTGTGTTGTTTTAAAGAACGATTGCACATCCCATTCATGATGGCACTAGTTACCTTGCCTATCTTTGACAGAACTTAAAAGAGGCAGGATTTACCATGGCTTCGTGGTTTTCTGGATGTTCTTTAGTTTAAGCTTGCTTGGTCCTATGCTTGTATCAGAAGCTGTTTTTTACTTTAAGGTAGATAGGGAATAGCAACAATGGCAATGCAGGAAGAAGTCAGGATAAGAGCTAGTTCCCAGGGACACCTGCCCAGTGACTTTCCTCCAGCTAGACCCCATGAGCCTTTTATCACCTCCCAATGATGCTGTCATATTATGAACCCATTAAGGGATTGTATATGCTGCAGAGCCCTGATGATTGAACTGACTCCCTAAAAAAGCTATCAGAGTTCCCTCAGAGGCATGCTTTACTAATTAAGCTCTCTCTGAAAAAAGTATTTTCTGTCTAGGAATGTTTGGCCTGCATGAATGCCTGTGCTTGCCTGGTGCTTGCAAAGGCCAGAAGAGGCTTGTGGATCCCCTGGAACTAGAGAGAGATGACTACAAGCTTACATGTAGGAGCTGGGGATTGAACCCTGGTCCTCTAGAATACCAGCTGGTGGTGCGCTTAGCCACTCAGCCATCTATTCAGGCCTGTCATAAGCATTTCTTAATCCAGTCAATCTGACAACCAAGAAGTGTGTACCCCACACAGCCACATGTTGCTATTCTCTTCGTGATGGCTCATGTCATTCACTGCATATGTGGGACTAGATTCCAAGGGTTCCTGGAGGTTCTGCCCAGTTTATTTAGGCTGCCCAATCTCAGGATGGTAGCAGAAGCCAGATGGGCAAGCCAACATGTGTAGTGGCAGTGGTTTAGTGAAGGACAAATCGTGGTTATGAGAACAGAGTCCCTGTCCACGCCCTGACAGGGCTCCCGTGTGTATGCACACATAGGCAGCCGCGTCTTCTGCAACTCAAACAAATGAAGGGTTAAAATGCAAATGCTTCCAATGTTTCTCCTGTCTCAGGATGACTAGGAGGACTTTAGGTTGGACCTATTTCTTCTTAGAGGCTTCAAAAGGTGGAATGGTAAGTTTCATAGAAAGCCCACTAGTCTACTTGGTGAGGCACACAATCACGGCAGAAGGAACAAGAGGACAGAAGAAAATTCTAAAATACATTTTTTTTTAAGTGAAACTGATGTTTTTGGCTGTTGAAGGGCCTTTTCCTTGAAAAAGGAATGATTTGTAATGGTATATGGCATATGGGTCAGGTTATATAGGGTGATCTGACCACTGGCTAAATATGCAGCCTGAAGGATGGAGCCTTTCTTTTGTTCTTTAAATGGCATTCATTGCTGCCTTCAAGTACATAGCAGTAGAGCTACTTTAACTCAGAACCAACAGTTTGTCAAGAAATTATTAAAAATTAGCAATTATCTCTTTAAAAAGGCAAGGCAGCATATTGGTGCTCAGGGTGCTGGGGAAAAGAATAATTTACAGCCTCCAAATGGAGTCTCAGGTTGCATATTCGCTACTTTGAGAAGCTTAACACAACATTTGCAAGCACACGCTGCGCCTTGTAAACTCAACTCTTGTTAATTTTGGAAGCTGCCATCAGCCCCTCAAGGCCTCTTTCCCTGCTTTAGAAAGGAGATCTCCTCCTGGAAGGGGGAGGGCCTGACATAGTCTGAGGGTGCAGTGCGAGCGCACTTCAGGTCCCCAGAGAGCTCCTGTCTCAAAGTTCCCTGAAAGGGAACCTGTCCACTTCCTATTTCTGGTGTTTGGCACATAGCAGGTACTCAGTGAAGATTTTTGAATGTGTGACTTGCTTATAAAGTGGCTTTTTTGTTTGTAGTTTTATTTAGCTCCTGAGAGCAAACACTGTAGGCAGAACAAGCAGAGATTAAGAAGATGCAGGGAGGTGGGACCGGAGGATTGATACCTCCATTTCTCTCCATGGCAGGTTCCCCTCTCCCAGAATGAAAAGATGAGACTCTTCATTGGAGCTTGCCTTCTTTATACCCTTCTCCTGCCTTAGGCTGGGGGACTCGGCCAATTGGAGAGCTGAAAACAGCAACCACAGAAGCACAATTTTCATGGAGATCCAATACAAAGGACTTGGACAGTAAACATTCTTCCTCTAGGGACCCCAGACTCTGTTGTGGAATCCAAGCTCATCTATTGCAGTCCAGAAGTACCAGGGAGGGAGAGGCCACCACTCCTTGGGCCAGCCACAGCATCTCAGAGGGAAGAGGGGCCCGTTGATGGACTGCTATCTATCTCTTATCATAATTTCATCTGGACATGATTCAGCTTTTACTAATTGGCTTTACCCTTTTCTAGGTAGTTAATATTCATCTGTCAAAAATGCAATCATAAATAAATAGCCTCAGTTCAAGTGCACCTTCTTATTAGTCCATACATCATGTTGGAGAGTTGCATTCTTTAGCCAGGATGATAGGATTAGAAACGTCTTGAAAAAGCCTTCTTATTATCAATCATGTCATCTCGAACATGTTTCGAAGCTCGCTGCTGGCATCAAGAGTAGATGTTTTATTCAAAAGAATATATTTAAGGAAAATGACAGCACTCTTTGATTTCAGCTTTTTAAAAAACAGGAAATCTCTCAAGTCCTCTATCCTGGGATCCTGGAGGGTTCATGGAATAGCTTTCTCTTGATGCATCCAAAGGGTGAAGAACTTTATACCCCAAGAATAAGTCCGGGACCAAGAAACTGACTATGCTTTAGAAGAACGTCTTGGCTGTCCTGTCGCTGTGGAAAAGTCACATGCCAGGTCTGGACTTCTGTCTGTCCACGACCACTATGAATAGGCCATGCAAGGGTAGTGTCTTAGTCAACGTGAGATGCTATAACAACAAAACCATAGTTGGGGAGGTTTCAACAACACTCTTCCTTCACAATTCTGGGGAGGGGGGAGAAAGTACAGGAGCAAGATGCTGGCTGGTCCAGTGTTTGATAACAGCTTGTTCTTTTCTGCATAGATGGATGTCTTGCCTTTTTCTAAGGCAAAGAGTAGAACATGGGATCCTTCTCCTCCCTTCTTCTCTCCTCTCCCATCCTTTCCTGTCCCCTCCCCTCCCCTCCCCTCCCCTCCCCTCCCCTCCCCTCCCCTCCCCTCCCCTCCCCTCCCC
Source organism: Mus caroli (assembly GCF_978045245.1). NCBI lineage: Eukaryota > Metazoa > Chordata > Mammalia > Rodentia > Muridae > Mus > Mus caroli. The sequence continues at coordinate 25,678,620 of NW_028227265.1, forward strand.
GCCCCTTCCCCTCCCCTCCCCTCCCCTTCCCCTCCCCTTCCCCTCCCCTTCCCTTCCCCTCCCTTCCTTTTTCTAATAAGGACCTTGATTCCAGCCTGAGGCCCCACCCTCAGGACTTTATTTTACTTTTATGTCTCCAATGTTCCACCTCTAATCCTATTATACTGGGAGTTAGAATTCAACATAGGAATTTGGAGTAGACACAGATGTTCAGACCATAACAATTAGTGCCTTTTGAGGGCCTGGAGAACAGCTCTGGGCTTCCAGTACACACAGGGAAGCTGAGGACTTCAGTCACTATTCACAGAGAGCCCCGCCCCTGCCTGTTATTTTTTTTCTGATTCCTGTTTATCTAAACACAGAAAAACAGAACATATGCTACCTCTACTGATCTTTACTAAGCTCACTAACATTTAGAGACACTAGTTGTGTTCCTGGCAGCCTTTCTATCCTTGGTTCATTGTACATGGAGGGCGAGACGTTTGTGAATGCCCTTACAGTTCAGACCTTGGACCCCAGGAGGGATCAGAGACGTGAGATACTGCAGATAGCTCCAGGTTATCCATTCCTTTCCTGGGAGGGCTGATGATCTCTTCCTAGTCCCACCCATGGAACTTCCAGCTTGCCCAGTTGTTCCCAGTAAATCCCACAGTACAGTAGATAGAGTGAGGTAATCCCAAATCCAGAGAACCTACCTTTTCCCCTAGCTCTGCCCTAGTGTCCTTTATGGCCTTGGAGAAATAACTTCCTCTGTCTGGGCTCTTTTCTCCCCATCTGGAAACCCAGGCAATTGGGTGGACCAACACCTAAGAACAAGCTTTGTGAACCACCCCAGGCCTTTCAAAGAGAGTTAAAGCCTATATGAGTTTCTGCAATGCAAGCAACAGAAACTGATTTAGAGCTCCAAGACCCGACCTTTGGGATGGTGTGTTCCTTACTGCAAAGATAGTCCAGAGTCTGTACATCTGGCAGATGGAAGGAGAAAGCAGTACATTTGGTCCTTTGGGTCCAGGCTCCCGTAAGTGGCCCTTCTGGGGCAAGAACACTGAAAATTGTTTCACTTCTGAGGGTCCCCGTGCACACATCCAAGCGTCTACAAATGCCACTGACTTTGTATTCAAGGACTTCTTGTGGATTGAACTTAGAACAAGCAGCTGGTTCATTCAGTCGAAGTCTCCCCCCACCCCATTCCACAGTTGAGGAAACAGACTCAAGAGAGGGATCCATTCTAAGGAATCCATTTTCTAAGTCACTCCCAGGGGGTGGTAGGGTGAAGCTAATACTCAAGGCTCCCGAATGCTTCTCCAGGCCTGTGCCTCTAGCCTCAAATTAACTGCTTTTTTTGAAAACCCTTACTGCAACTCCCCAAATGTGCAACTTAATTTTGAATTCTTTCCCGTCTTTATGCATAAATATAAAGGCGTCATTTGTAAAAATACATAAACACTGACTTGCACTTCGAGCCATATGCTGTTAACCACACCCATCTGCCACTGTGAATTTACAGCATGACTGGCTGTCAAAAACCCCAGCACTGACAGTTTCACATCTACTTCCCAGACAAATGAGTCGATAATTAATAATGCCAAAAGTGCCTATGACATCCTTCAGATAGGTTGAGACCCCCGTCTTTATAAAAAACCCAGAAAGCAAGAGAGGCTAATGGGGTGAGTATGATCCAAATATATTATGTACGTGTGTGAAAGTGTCATAGTGAAACCCACTATTATGTATAATTAATACACGCAATAAAACATTGAAATGAATACATAAATAAACAATGACAGAATAGGAAAGGTATTACATTGAATTATCAAGGGCAGTGGCCAGGACAGAAATAATTAGGATAAGTGCTAGCTCATAGAATCTCATGGTGAAGAAGGAGTAAACTGCCTTGTGACCAAGAGTCAGTAGCAGCAGATGGACTACCATAGATCAGAATGAACCAAATGCTACTGGTTGCTGGAGGAAATGAAGAGCTCTGGCAGGATTGGAACCTGCAGGCATCTAGCCCAGGTCTTTGAAAATGGGAAGTGTTTGGGCCCCAGGGGATAGTGAACCTCAGACCCGAAGACAAGAACTCACAGTGCAGTCAAGCAGTGTTGAGAGACAGCCCATGTGTGATCCCAGCATGTGGGAGGCAGAGGCAGAGGCAGGCGGATCACTGCTGGTCTGAGGTGAGTGTGTGCTACACAGGGAGACTGTATCAAACGCCCAAATTTAGGGGCTAGTGACATAGTTGGTAGAGCCCTTGCCAGGATAAAGTCCAGTACCACCTATGAAGCTGCATGTGATGGTTCATGCCTGTAACTCTAACATTTGGGAGGTAGAGGCAAGAGGATCAGGAAGTTCAAGGTCACCTGTAGCTACTCAAGTTCAATAACAGCATGGTATACACAAGGCTGTGTCACCAAAAGACCAAAAATGAAACCACAAGTGAAACAATAACAAAGGACCAAAGGAAGCAGACAGAGATAAGACTGGACAAGACCGATTGGAACCCACTTCAAAGGTAGCAAAAGCTCTAACTACAGGCCACGAACCTCACTGTTCAGAAAACAGTCCAGCTCCTGTGATTCTAGCTATTGAAGAAGCAGGAAGAATTCCTATGTTAGGAATCAAGAAAAACAGCTCTGGTGGCAACCCCTCTCCCCAGCCCACTATTTAGCCTAGGCTGCCCTCACACTGCCAGTTCTCCTGTGCACCACCATAAGTCCAGCCTCATGTTCTTCAGCAGGTCTGAAAAGCAATCCCTTGTCCTGAGAGTCATGCATGAGCCCCTCTCCTATTCTCATAGGTCTTTCTATGTAGCTTGAGTTGGGCTCAAATTCATCTCTACCCCCTGCCCCAGTCTCCCAAGTGCTGGCATGCACCTCCAGGCCTGGTCAATGAGGTCTTAAGAAAACCCAGTGATGCATGTGCTAGTAGACTCTTCACATTAACTAGCTTATATGCAGTCTTTGTGAGGATCCCATGACTTTCTCCACTGTGAATGAGAAAGGTGAGGCTCAGTAAGGGGAGGATCTGTTCTCAGCAGACAGTCCGATGGTATGTGGAAGGACAGGTATCAGTCATTCATCTGATTTCTTTTGGTGTGTGTGTGTGTGTGTGTGTGGACATCTAGGCTCATGTGTATCAGGATGCATGTACACATGTGAGCATGTGGAGGACAAAGGCCAACTGGACCTGCTGCTCCTCAGGAGCAATCTGGTTTTAAGATGGAGTCTTTGGCCTAGAGCTTACTGGTGAGGCTAGGCGGCGACTGCAAACATACGTTGCCATACCTGGCTTTTTCATATGAGCTCTGGGGCTCAGATCCAGATCCTCACGCTTGTGTGATAAAGTGTGGCAGAGCCATCTCTCTAACCCTAGGTGTTTGTATTGTAAAAGATGCCCAGTGGTTCTGATGTATAGCTGGAATTGTGGCAACCCTCCCTCCTCATTATTTAGCCTAGGTCATCCTCAAACTTCCAGTTCTACTGCCTTTACATCCAGAGAGATGGGATTGTCTGTGTGCCACCCCAAGTTCAGGCTTCTGCTTTTCACTAAGATATTAACAATGAAAATTCCATTCATTTCTCTGTTCATGATACCTATGGATTCTCTAGCCTACATCTTTGTTCAATAAACAAACTGGCTTCAGAGAAAAATAAAGCAGGCATCCCACTGCTACTATTGTTGTTAGGAAAACAAAGGGCAGAGGAGAGAAGCATTTTCATGGGTTTAGCTACTCTGATACATTAATAGGAGTGCCCAGGGCACCAAGAGCTTTCACTCACCTGACAAGGTCCTGTCATCACTTGCCAAGAGCAAACTTCACTTCCGAAGATATTTAAAAGACTAAGAACTGTGGGGTTTCTGAGCCTCAAAAAGTGTGGGCTTTGCTAGGGCAGAGCAACACAAGTCATCTTTATTTGTGCTCTTGAGAAAAGTGAGGTTGTGGGAGGGAGGCTCTTGGATAAATCCAAAGTGGAGATCTGACCTTCAATATGTCAGAATTAAGGAGATGACTTTTAAGGATGGTTTGTGATGTGTAACCTCACCTTGATGCTTTCTTCCATTTAGGGGGTGATTGTTCTTCTGAGACACCCCTTCTCTGTACACTGTGCCACACCTGGGGGTCCAGCATGCCATGCACATTAATAAGCATCCTTTTTATTCCCTCTGGTCTGCTCTCCTGTCTCTGACCCAGTGAGCTTCAGGCATTCTGGCCAGTGTCTGAATACTTTACAGAGTAGGTCTGAATACTTTACATAGTGGTTTCTATATTGGTTGTTGTCCTCCAGGGAGTAAGGTCATAGACACTTGCCAGGGTCAAGCAGGGGATAGTGAGCTTCCTTCAAGTTGGAAATTCCACTAAACAAACAAACTGCTTTGGTGATCGACAGAAACCAAGATCCTAAGGACCCATTGCTCCTGCTCTTGGCTGTGTTCCCTGTTCTGTTGAACGGTGTTCTCTGGTCTATTCTGAGGCTGAGCTGGATATCAAAGAGGCTTTGCCAGGGAAAAGGTGACCTCCAGTCTCTGCTGAGAAGAAGGGGTCCCTGATTCGGTGTGCATGTTTCAGTATAGGCCTTCCTGTTTTGTTGGAAGTAATCATGTTAATTCTAATAATGATGACGGGACTAAGCAGAAGGCTCAGTAGGTGAAGTGCTTGTTGCGCATACACAAGGACCTGAACTCAAATTCTGCAGGACCCAAATAAAGACAGATGCTGTAAGCATCCTAGTGTTTCTACAGGATTTGGTGCTGGAGATGGAGGCAGAGACAGGAGAATCCCTGGAAGTGTCCTATATAGCTACTCTGGTGCCTGAATCAGAGAACAGCAAAGAGAAACCTTTCCTCAAACAAGGAGGAAGGCATGCAAGAATGCTCAAGGTAATTATCTGCGCTCCACAGGTGTGCTTTGACTTGCGCATGGCCACACCTCTCCCTGTGCACAGATTTAAAACACAAGGATGACAGTGTGTATATATATATATATATATATATATATATATATATATATATAAAATTGTAGTTATTTGGTGGGACAGCACTGTGGCCACCATGTCCCTTGTCTCAATTTTCACCAGCAGCCTCAGAGGTAAGTTTATTCTCCCTCCCGTTTTGCAGAAGGAAAAGTATCATTGAACCAATTTAAATTTATCTCCATCTAGCTTACAAATAAATGAGACTCAGACGATGGTTATTTTATTTGGCATTGATAATTATTGGGGGGTAACCCCAATCTACTTTTCTAACTGCTGGACTTGCTACTTCCCCAATGGCAAACCCCAAATACTTGCTGTGTCTCCTGGCCATGTGTTCATGGTCCATCTCCTCTCATGTCGGCTTCCTCCTCTCTCCCATGACCTTCGGTCTCCTCTTTACCTGCGACCCTCAATCAGGTAACTGAAAACCCACCTACCTCTATTCCCTCCAGGAATTGGCTGTAGCCATGTTTAATCCAACCAGTAGTTTTAAATTAAGGAGCCAGGTTTGCTGATATAAGTGAGAGTTCATTTGTCTTGAGGCAACTAGACCTTGATATACAGAATTTAGCAGGACAATACATAGCAACAGACCAAACTCAACAGGGATGCTGAGGCTCAGGACAGAGAGGCAAGGATGAACTTAGTAAGCAGAAAACCCCTTTGAAGTTGGAGTCCTTCTGAGGCTGGGAAGACTCGTGCAGTGGAGAGCTGTCTCCTGGAAACACTCCAACTTAGGAGTTCTAAGTTTTATGGGCAGGAGAGGGGTGTACAGCCTCTTCCACATGGGGCAAGTGGTTCTGCTGTCTGTTTCTTTCTCTCCAATGCTCTTGCCTCTCTCTGCTAAATTTTCTCCTGGGTTCCTCACTAGCCCACGCTGTAGTCCATTTGATCAACATTCCTCTTAAACCATCCCACTTCCAAATATAAAACCCACGACAGGATACCACCATAGGCATTTTTCCATAACACCAAAATGCCAGCTATAAAATATCAGAACAATTACAAGATCTCTGGAACATTCCATAATGGCCTGCTTTAGAGAACACTGTTGGAACAGACCTCCTCTTCAATTTGTTGAGGAGCTACAGTCTTGGGATTTAGGGTTTATCTCATAGTCCTGATATTAAACATCATCTCAGCTGCTTTCTAGCCTTCTGATTTTGGATAAGTCTGGAGAAACAGACTCCGGTGAGATAGAAAACTCCCCAATGTTGGGAGCAAGCTAATGGTTGATCCAGGTCCCACCTCATAGCCTAGTTTGTTCATCTGTACAGGAGGAACATAGAGGTGCTTAGAGGAAGAAGCACCATGATTGAGAGATAATTCATGGTGCAGTTCATGGTACTCAGAGGTGGCCGTATCTTGGGGAGAGAAACTGTGGGTAGGACTATTAGATGAACCAAAGAAACGAGAACAGGAGAAAGGTTCAGGGGATCAAAGCAGTAGGACTGGTGATGAGACGCTGTGGTGGGGAGGAGATCTGCTAGCAATTGATGACTTCCAAACTCTTAGTTTCTGCAGCTCTGAAATGGGTCTTCACCAGTTAAGCCAATAAGCAAGGAAGAGTGTGCCTATCTCCCCAGAAAGAAGATGCCCAGGGTTGCAAACCTGCAGCATGTATCTTTCTTGGTATTGGGTGACCCTGTTGGAACACAGAGCACAACAAAGCAGGAAGCAGTAGCTACTTTCCCAAAGCAGGGAGGAAACAGATGCTGACCAGCACTGGGAAGACTCTCAACACCTTTGTACACCAAGACAATCTGACTTAGCGAAGGAAAGCAGCCACCCTCGCTTCTGACACGCTTGTTCCTGATGTCACCTAAGCTCCCATCCTCCAGTTCTCTCTCCCAGGATCTCTTAGGGTTGGGCATCAAATGAGTCTGGATTGCATTGAGAATTGGTAGGAGCCCCAAGACACACTGGGGGACTCATTCTTACACTCATTTTTTTTACCAAACAACATTTTCCTCAGATTTTTACAAGCATCTTCATTTCTGACCAGGTTGTGGCAGCAGAATTAACATTTAGTTTGAAATTCTAGGCAGAAATTTCTGTTCTTGGCCTTCTGTTTTTAAAGTTTCCTTTGTTCTAGTCTTAGAGCTGACTCTCAGTGCTTGAGATTGTGGGTGTATTGACTGCTCCCCGTAGCTGTGACATACTACCTGATGAAAGTGACTTGGGGAAGGAGGGGTAGTTTGGCTCACAACTTTAGAGTACAGGTCACCATGGTGGCAGTAGTGTGGGGCAGCTGGTCTCATGGTACCCACAGTCAGGATGCTGAGAGCAATGAGTTCTGGTGCTCTGCTCTTCCCTGATTATTCAGTCTGGAACTCCAGCTCAGGGGATGATGTCACTCACATTTAGGTTGGGCCTTCTCACCTCAATCAACCTAATCTAGATAATAGTTCATGGACACATCAAGGCTTGTTTCCATGGTGATCCAGGTCCTGTCAAGTTGACAATATAGCCATAATATTAGGCTTGGGAACTCCTTTCTGGAGAATGTGTGTGTGTGTGTGTGTGTGTGTGTGTGTGAGAGAGAGAGAGAGAGAGAGAGAGAGAGAGAGAGAGAGAGAGAGAGAGAGAGAGAGAGGGAGGTGTGGAGAGCAGAGAACTGAATGGCACCTAGAACCATCCATGCCTGAATCCTGATATTTTTTGGGTAAATATGTATCCATGTCCCTAATAGGGATAATGCAAAACTTTAGGTCCGAGCACACCAGCCCTTCCGGTCATCTCTTCATCAAACCCTTAGCAGTCTGTCTTAGTCAGGGTTTCTAATTCCTGCACAAACATCATGACCAAGAAGCAAGTGGGAAAGGAAAGGGTTTATTCGGCTTACACTTCCACATTGCTGTTCATCACTGAAGGAAGTCAGGACTGGAACTCAAGCAGGTCAGGGAGCAGGAGCTGATGCAGAGGTCATGGAGGGATGTTCGGATGTTCTTTACTGGCTTGCTTCCCCTGGCTTGCTCAGCCTGCTCTCTTATAAAACCAAGACTACCAGCCCAGAGATGGCACCACCCACAAGGGGACCTCCCCACTTGATCACTAATTGAAGAAATGCCTTGCAGCTGGATCTCATGGAGGCATTTCCCCAACTGAAGCTCCTTTCTCTGTGATAACTCCAGCTTGTGTCAAGTGACACAAAACTAGCCAGTACACAGTCTGTGGGTCCTCAGTTGGAAACTAGGGCAGTAGGTAGCCAAATTGGTGAGCCCTAGGTCCCAGTGAGAGACCTTATCTCAAAAAACAAAACAAAACAGTCCAAAAAACAAAATACAAAAACAAAAAACAAAAACAAAAGCAAAAAACAAACCAACCCAAACTAAACAAAAACCACCAGGCTGGATGTTGCCAAAGGGAAAAATGGTACATGAAGTGAATGTCTGGCCTCTACAGGCATATGCCATTTTATGTACACACACCTACCACAGATACTCTCCCATGCATGCATACACACACCCTACAAACTGTAAGAGAGCATCAGCAACAGTTTCGTTGCAAAGGTGGTGCCCAGGCTGAACCTGAGTGTGACAGACAGTCCTCTGGAGAGGTAACAGTATAACTATAGAATATCAGTTACAGAGAGACCACCAGGCATTTTCTTAAAGGCATGTGGGCTGGAGAGAGTGTGATACAGGTCCTTCTTGAAGAGGGATGCAGATGGTTCTGGATGTGAGAGGGGAGGAACCAAACAACTGGACTTCCACAGTTAGCACAAATGTTGGGGCTCATTAGCCTCTTGGATGTAGGGGGTACACAGATGCCTGAAGCTGTTTAAAGAGTCCGTGGAAATTGGAATTAGCTGGTTTTACACATCTCAGCCATGACTTAATGGCAACTTCTGCTTTCATATAAAAAAGTACCTTCAGATGTTTGAGTTGTTCAAGAGTGGGGTGACCCAGCTCAAGCGGTAGTGATCTCCCCATCGTGAGGTGCACACCATTAAACAGAAACTACTTGCTTTATTCGGTTGAATCTTAGTATTCACCAAGGAGGCCAAGGTCAGGGCAATGAGTCTTTTAAACTTACCATAAAACTGAGCCAAAGTTTTGGTGCATTTCTAGAGATTTCTGGAACCATTAGAGATAGGCACCAAGTATGATCTTCCAGCAATGATCATTACACTGAACACTAGAGGCAACCCCAGTGTCCTCATCTGACCCCTCTGAGGAAGGATGGAGCATTACTGTCTAAAACGATTTTAATATGTCACTGAGATGAAGGCTTTAACACAATACTTAAGTTACAAGAAAAATTTATTCCATAATGTATAAAGGAATCTCTGCATCTTCCTGTTTAGTTTTACATTAACCTGAAACTGCTAAAAAAGAATATAGTTTTCTTAGAAAGCAATGGCAAAAATCCCTACTATGTCATTTAAGTGAAAGAAGAGAGTGTAATATTGTTTACATATAGGGTATGTATGTAGTGTGTGTGTGTGATATGTGTGTAGTATGTGCATATAGTGTTTGTAGAATGTGTGTAGTATCTGTGTAGTATATATGTGTGGTATCTATGTAGTGTGTGCACAGTGTGTACATGTAGTAAGTGTGTGGTGTGTATAGTATGTGCACAGTGTGCATGCACATATACTGTAGATGTGGTAATGTGTATGTGTGTATAGTGTTTGCAATGTTTGTAGTGTATATGCAGTGTGTGTAGTGTATGCATAGTGTGTGTAGAGTTTGTATATAGTGTGTGTAGTGTGTGTGTGTGAGAGAGGGGGGCATCAGAGAGAGAGAGAGAGAGAGAGAGAGAGAGAGAGAGAGAGACTAACATATATACCCATGTAGGTTGAATCTAAGAGCAGAAAAAGAAAAAAATATAACACATATATTCAGGATTGCCATCTGTGGTATAATCTGGACAGAATACTGTTTTGAGCTCAGCAATCATAATCGTCGTCTATTTCATTTATAATTGAAACTCACTGATGATGATTAGTGCTTGTGTTTGAGGCAAAGTCTTACAAGTCCAGGCTAGATTTGAACTCATGATCCTCTTGCCTCGGCCTCCCAAGTGCTGGGATTAAACCATTATTTTTGAAGGTTAGATTGGCGCAGTGAATCACAGGACTAGGTGACATGAAAAAGGTAGCATGCAAAAGTATGCATATATTATGACTCTAATTATGCACATAGACTTAGTTATTTATTTCTTATGGTTTTTCCCTCAAAGTGTAATGGAAACAACAGGCTTGAGCGCACCTGTGCAGTAGCTTCCTCAAGGGTGAGGCTAGAGCACTGGCTTGAAAGTACCGGTGCTAAACGGAAGGATTATTTCTGGGCTATAAGACAGCATGGTTTCTGTCCTCTAAATTTTTCTTTATTTACTAAATAGACGTTTGGTTTTTTTTTTCTTTCTTTTATCCTGCCTTTATGATCAGGCCTAGGAGGGCCAAAGAGAGTTTCTGGGACACATGATATATGTGTCAAGAACCCAGAGGGAAGTTCCCCTAGCTGCCGACATGCTCCCTTGTGTGTGTGTGTGTGTGTGTGTGTGTGTATGTGTGTGTGTGTGTGCGCGCACACACGTGTGCGTGCTCGTGTGTGTGTCTTTCTTTTGGGATCCTAGACCATTGAGGGGGTAGTCATCCTGCTGTCAGCATTAAATAATAATTATTTCTACATGAGGGTGCTGTGATCCCGATTCTTATAACAACTACAGTTGTGGGCATTCTCATTTCCTTTCTGTAGTCTTTTTAGTCTTACTCACGAGTGTTGGAGTGTGAATGTGAAGGGAGAGAAGGGAGTGGGGGGAGGGGGGAATTTGGTCTACTGCCTGATTTATTGTTGAGGGTCTCTGGTACTGTAGGGAGCTCTGGGCTCCTTGGCAGCTAGGGGTGCTCACTGCTTTCCTTTGGAGCAGGACAAACACCTTTCCCAGGTTCAGCCAAGGATCCTGTAGGGGTAATGTCAGAGCAGCAGGTACTTCCTTGTCGATTCCCAAACTGGCTCTGGAAATCCCACTCTTCAGGGACTTCCAAATTCCAAATGCCTTATTAAACATGAGTCATCTCAACTCATTGCCTCAAGCCAAGACTTGTCAGGCCATAAGCCCCCAGAGTCACTGTGAGTTTCAACAGGGGGTATTGACACACACACACACACACGCACACACACACACACACCAGAGTGTGTGCCACGTTTATTTATATGAGGAGGTAACTTGCAAAAGTGCAGCTAATCCTACCATGTTTTATAATTTAGAAGTTGCTAGAAAATGATTGTTGGCCTGTAACTAACAGCAGTTCCTGGTGCCAAAGGAATCGGCATCTAAGGCAGGGTGTGCAGTAAAGAAAGGAAAGAAGGAAGGACCTCTCCCCAACACACACACACACACACACACACACACACACACACACACACACACATTCCTCCCTCTGCCGTTCCTTCCACAGAATGCCCGACTTTCTTTGCCATTTGGGATCTTGACTAAGAGCTGTGTTTGAATACTTTTCCTTACCTGAAAAGGACATGAAAATGATAAATTGTCAAAACACTAGTGTGGCTTTCCCCTCGAGGGAAATGGAATCGCCTCCTCTTCATTGGATGTGGTTGGGAGGATCTGTCAGTCATCTGCACAGAGTTGAAGGAAGGGGCAGGGAGGTAGAGCTGTAAACGGCTCAGCGTTCTAGGAATGATAAATTGTGTGCCGACAGTCCTGGGGTTGATATTCCAGGAGGTATCTTCCTAATAGTTCGGCTTCCCCTTCTTCTTTCTACTTACTTTTTAATTATGTGTATATGTGTGCATCCCTGTGTGGCTATATGAATGTGAGTGCAAGTGGCCTTAGAGGGGAGAAGTGGGTGTCAGATCCTTTGCAGCTCGAGTTACAGGTGGTATGAGCCTCAGGACTTGGGTTCCAGGAACTAATCTCAGGTCCTAGCAGTTAAGAATTTTTTTTAAAAGATTTATTTATTATTATATAGAAGTACACTGTAGCTGTCTTCAGATGCGCCAGAAGAGGGCATCAGATCTCATTACAGGTGGTTGTGAGCCACCATGTGGTTGCTGGGGTTTGAACTCAGGACCTTAGGAAGAACAGTCAGTGCTCTTACCCGCTGAGCCATTTTTCCAGCCCCAGTTAAGAGTTCTTAACTGCTGAGCCATCTTTCTAGCCCCTGGCTTCACTTTTGACTCTTTGAACCACCTTGCATCTTTCCAGTGAATATTCTTTTAGGGAAAATTAGGTGATATTTAACACACACACACACACACACACACACAGAGACAGAGAGAGAGAGAGAGAGAGAGAGAGAGAGAGAGAGAGAGAGAGAGAGAGAGACTTCTGGTATAAAAATATTGAGGAAAAATAATTTCAAGGTACTGAAAATCTTTTAAAATAAACAAAAAAAATTCAATAGATTAAATAACCCTTCATTCCTGGATCCCTATGAAAAGCATTTTTCAGGAAATCACATGACAGGATCAGTGCTAACAGACATTTCTTCCAGGTCAGCTGGCACCTAAGGTGAGTGGATTTTCCCGCCAGTCCTACCAAAGGCTTTTATGTCTGTTTTGCTGATTTCTGTTTCAAAATCGAGAGTATGTGGCTGGGAGACAGGTATCAGGCCTCTGTGGGCATTCTCGTTTCCTTTTCATTTACTCATCTTCCTTGTTGCTTTCCCCTTCCTGGCCCTGGGGTGCCACCTAGGTCATCTGTGAGATCTCACTGCCCAGGGGCAGGAGAGTGAGACCTAGGGAAGGGTAGAGGCTGACTCTCACTGTCTGCCTGGGGCGAGACAGGAGCCAACTGTCTCTGTTGGGCCTGATCAGTAGACAGTGTCCTGGAAGGGACTCTTTGGTGTTCACCTTTTCTCGGCCTGTTCCTGGCTCAAACTTTTAAGTGCCCTGCTAAAGGCTGTAGTCCACTACGTCAAGTTTGGCTTTGCAAAACTGAAAGTTGTGGTTTCTGTATGGGAAAGAAATGAAAACTGAAATGGAGCAGGGTTACATCATGATTCTGGTGTTCATTATTAACACGTGATAGGAGTCAAATGAGAGACTTTCATTTTCTTCTTTTTTCTTCTTCTTTTCTTTCCCCTTTCCTTTTCCTTCCCTCTGTTCTTCCTCTTCCTCATTCTCACTTCCTTCTCCTCCCTACCCCTTCCCAGGCAGTGTCTGGCAATGGAGCCTAAGGGGGCTTTGAACTCTACCACTCCTCCCTCAGCCTTCAAAGTGGTGCTAGGATCGCAGGCATGTTGACTATACCTGGTAGGATCCAGATTTCTTTAAGAAACAAGAAACGGAGCCTACTATTTGTATCAGTTCTTTGAGAACTACATGCATGTGTTCAGTGTATTTTGATCATATTCATTTCTGTTTTCCCCTATTGCCTTGAATAACTTTGTGTCCTCTTCCCCACCCCCTCATTACCCACCAAGTCCAACTTGGCCCACCCATGTACTCGTGTACGGGGCCACCTGATAGAGTGATTTGCCAATGAAGGAAAACTGACTGTCCCTCTCCCAGAAGTCATCCACTGTCAATAGCTCCTCATCTAAGGGTGGAAACTTGAGAACTTCCCCCACTCCAAGCTGGAATGATGACTAACTGGTCTTGTGTAGGCATTGTGCAGAAGCCACGGCTGCTGCGAGTCCATGAAGCAATGGTCTCGTCAAGTCCCTAAGACCCGGCTCTTCCCCAGTCTCTGGTTTACAGTCTGCCCTCTCTTACATGAAGCTCCAGGTTTCTTAGCCATGTCTTTACAGGTATGGCCTCAATCTGCTGAGAGCTCAGCTGTCATGAGGCAGATTTGCCTCTGGATAATAGTGATTTGGGGTGACTCCAAAAACCACAAATCTGTTCCTAGAGGTGTTCTTGTCCAGGATAAATTTTTCAAATGGCTAATAGCAGAAAAATCTTAATTTCAAATGCTATTTTACACAGATATGGACCTTCTCTATAGAAGTTCAAGGCAAGTACAGGGCAGACTTAATGATTTCCAATGGTTAAGAGGGGCATATCTAGATATCTGCATATGCTTAAGACATATTCTGATGATTTATTTCTTTCACAAGGGGAAGGGAGCGGTTGATTCTATAATTTTCTGCCTGGATCCCTCTCTGCTTTGTCGGTCAAGGCAGACTGTTACCTGTGACTCATGGTAGCATATGTTTTAAAAGCCTGTCTGCAGAGTTCATGAGAGAGATTATGCTACAGGTACTACAGCTTTCCTGTTTGGGTTTTGTCTGTGGAAGTTTCTGGTAAGGTGGTAGACATATCCAGGTTGGAGTGAGTGTTTACTGTCTGCCAGGCACACCTGTGGATGTGTCCCATATGTGGCACACAGCAATTGGAGGAAGTGGAAGCTCTTTGCAGCTGCTTATAGAAACATGTTAAAGAAACTCTAGTTCAAAGAAGTTGACTCATGCACACATGTTCACACAGTGAGAAAAGGGAAGATCTTGGCTTTGTACCCTGATGGGGAGACACCAGAGGCCACACTCTTGAGTGTAATTACCTGGCATTTTTTTTTCAAGCCTACCTTGATGCAGTTATACAAAGGCAGTTCACTTTTCTTCCTCTTCCCTTCCTCTCCATCCATCTTCCTTTCTCTCCTACCTCAATGGAGAAAGCCCGATCTATTCCCTTGTCTCCCTAGGAATCCCAGTTACTCTGATACACCTGTCCCCATCCCAGCTTACATGGAAACAGCATCAGCCTGTTCTTGGCGTCTATAGAAAAGATAGAGCAGGGAGTTTATGCACCCAATCTTGCAAAGAATGTGCAGAGAAAATGACTTGCGGTGCATGACCCAAGCACCAGCCCCCACCTGCCCCCGCCCCTGAGCTCAAGACTGTGCGTTGTGCTCCTGGGAGCAGCTGGGTCAATGTTTGAGGAAGAAATCTCCTTTTAAGGAGAATCGAGCTGGCAGATGTTCCCAGCTCCTTCCAAGCCAAGGCACTGGGCTTCTGCCAACACTGTTTTGAGACGGAAGACATGTTGGCAAATAGTTTAGGCAAATCATGATGCTCTATGATCATCTGTTTGTCTGCCAGGGCCACTGCCCCCACCACTCTCCATGGTTCCTGTCACAGATCTCTCATCTCCATTGCATCCAGATCTGGTCAGATGAAAGAGGATACCTGCTTCCACAGACCCTCTGTTTCCTGCAATCCTAACAATCAGGGGAAGGCAGGGCCTGTCTTGAGTGTTGGGCTCGGTGAGCCTCACACTGGATCTCTGCAGTAGTGCCAGGTTTAAACAGCAAGCTTCCTTTTTGGCAGCTTTAGCCTAGGAAGGACGGTCACCCAAGGGAGGACCAGGCAGCTTTGCCGACTTGGCTTTGGAGACTGGAAGTGTAGCGTGTGGGTGTGGGAGGGCAGCATTTTTCAAACCGTGATTGAATTCCTTAGCCAGGACAGAGAATCTGTCTCCTGGTTCTTCATACTGCTTACTTTGCCCTTGCACTGATAAATGCACACGTGTTCTGCACGCTCCCTTTTCCCAGCGTGGCTCCACAAGTCACTGAGTTGCTTCGCAGCTGGGCTGTGTGTCGAGCATGGAGGAGTGCTGTACAGCAGCTCAGGAGGGGCTGCTGGGGGTTGTGGATCAGAAGACATAAGCCTCGAAGTGTGGAAGAGGGCCTGGTGCCAGCCACCAGAAGAGAACAGTTGAGTTGAGACACATAGCAGAAGCAGATGTTAGGGGAATGAACAGAGCAAAGTCTCATTGCTAGAATTACTGAAAGTGGACGACAGATCCCTAACTCCACGAAGTCTAAGGAAAAGAGGGGGTATGATGGGAAGCTCTAGGGTGGCCACACCCTTGAAAAACATTGCTCTCTGCATGTATACCACCACACCTGTGCCCACTCTCCCATCCCCTGGGAATCTGTCTAGAAAGGCCTTTCAGTGATGTGGTGCCTCCCTGCCTTTTGTGATCTTGACCCTACTCATGCCTTTCTAGTTCCAGCCCTATCAAAATCCCTGGTTTTACATCTTTATCCTTTAGCGGTAACTTGGAAAGTCCTAAGAAAGGACCCCACTCACGTGAGTTACACGGATACCTTGGGCTTTAAGTTCATCTCATACTTAACTGAGTAATGGCCAAGACTCACTCAGTTTCACTCTACATGAGATGTGTCTTACCAGGTCTATATTCTAAGAACCTAACACAGGGCTTAGCACACAGGGGAAAGGAAACATAGCCTCCTTACATGAAGATTACGTGGATTCTCTTCTCCTTCAACATTGATGATGGTTGTCTTAGTTAGGGTTTTACTGCTGTGAACAGACACCATGACCAAGGCAAGTCTTATAAAAAACAACATTTAATTGGGGCTGGCTTACAGGTTCAGAGGTTCAGTCCATTATCATCAAGGTGGGAGCATGGAAATATCCAGGCAGGCATGGCACAGAAGACATAGGCGCAGGCCTATGTCTTCATCCATAGGCTGCTAGTGGAAGACTGACTTCCAGGCAACTAGGGTGAGGATCTTATACCCACACCCACAGTGACACACCCATTCCAACCAGGTCACACCTATTCCAACAAGGCCACACCTTCAGATGGTGCCACTCCCTGGTCCAAGGATATACAAACCATCACAATGGGTTATACCACCTTAAGACTGAGTTCTATGCTATCTTTCAGAATCCTTGAATCCTCAATCAAACCTGGATAAACAAAGACATGCTTTTGATACAAACCTGGCTGGGGAGATTTTTCTTCAAAGAACTGCTGACTGCATTCAATGGCTTGGTGAGGGGACTGTTTTTCCATCTTGGCTCTGCCTGCTAGAGATGGGAGAGGAGAATGTGTTTAGAGAGCAGGTGATGAATGAGGTGGAGACAAACAGCTTTAGCCTGTGTGCTCCAGCCTGGATCCAACCTGAATGAACAAGATGACAGGCCCATACTCAGGCTCTAGGTTCTGATGCTGAAAGAGACTAGATGGTGATGCTCATTGGAGATGAGGGGTTTGAGGAGCTGGGGGAGCAAGCCAATCACTTCTCTTCGTCTCCAGGAACTGAAATGGGCTAGGAAAGAATTTTGCCATAAGATAGAGCTAGAGCTAGGCATGTAGGTAGGCAGATAGGTAGCTAGCTAAATGATAGATAGATAGATAGATAGATAGATAGATAGATAGATGATTGATAGATAGATAGATGATAGATAGATAGATAGATAGATAGATAGATAGATGATAGATAGAGAGATAGATAGATAGATAGATAGCAATGAGGTGCCCTGCAATGGATTCACATTGTGGGCAGATGCTATTCGGTCCTTAGGCCAGTAAGCCTCAGCCTTGCCATTTGAAACCTTTATCTGAAACCTCCCTGGTGAAGATGTAATTTAACAAATGTTAAGTTTCATTTAAGTCAGTGTGAACGTGGGATTTATCCATCATATGGGAAAAGTTATGCTAGATTCACTGTTTTTAAATGAGTGTATATAGTTCTGGAGTCTCAGAGCAACTGTATGCTCAGGGTTGGGGTTGTGGGATGAGGAGGGCACCAGCTTGAGACTGAATTTGGATCTCATCAACAACTGATGGTGAAGGGGGAGAGATGCAAGCTCAGGGTTAAACAGGGTAGAGTCTTTATCTGCAACTCCATCTTGTTGGCCTGTGGAGAGGACTAAAGAAGCCTAAGGTGTGGAAGCTTTTATTCTGAGTGAACTACTGATATATATACACACATATATATGTATATGTATACATATATATATGTACATATATATACATATATATATATGTATATATAAGTTTCCATATATATATATATGGAAACTTAGTAGGTGGGCAGAAATCTGACCTGCCAGAGTCCCCCTGCCATATGTTACGTTGAAGTGGCAGCAGAGGAAGATGGCTGCTTGATTCATGCCAGAGCTCATGTTAGTCTCAAGCTTGACACTCCTGTATTGTCTCTGTGCAACAGGGTCTCTTCCCTTCCCGATTGACTGTTCCTCAGCTGAGCAATCATCTCCAGGACCCAATGCTTATGTCTGTAGTCCTCATCAGTAAACAAGACAATGCTCTTGTGACCAGTCAACAGCAGCATGGAGTCCTGGCATTTCAGTAATCAACTATGTCATGTGTTCAATCAAGTCCATTCATAGTTCTAACATAGCTGATTGTAGAATGGGAATGGCCAATCCATCAAAAAGTAGAAAATGTTCGCCTTGTTAATGCTTCTATGTTTAGAAGAAGGCTCGGTTTTTCTTTTCCCTTTGTCCCCAGAGTCAGTCATCGATGTGTGTCTAGGCTATAAAAGGGGGAAATGGTAACAAAGGAGGGAGGTGTCAGCAAAGCATATAAGACTTTACCCAAACATAAGCAGCAGTGTCTTGCTTTCAAAGGCAAGTAGTAAACTACTACAATAATTCCACAAGCAGGGGGAGGGGAACTGGGATGCTCAGCCTTGTGTTCCCTAGCCCGTGTGTACCAGCTTATTTCTAAATTTTCATCTCTGGGGTAATGGATGTCCAGGGTCTGAGAGTTTATATCCCCCCTCAAGCATTTTGGAATTATACGAAAGAATGAACTCGGCATTTGAAGCCATGAGTTCTACCTCTGATCTGTTAGATATGCTCTTGTAACTCGAACAAATCAGTCAAGTCTTCTGAGACTTGCCCAGTCATTGAAGAATGGATCACATGATGGTATAATTGATGAGCTGGGAAGTTTCTTCTAAGATCACACAGGAGTGATGCAAGCTGTCTGGCTTACCTGTCAGGGGCTTGAGGATGGTGACCTATACCTATGGTGAATATCACAGTTCCCAAAGTGATAGAGAAATGTGTTCAAATCTGCCTAGTGGTCCAGTTCTTCCCAGAGTTAATACATGGATTGATTTATCAATGATTGGGCTTTGTAGTATTGGGGCTGCCTCAAGATGGCCTTCAACTGGACTGGAGTCAAGTTTGACTCTATCACACCCACTATCTAGGATAAATCTATTCTGGAAATTTACGATTTGCTTCCATCCCAGGGATCCGGAAGCCTGTGCTGAGTGGTCCAGTTTTAACTTGTACTACTTTTGGGCTGGGTCTGGGTGTGAAGAGGTTCTGTTGCTGGTTTTCTGTGCAGGGAACCCAGACAAAGCCAGTAACACGGTTTATATTTCCAACCAACAGAGAGAAGAAGGCCTGTCCTTAAGCAAAGCAGTGTTGGTAATCCACGTTCATACTGAGGTCAACACATGGCCCAGGGTTTTATTCACACTTTGGTGATTTGGGGACATTTTTCTTTTGTTTGAGAGGAGGTAGAGGGACGGCACATGGATAATCTAAGTGAGACATTCCAGAAAGCAAGACACACTAAACTTTCCCCTTCTCTATTTGTAGTGTGAAAGACAATTCTATAGCACTCCAGGAATGTTCTCATTTGGCAGGGCATGGCCCATCACTGTCAGATCCTGATTCAGAGGCTCTGTGTCTACAGCTTATTCTTTATCATTGTCCTATTTTTCATTATTACTGCAGAGAGGGAGGGAGGGAGCGGGTCTTGCGCAGGGTCCATCTGTGCAGCAGGCTGCTTATCACTCTCAAGAGGAAGATGGGCTTAGTTGTAGCTGCCGTGAGAACCCTTTCCCAAGAACTTCATTCCCTGGATAAGACATATTGTAAGCTTCAGGTAGGACCAGTAGGCAGGTCCCTGCCCTAGCTCAGGCCAAATGACACAGATGCAGGGCATTCCTAAGTACCTCTGCCTGGTAAATGGTGATGCTTGGAACATGAACCCACTGCCCCTGGACTTCAAGTCCCAGGCTCTCTCAGGAGGGTGGCTGTCATTCTGTCTCTCTCTGACCACCTGGATGCTCAAGCAGGAAGACCAGCTGAGTTCTCCGAGGGCTGGACAGGCACTGCTCCAGGTTCAGCCAGCCTGTCTGAGTCCCCCAACCCCTTCCAGGGAACCTGCCTTTAGATCTCCCTGCGCCAGTCTGCAGCCTCGCGGGCTGATGCCTTCGCTCTCTATTTACAGACACTAATCATTTCCCGTGCAATTGAACAACTTAATAAGCTGCGAAAATTTGATAAGACAATTTAATTGCCAGCTTTTACGTATCTGCTCAATATAGCCTAGTTTCTTGGGAAGGTGAACTGGGAGTGGAGCAGAGACACTTAATTAAAGGAGTGAAACAATGGCGCTCGATTAGTGAGCTTGGAGGGTGCCAACCCTGGACCCTTCTCTGCGCACTTCTCCTTTCAGGTGGGGCCCTCCCCACAAACTTTCCAAGTCTCATCCTCCAGATTGCAACCACACAGCTCCTGGGGTCCAGACTCTGGTGTTGCAGCTCTAAAAGCTGATTTCTTATGGGGCAGTGCTAAATTGTTAATGCTATAACCTTTTTTTCCAGAGCTGAAGTGGGTAAAGTTGCGGGGATGGTGGTGGGACTGCATACTTCTCTGCCTGGATGGTCACAACTCAAAGGTTGTTTAAAACAGCCTTCCTGTTGATGGGAACAAGAAGGGACTTGAGCCCTGCAAAGAGCATTCATAAGTCTTTGTGAATTACTTATGATGGCTGCTCTGTGTATGTGTGTGCCCCTGTTGGTATGTGTCTTTTGATGTGCCATCTTGGGGTCTTGGGGGGGGCAGTTTGGGTGACCCACATCCTGGGAAATGGTGTCAACTTTAAGCCAAACACTCACAAGTTATTCAGTTGAATCCTCGTGATAATTCTATGAGGGAAGAATAGGAGTGATGATTAAAGATTTTAAATTCCATTTGTTCTTTGTTTGTATGTGTATGTATGTGTGAGCAGGTGCACTCTACAGCACACGTATGTCAGAGGCTAATCTGTGAGAATGATCTGTCTTCTTGTGAAGTGTAGAAAATGAAAGTCAAGATTGTTGGGCTCTGCTGCAAGCACCTTTGCTCACTGGGCCATCTTGCCAGCCCCAGTGAGAGATTCTTACTTCATAGACACAAATACCGTAACTTAGAAAAAGTGAAGCAACACATCTCAAGTTACACAGTTAGACAGAAGCATCAGGGTCCAAATGGGTTGTAGTAGTGACTGCCTGCTGTCATCTCCCCAGATCTTGCTCATGGAGTCTATGTGAATATCTCATAGCTCCTGAAAGACCCACAACGTGAGGACTCCCCCACGTTCTGACTCAGGAGAGGTGACACCCCAAATCACTCACGAGAAACGGTTTTGCTGCAAACTGCAAGAGGACTTTTAATTCAAGAGTGCTCTCAGGCCTATAGTCATACACCATGCAAGGGTAGAGGACCGTGGCACCCCGAGTAGCTGGGTAAGGGGGTATTTAAAGAAAGAAACCACAACTCAAGGAAGTGGGGAGGGCATTGTTGGAAAATACCAAAGATACCAGTTAAGAGTCACAAGGAAGTGCAAAGCCACAAGTGTCACAAGGAATACCTGGTAATTGTTCAGATTATCTCTCAAGACAGTTTCTAAGAGCCCCTAACAATAGCACATTCTTTGAATTAACACTCTTTGAACCCAGGAAGTGGGTGGGTGGAAGAATGTCTCTATCTGTTTTATGATTAGCATACCTTGGAGCATTGAGTCACAAAGGTCACATTCCCAAGCCTGGGCCTAAAGGCCTAGAATTTTGTTTTTATGTTTTTTCACTCCATCTGTAAAACTTGTGACTTCATTTCTCCTAGGAGCAGAGAGCAAGGATGGCTGCTATTTGCACTGGATCCTGTCAGCTGCAGCCCCTGAGTTCCTTATGCTGGAGAACTGGAACCTTCCCAGAGGCAGAGTGCACACACTGGTGTGGGTACAGTTTCTCCTGGCCTCTGCCTTGGCTTCTTTCCTCCCGTTTCTCATCCTTCTTTCCCTCATCTGTTTGTGTACCCTATTTCTCAACAAAGGCCTTGCACACACCTTTTCAAGGTCAGCTTCTTGGGCAGGAAACGTATGTTAACCTTGATCTGCTCCTTCTAGAGTTCCCGAGGCACTGACCCTAGTGTCTTGGTAACATGGTAGCTCTCTCACTAGTGTGTGTGTGTGTGTGTGTGTGTGTGTGTGTGTGTGTGTGTGTGTGTGTGTGTGTAACACCCTGCTTGGAATTCCTCAGTGAAAGAGCACAAGTCAGAAGGACTTGCTTGCCATTTTTCAACCTTTCTAACTTATCCTTTCATCCTTAAAAAAATGGTAGAACAGTGATGGATTTGATAGAAGACTGAGAATGAGATTATTTACATATGCAAAACAGCATTGCTTGTGGAGTAGATATTGATATTTCAGTATCTACCATCTTGTCTGAAGTTGGCTCCCTTAGAAATGAGGTCACTTTGCTGTAAACTTTTACGAGGCAGAGCTAACTGTTCACTGCATGCTTAAGCACTTATTATTATTATTTTTAATATCACTATTGTTGTTGTTGGTACAAAGGTTTTTGCAAGATAGAACCCTTGCCTACCACTGTCAGGAACCATTTTACGATTTTGTGCAAACTGTTATGTCAATGACTTCACTCTTCCTCTTCCTCTCCCTCTCCCATTGGTTTGTCAGACAAGTTTGCCAAGCATTCCAACAAACAGTGTGTATGTGGGGCGGTGGGGGCAGCTAGAGAACTGGGGGACAGACAGGCACGGTGCAGCAAGCCGGAAGAGCTTTCTTCTGCCTGGCATTCCCCAGGCACCCGCATTAAGGGTCTGATTAACTTAAAATATTTCCCAGCTTCTGAGGCACTTGATTAAAGTCAATTGGGGGGAAAGAAGATAAGCTCTTACAAGGGCTAATTTGAGGCTTAGGAAACTTGAATATGTCTAAATCTCAAATTGTCGGGTGTGGAACACTGGTGATTGCTGGGTCTGTGGGGAAGACATTTTAACATTCTGGCAGCAGGATCAGTGCTGCTGGCTGACCCAGCCCCCTGGTCCCCCACCCTCCTCTTTGTAGCTGCCTTGCCAACGAGCCCCAGCATTCCCTCCCATCTTCTCCTTTCTTCCCCTGGTGAGGGCTCAGATGATTTTGCCATTTGAAGGCATGGAAATAGATGGCTTTGGATTCAGAGCACAGCCTCTGTTGCCTTCTTTCCACCCCCTCCCCCCCAGATGCCTGAAAAAAAAATCCAAGTAGGGTTTTAGAGATCCTGCCCCATGGCTTTCCTTGATGTGTTAATGGGTCACGATTGCTGCTCTGCTGTCCCTGCCAACAGGGACACCAGGACACAGGCAGATCATGCCCTTTCTCATGGCTTACCTGGCAGCCTGCCAGGTGGGAAGTGTTAGTTTTCCTGTCTGAAACACTGAGGGTAGGTACCTTTTGATCTCAGACTTGACATCTTAGAAAACTGTAGACAGCTTGGGGCTCTCATTGGGGTGCCCTGCTTAGCAAGTGAGGACTAGGTTGGCCGGGAGGCGTATTTGCATAACAAATGACCACACATCCAGCAGCATAAAACAAGGCCAGTTTGTTTTGTTAGCTGATGATTTGGTAGGCAGAAGTCACCCAGTTGGACTGCACTTGGCTGAGGATGTCCTAAGGTAGAGGCCGACCGGGTTGGGTGGGCCTTGTCTCCTTTATGGGAGGTCAGGGTCAGGGAGGGATGACCTGCTTTGATGTTCACTTGAGGTGCTGATGGAATTCCTCTCCTTATCAGGAGGACTGGAGTCTGTTTCGTGGCTGGCAGACAAAGAGAGCAGGCAGGTCATTCTGAGCAACTCCAGTCTTCTGCTCCCAGTCCCTTGTCCCTCTCCCTTCTCTCCCTCCCCCTCT
Source organism: Mus caroli (assembly GCF_978045245.1). NCBI lineage: Eukaryota > Metazoa > Chordata > Mammalia > Rodentia > Muridae > Mus > Mus caroli. The sequence goes on from NW_028227265.1 coordinate 25,702,252, forward strand.
TTCTCCCCCTCCCTACCCACTGTACCTCTCCCCCTTCCTCTCCCCCTCTCCCTGCTCCTCCCTCTCCCCCTCTCCCTGCCCCTCCCTCTTCCCCTCTTCCTCCCCATCACCCCTCTCTCCCCCTCTTTCCCCCTTCCCCTCCCCCTTTTTTATTGATTCCTTGTGGGTTTCACCTCATGTACCCCAGTCCCACTCACCTCCCTGTCCCTCTGTATCCACTTTCTGCCCTTGCAATGTCCCTCCCCCACTTAAGATAAAATCACACAGACAACCAACCAAACATAAAAGAAAACAGCGTCTGTTTCTAAGCTCTGAGGCCAATGATTCAGGTGAACTGTCAGGCTAGCAAGCCAGGGATCCCTGTCTCCTCCCTAGCACCCAGACTGTAGGTGCAGGCTGTCACACTCAGGTGCTAGAGGTAAATGCTTTACTTCCTAAGCTGCCTTCACAGCACCCCTGTCTGATTTTTTTTTCATTAATTTATTCACTGTACATCCCAATCAAAATTCCCCTCCCTCCTCCCTTCCTAGTCCCACCCTCACAAATCCCCACCCCAGTACCCCTCCCCTTCTCTTCAGGGAAGGGGAAGCCCTCTTTGGGTACCATCCAACCCCGGGTACAACAATTTACAGCAGGATTAAGTTCCTCCTCTCTCCCTGCCACGGGCCACGCCCCCATGCCCCACCAGGTAGTCCAGTTATGGGAAGTGGATCTGGTGGCAGGCAACAGAGTCAGAGACAGCCTCTGCTCCAACTGTTAGTGGATCCACATGAAGACTGAGCTGTACACCTGCTCTAAATGTGTAGGAGGGCCTAGGTGCTACCCCTTGCAGGTTCTTTCGTTGGTGGTTCAGTCTCTGTGAGCCCCCATGGACCCAGGTTAATTGTCTCTGTAGGTCTTCTTGAGGTGTCCATGACCCCTCTGGCTCTCTCCATCCTACCCCCTACTCTTCCACAAGATTCCCTGAGCTCCAGTCTTTGCATTTGTTTCCATCAGCTGCTGGCTCAAGTGTTTCAAGTGACAGTTACTCTAGGTTCCTGTCTGTAAGCATAGCAGAGTATCATTAATAGTGTCAAGGGGTTGGCGCTCTCCCATGGGATGGGTCTCAAGTTGGGGCAGTCATTGGTGGGCTGTTCCCTCAATCTCTGCTCCATCTTTATCCTTGCCCATCTTGTAGGCAGGGCAAATTTTGGTTTGAAAGTTTTGCAGGTGGGTTGGCTGTCCCCCTCCCTCCCCTGGAAGTTCCACCTGGCTACAGGAGGTCACATGCCTGCTTTTTAAGGTAAGGGATTCTTCTTCTCCTTCTTCTTCTTCTTCTTCTTCTTCTTCTTCTTCTTCTTCTTCTTCTTCTTCTTCTTCTTCTTCTTCTTCTTCTTCCTCTTCCTCTTCCTCTTCCTCTTCCTCCTCTTTCTCTTTCTTTCTTCCTCTTTTTTCCTATTTCCTCTTCTTCCTCCTCCTCCTCCTCTTCCCCTCCTCCTCCTCCTCCTCCTCCTCCTCCTCCTCCTCCTCCTCCTCCTCCTCCTCCTCCTCCTCCTCCTCCTCTTCTTCTTCTTCTTCTTCTTCTTCTTCTTCTTCTTCTTCTTCTTCTTCTTCTTCTTCTTCTTTTCAAGGCAGGGTTTCTCTGTATATCCCTGACTGTCCTGGAACTCATTCTGTAGACCAGGCTGGCCTCAAACTCGAGATCCACTTGCCTCTGCCTCCCACGTACTGGGATTAAAGGCGTGGGCCACCACTGCCCGGCAAGGTAAGGAATTTTTATACCTGCAAAAGGAGTATCTAGATTAGTGTCTGATTGAATAGTCAGGCAACAGGCATGTTGGGTGGAGGGTGGATTCTGTGTGTAGCAGCAGCTTGAGATGAATATGGTTTTAGTCGGAGCTTTGAACTGCTGCTCTCCCCCTGTGAACTCTGGAAGGTTTTAGGGAACTGTGTTGAGTGGAAGAAAGGCTACCAGCTTTTTGTGCTCTGAGGGTCCCTCTGAAGCTCCCAAAAGCCTCTGGGAAACAGGGTGAGGTAGGAAGCCATTGCTCTCTGGCTGAGGAACCTCTTTTCCCCTGAAGCTCCTTTGAAACCTTTGTGTTAGTACAGTCTGTAACCATGCGTTTTCCCACCTGTTCTCTTTGTTCCCTGAAATAACAACTCTGAGACTGGATTGCCTGGGCCAGAGGATTCTGCCTGGCTCCCTGACTAGTTTATATTGCAATCATTACATTTATTCTACTCTAAGAAAGCTACTTTGCAAGTTACCTCTCTGCCACGTCTCCATCAGCATTTCCAGGGTAAATCTCCCTTGCCTGATTACTACTTCCCAGAATCCTCTCTTTCTCTCTGATCCCACCTTCTAATCTATTGCCTCAGCTCATTGGCCAAAGGCTTTTTTATTGACAGATGAGTGCTTTTACACAGTGCACGAGGGAGTTTTCTTTACATTCCTTTCTGGCTTCCTAAGACCAACAGCGCCTGCAGAGATAATTGTGTGGTCACCACTCATAAAACTTAACATAGAGAGAGATTGCTGTTTTATATTTACGGTGTATATTTATTAACACAAATAATTAGTGCTTTCTAATTCCCGGTGGCTTCTGGCAGGACCTTTTTGCTCAACATCTTCCAAGGGTCCCAGGGTCATTGCTTCTGCAGGAGCAGGAAGAGGCAAAGCAGAAATCCCCCTCCAGACAGTAACACTGACCACACGTCTCTTAAAGGGGCAGAAATAGAGATTGCTGCTAGAGACCAGCCTGTGTTTCACTATTAAAATGTGAGTGAACAAGTCAGCCAAGGGAAGGCAGACAGGTCTGAGCAATACCCAGGGTTTCCTCCTGTCTCACTGAAAGGATGTCCCTTCCACTAAGTAGGTGCTGTGTCTTTGAGATCCTTGGAGCATCCTGAATGTGCCCTCCCAGACACCAACTTTGGTGTATCCTCTGGGTACTATCTGGGGCTGGGTGCAAGGACTTGCTGTCATGACAAGTGCATGAGCACACTGAGATGTCTCAGGGGAGCTTCCTTCGGAGAGTCCCAGTGCAGCATGGGTTGGGAACTTCCCTTTTCCTTTAATTCAGGAAGGCACATAGGAGGACATACGTTCTCTTTCCAGCTCTTCTATGTTCATACAGACTAACACAGGCACACCAGCCAACATACGTGTGCGTGTGTGTGTGTGTGTGTGTGTGTGTGTGTGTGTGTGGTTTAATTATGATAGTATGACTTCAGAACTAGAAGGTTTTGAAAAGGGTAGAACCACAGAAGAATTTTTACCTTCAGGATAAAATTCTTCTTCTTCTTCTTTTTTTTTTTACACCACATGACACCAATGAAGCCAATAATGAAAATATTTTGGCATTTTGGGGGCTGGAGCGATGGCTCAGCAGTTAAAAGTGCTTTCCAGAGCTGGGAGTGGTGGCACATGCCTTTAATCCCAGCACTTGGGAGGCAGAGGCAGGCGAATTTCTGAGTTTGAGGCCAGCCTGGTCTACAAAGTGAGTTCCAGGAATGGCAGGGCTATACAGAGAAACCCTGTCTCGGAAAAAAAAAGTGCTTTCTGCTCTTGCAGAGGACCAGGGATCAGATCCCAGCACCCACATGGTGGCTCAAATCCATGTAACTCTAGTTCTGGGGGGTGGGGTTGGGGTGGGGGGATATATGAATGTGGTGCCCTCTTCTGGCCTCTGAGGGCCTTAGCTAGGCATAGCTGCACATCTATTCATGTAGGCAAAACAATCACACACATAAAGTGGGTAAATCTTTAAAAACAAATGGGCACTAGTGTGGGCTCCATGGACACATCACTGGGAGGAGATAGATGGCTCTGTAGAAAGCAGAACTTGGCACAGAATTCCAGAGTCTTCAGAATGAGAGCGACAAGAGCCCACAGTTTAGCAAACACATTGTGAAAGCTGGCTATTTGGAAGGAAGAGTAAGCTGGATTCGTCTTGATCTTTTGTTAGATTTCCTCCCATAGAATAGACTCTGTAAAATGAAAAGACAAAGAACAGACAAGGTAAGCTCTGAATGCACCTGGCAGATGCAGATTTTTGCACACAAGGTGGAAGCCAGCCAAGGGATTGGACATATAATACAAGTCAAAGGAACTCTATGGATAGAAATATTAGGGAGGACAAACATTCATTTATGGCTTACTCAACCACAGTCTCACTTATGAGAAGAACAAAGAAACGGAAAAATACTGGAGAACTGGAGCCATCCATGGAAGTCTAGTGCACCTAGGTGATAGGGGCCTTGTAGTGATTACATTTACTTCCTGAGAATAAAGACCTACTACTGTGAGATCCATAGGAAGTTTTACTTTTAAACAATGAGAGCTGACTGTGTTCAGTGGAAAATGACTTATACCTGTGCTTGTGTGTGACCTCCACATCCAAACCATTAGCAGTGGCTCTGCCTGCATGTTACAATCGTATGGTCGATTTAGTTATGGCTATGCTTTCTTTTCTGTTTTATGATTCCCAAATTTCTACAGTAATATTTTTATAAGCAAATTATACAAGTTACTTTTAATAAACTAATAGTTGTTAAGTTGGTGTGTAAAAGGCAAAATGCCACTATGGGAATAAGTAAATACATACAGTTTTTATTCTTAGCAAGTCACAATATTGTAAAGATTCAATTTCCTTTAATTAATTTAATCACAAATGAATCTATGAAATCAATTAAAACACTAAAAAAAAGTCACTTTTGAAATTTGATAAAAGGACTTGAAAATCACCCAGAGAAACATTAATGTCCCCAACTTGGACACTACTGTTAAAAAATAGCCAGAGGGGGCTGGAGAGATGGCTTATCACTTAAGAGCACTGACTGCTCTTCCAGAGGTTCTGAGTTCAATTCCCAGCAACCACATGGTGGCTCACAACCATCTGTAATGGGATCTGATGCCCTCTTCTGGTGTGTCTGAAGAGGGTGACAGTGTACTCACAAACATTAAATAAATAAATAAATAAATAAATAAATAAATAAATCTTAAAAATCAATTAGCCAGAGGAAAATGGCACTAGGAGGTTCTAAAGATTGTCATGAAACCACAAGTCAAAGTATTTGATTTCATGGGGTTGCTGGTCAAGAGCACTTGTTGGGGGCCCAAATTCACTTTCTTGTACCCACATGGTGGCTCATAACCACATATAAATCCAGTTGCAGAGGTTCTGTTGCCCTCTTCTGGCCTCTGTAGATACTGCTTTCACATGGTGTACAGGCGTACACACAGGCAAAACATTCATAGACATACAATAAAGAAATAAAAGAATGCCTGGTTTCAGGAATCTTGGAGGGCAGCCACCTTTTACATCACAGTGACCCCTTAGTGCTCATCAACACTGCCCAGAAGGGACAGGGTATTAAGAAATGCCAGTCTCACCAAATGCCTTTATATCTGAAAGTGAAAAGAGAAATGTGAACTCTTGCAGACTTCCCAGGAAAATGAAAAGTCAGCAAGGTCATGGGAAGTGTGGTGTGGAGTTAAGTGATGCACTAGATGATTGACACCAGCCAGAATAGGAGGTGGCAATGGTGAGGGTGAGAGCTGGGGGTACCATCTGCAGGTTGCCTGTGTTTCCCAGGAAGGGAGACCAATCAAATAAGAATGTATGCCTTGTGGGAAGTAGGATAAGGAGACAGAGAAGGAGCTGAGACGCCATGCCTACCATGGATAGGAAACCACAGAAGTCTCTTTGAACAGATAACATTTAAAATGGGACACTAGGCTTTGGCAACTATCAGCAGGGAGGAGAGCTGGGAGTTCCATGAAAGTAGAGTAGTAGGTGGCTTCTAGATTAAGAACGGCCTTCCAGGGCATGGGGAAATAATGACATTTTAATCTGTGAATAATGGAAAACAAAGGAGTTGTTTCATGCGAGAGAGCAATATGATCTGCCTTTGGTGTTTATTTATTTATTTTTTAACCATTAAAGTTTTTTTATTAGTTATTTTGTTTACTGACATTTCAAATGTTCTGCCCCTTCCCAGTTTCCCATTGGTTTTTAAAAGGCAATCATAGTTGTAAGAGAGAGCAGGAGTGTTGGAAAGTTGTTTTAGGAATTAAAATCCTAAGGCTAAAAACTTGATAAATAGACTTCACAATAGCCCAGAAAACAAAAATGTCTACCAGTTTGCCAAGATGGCTTTCCTAAGTTTATGAGAGAGTTTTAGAAAACTGATATGGTAACAAGGACAGAAAACCATGGACAAAGGCCACAGTGGTCATCTGATTGGGGATGGCTCTGACATTTAAATACTTGGTTACCAGTTAGTGGCTCTGTTTGGGGAAGCATAGGAGGTGTGGCCTTGATGGAGGAAGTCCATCACTAAGGGTCAGGTTTATGGTTTCAAAGCCATGAGCCATCTCAAGCTCTCTTTCTCTGCTTGTGGTCCAAGCTTATGACTCATCAGCCTCCTGTTTCTGCCATCATATCTTCACTCCACCATCACGGACTCTTAACTTTCTAGAATCACAATCCCAAATAAACTCTTTCTTCTATCAGAGCAATAGATGCCTAACTACTACAACTACAATCAAGTACATAATAAACACTCCTAGATCACATCTCCCTCTGTCTAACACACACACACACACACACACACACACGCACACGCACACACTTGCACACACACATACACACACATACACACATGCACATGTACACATGCACACACTTGCACACACACTTGCACACACATGCGCACGCACATTCGTGCGCGCACACACACACACATGTGTGCGCGCACACTTGTACACACATCCTTCTGAACTACCATCCAGCGTAGTAAACTGCCAATCAACACATGAAAGAATCTTGCTAGTAGTTATAATAAAAGAGAGATGAGGAAAAACTGTAAGATTTCATTTTTTCCACCTTTCAGATCTTTGAATATTAACAAACTCTGTTTTCCAGGGTTGAAGAGAGCTTGGGTAACAGAGACACGCTCATGTACATTTAGTAGGAGGAGGGCTTGGGGCAAGGAAGGCTCCTAGTGTAACTGCTTCTCTGGATGGCAATTTACGCACCTTTCAATACTTCGAATGCACACGGTATCTGAGCCAGTGATTCTGGATCTAAGGACATATGCTCTCAAATGCATGCAGCATATCTCTATGTTAATTCCATTGGAATGGGATAAAGAAAAAACAAAACCAAAAATCAAGTCGACCACAGGTGACAATCAAATACAGTTCAGGCTGAAATATTTCTGGTTTGTCCATTGATGGGGCAGCCTTTTCTCATTAAGAAGAATAAGGTGGGTCAATATTCACTGCTGTGTAACCCTGTCCACACTGTTACCTAACGGGAAAGGCAGCATGCAGAACAATGAAAGGAGACTTTCTGGATGGGTCTGTAAATAATTGTTGTGTTAACAGGTTGCCTGGGGGAAGGAGTGTGGGGATGTGGGAGGCTGGGAGACTTTTCTTTTATGTCCTCCATGGTGTTTGGATTTTTAAATATATTTTATTAAGTAAACAAAACCCGTTAAAAATGAGAAGCAAGTTAGCGATCATTATCCCAGACATAATGAACAATAATAACTCCTAATAATGAACAATAAAGATTATTAATATTCCATTGCCTTCACACCACATTGTTGCGTTTTCTAGCCTAATGTCTTTAGCTATTTCCTCATTTGATTCTCAGTAGGGTAGTGGCAGTTATCGCCTTGGTGCTGATCCGACATGGAGGCCTGCTGGAAGGCTCAGAGACTGCAGGGATCTGCTCTCCTCTGAGGAGCCTTTCACCCACTCGCATCTGAAGATGGAGATGAAGGTCAACTGTAGCCAGGATGACCGACTGCCCTCTCCTCCACACCTGCCAATTACTGGGCAAGTCCAGGATTACTAATTGTGAACCTGTCATTTGCAGTGTGACCTTGGGCAAGTCACTTCCACTCGGGATGGTCTCTACTGCCTCTTCCGACTCCAGATAACTTTGATTTATGCCAAATGTCTTGCTGAGGTAATTGAATTTTCAGGGTGGTGTCTCATAACTCATTCCTAAAAGTTTGAAACACAAGTTCATGGACAACATTTAAAGAATTGGGGTCTCCAGTGACTCTGTAAATCACTTGCTCTGTAGAGCACGTTAGGCGTACCCTTGAAATGACTGTTTGGGGAAGAGGCACAGACTAGCCTGGCTTTGCTTTCTTCCTACTGCAGGCTATGTGTGTCTTCTCGCAGAAGGCTTTCTTTCCTTCATAGAGCCACAGGGCCTTTGTCTGACCTCCAAATTTAGCTCTAGCATGGTGTCTATCTCATGACATATATATTCATTGTACCAAAGCCCTGTGCTAGGCACGCAGATGCAGAAGATAAAGTTTAAAAAGCCTGACATAAATGAGCGCTGCCTGAAAATACAGAGACAGCCCAAAATGCGCTAAAGTTAAGCAAAGCAGGGTACAACCTAGTGGAAGAAAGAAGAGAGCTCTGGACGGACATGGGGATGAAGTTCTGATGGCCGTCACATTTTCAAGGTCATATTCATTTCCTTCTTGTGGCAGGTAACCCTTCAGACTTGGGAGTATGGCAAACATAACGGTTTGAAGCTGCATAGGAACTTTGGGGGAATTATGTGACATTTGACAAGTTAGATGGGAAGTTCCTGAAAGCAGAGGTACATCCCCTGACACTTCTCCGTAGCCGTGCCTTCCTTCTATACTATCATGAAAAGCAGTGTGCGGCTCCGCTGACCCTTTGGACCCAGCATCGTCAAAGGCAGACAGCTGCTTAGGTTGTCTGACTCACCAAGGATGGGGATGCTATGGAAATGCAAAGACAGCCAGGCTGATGGAAGTGACAAGCCTGGGAAGCTCTGACAGTGATGAGAACACTGAACTTGGGTGCTAGGATGCTGGCTGCATCCACAAAGCGCATCCTCCAGTGCTGTGACCTGCAGACTTCAAAGGGTGTCCATGTCACTTATTGGAGATCTCATCGGAGCCTGAGCGTTTGCATTTCTAACAGGCTCAGGTACACTTTAATGAAGCACTCGTCTCGTCTCGCCGGGGTTGACAAACCATGGCTCCTGACCCGTCACTTGTTCTGTCAATAAGGTTTTATAGAAATAGAATCCATTTGTTTATATATGATATCCATGGCTGCTTTCAGAGTGTTAATTGTGACAAATGCCGTATTTCTACTAAAGCCCCAAATATACACTATTTGCCCGTTTGCAGAGAAAATTTGTTAACTTCTGCTTTCGAGTGTTTTCCCTCCTTTTTCTTTGATCAGTGTTTCCTGGGGCTCAGGTTGGCCTTGAGTGTTTCATGTAGCTGAGGTTAGCCTTGAATTCCTGATACTCCTGCCTCCATGCACTGAATGTGGAGGGTATAGGTGTGGATTGCTACACTGCCAAGCTTTACTGGGGCACTGGTTCTTAAATTTAACTGTATTATAGAATCACTATATTTGTTTGTTTTTCGAGACAGGGTCTCAGCGGGTAGCTCTGTCTGTTCTGGGACTCACTAATGTAGATGAGGCTGGCCTCAAATTCATAGAAATCCACCTGCCTCTGCCTCCCAAGTGCTGGGATTAAAGGCATGCACTACCACACCTGGCCTGTTTTTTATTTCAGTGACAGTGATGCATTCAGGCCAATAAACTGTCATCTCTGCAGGTGTATCTCAATACTTTTTGCGCTACCTAAAAGGCTGTAATATGCAGACAAAATTAGCATGCAATATTATAGAGGAGTATGTAGGTGCTTATATTATGAATGCGAATCATGTTCCCCAAAAAACTTTCTGAGAGGGTCTGCATGTAGTTTCTGGGAACTTGCCCTTGGTTGGATCTGCTTGGTAAATAAAATGCCAACAGCCAATAGTTGGAGAGGAGAGAGGTGGGATTTTAGGATTCCTGGGCTTGGGACCAGGAGGAGGAAAAAGAGGAGATCAGCCATGATGGGAGAGTGTGGAGGAGAGGAGAGAGGCCATGCCTGAGAAGAGTGCAGGACAGAAAGGCATAGCAGCCATGTGAAGGAGCCAGGAGAGCAAGGCCCAGAGGGCTGCCCAGCTGGGTCTAGGGCAGCTAAGATAGAATATAGAATTAGTAAGTAATAACAAAGGATTATTGGCAGGAAGCTGTTAATAGCATGGAAGTTAGGCAGTGGCCCTGCTATTGGGCTGTTTAAGGCATATTAGCACAAAGGCTGTGTGTGTGTGTGTGTGTGTGTGTGTGCGCGCGTGTGTCTTTCTTTCGGGATCCTAGACCATTGAGGGGGGTAGTCAACCTGCTGTCAGCATTAAATAATAATTATTTCTACACGAGGGTGCCGTGATCCTGATTCTTATAACAAGTACAGTTCAGCAATATGCCAAAGTAAGCAGCGAGGCTAGTCAGGACACAGAAAGCAATCCTTAGGTACGATGACAGGGTGACTCAAAGTGGTTGTGGTTACAGGGTCTTCTAATATAATGGGAAAGATTACTCTTTCTGGCCCCACTTGTCAAACAAAGGAAAGCCTGTGAATTCATGGAACTCAGAATATGCTAGAATGCTATTTTCCTTTGACCTCTTGTAACTAACTCTCTGATATTTTGGGGGGAGGGCTGGGAGGGGCTGGTCCCATCTTTTCTAGTCTTGGCCTTCCCATCCAAATTTTGTCACTGGGCTCTGTCAGAATTTCTGTTGCATAGACACTGTGGCTTAAAGGGAATGGATTATAGACATAACTAGCGTCTGTGTGGTTTTTTTTAGCTGCAGAGAAAGGACTCCCTGTCTGATATTCTCCGCACCCTTGCAGAACCACGAAGTGGAATTCATTAACATTTTACAGGTATGGGGGCAGAGGTTCATAGAGTGAAAGTGACATTTTCTATTACTAGTGGAGAGGTAAGGGGTGGGACTTTTACCCAAACATTTGCCCAAGACACCAGTGATGGCAACTGTTAACGTCTACCCAAGTGCAGGAAAAGCTCATGTCTGCAGACATCACAGAGTCCGTCTCCTTCCCCTGCACTCTGCAGCAGCTGGGTGTCTCTGGCTTCCCTTCCTGCATCTCACTGCCATTTCTTTCAAGTGAACAAAAGATCTTACAGCTTCTTTACAAATACTCTGCAGGCATCAACCCTGCCTTTCTGTAGCTTCAAACAATGTCCCCAAAGGTGCCTGGTTTCCTCTTCTGTTTCTTCTCTGCTCAATACTTTTGAGTCAGTTTAAGCCTAACACATCTGAACTGTTACTGAATGCTCGGGCCTGGTAATTGACTCACAGAAGACAGCTGTGAGCTTTGCTGCTTGTGCCAACCACCACTAGAAACGACTGCAGGTCGCAGGGAAGACAAATAACCCCCAACTTGAGTTCAATTTAATTTCCTCAGTCCCAGAGAAACTTTTTCACCTGTCAGCCTCTTGTTTGTTGGCAACCAAGAAGCCAGTCTCCTTGTCTCTGACCTGGGTGGGCTGTAGTGTTTGGAAAGTGCTGAGCGATGGGTGTTGGGCTACTTTAAAAGACTGGCCCTTTGCCCTGGGACATGGCTGTTGATTGGATTCTAGCAATCCAATTGGTTTTCTGTCTTAAAGTCCTTACCTTTCACTTTAGGGAATGAAGTGTCCAAACCATACAGGCGAAAGGAGATGAGAAGTTCAAACGCTTGTAGGTGAATTTGTGCTTCATCTTCTACCTCATACTATCAGAGAATCAATTTCTCATGCGCTCCCCTGAACAGGAAAAATGCTAAACAAAGCAACCAGTGATTAAATGTCCAATAGGAAATGTCAGTACTTGAATGGACAATAAATATAAGTAGGGAATATTTGATGTTTGTCAACCTGCCCAGCTTTACTGCAGCCCAGGGGGCTGACCAAAAGGACAAAGAAGAGTCTGGTAATGCATGCTGGATTTCCTGGGGTCAGAGTTAATTTCATGTGATTTTAGTCTTATAACTAAAGGAAGTTCATTCAGTGTACAGTGAACCCTGATTTCATATTTATACTTTCGTCTTTAGAGATTAATCTTGCATAAAACATAAGGTAACAAAATATTCCCATTTTGGGAAATGTGGATAATTGCAGCACTCTAGTGAGATGTGTGGAGGCTCAGGTCAGACAGATGCTGCACCAGCCAGGGGACTTTACAACACATCAGGCAGCAGACCTGGAATGGTCTAAGCTAAACATTAGGCTTCATTGGAAAGCTATTAGGACAACACATCGAATTTAAAGGGCAAGATGAGAAATCAGTCCAGGAAAGCCAGAAACTGAGACGAGTCTATGGAACTCAAAAGTGGAAAACAGGTCCTGGAAGCCACAGGCTTTGCCTACCTCTGTCTATTTCTTATCCCTGTCTTCACTCTCTTCCTTGTCTTCTGAGTTCTTTCTCTATCTTCAGAGCTTCAGGACTCGAATATCCAATGCTTTTCCAGAGAGGAGTAAAGAAGTATTTCAGTTCTAGTGTCTCTTATATTTTATTAATCCATTGTTATCAATTCTGTGACACCCAGTAGTATCACAGTAGTGTGTGTGTGTTTTCTCTTCTTGGCGTTAAACAGGAAACATTGCCCTGTTCTACAGCATGTCTCCCATCTCTTCTATTACCTAAGAAGGCACTAGAACAATCTCCTTTGATTCCATGTCCTGACCTCAGGGAATACTGGGTCAGAAATTGAGCTACAAACCCAGTGTAGGTTTCTTGTCAATGTGGCAACTACTTGAGAGAAATGATTTAGCTGGAGGAAGAATTCACTATGGTCCACGGTTTTGGAGATTTGACTTCCTGCTTGGCCAGCTTCATCATCCTGGGCTGTAATGAATCAGGACATGCAGTTAGAAGGGTGTGAAAGATTAATATGCTCACCTCAATAGTCAGGGACCACCCCCCCCCCAGTGTGATCTTCCTCCACCTTCCTCTTAATTAAACCGGTCCTCGGCCTTTGGGATGATGCTGTCCACATTTACAGTGGGTCTTACCCCTCTGTGGTTGTTTCTAATGTCAATCATCCCTGGAAACACCTCTATAGACACATTCAGAAGGTACTTCTCAGTCTAATGTAGTTGGCAACTGAAAGTCTCATAGATTCATTAAGCTGTACTTGGCTGCAGTTACTTCCTGCTTCCTTGGTTGGTGGTTGGTACCCTCTCTGGGGTGAGTAGAGGGCTGTTATTTGTCTATCTGTCTGTTCTGTTTTTTTTTTTTTTTTTCTTCTTTTTTTTCAAGTCAGCCTATACCCTGACCAGGCTGAGAATTTTCCAAGTCTTTAAATTCTGATTCCTTTAACAGTTTAAATTACATCTTTAATTCATTTTTCTCTTCTGGCACTTTTTACTGCAAACTATCAAGAAAAAGCCACATGATACGCTCAGAGCCTTTCTTAGGTTTTCTCCAAGCAAAACACCTAGATCATCGTTCTTTTTTTTTTTTTTTTTTTTTTTTTTTTGGTTTTTTCGAGGCAGGGTTTCTCTGTGTAGCCTTGGCTGTCCTGGAACTCACTTTGTAGACCAGGCTGGCCTCGAACTCAGAAATCCGCCTGCCTCTGCCTCCCGAGTGCTGGGATTAAAGGCGTGCGCCACCACGCCCGGCTAGATCATCGTTCTTAAGACCCCCCATACCCTCCCCAATACTCTAGCACATATGTACAGTGAGCCATGTCCTTTGCCAGACTGCAACAAGGCTGGCCTTTCCTCCAGCTCCACAGAGGTATTCCTCATTACCATTTAAGACTTCAGCAGAATTGCTTTCACTCTCCAGACTTCTGCCAACGTTTTGATCATGGCCACTTAAATAACCCTAAGGAAATTTGGGCTCTGTTTCCCACTCTGTTCTTTTTCTGAATCCTCATCAGGACCAGTCCAAACAGTATATAGGGCAGCGTCCGCCTTTTGTAGCCTGTCCTTACAGACTCTTACAGAGTCTGCCTATTTCAAAACACCTCCCCTCCTCTACATAGAGTGTTGCTGTAGCAACACTCTATCTCGTAAGACCATTTGTGTCTTGATTTATTGTTATTTGAGAAAATACTTGAGACTGTTATTCAGAAAGAACTTGGGTCAGACAATGTATTTCTCAGCGTTTTGGAGCTAGGACATGGGAGACTAAGAAAGCTGATTTGTTAATTCGTGGAAGCCTACCACTGTTTCCACGAAGGCATTTGTTGCTGCTTCTTCTGGAAGGCATAAGCACTCTTTTTTTCCCCTTTCTTTTGTTTTCCTCACATTGACCCAACTCCCTGTCCTTTCTCATCTATTAACTCTCATCCTCAATTTGGTCCTGAAGATTAGTTCGTATTTTAAGAGAGCTTCAGTTCCTTTTGGGGCAGGATTTCTCACTGCAGTGTGTTCAGACAGGCTGCTTCTGATAGCCTAGATTGTGTTTAAATGGGCAGATGGGGAAAGCAAAGTTTATCTCAGCATTCCTATGGCAAAATTCTAGATAATGAAGTATCTTAGAAGTGACTCTTTATGGATGCGTGGTCTTTCCTCTTTCTCTCATAGGCCCGAAACTTACTCTCTTAAAATGAGATTTTAAGTTAGGCTGCCCACGTGGTCTGAGCTCTCTTTGTTCTTGATGGAAAGAGCTATCAGGTCTTTAACACACAGGATGAGACCTACCCTAGAGTCAGATCAAGAGACAGATTCGGGAGGGCCTGGTGGGGAGGTCTAGAGGTGACAGGGCATCTGAAGCCAGCAGAAGAGAAAGATGATTTTGAGGGATAGATTGGAGCAGTGTATGCAGACACCATGAGCTCACTTGTGGGATCTATATGAGGGCCCAGAAAGGACACTGAGTAGGCTTTTCAATTCTATCATTGACTCAATCTGAAGACATAGGTAGGGTCCATACTTAATGGTTTCATGGCCATCTTGATCTAATTCAAGTATGATTTATGATGGCGAATTTTATGGGTTAAGTTGATCTGTTACAAGGTACCCATATACTTGGTTGAATAATATTCTGGGTGTGTTTCCAAAGGTCTTACTTTGTATTAACATCTCAACCAGTAGACAGAAAGCAGTTGGCCCTCCCTAGTGAGTGGACTTTATCCAATTCATTGAAAACCCGAATGGAACAAAAAGCCCGAGAGAAAGACATGTAAGAATTCATTCCTGCATGTCTTACAGCTGGGATATCATTTTCTCATATTTCTGGACTTGGATTTGAATTGAACCAGTTGGCTTTCCAGATTGCCAGCTGCAGATCTTAGTCTTCTTGGTTTCCATAATCATTTCAGCCAACTCCTTATGGCAAATTTCTTCCTAGTATATGTATGACAATATAGCACATAAGAACATCTTCAAATATGTAACATAATGAATGTCTTCTCATATTCAGACATTTGTATGTATATGTGTTACTGTGTATTATGTTAGATCTGCTTCTCTGTGGAACACTGATTATCACAGTACTTTAAAAATATTGGAAATTTTAGTGTGTGTGTGTGTGTGTATGCGTGTGTGTGTGAAATTTCAGGCTGCTGTATCTTTTTTCTTATTTATTTATTTATTTATTTATATTAGATATTTTCTTTATATACATTTCAAATGCTATCCCGAAAGTTCCCTATACCCTCCCCCCACCATGCTCCCCTACCCACCCACTCCCACTTCTTGGCCCTGGCATTCCCCTGTACTGGGGCATATAAAGTTTGCAATATCAAGGGGCCTCTCTTCCCAGTGATGGCCGACTAGGCCATCTTCTGCTACATATGCAGCTAGAGATATGAGCTCTGGGGGTACTGGTTAGTTCATATTGTTGCAGACCCCTTCAGCTCCTTGGGTGCTTTCTCTAGCTTCTCCATTGGGAGCTCTGTGTTCCATCTTATAGATGACTGTGAGCATCCACTTCTGTATTTGCCAGGCACTGGCATAGCCTCATATGAGACAGCCATAACAGGGTCCCTTCAGCAAAAACTTTCTGGCATATGCAATAGTGTCTGGGTTTGGTGGCTGATTATGGGATGGATCCCTGGTGGGGTAGTCTCTGGATAGTCCATCCTTTCGTCTTCAAGCTGATGTATCTTAAATGAAGTATTTATTAAAAACTTAAATGAAGGAGGGCTTCATTATGTATTTACTAAATAAGTGAATGTACAAAGCATACACTGGGAAACACTGGAACAAGTCCTTCTCATTGAAGACTATGGTGCTTTGTCAAAATGGTATAGGATTTGGATTTATACAGTGAAGGTACATACTAAAAGTCCCCATGAGCTGAATTCATATACTATGAGTCAGTTTATACAATGCAGAGATTATTTCCTTCTTTCTAGAACCCATCACAGAGTAGGTGTGCAGGAATTAGTGGAACAGTCTTTGAAGCACCAAGTATGTCATTTATCGCCTTTCAGATGTACACCTGATTTATCTCAGGTACACTGTACCCTGAAAAGAACTGGCGTCTCCTCCATGCCTGGATATTGAAGTGCTTAGTGTGGTGACATTTACTGTCATTAGACTCATGGAACTTAAAGCTTACAGGCAGGTTATTTCTTTTCTACTGTGACTTATAAGTAACTCCAGAGGAAGAATGAGATAGTGACAGAGGGTGGAAAAAAGGGGAGGGGGCGACCCTAATGGTCAAAAGCCTTTCTAGAATTCAAGACCTAACTGTCTGAATGTTTATGTTTCTCCCATTCACAGGATTAAATTCTGACCCTCAAGGGTCAGATATGAAGATGGAGGAGCTTTTGAAAGATATGCCAAAGGTAGACCCTCATACACAGGCTTCATGCCCTTAGAAAAGAAGCTTGAAGGAACCGTTGTCTTTCTTTCTGCATATAAGATTACATCACACGAGATTACAGATGATGACTCTCCCAATACTGAATTTCCTGGAACTTTATCTTGGGCTTCTCAGTCTTTGCAATTATGAAAAATGTCTTATTTGTAAGGCAAGAAGCCCTTGTTATTTTGTTGTAGCAGTATAAGCAGGGAAATGGTTGAACACCTCTTGAGGTATCTCGGAACCAGCTGTAGACATCTAAACCAGCCTAAAGGGCATCAGCATTCCACAAGGGATTAATGCCAATGCTTACTCTCTGAATGCCACCCAGATGTTGCTCTCATTGGTCCAACCTACTGTGTAAACCCTGTTACCCTCCCAGGTAACGTTTCCTTATTCCTTCTTAGCCAGTGGGCACAGTTGAGGCTCGGATACTAGGTGTTTCATGATGCTGACTGGATACCCACTTGGCCTTTTCCCCTACTGTGTTTTATGGGGTTGGGTTGTCCACCATCCACTCTGCAGCCACCTGTACCCAGAGTATCTTTCCTCACACATTGCCTTCCTGGATGAGTCCTTCTTACCCTATGAAGCAGAGCTCAAGGCGCCCTCTTTACCAGAGGTGTGTCCTGACAAGACAGCGATGCCCTGTGCATCATTGAAGGGCAGGGAGATAAGACCACTCCAGAGAGGGTTTCAGGGACCAGCATCCGCTTTATTGCTTGTGAGCCACTACTTATATAGTGGAAGCCTATCGAATGTGATTGATTAGCACTGTTACCTCAGATTGGATAATGTACACTCAGACAATCAGGGCCTCTATGCGCAAGAAGCACATTACAGAAAGCTTGAAGAGCGCAGACTGGTCTGCAGGGCAGCTACAGGCTACTCACAGCACTTCAGAATTCAGTGTTCTGACTTCTGGGGCATGATACACAATGCTTCTTGTTTAGCAGCAGTGTGCCAGGTAGGCTAGCTGCCAGGTCCTGCCCGCATTTTCTTCTACATCAATGTTACCAGGTGTAGGTTATGGCTCAATTGTCTTTGCTTCCTCTGGCTCTCCTTGCTCAGTGATTGCCCTTGCTACCCAGCTTTTCAGTTTTGTTTAATTGTCCAGCTCCATTAGAATGTGGTTCCCTGAAACCAGGAGCTCTACCAACCTCATTCTGCTTCTCCGGGGTAAACACAAGAACTGGTCCATGATGGACACCTAGTGTAGGTTTGAGGGAAATAATTCAATGGTCTCAAACTTTACATTCTTTTTGTCTGTGTGTTTCTTCTTCCACCCAGCACTTAAACACCCAGAGAATAGATGTGATTGATTCCAGATAACATTTTAAATCATTATTGCTTAAAAAAACCTCGTTCTTTAACCTTTAAAGCTAGCCTATGCACACTATTGTGTGAGAAGCAGTTTTTAGATGCAGGCATGGCTGACATTCATTCTTCTGGCCTCAAAGCTCGCCTCAGCCCCTTGTATCTTACATGGATGTGTTGTCAGAGAATATTTTTATCATCCTGTCATGCTTAGAAAGCCGGGTCCTTGATCCCAGTCATTTCTAAGTCAAAAGTGATACAGTCTCCCGATCCCTGTGCTCACAGTAAATCCCTGGCAGAGTCTCTTGCTTTGAGGAGACGTGTGACATGCTCTTTTGCAGCACATTTCAGACACCTGCTCAGTGACGAAAGATAATTTAACACCTGCCCAGGCTTTCCCAGTGGCCCTGCCACTGGCTTAATAGGATGTAGAATGTAGTGTGAGAGGAGTGGGAAAGTCCACCAGTGTGACCGGGTGGGAGCGTCTCCACAGCAGTCTCTGCCCCTGCTTGGCTCCTATTGACAGGGGTAGCCCCCGATGGTCAGTCTTCTTTGGTAATAACACACCTTCCCCATGATTTGGCTATGGGCTCTGTCATGTAGAGGAGCCCAGAGGGACATGGGGGCTGGCAGCTCTCCATTGTGAGTGCTAGACTCTAAGGTACAATTGTCACTATAGTCTCTCTTGCCTGAGCATCTGTTGTAATATAGGATTCTCTAAGTCCTCCAAAACTGTTCACCGAACAGGGCAACCCAAAGTATGAAATGAAATGGATTGGGTTTACCAAATGTTTGCCGATATCTATTCTTTCAAGTCAAATAGTCTGTAGCTTAGATAGAATGTTTGGGGACTGGCCAAAGCACTAGACCAGAATAGACTTACCAATATTTTAGTGCTAGTCATGGGGTCCTGGTAATGCAAGACAGTGAGGGTGCACCTTGTGCATAGTTGAAAGGCATGAAAGTCAGTAATAAAGAAAGAGATGGTTGGGTGGGGAGAGAGGGAGGGAGGGGAGAGAGAGAGAGAGAGGGAGAGAGAAATTGATTGATTTACATGAGTTACCTTAAGAGTTCTTAGTGAGCACACTTCCACTTCCAGGCATGAGAGAGATGGTGGCGATGCTGGGTCTTGGTACCCGTGAGTCTCTTATAAGCTGAGCCCCTGGATGAGATTCCAGCATCTGTAAGGTGTTCTTTTATTCTCAACCTGTTTTAATCACATTTATCTATTTATTTTGTTTATTTATTGTGTGTTTGTGAGTGTGCATGTGTGCATGTGTTCCTGTATCTGTGTATGTGTGCATGAATGTATAGGCCAGCAGACAACTCACAGGAGTTGGTTCTCTTTGCCCATCATGTGGGTCACTGGAATTGAACTCCTATAGTCAGAGTTGGCAGCAAATACCTTTACTGGCTGAACCATTGCCTTAGCCTTAAGAGGTATACTTCTTTAGAACTTATTTATTTACTTTAGTTTATGTATTTACTCCTGAATGTATGTATGTATACCATTTGTGTACAAGAGTCCCAAGAGGTCATGAAAGGACCTTGGGTCCACTGGAATGGGAATTACAAGTAGCTGTGAGCTGACTTGTGGTTTCTGGGAACTGAAGCCAGGCCCTCTGCTGTAGGGCTAAGCCATGGTAACAGCTGAGACAGTTCTCTAGTCCCCAAAGTATAGTTCTTCTAGTCCTCTTTATTATGTATTGCCCATGACTAACACAACCACGTATCATATACTGAATAGCACTGTATGTATTAAATGAAGCAAGCAGTTGTTTGTGAATATCGGAAGGGGCAATTCTCACAGAATTTTTTGTTTCTCGTTTTGTCTTTATGTGATGAACTTTGGACCTCAGACTCTGGATCAGATGTAACTCCACTAAAATGGGGGTGGTAATGATGACACATAATCAATGCTGATGGCCACCAACCTCTGGTGACTTCCTCTGTGTGCCCACCATGACAGTGTATTCCATGATCTGTCTTCTTTTAATTTTTGCAACAATTTTAAGTATTTGTGAGTTAGGATATTTTGGATGCCATCTTTTTGAGTGAGGTATAACTTTATCGGGATTACTCTGACTTTTTTAGATATGCACACTTGTGGGAGTGCTACTCCTATCAAGTTAAAGACATGTTCATCAGTGCTCCATCCTTGTCGACATCATCAACTGCCCAGGTTGCTCTTGTCTTAGGATCTAGGACTTTATAGACATGAAATGATGTTACAGGACTATTTCAGCATCTGGCTTCTTTGCTTCAGCAGAATGTCTCATCGACTCACCATTGTTTACTTTTGCAGGGATGAGACTTAAACTCAGGACCTTGTGCACACCGCACAAGTGCTTCATTACTGAGCTACCTTCCCAGACCAAGAGTTCGTTTTATAATTATTGTGAAATATTCTACTACTGTGTGAACATACTGTAGTGCATAAGTGTTGCTAGCATTCCTTCTAGACTCTGCCCAACAGTTACCTGGCAACAGCCAGATAGGCCTGGCTTGCTATAAAAGGGGCTGTTTGGCCTCTCCTCTCTCTTACTATCTCTCTGTTCTCTCTCTCTCTCTCTCTCTCTCTCTCTCTCTCTCTCTCTCTCTCTCTCTCTCTCTCTCTGACTTTCTTTTCTCCTTGACCCCTTTCTCTCTCTCTTCCTTCCCCCTCCCCCTCACTCCACATGCTCCTGGCAGGCCTCCAGGTCTCTCTTCTCGTTCTCCTCTTTTTCTCCTTCTTCTCCACCATCCCTTTCCTTCTCTGTCTCTACTCCATTCTCAACTCCCCTTCCCAGACCCTAAATAAACTCTATTCTGTACCCTACACTTGTAATATGGCTGCTAGCTCATGGGGAAGGGATGCCTCAGCATGGGCCTGCAGAGGTAGCCCTCCCACCTCAACACACCACACTCTATCAAACATATCCTGACTCTTTTTGTAAAACGCAACAAGTGTAATAATTGCATGTTCATATATGTGTCCATGTGTGTGTACGTGTGTTCGTGTGTGTGTGTGTGTGTGTAGGTGATATCTGCATACCAAATCTAAACACACTGACTACAGGATGCAACACATGAGCCTGCAACACCAGTCAACCACACTGCCCCCCCCCCCCCTTTTAGTTTTTATTTCGAGACAGGGTTTCTCTGTGTAGCCCTGGCTATCCTGGAACTCACTTTGGAGACCAGGCTGGCCTTGAACTCAGAAATCTGCCTGCCTCTGCCTCCTGAGTGCTGGGATTAAAGGCATGCGTCACTATGCCCAGCTGCACACTGCCCTTTTCTACTTGTTCCCTGTAATGGACTACACCTTGAAAATGCAGCCATTTTCCAGGACAGAAGGCCGGACTATTGCTAACGCCAAGACCTCTATTCCTTTACCCACTCTTGATTCGAGTTTAACAGAAGAGGTAGTACTTTGATGTTCGAATTGTGCCTTTGATCAAAAGCTTGCTGGCTCCCTCGTGTCTCTTAGAACAAGACAGTAGCTGTATTGTGCTGGCTCATGTTGTAACATTTTGGACAGCAGAAATGACATTTACATGAAACAGCCATCCTTGGAATGCACGAGATAAGACAATTTCTACAGCTCATCGAAGAAAAGTCCCCAGCGTTGACTTTAAATCAAACAGAAGTAATAGCATGCCATCCTGGCTTCCCCGTCTCTACCTGCTGTTAATTAAAATCCCGATAAGAGAACTCAGTCAACATCCATAGGAGGAAGACCAAAGAGCATGGTGTAAAAATGTTCAGATGAAAGCACAGTTAATCAGAATTAAAACAAAAGGCTCCCAAGCACACCCTTCATTCACCTTTGGTTTCTGCTGGGTGAGAAGATTAATATGTGAAGGTAATTTCTATGCACTGCCTCCCCCTTACCCCCACCCCAACCTCCTGCTGTACTTCCCAAACTGAACTGCTGGAAATAATTGAACAATTACTTTGTGCAACGTTATCAAAGTTTACTAAATTGTTCCCATCAGCTCTGCCCAATTACTTAACTTCAGCTGATTTGCATACTGCAGAGCAGAGCGATGTAAAGGGTTTCCGAAGTTGTGCCTAGTTATTTTTGAGCAGGGAGAACTTGGAGAGCTCATTTAGTTCAAATCTATCCCTCTTGGAGATGAGGAAGCTCGGGGGCAGAGGGATGAAATGACCTGCTCAGAGTTCATGTAGAGTACAGACAGGGTGAGACTGTGCCCTCTGCTTCTCAGACTCCCCCCCCCCCCCCCAACACACACCCTTGGCGGGGCTCTGAATGGGCCAACCCATGCCAGCCTCCACAAGGCTAGAGTGCATATTCACATCCTGGAAAGTTTCAATTAGTTCTAATTTAGATATGACATTGAGCATACACTTAAAATGCAAATCCATTCTGACAGGACCGGAAATGATAAAGGCAAATGATTCCATTTCAGTTTAGTAGCTCAAGGGACGAGAATTATTTGAAGCAGAGGCTGAAGGCCTCTACATGAAGCATTGTTCTTTCTTTGGGTGAATAAAAGCTAACTTTAAACATTTCTTATTTCATCCTCGTTTCTGGATCCTCGTCTCGCATCCTTTTGGGACCTCACTTTTATTTTTAAATGCATAGAATGGAAATTTACCAACGGGTGCACAAGTAAGAGAATCATGTCACACACCTCCACATATTGTCCCTGCATCCTTCAATAACATATGGCTTGTTCTGCCTTTGGTCTTCATCTATATGCGCGTTCCCACTCAATTGATTATTTTAAAGCAAATCACAGGCATTGCAATAGTTTATCCATAATTTCTTCAATCTGGATTTTTTCCTTTTGTTACTGTATCTTTATAATATTTAAAAATACACTGTTTGGTTTTTCTTTAGTTATGTTTGTTTATTTGATAATCTCATCCATGTATGTATTACTTTCTGACAGTGCTTACTCCCCACCCACTTTTATCTCTTCCTAACCCAGATACCTCTCCTTCCTTACAATTCCTTTCCCCACATTCATTCTTACTTATTTTATTTTCTATAGGTGATTAAGTGTTCCATATTTAAAATCTTTTTGAAAAAGGCAAGTTATCATTATGCATTCTGGATGGCCTGGAACTTGCTATGTAGATCAGGCTGGCCTTATACTCACAGAGATGTATCCATCTACTTCCCACTCTTGCGCAGTTGAATTAAAGGTGTGCACCACCAAACTCAACCCTAAGACTGTTACATAACAAAATGCCATGCAGCCATTTGAATGATATTTCTGACATAGTCTTCACAATTATATCAACAGCATGCATTGGATAACACATACAAACTCTAAAGAGATTTATATCAGATTGTAGCTTGTTTTATATTCTCTCTTGCTTGTCTTTGTTTTATATTGTCTAGTTTTTTAATCAAACATGAAATGTTTGTGTAATACAAAACAAACAAACAAACAAACAAACAAAAGACAGCATGGAGTTTAAAGCCATCCATAAAGTCTGTGTGATGCAGTGAAAATGGATGTTGCATTCTCCTATTTAGATTATACCAAGAAGAAGAAATGGTCGTTGGTGTATGGTGGAAAAGTATCTACTTAATCAAATTCAGTGATAGTCGTGGTAGGTATGATAAAAGTTTTATGTTCCAACAAGTGCTTAAGCACTCATGATGGGCCAATTATCATGCTTACTGGAATTAGTCATCAGACTAGAAAGAAAGAAAAGACCACAATTCTCGGCTCCTTAAAATGAGGTCTGTGGACTAGCGGCAACAGCATCGCTTGGAAGCCTGGAAATGCAGATGCTTGGGTCCTGCCCACAACTGCTGAAGCTGAGTCTGTGTAGAGGCCTCCAGGGGATTCCAATGTACCTCCCATATGTCCCATCCTTGACTGCTGGACAGTTGCCTCATTGTTTCTTCCTGGGTTTCTCTGGGGACATTTCAGAGGAAAGGGCAGTGTCAGTGTCTAGGGTATAAAGGACACGTGTGCATGTAGTGGCTGGTTTTTGACACTTCTGGGGCTTTTCTTCTTGGATATTTTCTTTATTTACATTTCAAACGTTTTTTCCCTTTCCAGGTCTCCCCTTTGGAAACCCTTGTCCCATCCCCCTCCCCTGCCTCTATGAGGATGCTCCCCTATCCACCCACTCCCATCCTCCTGCCCTGGCATTCCCCTACACTGGGGCATCGAACAACCTCAGGCCCGAGGGTCTCACCTCCCACTGATGTCCAACAAGGCCATCTTCTGCCACATATGTGGCCAGAGTCATGGGTTGCTCCATGTATGTTATTTGGTTGGTGGTCTAGTCCCTGGGAGCTTGGGGAGGGGGGAGTAGCCTGTTGGCACTGTTGCTCCCTCCATGGGGCTGCAAACCCCCTTAGCTCCTTTTTTGATCAAGTGAGCAGATAGTTGTCCCTCTTGTCCATAGTCTTCAATGACTCACCAAGACTAACATTTATAGAATCCTAGGCCACTCATTTAAGGTCCTAGAAAGACACTGTTCTTTTAATTCTTGACTTGCATCTATGTTTTCAATGATGTGTCTTGGACCCTACCACTCATACTTTGGAAAGAACCATTTGCCCCTCTCTATCTATTACTGCTCCAATGACGAGCCATCTCCTAGTAAGTCTTCCAGGGACATGGCAGCATCTTTTCCTTCATCTTGTATTGGCAGAGGCCATGCCAATGCCATTTTCTCATGCCTGTGTGCTGTGAAGAAACTTAATCCCCTACTGCCTCAGTTTCTTGCTTGTAAAATGGGGATAATTACTCTTTCTTTTCAGGATTGACCTGAGGGCAGAAATCACAAGTGAATGTAAAATTAAGGCAAAATGTACTCCAGAAACTGTTTGTCCTATGCTTTTTAATATTGGGAAAACATCAGGCTTCATAGTAGTTTGACGAGGCAGCAATGTTGTTCTCCTTCTTCTGCAAGTGAAGATATGGAGACCCAGACGTTGAGTAACTGAACCAAGGTCAACATAATAGGAACCCAGCAGTGAGCTCTACTGTTTTGTTTTATTTTTTTGCTTTTTGTTGTCCTGTGTGTGTGTGTGTGTGTGTGTGTGTGTGTAATGCAATTTTTCAGTAAATCAAAAACATTTACATTTATCTAAGTATGTGTCTGCCTTGAAGCCCAGGACAAGTCACTAGAATCTGTTTCCTTCTCTTCACAATGTGGGTTCAGGGGATTGAACTTGGGTCATCAAAGTTGGCACCAAGTGTACATGCTGAGTCATTTTGATGGCCCTCTTTCAACAATTTTAAATGCACAAAGGAGTACTATTAACTCCACGCATGGGGCTGCACAGAAGTTCTCTGGAACGTTCTCAGGACACTTAACTGAATCTTTATTCCCACTGAGAAACGACCCCTTGTCTCCCCTGCCCTCAGCTCCCTGTACCACTCTGCTCCATTTCTAGGAGTTTGCTCATTTTGGACTCATTGTATTAATGGCGGTGTATGGCTTTATTCTTCTCCAGTGGGGTTTCTTCACCTAGGTCAGCATCCTCCTGGTAGTCCACTTCGTTACAAGTGATAGGCTTTGTCTTTTCGAAAGGCTGCAAATAGTCCACTGTTTGTGCACAGAAATTGTAGCCTTAGTGTGGTATTGGTGGGACTGTAAAATGGTACTGCTAGTATGGAATACTATCAAGTATACTTAAAATATTAAAATGAGAACTGCAATTGATCTAGCCATCTGACTTTTGGATATTTACTCAAGATGATTGAAATCAGAGAATTACTATTTTTTCCCCTTGAGACGGCTTTTGTAGCTGCCTGTATTACAAATGCTAATTATGTATGTCCCCCCCAAAGAAAAAAAAAACTGTATGAGAGTTTCTAAATGTAGCTTCTGGGAATCTGTCCCAAGTTGGTTCTGCTTGATAAATAAAGATGCCAATAGCCAATATCTGGGCAGGGCAGACAGAGGTGGGATTTTCAGGATTCCTGGGATTGGGACCAGGAAGAAAAGGAAGTGGGAGATAGACCAGGTGGGGATAGTGTGGAGGAGAGGAGAGACGCCATGCCTGAGAAGAATGCAGGACAGAGAGGCATGGTCCCCATGTGAAGGAGCCGGGAGAATGCACTCCAGAGCGCTGCCCAGTTGGTCAACCCTCTGGGTCCAGAGCAGCCAAGGCAAAATAGAATTAGTAAGTAATAACTCGGAATTAACCTCATGGAGGTTAGGCAGTGGCCAAGCTGCTTAAGGCATATTAAAATATAAGGGCTATTTGTCTGTCTTTTATTTGGGAACATAAAGCATTGAGGCAGGTTGTGAACCCATTGCCAGGATGTATTACTAAATATTTCAACAGTTTTCATGAATCATGGGCTAGACCTCACTGCACAGGTTGGCCTTGAGCTCCCCTTCCTTGTCCATCTCAGAAGTGCTGGCATTACATGCATATGCCAGCATGGGTTTATAATAGCCCAAAGGAGAAGATTCCCCCAAGCATACATTGTGGATGAGGTACACATACTGAGATGTACATACTTATGGGTTTAGGTGAATGGGGCATCACAGGTGATCACCTTGTCTCCCAATCCTCATTGTAGAGTTGTGAATGCCAGTGCCTGTGGTTATACATCCCTTCTCATATCAGTAAGCTCCCATTAGATGCTCTGATTCTGGCTGGGACAAGAGTACTCTGTCCATCCTCACCTGTTGTCTCAGGTGATTCACAGCAAAGCCACTTCCAGGTTTTCTTAGGAAGAGTTATGGCCTACCTAAGCAACAGAAAGAAGGAGAAGACTTCTCAGCATCTATCCATAGTACCAGCTGTCCTTCCCAGCTACCTTTTCTGGGTAGATCATAGAAGCAAGGAGGAATTCTGAAATTGGAATTCAGAGACATGGGTTCCTTGATTTATGTGACATGAAGATGACCTAAGGCAGTGGCTTTCAGCCTTCCTAATGCTGTGACCCTTTAAGTATAGCTCCTTATACTTTGGTGGCCCCAACCATAAAATTATTTATACAGTTACCTCATAACTGTAATTTTACTACTGCTGTGAAACTTAATGTAAATATCTGTGTTTTCTGATGGTCTTAGATGATCCCTAGAAAAGGGTGGTTCACCTCCCAAGGGGGTCATGACCACATGTTGAGAAATGCTGATCCAAGGGCACTTACTGTCTTGGAGACTCAGTTTTCCTCGCCTAAAACTGAGAACCGAAATACCAGCTCTGTGGTACTGTTCTGAGAGGTAAGTGGGAACATGCAGAGAAAGCCCTTTCAGAGACTCTTGACACTCAAAAGCACAAGCCACTAAAAGCAATGGCACTGAGTGCCTGGACCACATGTCATCAACTATGACATTTTGAGTTCTTTCTTTTTACTAGAAATTAGATACTAAGTACAGCTCAAATGACTAGTCTCTGTAATTACTTTAAATAACTACATACTGTATTCTTGGGTGGAGGTACTTCAATTACCTGGACCATTTACACTAGAAAATGATACACCGAATACCCTTAAATGTCCTTATTGCTTTTGACTTAAAACCAAGGACAAATTTATTATTGGCAGGGGGATATTATGTGCACTAATCTATTTCTTTTAAAATGTATTTTCATATCATTTTCTCATAACACTGTACAAACTTTTACTACAGCTTAACTAGCATTGGGTTTTAACCTATAGTTTAAAATGTTTTTTTTTTTTTTATGCCTACCCTTGAGTTCTGAACCAAAAGATCTCAGACATTACTCAAGCCAGTGAGTACCTCAATGTGCAATGATTATACTATGACACTTATTGTTTCCAGGTAAACATAAATGATATCTCCCAATCTCCCATCAAGAGGTGAGCTGCATAAAGATGAGTCTGTAGCAATCTCTCACAGCTGAAGTGGAACAAGCTGTTGATAATTGTCTATTGGAATAATCTCTTATTATTTTGCGTGGCACTAATAGTCACCTTAGAGTGTTTTGAAATAAAACTTAAGTTCAAGTTTGCTCTGGAATGGTGGGTGTTGGCTTCAAACCAAGGCTCTGTTAGACTAGGATGCTTTCTAGGAAACGGTCTCTGAGGTTTGTGGAAGCTCGGCAGGATGCCTGTGAGGAGGTTCATCTGCAAAGTCTCACAGCCTGATGTTTTGCAGAGGAAATTTGCTCCATAGCCCAGAAAAGTTATTACTGATAAGATATTCCACCATCAAAGCACGCGGATGCAGGCTGCCAGGTGTGGACCGCATACAAACCACCTGGATTGAGTCGAATGTAATCCCTGGGCTGTGTAAACAATGGTTGAAAAATGGAGCCTGGTTATTGCTGCCTTGGGAGAGGCCTCTTTCAAAGGAGAGCTGTTATACTTCCTTTAAGCCGGGAAGCAGACTTCGATAAGCGCAGGTTGGCCAGGAGGCTTTGCGGGAAGAGTCCTTTCTTGCAGTCTCAGAGCAGGCTATTATTAGGAGGCTCCTGTGCTGCAGAAGGCTGAGGTGAGTAGGAGGAGTGAGGTGGCTCAGGGCACAGTTGAAGGAGACTTTGAAATCATGAGAAGAGATGCTTGGTACAATTTAGAGGAGGCGGTGTGGAGGGAGAGAAGACGAGCTGCCAGATATCAGGAACTAGGAGGAGTGAAGGTGGGAAGGGAAGAGAGGAGGGCATCTCTTTTTGGGTCAGGAATGGGCTGAGTCACCTCTGAGGTCTCACTGAGGCAGGTGCTGGGAGTAGAGGCAGTCTGTGGATGGTTTAGGACAGTGCCTCCGTCTGTCAATCACCTACCTCTGCCTCCAGTCCTCAGGCCCTTCCCTCTCCCTACAAGTCCAAATCCTCATTCATCATCGCCTTTGCAGCAGCTTCAAGTCCTAGACTCCAGTTTCCAAATATATAAGTGAGAAAGGAAGTTTGGGGACTGGTGCTTGCTCCTGCAGAAGCATGTCTGAGAGAAGGAGACAGGAAAAAACACAGGATCCAGGGCACTGGGGTGCAGCTGGAAACCTGAACACAGAGCTGTTCAGACATTATTTAAAAATCTCTTAAGGGCAGAGTCCCTCATCCACCTTGAGATCTCTTTCCAGCACCCCACCTTTCCAGCTGCCACCCATTGTGAGCATGTGATCTTTCAGAGAGTCCCACGTAACCCCATTGCTCCTGTTGGAAATCCTTTCATGGGACCCCGCCCAGCACTTCCAGCAGAATTTCACTGTGGCACTCAGGGCTTTTCACAAGGACCTCAGGGACCTTCTGTGTTCAGGTTTCCAGCTGCACCCCAGTGCCCTGGATCCTGTGTTTTTTTCTGTCTCCTCTCAGACATGCTTCTGCAGGAGCAAGCACCGGTCCCCAAACTTCCTTTCTCACTTATATATTTGGAAAACCCCGCCCATGCCTCAACATCTACTTCTGGTGCCTCTATACATGCTTTCCTTGTTCTAACTTATAAGAGCTGAAGAGGCTGTGTTGGAGAAACGAAGATACAGGCACACTCTCAGGCACAAAGTGCAAGCAGCTTTGTTGAGAGCCTGGAACAGAAGTGAAACTAACATAGGTTGCCTACTGTGTGCTCAGACCTGACATAGGGTTCCTCCTGTGTGCTGTAGAACTCAGACCAGACTGTCTATAGATAGTTCGAGGCTTTTAAGAAGTCGTGGTAGGGGTGAGGCAATGACTTGCCTAGGATAACCCAGCCAAGAAGAAAAGAGCCACAGCAGAAACTTGCCTCTTGTGGACTCCAAAGTCCATAGATGTTAGGGAATGTCTAAAGTAGCCCTGAAATAGTGGCATGGAAACCTCTTCTGTAAGATGGTGTCTTTTGTCTGAAGGGTGAAAAGGAAGCTGTGAGAGGACCTAGGCAGTCCTATTACTCTTTCCCTGATTTCAAGAAGACATAGGAGACAGATATGTTTTAGCAAATCAGATTCGGATTAGTGGTCACACCTGTGG
Organism: Mus caroli; assembly: GCF_978045245.1. Classification (NCBI taxonomy): domain Eukaryota; kingdom Metazoa; phylum Chordata; class Mammalia; order Rodentia; family Muridae; genus Mus; species Mus caroli. The sequence goes on from NW_028227265.1 coordinate 25,732,062, forward strand.
CTTAGTCGGCACACTTCATTTGGGGTCTTCATAATTCATATCTTACCCCCTTGCGGCTGGGTAGCTCTCTTTTCTTAACCTCTTCTTCAGGTATCAGCCTAGACATTGTTTCCTTGGGTCAGTCTTGGCTGCGTTTGTATCTTCTCCGTAGCTCTGCCTGTTGCTGTGATGTTCACACACGAGCTACATAAAACAGACCAGATAAGTCTCTGCCTGTGGGGATTCACAGGTGGAGAAGTTACTGCAGCTGCTGATCTTCATTTCACTGTTATGTTTTCAGCCATCACCAAGCTTGGCATGTGACAGCCAGTAATCTTTGTGCATTTGAGAAAGGACACACAGTAAGTGCTCAATGCTGTCTGGTCACAGAGGTTGTATGCTCAACCTCGGTTGCTAGGAGCAGTTGAGAGAACTACCCTGAGGCTTCCCAATCAGAAGGGCCTGTGTCCTGTTGAAGGGGTGTTATAGGAAGAGGAAGCAAGGAAGGAGTCAGGTACCAAACAGGAGCTGTGGGGAAAAGAAATCTAGATCTAGCTTCCTGTTCCAACTCCAACACTCCTGGATGTTTCAATTGTGGTCTCCTCATTTGGATAATAGCTCTTAAGGCTCCTTTAGAGTCACTATAGCTGATGACCAGGTTGGAAGGATGTGGTATAAAATTGGCTTCAGCTGAGGACTGGAGTAAGAGGCAAGACCTAATTTTTCTAATGTACCCCACACACAATTTGGGAGACATTATTCTCCCTTTCTGAACTTTGGTTACCTATGCTGGCACAGGGAGCATGAGTGAGATGTCCTTTAAAATACCTTCTATATCAAATATATTAGGCTTCAAGGTAGCTAGAAGCAGCCATAAAGGCTTACTGCTTCTTAAGTGTCTGGGACCCTAAGTTTTGAAGTCACTGTCTTTTGTGCCTCTCTAGTACTTTCTATCCACCTGAGATGCCTCTGTATCTGTTCATAATGATCATTTTAGTTTTTTGTCTTTCCTTTCCTTTTCCTTTTCCTTTTCCTTTTCCTTTTCCTTTTCCTTCTCCTTCTCCCTCTCCCTCTCCCTCTCCCTCTCCCTCTCCCTCTCCCTCTCCCTCTCCCTCTCCCTCTCCCTCTCCCTCTCCCTCTCCCTCTCCCTCTCCCTCTCCCTCTCCCTCTCCCTCTCCCTCTCCCTCTCCCTCTCCCTCTCCCTCTCCCTCTCCCTCTCCCTCTCCCTCTCCCTCTCCCTCTCCCTCTCCCTCTCCCTCTCCCTCTCCCTCTCCCTCTCCCTCTCCCTCTCCCTCTCCCTCTCCCTCTCCCTCTCCCTCTCCCTCTCCCTCTCCCTCTCCCTCTCCCTCTCCCTCTCCCTCTCCTTCTCCTTCCTTCCTTCCTTCCTTCCTTCCTCTTTTAAGACAGCCTCTAGTTGTATAGCCTAGGCTAGTTTTCAGCTCCACTCACCTCAGCCACCTGAGTGCCATGACTATAGGTGTATGTCACACTCCTGGCTAGTTTCCATTTTCATTAAGGACTATAGTCTACCTGAGAGTTAGGGGTTCTTTAATTGCTTAAAAAGAATGGCCATCTTCTGTGATCAGAGAGCTTCCCCCTTGGGCAGACACATGGCTGCCATGTATTCTCTGAGCAGCAGAATTTAATTCCCTCTAGAAATCATCCCTTAGAATTGGATGAGTGAGCACATCTCGGCTAATGTTGTGAGGGGTTCAAAGTCATCTTTCAGGGTTCCCTCATTAATGTTCGTTAAGCTGTTTAGTGCATACCCAATGCCTTCATGAACTGGTGAGTGCTGAATCACCGAAGCAGGAGGTCTCGGAATACAAATGAGACTCTTCTAATCTGCACACCTGGCTCCTGAGAGAGGGGGACCCTAGATCATGGCAGGAATGCTCATCAAGGGAGGCAGTGATCACAAGTGCCAGATATTTGGCTCCCAAGTTTGTCAGTGATTCATGAAGTGATTATCAACATTCGCAACCACTTCATGAATCAAACGGGAGCTAGAAAAAGATTTAACTACGCGGTTCTCATTTCCATAGAAATAAGAGCAGACCCACTGGCAGGTAAAAGACTTGTTGTGGCTTAGATTTCATGTCCTTGCCTCCCAGCCACCTCCTTATCTCTGCCATGCTCACTTTAGGCCTCATTATCCTTCATCTTTTTTGCCCCACCCTCCATTGTTCCTACTAAGGGCTGCCATGCTAAGGATCTGACAAATGGTAGAGTCACAGTACTTCACTGTTCAACTTGGAGGAAGTCATCCCTTATGGCCTGAATTGCACCAAAGTCCCCCAATTTCATACTTTCAAATTCTCCACATGAATTTGAAACTGAACTGCATTTGGAGATAGGACCTTAAGGAAGACATTAAGGTAAACCAAGTTTATTCATATAGGCTCTAATGTAATATGATTAGAATGGTGTTCTTATAAGTGATGAAAACAGGAGGGAGAATACGTGAAGAGACAGCCATCTCTGGTCAAAAAACGAAGCCATTCCGACATGTTGACCTTGTCCTCCGGCCTCTGGCCTCTAGGAATGTAAAAAAGAAAAGAAAAACGGATGTTCTATTGTTAAAATCTATCCAGTCTATGGTGGTAGTTGTGGCCCCCACAAACTAAATCGGGATATCTAAATGTCTCTTGGGAATCATTTCTGTATCCAAACCTGTTGTTGTTAGGGTCCCCTGCAAGTCCACCTCTATAGAGGCCGGATAGTTCTTTCTATCGGAAAAGCCTCTTAGCTACTTAGCATTGCTGAACTGGCTCCTTCTTGATTCTGACTCTTGGCAGAAACAAGCCCGTTCGAAGAGCCCAGGTGGTGGCGGCAGCTGCGGTGGCGGCGGCTTCTTCTTCTTCTTCTTCTTCTTCTTCTTCTTCTTCTTCTTCTTCTTCTTCTTCTTCTTCTTCTTCTTCTTCTTCTCCTCCTCCTCCTCCTCCTCCTCTTTCTCCTTTTTTTCCCTCTGTTCTTTTTTTATTAGATATTATCTTTATTTACATTTCAATTGTTATCCCCTTCCCTTCCAACCTTCCCATCCCATCCCCCTCCCCCTGCTCACCAACCTACCCACTCTCACTTCTCTGTCCTGTCATTTCCCTACACTGGGGCATCCATCCTTCACAGGACCAAGGGCCTCTCCTCCCACTGATGTCCAACAAGTCCCTCCTCTGCTACATATGTAGCTGGAGCCATGGGTCCCTTCGTGTGTACTCTTTGGTTGGTCGTCTAGTCCCTGAGAACTCTGGGGGGTACTGGTTGGTTCATATTGTTGTTCCTCCTATGGGGCCGCAAGCTCTTTTAGCTCCTTGAGTCCTTTCTCTAACTCCTCCACTGAGGACCTTGTGCTCAATCCAATGGTTGGTTGAGAGCATCCACCTCTGTATCTGTCAGGCACTGGCAGAGCCTCTCAGGAGACAGCTATATCAGGCTCCTGTCAGCAAGCACTTGTTGGCATCCACACATGCTCCACTGTGTTCATAGCAGCCTTATTTATAATAACCAGAAGCTGAAAAGAACCCAGATGCCCCTCAACAAAGGAATGGATACAGAAAATGTGGCACACTTACACAATGGAGTACTACTCAGCTACTAAAAACAATGAATTCATGAAACTCTTAGGAAAATGGATGGAATTAGAAGATATCCTCCTGAGTGAGGTCACCCAATCACAAAAGAACACAATGAGCTTCCTTACTCAAGGACTAGTTTCTTAATTGTCTCTTTGGTGCTCCCTGAAAGCAGGCATAGCTGGAGTATGCAGGGTTTGTTTAAGATTCCAACCCATGAAGCCCTATGAGAGAAAGTCCTAGAGGACAGAATGAATCCACCCTGGTTAATGGTTCCCTATTGCTGTGGGTTACTGGACCATTCTTGTTGGGTTCCTCTGAAGAGTATAGGCAACATGTTCAGGATTATCCTTGCAACAGACCAGTGAAAATGGGCACTAAGCCACATATCCCCACCCCTCCATGCCTGGGTATCACCTCTCCTACACTCTGACTTGTTTGTTACTTGGTCCAGCAGCTGGCAATTTTATCAGGCACAGAAATAGAGGGAGTTGTTGGCATGCAGGGGATGTTGCTTGGTGACCCTCCTGAGTAAGGCCAGTACCAGTAGCACCATCTGCACGAGCCCCCTTTCTCCCAACATTCTCTCCACTTATGTTGTTTCAGAATGTTCTACACTGTGTCCATCCTACCACAAAGCTTTTTCTTCCTCTGTCTCAGGCCCATTTTTTCAGCTCCTTTCCAAGAGCTCTTTGCTTCCTTTATGCCCAGCATCTGCCTTAGATAGAACACTTCTCCATGGCCACTTGCATATTCACCCCTCTAGCAGATGAAAGGCAAAAATCTTGCAGAAGGCCAAATGGAAGGATTCCTTGGCCAAGCTTTCTTTCTGTTGAAAAGGCTTTATCTCACAGATCTCTGCTTCCCGTGCTACAGAGAATCCCAGGTTATCAGGCAGCCCAGCTGCAGGTGGAATGGTATTTCCGGAACACCAGCCTTTGTTTTTCCGAGGAGTCAGATTTAAAAGTAGCATCCTTCTGGGCTGCTCTGGCCCTTCTGGGCTCTGATTCTGCTGACACCTTAGGGGAGACTGTGATGTAAGCTTGCAAAGGTTGTGCTTTCTGGCAGGTTCAGTGAGTTTTGATGTGGCCTCCTAAAGGTTCAGATTTGGGGAGCTAGGAGAAGCATCTTTCCCATTCTGAAGCCCTTTATGTCTGATATTAAGTTCATTTTCTTTCCTTATCCACAAAGCAGACAGGTCAAAAACAAAAGCAGAACTGCCACGGAGAAGTGTGGACAGGTGTTTGCCGATCACTGGAGAGTAAGGAAGAGAGGCTGGTGGCTGGGAATGTTCAGAGGTTGGGATGGAAAACCAGAAAATAAGCAAACCAGACATATCTGGGCATGGGGGGGGGGTTCGATAGCGCTAATAGACTTCCTATTAGATTTGATCTGGGTTTCCTCCAAGTGAGAGCTGGGGACAGGAATCTCAGCATAGCTAGTTTACTTGAGGAGTGGTCATAGAAACCATGGTGAGGGAGGAGAGAAAATGAGAGAGGGAAGGGAAGAAATCCAATGCAAGTGTTCCAGTGGGCGTGGCTCTTGGGTCTATGGAGGATCTTATAAAGAACAATGCAGAGCTACAGAGACTGTTCTGTGGGTGAAGTGCTTGTGAGCAAGCACGGACTCCTGACGCCTGATCCCCAGAACCCATAAGAAAGCTGGGGGTAGTTGTGTGTGCCTGCCAATCCCAGCTCTGGGGCTGGTGGGTGGAGTAAGGCAAATCCCAGACCTCATGAGCTTGGCTGTGTGTCATCTCCACGCTCACGTGGACCTTCTGGAGATGGTTCTTCTAGAAGGGTTCTATTCTTTCTTCTTGTGTGGTAAGAGGAGTGTACAAAGGGACAAGATGGGGAGAGGCTGTCTATCCACCCTGTGCTTTTCTTTGCTCTCTGGCAGCCTGTTCTCTAGTCTCTGTTTAGACAACAAGCTTAGGTAGAATAAGAACTAGGACTTCCTGAAGGTCAGGTTACACCCATGTATGTCCCACAGGTCCTGGGGATATGGCAAGCCAAGAATGGAGAGAAGCAAGGAGAACCATCCTCATTTGGGTGGAAAGACCCCTCAAGAAGTTTGCACAGCTGGACAAAACAGGAAGAGGACCCAGCTGTAGAGCAAGGGAGACCCAGATTTGGTCTGAGGGATGGGTAGACCAGTTTAGTTGAGGGTACAACTGCCTAGTTTTTCTCTCCTTCCTTCCTCCCACCCTTGCCTCTCTTTTTCCTGTTTCATGTTGCCGTGCTAATGATCAAGTTCAGAGTTTTGAAGCTGCTAGGTAAGCAGCACTCAGCTGTGTCCCCATCACTTCATTTTTTGGGGAGTTAAGTTTCATGGTATAGTCCAGGAGCCCAGGTTGCTCTTACATTCATGATCCTCTGCCCCTGTGTGTGAGGATTGATGTGTGTCTCCATGGGCTGGGCTTCCTCTCTTGTGTCTCAGGGTTACATCTTCAAGGCCCAGGCAGTGCTCTTCTCTTGACCTGCACTGTCTCCGACTTCCCACTCTCTCAGCCAGGTCAGGTGATGGATACTGTAGAGGGTGTTCTACCAGGAATCAGATATGCCCTGGCTCCATCATCCAAAGCAGACTCTGGTCTTCAGTTTCTCCTTCTTTCCATATCTCGACTCAAAAATCAACCTCCAGAGATCGGCCTCCTGACATCCTAGGTGAAGTTGGACCCCACCAGCCTGTAGTCCCTACCTTTCCTCGTTACTCTTCAAAGCCATTATCATTATAGCCATCAAATGTCTCCATTTGCTTATCATGTTCATGTGTTATAGCAGTCCCACGACAATAGAGTTTTTACTATTTTTTTATCAGGGCTATACCATTCAGTTCACAAAAAAACAGTTCTTGGTACATAGTAGTCCCTCAACAAATATTTGCTGAATAAATGAATAGAATAAATGTATCCAGAATTAATTTATTCTCCTGAGAATGGATGAATAATCCCACTCCAGGGCTCAAAGTCTATCCTGTGACAAAGAATAAGATCAATCCTCCCTTTGCTTTTGTTTGAAACCGAAGAGGCTTGCACAACACACACTCCAAACATTCGTCTGATCAGCTGGACATACTATGCCAGTGTGTCTAAGGTAATATTCTGTTGGATTTCACCCTGCATTTTGAAAGCAAAACAATTCACATTTGAAAAAAAAAATCTCATTACCAGCATCTTTCTTCCAAAATCCATTAACGGCCTGAGTGTTTCTGGCAACTGAGATCACCTCGGATTATAGTGTGAAATGCAGCTCTGGGAGGACTGTATGTTTCAAGATGCTTGTACTGTTCAATTGTCAAATATTCACACGGTTACGATTCTCAAAGAGAGAGCACAATGTAGGGAAATGGGTAACACAATAAAAGCTCTGGGATGTATTGAGAGAAGGCAGCCAAAGGAGTCCTTGCTGACATACCTAATCCCAGGGATGGGAAATTAAAAACCAGGCCAGAATACCAATGGCTTACACTGGGGATGCCTTGCTATTTTTATTTATTTACTTATTTATTTTTTGAGAGGGAGAACTTCCAGGTTTCATCTTGCATGGCGGTGTCAGGCTGCTTCTCTCTGCTCCCCAGTCTTCCTTACCATTTTGTCATCTCCTATGCAGGAGCCTCCTGTCCTTCCTATACTCCCCATGACAGGGCACTGCTGACTCTAGATCCAGTCTACCATCCTTGGCAGTCTTGGTAAGCTGGGATGACATCATAGAACTGCTGTGGTTCCCTGAAAGCCTGTCTGTAGCAGCTTCCCAGTTTCAATCCTGGGTTGAAAGGAGTTCTGTAAGAATATCTGAAGAACAAAGAGACAAACACAGTTTGGGGTTCTGCATGCAGTGATATGGATTTGAGAAACTGTGCCAGACACTTCTTCTGGGCTTCTGAATAGACACCGGTGTGGAAACCTGCTTACCATTTACTTAACCCAACGCTGCCCAAAACCACAAGACCATCCCGCCTTTAGTACACCCATATAAACCATAGAAACGATCTGGAAAACTTTGCATGTGGGTTAGAATCTCACCGTTTCAATAGACAGGAAACAAAGTACAGGGGAAGATACTCTAAGTATCTGAGTTGTCTGGTGAATGGTGGAGCCTGCAGGCAGTGGACACTACATAGAGACCATGATATCCAATCCAGGCGTCCCCTGCTGCTGTCTCTCAATTCACTTTGTACCCATTCCATCCTACCCCATCACCCATTTTCCCGTCCTTTGGCTTGTATGGGCAGGTGCTGTATTTGGGTGTTGAGAATATGCTTGTGAGAAGCATGCACAGAACATTTATTTACATATCTGCAATAACTAAGGATTGAACCTGGAGCATCATGTGTGCAAATCAAATGCTTACCTCTCAGCTATAGCTGCACAGGATTGAATGATGCAGTAGCTATGCTTTTAATCTTTTTTTCTCTTCCTACCTTCTTCCCTCCTTCTCTTCCTCACTTCTTTCTCCTTCCTTCCTCCCCGTCTCCCTTCCTTCTTCCCTTTCTCCCTTCATCCTTTTATCCACTGAGAAAGCCTTAATTATGTAGCTAAGGTGGGCTTTAAACTCATGATCCTCCTATATCAGACTCCAAAGTCCTGGTATTACATGCATGGTCTCAATATTTCCTCCTCTCTTCTCTTTCAACCTTCCCTCCCTCACTACAGATCATCCTTCAGCTCAGAGCAAGATAAACGGCCCACAAATGCCACTTACACTGTATCACTCCCTTGGTGAGGACCTTAACTAATTCCTTTCTGTCTCTCAGAGAAGGCTTAGTCCTGGGAGTGTGGCAGGGGCTGATGCTGATCTTATTCACTCTGTTGAACAGAAACCTGACTCACAGTAGGTGCTCAGGGGATTCCTGTTCTAGTCCCAGAGCTTTTCAGTCCTGTAGGGCATCTTTGGCCTTTAAACTCTTCAGTTTTCAACCCAGTCTGAACCTTGCCTCAAAGCCAAGTAGTATAGCCCTGATTGGGCTTTGTACACCATGACTTCTATTCCTTTTCTTGTGACTATCATTACACTGATTTCCTAGCAGAGAAAGCAAATATTTAACCTTCCCTACCCCCCCTTTTTTTCGCTTTCTACATCCTTCCATTTCTCCTTACATTTTCTACCCTCCTCCCCCTCCTCTTCTTCCTAGTTCCCTCATTTGCCTTTTTCTATCCCTATTTTTCATTAGGCAGCTATGTCAGGTTCTATGGATAGCAATATGAATCATAGTTAACTCTTGACTTTGGGGACCACATGGTCCAATGTAGACAAATCAATATTTATATCACACTGTGATTTTGCCAGGTCAGCTGCCTGTGTAAGCTTCAGGAGGTCACCCATGGAGAGCTAGCTCATTTGGAAACAGGAAAGGTTTGTAGAAGGGATTCAAGCTCTCACTTGAAAGTAAAGGTGATGTAAAGTAGGTGGGAGCTCACTGGGGTAGGAGAAGAGAAAGAGAGCATGAGACAGTAAGAATTTTGATGGAGGAAATTATATATTCTTGATTCCCAGATGCTGGACAATCTCATAAATGTTACTTGGAGTTAGACTTCAGACCTGTCCTGTGATTGATACACTCTTCTTAGATGAGTTATTTATTCTCAATGCACCAATTAAGAAGTCATCGTATTCTTTTATTTCCATATGTATATGTAATATGTGCATGTGTATGTGTTCAGATGTGTGTGCATGCATGTACACATGTGCACCCATGGGCAGCTTCCTTGATTGCCACTCCCCTTACTCATTGAGACAGAATCTCTCACATGAACACGAGTTCATCACTTTGCTAGGCAGCACATTACATAGATCCCTTTGCCTTCTCTGCCTCTCGGGCACTAGGACTATAGGTGGCTGCCACTCCTTGGCATGTTTGTGGGCACTGGGATCTACACTCAGGCCCTCATACTGCCTTAGCAAGCACCTTAGCCACAGAGCCATCCTCTCAGTTCTGGAATGAGATTATTCTCATGACAGGGCTGAGCACACAGTGGGTGCTTAATGAAGACATGTTGAATGAAACTATGGATCTCTACCTCACAACATTTCTTACTGAAATTATACAGTGGTAAACTTGGCTGTCCCATGCAAATGCCCTGTTTTTTTTTTTTTTTTAATCTCCCTAAGAGACATACAGAGAGGATGTAAGACTTGAGAACTTTTCTCCCAAGAAAATTCCCTAATGTCCATTAGCTAAACTTTCTTGTTCTCTGACTTCAGACTTGATCTTTCTATTTAAATACAGATAATAAGCTAAGTGAAGTCTCTTTCCACCTCCTTTAACCTCAGGTTTTTTTTTTTTCTCAGTAGAAAGTTCATTTAGCAGCAGTAGAGCTGGCAATAATCCTTTTTAAAATTGTCAGGAGATCAGATTTTTACTAAATCTGACTTTTTTCCTTTCATCCTTCTGACCTTTTGTCCTGCATTAAAATTAAATCTTTGTGTGCCACTGTCCTCTGTCCCTGGCTGGTGACTGTTCCCTCTGCAATCATTTCCCCCTCTAATGAATGGCTCCAGTGAGCTTTGTTGACATCATTGCCATGGAAGTGGAACTGTGGTTTAGGTTTTCCCTTTGTCTCAGCAGAAAGTGGGAGAGGGGTCCTGATGACGGGGGATGTATAATTTGTTAGGTAAATAATGGTGCCAATCAGTGCCCTTGTTATCTTATATTCTGTATCCCACTGAAACTATATGAGTTGCATTTGCTTTAGAAATCAGAGTTCAGATGAGCCAAGGCAGGAAGGTCATAAGATCAAGGCCAGCCTGGCCTACATATTAAGATATATCCTTACTCTCTGTCTGTCCATCTGTCTGTCTGTCTGTCTGTCTGTCTGTCTGTCTGTCTGTCTGTCTTGCCCCCTCAGCCCTTTGCCTAAATATAAGGGGAATGAATAGGTATACTACTCATGGGACATTTACTAAAGTAACCCAGAAAGGAAGTGTAGTATGAACAACTTTCCTATGCAGTAACAAGGGATAGATTCTCAGGTAGCTCACAACCTAGGAGCTGTCTTTGTGATGCCAAAGTCATCCAGGCTTCTTTTTAAACATCTGCTCTTATAATCCACCACTGGAGAATTCAGCCTAGGAAAGTATTGGACATTCTGTAAATCCTACACAATGGAGTCTAAGAAATTCATTTATCAGGATAAGCAGAGTTTCTCACAGGCAGGAGTTGGTCTACCACGTCCCCCTAGGAGACACAGAGTAATCAGAGACATGGACATCTTGATATACACCATCCTTCAGAATCACTTTTCCCGAACAATGTGTGCCCGAGGATTCCACTAATTCCTCAGTGGGGAGAGATGAGAGTTTCTGTGATCCTATTGCAATAGTGATGGTGGCTATTACTTGTCGTTTGGGTTTATTTGTTTATATAAGTCAATACTAAACTATTGTAATGCTTTTAACATTGTAGAATCAGTCATTTCCAGTTACAGTGTTATGAGGAGGGTTATAAAGTGTCCCAGGCATAGTAGACATTGCTCAGTGTGTTCAGGTTATTTAACCTTTGATGGGAAAATTCAGCAAGCAGTCTAGTGTGGAAATGCCTTTAAATCCTTTGTGTGGGCCTTTAAAATCAAAGTAACCCCAATCTTGCACCTTTTATGGTAGAAAATGAATGTGTTAAAAGTTTATTAAACTACTATAGACATTTACTGGCTGGATCTTCAAACTGATACCTAAAAAGTGTAAAGTACACCTTTTACCTCTCCTTAGAGTCACCACAGTGATCCTGATGTTTAACGGTATGGAGTGAGTCAGAGCTTGGATACTCTGCCATTTACAGATGTGTGACCTTGGCTAAGCCACTCCCCTTCTTTGGGCACATAGTCATCTTCATTTAAGTGTAGGTGACTACTAATAGTGTGACAGATTTTTCCTGAGGAGATGCAACACACACACACACACACACACACACACACACACTTGGCACTTGTTGGGGTACATTTGTGTGATGGTTGTCTCTGTATTGTCAATTGCTATACCTCCCCTCCAGAGAGCTAAGTACTTAGTTGGGTCTTGGCTTTGTTGGTCTCATAGTTTGTAAATATTTACCCTTCCTTACGTGCTGATTGGCTTTAATAAAGATCCATGGCCAATAGGTAGGCAGGAAGTGGAAGACAGAACTTCTGGGCTGAGAAAGGGTCTCTGGGAGAAGAAATGAGACGCAAGAGATTCAGCCAGTGGATGTGGTATTGAACGGACCATTTTAAGCAAGCAGAGAGGCAGACCTGGCCATGTGGCGGTGTGGGCAGAAATAATAAGGTTAAGAGGACAAGCTAGCTTGGAGACAGCCCAAGCTAAAGGCCTAAGCTTTTAAAATATATGAGTCTCTGTTTCATTATTTATAGAGCTGGCCAGTCCATGAAAGTCCCGCTATACTCACTCCAGAAAGGAAACTCCAAATAGATCAAAGGAACCATCACATCGAAGTCCAACTTGGTGAACTAATGAGTTTTTATTGGGTTACTGACAGCGGATGGGTGAGGGGTTACTTACAGGAGTAAGGTTACAGGAGTAAGGACAGACTGCAGCTGTATCATTGAAGGCCTGCCTGGCATGGATAACCCCAGCACAGGAGCTGACCCCCAAAGACTGAATCCCAAGCGTTCCCTGCATGACTTGCAGGTAGTCCCAAAGGTCAGAGCATCCCCTCTAGTCAGACCCTACTTCCCTAGGAATTGTTCGCTGAGTCTGTAATGCGGGTGCATGTGTGGGGTATCCTTTCTGAATCTTTCAAGTTTCAGCTTTGTGAAGCTTGTCTTCTGAGTCTTATGGGCCAGGAATGTTTCAGTTTGGAGGAAGTGTCTACACAGCACGGTGGCACCTATGTCTGAAGAGTCTTATGAAGATTAAATCTATTATAATTTGTAAGACACCTGGAACATATGGCAAGTACTAGATAGATGCTCTTTAAAAGCAAACGAGTTCAGAAGTTCTTAAATTTCAATGTACATATGGATCACACAGAGATCTCCTGTAGCGGCAGCTTCTGTCTTCATTCTGAGGTGTTGGCCTGAGAGTTTGAATTGCTAAGAGGATCCCAGGTGATACCCTTACTTCAGACTCATGGTCACACTTCGGGTAATGAGGGCTGTTGCAGCCGGAGCACCTTGGATCTTTGGAACCCTGATGAGGACTATTGAGGGAACAAAGCAGAAACAGATTCATGTTCAGTGAAGGTGGGAGCCCAGCACCACTGCAACCTGGAACCTCATTGTACTTATTATGTACAGCACAGGGGTAGCTTAGTCTCTGTAGGAGGTCCTTGAAGGCGAGCAGTCTCAGGCTGCAAATATCTGGGAGGAGAAAGGCACAGTTACTTGTCTTTGCACACTGACCAGTCATTCATTAACCGTCACACGGGGACTCTGCAGACATGGTTTAACATTTCTCTTGAGCCTGGGTCAAATAGGTAATAACTTTGTAAATTGTCCCAAGAGAGTCTGTGGTCTTTGGCTTCTTGACATGGCCATACTCTCTGCAAAATACACATTGATGCAGGACATTACTCTCTCAGGGTTTTCTCAATCCCTACAGATGAGGTCTATACCCTGTGGCAGGGTGGCCAAGGGAATAACTCAGGTGTGGCGCTCCTGCTCTACATCACATGTGCCAACTTCACGACACTTGTGGGTATAACTTCATGACAGTTGTGGGTATCTGAAGGCAAACTCTTTCAAGAGACCCTTTGAAGTAGCTAGGAGCAAACCTAGGCTTGAATACTCCCTTTTTTCTTTCTTTTTTTAAGTACATGAAATCTCTCACTTGTTACTCTGAGATGTAGTCACTTAAGCTCAACCGTGGCCTCCTGTACATGGCGACTATCCCTCTGAATAAGCAAAGAGTGAGGAGTGTCTGGAGCATCAGACCAGGCAACTGCCCACTCCACTAATAAATGCTTCTCATAGGAAATTTCTGGGGCAATTCTGAGGCAAAAAAACCACTTTATTTCATGTTTAACTTGAGTTATTTCAGCAAAGTTCTTTTCTAAAATCTTTGGTCATTTCCAGGCATAAGGAACGGGGTGGAGGAAAAATGAGATCACCCATCTTTACACTGGGTACAGTAGCTTACTTTCCCTTTCCACCATGTAACATTCCACTCGCTTCTCTCTCTGTGTGTGTTTATGCCTGATCTACATTTAGATTACATTTGTTAAATTAGATTAAATCTCTACCAAGTATGAATGTTTCTTTATTGTCTCTTGATACATTGTATCTATGTACAGTGATCTGAAATCTGAAAATGCTTTCAGGGATAGTAGAGGCTGGGGTACACCAAAGGCCTGATATACTGAATTAAAACGGGAAAGGCTGAGGGGGAACTGTGAATACCTGGAGAGTGACCTGTCCTGTTTCTTGTTTCATATCACACTTTCCAGCTCAGCATTGAGGTAGTTAACCATTTATTCTTGGCTACTTGGGACTTGGATAGACAATTCAGTCAGTGGTAAGCATAAAGATCGGATTGCAATAGCTTTATGATCTGACCAACCAAATGTCCACAACTTGCAAGGACAGTGCAGTGAACTTACTAGAAAATTAGTTTCTTCCAAGAAGCCTTTTTTTTATAAATAGGAGTCACTTGACACAATCACAAACAGCATTAAAAATAAGCCATTTGTCAAAATGAATGAATAAATAAATAATAAAAACTCCACAAAGTTTAGAGAAAGTTTATAGTTCACCATACTTGGGCATCTTTTGTTGATGTCTGCCTGCTGTTAATTATGGCTTCACCAACACTGATACTTTCTCACCCTTTGTACATGAATTCACCCCCATCTCTCCCGTAAAAAAGATGTTATATCTTTGTTTTTAAATTGACAGGTAATTATTATATAGAGAATTGCATAGAGTTTTCAAGAGGCAAGCTTAATGAGTTTTCACAAATGTGTACAACCATGTAACTCACATCCCTACCAAGACAGGACCTTTTCATCCCCCACAAATATCCCCCTCACTCCTTCTCATCCCTCCTGACCCTTTTCCCCCAGGCCCTGAAGGAAACACTGCTCTGATTTCTTTTAACAGAAATTAATTTAGCTTGTTCTAGCATTTCATGTAAATTGAATGGCACTGGCTGTCTTTGTATCTGGCTTTTGTTTTTTCCCCAGCAAAGTGTCACAGAAGTTCATGGTTGCTGTTGCAGGCATTCATAATTGAGTCTTCTTTACCGATGGGTAACAGTCTCTTCGATGATGCTAATTCCATTATCTTGTTGAAGGACAGTTGGGCTTTCCCCAAGTTTTTCTCTATCTTAAGTAAAGCTGTTATGGGTGAAGGTTCTTGCTCAAGTCTCACAGAGTGAATAGGCTTTCATCTGTCTTGGGTAAACACAGAGAAGTAGAGTTGCTGAGTCACCCTGCATATGGAAGTCTAGTTTTATGAGAAATAGATTTCTCTAGTTGCTTTGCCATTCGGATCTCCTGACATTTACCTATGAAAGTCCCCACTGGTTTAAGTCCCAGAAATTCATATCATTGTTCTGTCAAATGGCAAGGGTTCCCACCCCTCTCTGTCTGTGTATGTGCGTGTGTGCATAATCATATCTCATTTTTATTTTGACATTACTCCAATGATGAATGCTAATGCTCCCTCCTTTTCACGTACTTTTAGCCATTTATAGATATTCAACTGCTGTTTATCTTTGTACTTACTTTAAAACTTAGAGACAACCAGGTAGGGTGGAGCACACCTGAAATACCAGCACTTCAAAGATGGAGGCAGGACAACTGAGAGTTCAAGGGCCATTCTGGACTACATAGTCTGAGATCCAGTCTGACAAGGAACGGAAAAAAAACCAGTAGAGCCTTCTATGTGGTTCAGGGTTCAGGGTTGAGAAGTGCCTTACATATTTTGGATCCAAGGGCTTGTCATAAGTATGTTTGGCGAATGTTTTTACTTAGTTATATGTCCTACCCATTTATCAAAATGATAAATACATACACATACATGGTATCTTATTTTGTTGATACTTTCATACATGTATATAGTATATTCTCTTTCCTTCTCATATCTTCTTCCTGTCTCTACTACTCTTCCTATACCTCTATCAGTTTTCCCAGGTTTGTGACAGCTTTGGCTTTGGTTTTTGATCAATTTAGTTTAACTATTTCTGTGAGCACTAGATTAGAAGTATCCATTGGAACCTGGCGAGGTCATTGGCTTGCACTCAACAGGAGGCAATGCCTTCCTTGCTCTCTGAAACTATAAATCATACCACTTACAAGGAGATGTTAAATTTTGATAAAGTCTAATTTATCAGAATTTTCCTTTATAATTAATGTTTTTCTCATTCTGAAGAAATCTATGTCTACCTCAAAGGTTGCAAAGATATTCTCCTGTGATTTATTCTGGCAGTTTTATTGGTGGTTTATGCTAATATGTGATTCATGCTGAATTAATTTTTTTGTGTATGATGTGAGGCATGAGTTGTTCATGCTTTTCTCCCTTGTAGATATTTATCTGTTTTAGTCTCATTTACTGGGAAAAAACAACCCCAACCAACCAAAACAAAACAAAAAACCAAAAGAACAACTGGTCTTTTCTCCAACTAAGTTGATTTAAATTCTGTCTTAGTTAGGGTTTCTTTCTATTGCTATAATGAAACACCATGGCCAACAGTAACTCGAGGATGAATGGGTTTCTTTTTTTTTTTTACACTTCCACATTACAGTTCAACCCTGAAGGACGTCATGGTAGAAACACATAGTAGGAAACTGGAGGCAGGAGCTGATGCAGAGGCCATGGAGTGGTACTGTTTAGTGGTATGCTCCTTATAGCTTGCTCAGCCTACTTTCTTATAGAACTCAGAACCACTAGCCCAGGAGGGTACCGCCCAAAATGGGCTGGGCCCTCTCTCATCCATAAGCGAGGAAAGGGGATAAAATTTGCAATTTACATAAAGAAAACATTTAATAAAAATGAAATGTAAATAACTAATAAAACCAATAAAAAACTGGGAGAAAAAAAGAATACTATTGTTTTCATATCATAGATCTATGTAAAGTTTTGAAACCTGACAGTAAAAAATCCATATTATCTTGCTCCTTTTCAAGACTGTTTGGGTCTTCTGAATTTTCATTTCACTGAAAAACCATCTTACTTGATTCTTACATAGAATCTAAGATTGGAATATATATATATATATATATATATATATATATATACACACACACATATATATATACACACACACACATATATATATATATATATATACACATACACACACACATATATACACACACATATATATACATACATAAACACATACATATATACATATACATACACACACACACACACACATATATATATATATATTCCAATATATATTTATATCTTGAACCCAATGATGTGCATGGATCTTAAAGCACACTAAGGTCAACTTTAAGAGCTACAGCCATGTAAACCACACCCCTATCAATGTATTGTAATAACTTCTGGGAGCTTCATTGTATCTCTTCTTAAGTCATTCCTAACTTCACAGAAATAAGTAATGTGATTCCTATCCTTGAAGGTTAATTTCATATGTTGCAAAAATCCCTGCAAAATGGAACCAAGCCACATGAAACCTTGTGTGAAAGGCTCTCTCTCCACAGGTCTCTGTCCATCAGTGGTGTGCTCATTTGTATAACTATTAATCCATTTTAAGAAAAAAAAATCACAGTTTCTTCATTGGGCACCCAGGCAGTTACTAGTTTCTGGCTGTTATGGATAAAGCTACTATGGTTATGTAACACTTTTTGTGTGTGCTTTCATTTTGTCCAGGTGAATATGCTGGAGAGATATTGCTGGGCTGAAGCTTTGGAACAGCCGGAACTCTTTGTAGTTTAAACAACACCTATTTCTTCCAATGAGGCTAGAACTCACCCCTCTTTGTCATCTCCCAATAATGTCATCATAGTACAGATCCCTAAAGGGATTTGTCAGAGCAGGGTTCTCACAATCTAACCTCATCTGGACATGACATCATAGACATACTCAGAGATGTGCTCCACTCATCTAGATTTTTCTTAGTCCAATCAAGTTAACAATCACAATTAGCTGCTAGTTGTATTCACTTCTCTGCTCGGTTGCATTTCTTTTCCCTGTTCCCAACTTTCCCACTTTCCCCTCCTACACCCCAGGCCTCTACCCCAGATTCTAGACATTAGAAAAAATATATATGCTTTTTCTTAAGCTGGCTTGGTTTACGTAACATGATCTCCACAGTTTGATCCCCTTTCCCTGCAAATACCATAGGTACGGATGCGTCTCTGTAGAAACACATTGGATGACTTGCATTCTTTGAGACATATACCCAGGAATAATTTTGACTTCAGGTTGTGTATTTCTATAGCTTATCCTCTTTTTTTTTTCTGATATAAAGAGTTTCTATGTGTTACTATTTCGTCGCAGAAGTATTCTTACATTCTAAGGAATTCTAAGTCGTGTGCCGGGCTAACATTCTCTTCATGGCTTGTGTGTTTCACACTGTCAGTCTTATTTGTTATCTGAAGATTCTGCCTTCCCTCACTTTATGGAAGATGAGTCTAATGATAGCTCTGTATTTAACAATGCTTCAGGCTAAACATGTTAACCAGCCCTTGTTAATTAGTAATAAGCAGTACAAATCCAGCAATCTCGCTGGAATTTATAATTCATCATTAACCCTAATTGTAGGAGTGATCATTATCACAATATTCAGATGAGGAGAGGGAAGGCCAGAGTGGAGAAATGATTCACAGAACACTTCTATGTTGTGGGTGATGATCCGTCTCCATGAAAGCTCTACACTTGCAGATTTTACTATTATTTCCTAGTTTATTTTTTGATTCATTTTTATTATTTTAAAATCTATGTGTGGGTTGTCTGTGTGGGTCTGTGTGTGCCTGTGTGTGTGTGTGTGTGTGTGTGTGTGTGTGTGTGAGAGAGAGAGAGAGAGAGAGAGAGAGAGAGAGAGAGAGAGAGAGGTGTTGGGGGGCATCCGTGCATCTGAGTGCAGATGATTATGGGGTCCAGAGGATTTCCCTGGAGCTGGAGTTACAAATGGCTGGGAGACACTTGACATGGGTGCTGGGGACTGAACTCTGATCTTTAGCAAGAGCAGTCCGTGCTCCTAACTGACTAGCTGTTCTCCAGCCCCTATACTTCCTATTTTATTCATAAAATCTAAAACTTCTCAAAGCTCCAGAAATGAAAAAGAAAGGTTACCCTAACTGCTGAGCATCTTCCTTGTCCTGGGAATGCCTTTTCTTGAGCAGATGGCCCGATCCTAGTAATTTGCCTCTAACAGGTAGATCACAGCAAACAAGAAGGTGAGGCCATTTCCATGACTGGGTTACAAAAAAAAATCTGTGGATTCTATCTTGGCGTTTTCACTGTCTTACTGGGAGGAAGTCAGCTGCCATGTTATAAACTGTCCCATGATAAGGCCCATGTGGCAAGAAGAATGTCTCCAGCTAGAAATCAGAGAAGACTGGAGGCTGGCCAGCAGTCATTAAAGTGAACTTGGAAGCAGATCTGCCCCTGTCCAGTCTTGCAATGACAGCTGATCCTGCTAATACTGGATTTCAGCCTTGTGAGACACCTTGAGCCAAGTCATGGCTCTTTTCCCAGCCTCCGGGGATTGTGGGAAATAAATGTGACTGAGCTGCTGAGTTTGGGGGCAATTTGTTATTGAAAATAGGTAACTCATACAAATGGTATCTGGTGCAACACTGATGGTAACAACAGATTCTATCCTCCTGTCCCTGGAAGATGCTGATCCCTGCGTCATCCTGACTCTTGCTCTTTTCCAGATACAGTACTCAGTCTGGACTCCCACTTAGCCAGAACTAGGAGGACTCTTCCATTGGGTACCTCTTCAACCTTCTCTTCTTTCTGATAAATATTTCATTGGGTGTGCTGAGAAGTGTGCTCCCATCCTAAGTGCTATTAGAGCAGAGAGTTCTAACACCCAGAATTCCACACCAAAGCATTTGAAGCTTTAGAAATGGCTGTCTATATCACAGCATACCCCTTATAAAAACTTCCAACACTTCAAACAGACGCAGGGCGGCTCTGCCACATGAAGGGGTGGGGGAGGGTCCCACTTTGCCCCCTGTGTGAGGAGCCTTCTTTGTGTTTCTGTTTCTTTTCTTTCTCTCTAGCATTCCCTGGCTGACTGTAGAGTCTCTTCCCCTGGGATCACTTGAGCCTTTTATCTCTTCTATAGGTTCTCAGTTTTCAGTTTCCCCTTCCACCTTTTCAACTTAGGAATCCACAGACAGCAAACCAGAAAGAAGCCTGCTGTCTTCAGAGTACCATCTGGACACCAGTGGGTGATACATATAGTTGTGGAATTTCTGGGGTATGTCTGCTGGGATGGTTTCATTTGATCTCCCTGAGAATGGGAGAAAGCTAAGGTCTGAGATCTAAGGAAATCACTGAGGACAATTCCCCTACTTTTATTATGATTTAAAGTTTTACTTCAAAATCCCCCCCCACCCCACCTTTTTCCCATTTGGGAAAATCTGATATTCGGGTTGAGAATCTTGAGGTGATGTTTGCTGGTCTCTGGTGTCCTGTTATAGATCAGGTCAGGAGGAATTTTATTGTTTAAAAGGATGTTGGAACAAGATTTAAGCATGTATAGCCTCTCTTGGAAAAGGCTTGACAGATATGGATCACCTATTGATCTAGCCTTTAAGTCAGCCCTCAAAGTCACAAAGTGGCCAGTAGGTATACAGATGTGTACAGAGACTTGCTGAAAATCAAAACTGGGGCAAGCTTTAAATATACACATAAGCTTTATGTGTGTGTGTGTATGTGTGTGCATACTGTATACCTATGTACAGACACATGCTTATGTGCACACAGACTGCTCTAATTGAGCCTTTAAGCTAACCTTAAGCTCAGTGTCATCTTTCTGGCATCCCACACCAAATACCATTAGCTGTCCATCAAGGGAGTGACATTTCCACCCTTCTTGGCCGCAGTTTGAACCCTTTGCCTGGATCTTTGGTTGGATGCCATCTGACCATACTAGCTCATGGGAACGGGGTCGATGCTTGTCTTGTTCATCAGTGTGTCCCTCAGGCTTAGAACAATGCCTGGCTCACAATCAGCTCTCAACAGCTATTTGTTAAATGTTGAATACATAAACTATTGCAGAGCATGTTGAATAAATAAGGATGAGCCTGGGGAGAATTTTTGGAGAATTTACTCTAAAATCTAGCTGGGGATCATGTTCATTCACATCATAGCACATTCTTAGGCAGACCCTTGGGAGAATAGACTTTCTTGTATCAGAATGGGAGTAATTGTCTCTGTACTGAAATAAATCACATGGCTTCAATTATGTGGACATAGGTTTCCCCTTTGGGTTGGTTTCTGGGAAAATAGAAAACATGCTTGATCTGTATCTTGCAGTTGCAGGAGACTCACTGGACTGTTCTGCCTTGTAGGTGCTGCCCCATGGTTCTTTCTAGAACAGCAGTTCTCAAGCTGTGGGTTGCAACCCTTTGGGAATCTAATGATCTGGGGTCGCCCAAGACCATCAAAAAAAAAAAACCCACAGACATTATGATTCATAACAGTAGTAAAATTTCAGTTATCAAGTAGCAACAAAAATGATTTTATGGTTGTAGGTCACAGCATGAGGAACTTTATTAGAGGGTCACAGCATTAGGATGGTTGAGGACTATTGGTCTAAGCACTCTTTCTCCTTGACTAGTAAATTTTGCAAGTGTAGGTCTGGGGAGACAGCTCATCCTATAAAACGCTTGCTGTGCCACCCTGAGGACCTTGGTTTGATCCCAGGACCCACATTAAAAGAGAAGCCATAGTGGAGCATGCTTGTAATCCCAGCGCTGGGGAGGTAGAGACAAGCATTCTCTAGATAAGTAAGCAGGCTCTAGGCTGTTGAGAGACCCTGTCTCATAAAATCCAGAAAACAAGTGGGCACTGACCCAAGGAGCAACATCTGAGGTTGTCCTCTGGCCTCCACTTACATTCATAAGTGTGCGTTCACAGCTACCTGCATGTGTGAATGCTCTTACAGTTTGGGTGTGGCTTTGGATGCTCCTACCAGGGAGTCTCCGCCTCTCAAAGTTTCTAGAAACTTCTCTAAATTGCGTCAACACCTGGGGACCTAGCTTTCAATTCATGAGCCTGTGGGGTTCTGACTTTTCAGGTCCAAACTGTAGGACTTAAGAAAATCTCTAAACTAGATGGCCTTTGGATTTCCTGTTGCCTCCTCTCTGATTTATTTGGCATTCCAGTCATCCTCCAAATTGTTATGCCCATTTCTGAGTGGCAAGGGACTCTTTGAACATCTCTTCTCATCGACTCGTCTCCTTTCCCAGTTGGTTTTCTAGCCTTTCATTCTTCATTCCTCCCTCTCAGCCTCCTTCTTCCCCATGTATGAATCCACCTCAAACATCTACTTTTGGGGTTCATATGATTCCTTTTGATAGGAAACTGGAGAAAGATTACTGATTCCAGAAAAATCCCGTCCCCAATTTTAGCCGCCCCATTTCAATGACTATTTCGACCCTCCAAGAATTTAGGAAGTCCTAAATTGCTGTTAGCAAAGTCAGTGGGGTTTTGCTTGAGTCCTTTCTGGAAGAGTGCATTTCTTTCACCCCAATGCCCAAGGCATGCCTTGTACCTCACGGAAATTGGTGCTTTCTCCATGGGGGGGCCGGGGGGGAGGGACCACAGCAATAGTGCTCAATAAACAATACCTCCTGAGTTTCCATTTTCCTATTAGTGCATTAACAAAAGCATTGCAAGGTAAAGAAGCTTGAGAGAAGGAAACAGAGTTCCATTAGTGGGAATCTGGGGCTAGAATGACTTGCAGGTAGAAGCTTCAAGTAATCATTGGGAGAAATATGAGAGAGTGGAGGATACCCTAGACCTTTCTTCACTACATCTGAGATTCTGTATCATGAGGTACTCTTTCCTGTCTGGATGGGTGTAATATCCAAATCCTCCTTCTGGGGACTAGGGATATACTTCAGGTGGTAGAGATCTCAACTAGCATGTGTAAGCCTTGGGTTTAATGCTTAACAGCACATACAGTTGAGTATGGTAGTGTGTTCCTATCCGTGCAATCCAAGCCTTCAGGGGGTGGAGGCAGGAGATGATCAAGATTATTCTCTGCTACACTGAGAGTTTGATAACTGCCTGGTATATGTGAGACCCATGTTTCAAAAACAAAATGAAACAACAAGAACAACAAGAACAACGATACCCAGACCTCAAACTGGACTGGAGAGCTGGCTCATCATTTAAGAGAATTTACTGTTCTTCCTTCCCAGCACCCATTGTGGGTGGTTCACAGCTGACTATAGCTCCATCTTCAGGTAGCCATCACCCTCTTTTTGCCTCTATGGGCACCTGTACATGTGGGTACATCACCACCCCTCCCCCATCATGTACATCCCATAAGACCACATAAAAGAATAAAAAATAAAGTCTTTAAAATCCCCACAACAACTAAAGCCAGGTCTTCCTCTCCCTTCTGATGGGGTCCTTCATGGTCTCAGAGGAAGACAGGCTGGTGATCACCTGAGCAGTTTAGTTAAACCTGACACAGAGACAGAGATTCAACGACAAGAGCAGAAAATGATCTAGAAAGGAAAGGAAGAGAAATTACAATTAGCCTCAGGTTGCTAAATCTCGATTAGACTCCTGCTGTTCTGTTGTTCCGTAGCCAACTTAGATTACCAAGAGACAATGCTTAAAAGCCACTTTAACTAAATTAGCAACTGTGGAACAGCGTCACTCAGAATATATATTTGTCTGCTCCTTCCCCTGAACAATTTCTGTCAAGAAATCCCATGAAAAATTGAGGTCAGAAAAGACTGATGAGGAGCAAAGATGTTTTTAGCGAGACATCAAATATTTGATGTAGCTCAGTGTGAACGAATGATGTTTAATTAATTGTTCCTCTAACTAGGGCAACTGTCTTGGTTTACACCTGTGCTCACGGTAAAGTGATTTAGTAACATTCCACGTGACTATTCAAAGTGTTCCATTCTGTGAAATGATCGGAAAAGCCATCCCAAGATTAAGTTCTGGCTTCCATGTGTGCCCAATGGGCAAGAGAATCCACATGTAGTGTACGCATGCACACACCACATACATGTACCCACCCAAGTGAAAAAAGTGTCCCTACAGGATAACAAGTTATTTGATCACTCAGGAATAGGGAGATAGCTTAGCTGGTAAAGTGTTTGCTCTCCATGCTCCAGGACCTGAGCTTGATCCCCAGAATTCATGCATAATGGCAGCAGCAGTAGAGGCAGGCAGATAGAACAAACCCAACACCACCAACAGCACCAGCAAAACCCCATGTAGCTTTGTATGGGCTTGCAATCCCAGCAGTGGGATGGCAGAAATGTGAATCTCTTGGGTTCACTGGCCAGACAGTCTTGCCTGCTTGGTAAACTCCAGGCTAGTGAGAGACCCTGTCCAGGGAAAAATAAGAGGTGGTGTCACCGGAGGAACAACTTATGTATACATGTGCACACTCAGGCACACTTCCATGAATACAAGCCCACATGGACATACATAAACATATGAGCACTTTAGATCTATACAGAGAAAATTCCAATCCCCTGCAAAGTGTAGGAAGTGATGTCACACACATACCTTTCTGTCAAGAATGGTCTAAAACTTTATGACCTGGAAATGTGGACATTCCTCATGACTATAAGATGCCTTTATGGTAACACATGGCTGGCTGCCTTCCCCTTTCAAACAGATCTACTTTCACATCTGTCTTAGTTAGTGTTTCTATGCTATGAAGAGACACCACAACCACTGCAACTCTTCTAAAGGACAACATTTCATTGGGGCTGGCTTACAGGTTCAGAGGTTCAGTCCAGTGTCATCATGGCAGGAAACATGGTGGTATCCAGGCAGACATGGTGCTGGAAAAGGAGCTGAGAGTTCTACAGGCAGCAGAGGGAGATTATCGACTTGAGCATCTGAGACCCCAAAGTCCACCCCCACAGTGACACATTTACTCCAACTAGGCAACACCTACTCTGACAATGCCATGCCTCCTAATAGTACAACTCCTTATGGGCCAAGCATTCAAACACAGGAGTCTATAGAGGCCATATCTATTCAAATCATCACAACATATTTCTGTTTTCTAGAGTCTTCATATGAGAAAAAAATATGAGATGTGTCCGAGTCTGTTTTATTTGGCTAACTATTATTGTGCTCTCTATCTAATTCTATTTTCCTAGAAATGACCTGATTTACTCTTACTCCAGCAATCTTAACACTGACGGAGTGTGCGGACATATGTACAATAAGTAAAAAGATAGACTCATGGTCCTATCAGTTCATGTGGCTGTCACTGGGTCACTTCAACACTCTCAGCTTCGAGTGCCCCATCTACTATAGAAATTCCTAGAAACTTTCTCCCCTGCATTGCTGAATGGAGCTCAGCTCACAGCCATGTGGAGGAGGTACGGATCTCCACGTAATAGGTAGTTTTGCCTTCCCGGTGTTATAGTGGAGAGACGGTTATAGCATTTGAGACCTTGTAGACTTGATGTGGAAACTGAATATTTAGTTCCTAGGTCAACATCAGACTCCAGGACTGCTGTGTGGTGTCCAGTTGTGGCCATGGGCACTTGCGCCCCTTGCCTGGCTCTGCTCAGCCCATGGCCCATGCTCTAGCGTTTGCATTGCCCCATCCTAGAACTGTCACTGTGCCAGCATCCATTCTTACTTGAAAGGCAAAGCCCATTCTTCAGCTGAGTGACAGAACTAGGAGAGTGAAGCCACGTCCTTTCTGACCAGAGAAGTTCAAATTAATTAATTCACTCATTGAGCAAATGTTTATTGATGTCTTTGTGTCAGACAATGTATGCTAACTCTTTCCCATATATTTCTCATTTAATCCTCAGTACACAGAGGTACCAGGGTCTTGCTGCTCACTTTGTAAATGAAGGAAGAGAGCTCATGAAATTTAACCAACGTGCTGAAGATTATGCAGCTAGCACGTTGTATGGCTGATATTTGAACTTGAATCTGTCTGACACCATAGCCTATATTTTCTTTGCTGTGGCATTTGTCCTCCTGGCTAGTCGAAGATCAGTAGAGGCATATTTAACCAAGATCCTAGGGCCCACGTGTCTGTTGTAATAAGAGTGGAGAATATTTGTGATTTGGTTTTGTTTATATTGTATGCCTTCCTGCCTCTCCTCTCCTCTTGTTCTCCTAATAAAAATTATAGCAGACTGCTCCTATCAGGGAGCATCCCTTTCACCCATTCCATATACTTCTTTGAGGTGTGGTCAGTTACAGAACCAGCTCCTCTTACATCAGGGATTTCCCTCTGCTCCAATTCAGACAGAATGTTCTTCCTTTGACCATAAAGGTTTCTCTCAACGGTGTGTGTATGGTGTGTGTGTGTGTGTGTGTGTGTGTGTGTATCTCTGTGTGTGTGTATATCTGTGTGTGTGTGTGTGTATACATGACCCAAATCAATGAATCAGTTTATCCCCCAGGTACTCTATCTATATACTAGCAGAAGGTGTCTTCTTTTTCTGTCTTAGGAGGGGCTGAGAAGATGCCTTAGTCAACTGTTTGCCCTGTAGACATGGGGACCTGAGTTTGGAGTCCCAGCATCCACATGAAACAGGCAGGAATTCTCTGGAACGTTGTAGCCATCCAGTCTAGCTGAAATCAGCAAGTTCAGTAAGGGATCCTATCTCAGAAGATAAGGTGAAGAATTAGAGAGATAATTTAATGATTAAGTGTGCGTACTGCTCTTGCAGAGGACCCTAGTGTAGATTCCAGAATCCTTAATGGGTGGTTCATAACCACTTGTAAGTCCAGCTTGAGGGGATCAAATGCCTCTGGCTTCTGTAGACACCTACATTCTCCTGTCTCTTATCTCTCGTCTCTCATCTCTGTCTCTCTCTCCCTCCCTCCCTCCCTCCTCCTCTCTTACGCATATATACACAACTGAAAAATTAAAACACAAATCTTCAGGTTACAAGGTAGAAGGTAATTGAAGAAGACACCCACCCAACACCCCCAAACATGCATACACACACACACACACACACACACACACACACACACACAGAAGAGAGAGAGAGAGAGAGAGAGAGAGAGAGAGAGAGAGAATAGAACAGCCCACTCTACAGTATTACCTTCAGAATCGTGCTCTCTCAGCTGTCTTATTTCCTCCTTTTGATTCTTGTGTCTACACCTGTAACAAAGTAGGCTTGCTGGCTTCTCTGTGTGGAAGTGCGTAGTATGGGATATGGTTTCCTCTAGTTGTGGGAGACTGACAGGGAGGGCAGAGTCAGGAGAGGGGAGACTGTGTGGGGTTAGCTGAGTGTTGATCTATTAGGTATGATTCTTCACCCTCATCATTAAGTGATATATGCATCTGTCTTCTACATAAGACTCAGCCACGGATGCCCATGAGCATCCACTGAGGTCCCAGCATCTTGGGTCCCTGCTCTGGAGAGCTCTCTACCTAGAGTGATCCTTTCCTTGGAGCCTCCACCACCCTCTTTTCAGCAGGCTTGTTTGCTGTTTAGAATCTACCACTTGGCAGTATTAAATTATTTACAAATACTTTTTTTTGTAACCAGAACATTCAAAGGCTGACAGATTCTGTTTCTAAGGCCTGGAGTCAGAACTCTTTCAGGAGCACTACCCTCCTCTTTCCCTTTCTCTCTTGCCCTTAGCAACCCATGAATTCAGTACAGATTTGTTGCCAAAGTTATCCCTAAGGGTATGATTGAGCTGGCACTCCTTGTGAATATATTTTACTGTTCCCTTGAATTTAAACTCAGCTATGGTCCTGGAAGCACCTGCAAAGGAAGGTGCCCACTTCCAAGAACAGCCACTGAGCTTGTTCATTGTATCAGTGCTCCACATGGTTCTGTTACCTTTGCTATCCTGCCCCCTGCACATCCATCCTGTGTCCTCCCATTTGTTTCTCTGCCTTTTGCTCTTCTTCTCCCTTGGCATCTGGTCATCATGGTCCAGGCTGAACTTCTCTGGAAAGTCTGTCTTCTGGGAATGTATCCCTTTGTTTACAGTGCCTCCTGCTACCCAGATGTCTGGAGGTTGCTTCAGGGGGCCAATGGGCACGCAGACAATAGAGACAGGCTGGGAACCCTGGGTGGAGGGGTTGAATATCACTTTTAGGCAAAGCAAGGGAATTAATTTGGAGGAGTGATGGGGGCAGTAGGGATGCTAAAAGGATCTGGAAAGTTAGTGAGGCACTTCAAAGTGGGAGCGGGAAGAAGAGAGCTGGGTATAAACTCATCCAATTTAAAATGGACTCAAGAAAGTCCTCTTTCCTGCTTCTTATCCTCTTCATTCAAATACATGAATTAGGGTCTGGGATGTAGCTCAGCCAGTGGAGTGCTTGCCTAACAGGGCTGAGGTCCTGGTTTCTATAACCAGCACCCCATAAAAAGATTTGTGTCAGTAATTCCAGCATGAGGGAGGTAGAGGCAGGAGGATCAGACCTTCAGCTATGCAGGGAATTGCAGGCCAGCCTGCCTTAAAACCAAAACATATAACATTCACCACCTGGCTCAGTCTCTCAGCCAACTCCACCTCCAGGGGTGCCTCTTGGGGAACCTTTTCCCAGCAAGTTCATTTGAAGTGTAGGGTATGCTAGAATAGGACCTTCTCTAGACAGCAGCTAAGCCCTAAATAAATATTCGGCAGTCATTTGCCTACTGCTTTCGTTTCCCTTGGGAGTCAGGCTGGTTTTCGTCATGATGGGGATTCCAGAAAAGGTTCTGGGACACTCGGCTTCTCAAACATGTCTGTAGAACAAAGGAAGGAAGGCTTGCTGCAGCTCTCCACGTGCTCCTTCAGAGCCTTTACTAGGACTGCTCCTCCTCCAACAGGGCCTTTGGAGAAGAAAGGGCATGACTGATCTTGTCACCACCGTGGGCCCTGTGCTGATCCCAAGAGCTTCCTTTTGCTCATAAAAACACAAATGAAAAGTACAGATGTGACCTTTCAAGGGAGACACTTGAGATCTGAAGGAGCCAAGTCAAGCAACCAGAAGACGCCCACTGGAGCTTTTGAAAACCAAGGCTACGGCGCAGGCATGTTCAGAAGCCACGCTTATCCCCGTAGTTCTGTGCGGTGCCCAAAGCAGTATGGTTATCTCTACCAAGATTCGCAGTCTCCACCTTTTCCTGGGTCCCCTCTCATGACAAATAGCTGCTTCAGTTGCCACCACTAAAGCATTTTATTACTTGTAAGTTCAGGTTTTATGATTCTAATTAAAATTTCAGACTTCCTCTGGAGACCCTGGCATCTCAGAGTACCTGGGGGACCTGAGAAATGGTTGACAAATGACTGAAAAAGTCAGAGGAATGCAGAGCCTCAGCAGGTAAGGGAAGGACTCTCCTGAAAGAGGTGGAAAAAGCAAACACTATTTAAGTTCTAAACACAGTGAGCCACTTCCCTCTCCACCTCATTTCTCTAGCCCCCTTCTCTCATCCTTCCTTTTCCTGTTTTCCTTCCATCCTTTTTTCCTTCTTTTATTTCTGGCCAATAGGAGGAGCCCAGGCCAGGAGACAGGCATCCTAATAAGCTATGCTTCCAGCTTAGCATTATGTTGCACTCTCAGGTTGCAGCAGGAAATGACACATGGTCCCTTTGCATGACATGACATTCTGAAGCTTTCTGTCCAGTTTGAGTGGGAAGGGTGTTGTTCAGCAGCCAATAACTGTGCACATAGGAGTCACTGTGCAGACGCCCTGCTTTACATCCAATAGCTACAAAAGAAGCCCTTGGAGATGTACTGTCTGGGCTAAGAACTGTAAGATCCACTGTGCAGAGAAGCAAAGGGGTCACGGAGGGGTACAGAGCAAAAGTCCTGACTCAGCAATAAGCTATGTGAACTCAGGGCTGGGAGACAGCAGTGTGGGTGGGACTGAGTAAGTTGGAAGACACCGGTGCTGAGAATGGGGGCTAGGTTAGGAAGGTATCAAGCGGTGCTGTGGTAGTGCAACTGGTGGAAGATTTGCTCAGATACTTATGT
The DNA here is from genome assembly GCF_978045245.1 of Mus caroli. Taxonomy (NCBI): domain Eukaryota; kingdom Metazoa; phylum Chordata; class Mammalia; order Rodentia; family Muridae; genus Mus; species Mus caroli. The sequence continues at coordinate 25,761,637 of NW_028227265.1, forward strand.
ACACCTATGGAATCCTAAATAGATGCTCATAAATGACCTAAGAAGGCACTTCTCCCTGAGTGGAGAAAGAACTTGAGGGACAGAGGAGACATGTGTTGGAGGATGCCCCTAAGGTCACGGAAGCTGAGTAGGAGAAGGGGGAGAATGGGAAGAGGAAGAAAGGAAAGAAGACTGGTTGGGAGCTCCAAGTCCTAGATTTTGCTGTTGGCCAATACAGGCATCTGGTCCTCAGTTTCCCCATCTATCAAAAGGAACTATTCTCAAACACCCTCTCTGTTCTGAAAGCCCTGGAAGGTCTGTGTGCTCCAGGATCTTCAAGCTCTTCCGAGGTCTGTGCCTGTTTGCTTTTTCTGTTACAGCAGAGAAACCCTCATTGAAAAAGAATTTATAAATACACTCTGCTTTTTGACTTGGAGACATGGTTTGTTTTTTTTTCTTCCAACTTTCCAAAGTTCTGTTAATAGTTTAAGTGCGTAACTATCTTCCATCCTTGCTTCTTGGTGGGAGGTGGTGGGTGAGGGTGTTACGTTATTAATAAAATAGGAATATATTAGAGTATTTATTTTCATGTAACTTATGCGGGAAACATGATCTTTTGTGAAGCTTTTTTTGGGGTGGGGCCTCAAACCTCTGGAAGCTCTAGATAAAGCTGAGGTCTTAGTTTGCAACAAAGCTCTTGACCCCTTGTGGGTTTTGGTTCTGTTTACTCTTGGCAAATATTTCGGGTTCAAAGGGAGATGCCTTAAAAGCTGTACTGGAAAAGTCTATAAAATCTGAACGCATCTTTGACATCAAAAAGCTCTTTCAAAGCCGCAGTTTGGTGGAGTAAATAGGAATGCCTCACAAACCATATGGGATGCATTTTCCATAACTGCTCTGCACTTGAATAACAAAGGAGAAAAGTTCTTGGCAAAAGGAGTCTGGGATTTTAATGACCCTTAAATATTTGGCTCCCTAGCCAGATGTGTTTTACCAGGCTCAAAACCCCAGTGGATAGACCCTGCCTCTCTCTCTGGCAAAACATAAGCTAACAGGGTGCTGCTGTTTGTGAAAAGATGTTTGCGCTTCATTGCAGAAAGCTTAATTCACCATGATTTCCTTAATTATCTACCCCTCCTCCAAACTGGCAGAACTCCCAGCATGCCTCAGAGCATCCGCTCCGTTCCGTTCTGATCTGAGACTACAAGCTATTTGCGAGGAAGCCACAGAAACATCCCTACTTATTTGAAATTGGGACCAAAGGGTTGAGACACAGATTGGGGTGGTTCTCCTTGAAAGAAGTGGACAGGGTGGGTAGCTCAGACTCGTCTTGAGTGGCTATACTTACCCTGACTGCAGGAGCTAAGGCAGTTCCTGGGTGCTTTAAGATAAAACAGGACAACACCCAGCCTGGGCTCTTCCCATCAAGTTTAGTTTCCGATTAGGAAGGAACTCACCTGTTCTATAGATGAGTAATTTCTGCCCCTCAGAGTCATTTGGGAAGTCCAGGCCTGGCTGCTTTCGGGTGCCTTCCTGTTATTCGATACATTTGTACTTGGGTGTATTAATGGCTTTATCTCCTTCTGTGACAGAATACTCGAAGAAACCAACTTAAATGAGGAGCAACTTAGTTGGGTCTGCAAGGAGAGAAAGTCAAGATGACAGGAGCTTGTGGCAGCTCCCTGCATCGTATCCCCAGTCAGGGAGCAGAGAGTCATGAATGCTGTTGCTTAGTCGCCTTTGCCCCAGCCCCCTCCCACCCCTGCCTTTTAGGAGATCCCAGCTCATGGAATGGGGCTCCTCATTTAACCAGCCTAGAAACTTCTCCACAGACACACTCAGATATTTAGTTCAAGCTAGTAGTCAAGATTAACAGTTGATGGTCAGTGGTCCTCATCTCTACAGCAACCCAGAACTACTATGCCTCTCATGAACTGACAGGTAGGTTGCTATCCCCCCAAAAGCTTCCCCGATAAGAGATACACAGCTGCCGTTTCAGAAGGGGTACCTTTCAGAGTGTGATGGAACCACAACCCAAAGACCAGGAAGCTGATGTCCAGTAGATATTAGAACCAAGACTAGGACCTACCCAAGTCATCAACAGTTTGGGTCCTTACTGGCTTGTTTACAAAACTAGGACAAAGGACAAAGATTTTCTAATATACGATGTTTGAAAATAAAAATGGACATCAGGTGGGTCTGGCAAAGTGGGCAAGCTTCCTGCTCAGCTCTGAGCTGATGTGCTGGCCTGTTCATTACTTCTAATAAAAATACAGCATAGAGTGAGAAGGAGAAACAGAATCCCAGAGAAGTTAGGGGAACTTGGCAGCGGGAGCTCCAAGGCCTTTGCTCCTCTTAAGAGCTGAATACTGACTTTGTACTGGGCTGCTGTATCAAAATACCACAGGCCGGGCAGCTTGGGGACAGCAGATTCTTATTCCTTCAGTGCTGAGTCTGCAGGTTCATGATCCTGAGCATAGGTCCTCAGTAGGAGGACCTAGCAGTGGCTGGGGTCAGCTGAGGACTCTTTCCTAGTTCAGAGTCCTAAGGTGGTTCAGGCATGGTAGAAGCAGCAAGGGACATCTCTGGGACCAATTTCCCAGAGACATCGTTACTTTTCTCCTTGGTACAACAAAATCCCTGACCAAAAATCTACTTTGGAAGGAAGGTTGTATTCTGGTTCACAATGGAAAGCTATAGCCCATCATGGTGGGGGGATTCATGGCCACAGGAAATAGAGGCAGCTGATCACGTGTCCAGTCAGGAAGCAGAGAGTCATGAATCTGGAGCTTCGATCACTTTCTTCTTATTCGATCCTGGACCAGTAGAGCGGCATCATGCACTTTGGAGGTTCCTTCATACCTCAGTTAAATCTCTCTGGAAATGCTCCTCACACCCAGAGATTTGTCACGTAGGTGACTCTCAACTCTGTCAGAAGAACAATCAAGACTACTATTACAGGCCCCAGGGTCCTTCCTGGGCATTCTCTCAGGACCGGGTCACTCTCTTATACTGTCATCTTGAAGTTGGGACCTCAACATGTCCGTTTGAGGAGGTGACTGTTCAGATGTCCAGGCCTCAGCCTGGCAGGCTGGGCTCACTCCGCACTGCTGCTGCTGGGCAGACCACTGGTGGCCTACACTCTGTGTGCTCTTCTCTGTGATGATGGGACACCAAGGATGAATTACTATTTCCGTCCTCCTTAATAGATGATTATGGAAAATAATGTGTGCTCTTGGATCTGGGGAAAGTATAGTTAAGCCCAGATCAAATTCATAGCAGGGACTGAGACACACTTTCTAAACCAAACCAAACCAAACAAACAAACAAAAAATAAAAAACCAAAACACAACAATAACCAAACAAAATCCAAGTGCTATTCAGCTTAACATAGAATAGTAAACACCCGAACCCAAAGCTCCATCCTCAACCTCACTTGTCTTTCTAGTGCACAGAACTAGAGAGACTCACCACTGTCTTGGAAGAGGTAGGATGTACAACATGGTTCTCTGGCTCTGATGTGCCTTCCACACTGCTGCTTTTCTGTCCTCTCTTACCTCCCTGCATGGCCAGCTTTAGTAGGACCGGTCCTTTGGCTGACAGCTGACTCCCATCCTACCCCCTCAGTTATACTGCTGGGATATGCATTGCATATTGGAGATGGTTCGTCAATGATGGGCTATCCTCAAGGAGAAACAGTCTCATGGAAAAAGGGGGAGAGAGAGAGAGAGAGAGAGAGAGAGAGAGAGAGAGAGAGAGAGAGAGAGAGAGAGAGAGTGCCTTTCATTCCCTGGAAGGTGCTGGGTTAGGTTTCTTCAGTATTGAGAGCCCCAGGGAATCACCCTAATCCTGATCTGGGTTCATGCAGGTTCTGAATATTTTTCCTAGCGTTCTGCTGCCCAGTCTTGAGGCTGAGAGCTAATAATGTTTTAGCAGCTCAAAGCCAAGACTAGAGAGAGGGATGCTGTTCCCAGTCTCGGGGCTCTGTCTGAGCCAGTTCTGTTCCAGCATATGCTTTTGGACAGCTCTAGGTGTGCCAGCAGGGAGCAGGAGAGCGATGGTGTGCACTCGAGGGAGAACTGGTCTGAAACCAAGTGGCTCTGTGCTGTCTCAGGCATGTTAATTAAACGTGGGATTATGGACCCCAGATCTTCACAGAAAGTAGATTTATCGTACCTCATTACCAGATTTTATACACTCCACTTGGGCGAGACGGATGTTCGTATTAAAAGGAATGCCAGGTTTTATGGTCTAAACCCTTCTGATATAAAGAGAGAAAACATTCAGAAATGGCAGTGGCGAGACCTGAGGCTTTGCTTTGCTGGCCCCGATGACATACCGCAGCCCGGGCATCAAAAACATTCAAGCATCATGATGATACATCAGTGGCATACAGATCCAAGAGTGCTCAGCTTGAAGCCCACCAAGCTTCTGTTCCTCCACGGCCTGTGACTTCGCTATTGACTTTTCCAGAACCCCATCCCTCCGATATCTCAGAGGACACATTCTTGAGTGCTTCGCCACATATGGGATGAGTGCTTGCACCTCAGCCCTCAGCACCTCTCTGTCTATCCTGCCCACTCTGTCCTTGTGCACATGATGATGGGGCTCCAGAACTCAGCACCACACTGCATGGCGGTGTGACGTGAGGAGACAGAGAAGCAGTGAAGATGCCCTCTTTGCCTTTTTCCTAGATGGTGCAAGCCATAAAACCTAAAAAGAAGTCTCTGATTTTTCTCTCTGTTAAAAGAAGACCCTTGCATGAGGTGAATCCATCCTATGCTTGCAGGAAAGGAATGCCCATTTCTGAAAACGTGGTAAATGGAGTTACAAGCTCAACAAGCAGGTTTCCTGAAGTTTTCACTGTTAGTTATCGGGATGTCATGCTCTTTCTCCAACCACACTGCTCTATGATCATCTATTTCTCAGAATTCATGCATAGACATGTAGGTTAACCTGTGTGTGTGTGTGTGGGGGGGTGTGGTTTGTTGTTTCTTGGTCTTTTTGGAAGATCACATAGGAGGGTAGGGAATTCAAGACCAGTCTTGGCTACATAGTGAGTCTGAGGCCAGACTGGGTTACATGAGACCATGCCTAAATAAATAAATAAATAAATAAAAAGTAAAACTGAACAGCTTTTACATAGAAATTTTAATAACTCAGTGCATCAGTTTTAAAAGATTAACATGCATTTAAATTATACAGTTTATAAAATATAGGATAGATACAGAGAGGACTTTTGTATAAAAGTTTAGAAATTCAGTATAAGAGAGGCTACTCAGTATTTTTAAATGTATGGAATAGTTTCAAAATTTACCTGTTGATGAAAACACAATGAGAACCTGAACAAGTTTTTAAAAGCAAGACACTCCAGTGAGTGAAAATAGAAATTATGCCAAAATTACCTCAAGCTTGCCATCGTCATGAAAGAATTCCTAAGGCAGTAAACTTGCAAAGACAAAAGGGAGTTTTGGAGCACATTTCAGAGGAGGAATTCATCACGGGTTGCTTTGGTGTGAAATGATGCTTGCATTGGACCGTGTAGTGGAGTAAAGCTACTTCCTCAGGAGGCAAAACAGGAGAAGCCACTAGGGGCCCAACATACCTTTTAAAAACATGCACATACCCCCAATGACCTGAAGTGCTCCCACAAGGCACCACCTTTTAAAGGGCCATCTACCTCCTAGGATCACCCGGGTGGAGATCTGGCCTTTCACACAGACCCTTTGGTCTATAGATCCAACCTGTGAGACTTGGTCTCTCACAGACAGGTTAGGAGGCCCCAAGGCTCCCAAAGGCTCTTCAGTTGGGTTGAGTGTTGTTAAATTTTGCTAGAGATACTAATTTCGTATTAGATTGTTGAGGATACTTTTCTGACAAGATCTTGTTATAGAGCCCTGTCATGCCTCAAACTCCCAGTCGCCCTGTCTCAGCTTCAGAAATGCTGGGGTCATAGGAATGTCCCTTTACACTAGCCTTATAAAAACATTTTCATTTTTTTCTTTCCCCACAAATGACAGACGTTTTGCTGCTGCTGCTGCTGTGATGTCAGATGTCTGACCCTCTCTGCACCCACTGGCAGCTGGGACATGTCTTGGTCAGAACCAGAACTAGTAACTACCCGGGGTCTGGAAGCGACTAAGGACAGAGTGGAAACAGCTGTTGTCTTCTCTCTGATCCTCTCAGTCTTGAAGGCTTTGTTAGAGCCACAAAGCTGTCAATCATCTGCGTCTGTGATTCAGGCTGTTAGCATCACAACTCGGGGGGCTGCTCTCAATGCCTTGTGCACATCCTCAGGGAGACTCCAGTCTCACTGTTGATACTCAGTAGAGAATTCAGGCTATACATAGAAATTGCCACTGCTGTCCTGGATCCATCAAAAGCTTCTGCTTTTGGTTCTATTCTGGAAGACACTGCTCCAGTAGTCATTGAAGTGGGAAGCCCTGTGTCAGTCACCACCATGTCAGATACTCTGCTAAGAGCCAATAGCTGCTCTGGACAGCCACCTCCCCATCTTGCATACCTCCATCACCACTGTCAAATACAAGGCTGGGTACATTCTGAGTGGCTAATAAGCAGACTTCCTGCTACTCTCCTTGGAAGACTCTGGCAAACCTATCAAGCCTCTGTGCACCGGGACTCTGCTGCTGAAGCCTGGGACCCAGTCAAGGCAAGTACTGACAAAATGACAGAATACTGAAAGTCAAGAGGCCATCGAAGGCCATGAGCTGCAAAGGGAGAAGCTCAAATGTGTTTGGTTCCAGCTTCTGGAAGAGCTCTAAAGAGACCCTGTCCATTGCGCAACCACCACAGGTAGCTAAGGAGAGTTTAGCATTAGGTACCAGTTGCTAGACCACGGGTACCCAAAGCTTTTGGGTGGCCAGAATCAAGAGAGGTATATTTTAACTGCTCATAGTTCTAACTGAATACAGCTAAATAATCCTTAGTTTATGGGCAACAAACATAAATGTTTAAACCACAGAAGAATGACTGAATCTTTATTCAATATAAAAAATGTTAAATATTAAAATTTATTCTTCAATGAAAAAAGAATTAAGATGAAATTGCAAGACAATTTAAAATGAATAGAATGACAGGAATATTTTTTTGGATGTGTCAAAAAAATGGTACTCAGAGTAAGTTTATAATTTTAAATGCTTTCATTGGGAGATGGAAAGACTTGAAAATAATGCATTCACCAGAGTAAGTTAGAGGGCAACCAATCAAGCAAATGGACTCTGGGAATAGAAAGACAACATATTAAAGGAAGACTCAGAATTTATAAGGTTAAAAGCGAAAAATAGAATCAGGTTTAGTAGGAACCTTAGGGGAAGAGGAGATGAGAAGACTGTGGGAGCCAGAGGTGATAGGTTACGTCAACAGAATGTTGTCTTCCCAACACAACAGCACTGATACACATAGGGCCTCACAGAGACTGTGGCAGCACACCCCAGATTTGCACAAATTCAAGCCAGATAGGGTTCCAGTACTGAGAAGTGGAAGTAGACACAAGCTCCTACCCCTAACCATGAAGTCATCTGTAATTGATACAAACTGGCAAAGGGATGAACAGTTCCAGTGGAGTCTCACTGGGTATATAAATCTCACTCCTAGGCCAGCCACCATGCCCAGGACTAGTTAGTTGGCCAACAACAAAACAAACTCAACGGTTTGGTGTGTGTGTGTGTGTGTGTGTGTGTGTGTGTGTGTGTGTGTGTGTCTGTCCTTTTTGTTCTGTTTTGCTTTGCTTGGATTTATTTTTTAAGTCTGGCTTGATTGTTTTGATTTTCATTTTTGTGGCTTTTTTGTGGGGTCTTTTGTTTCTTGGCTTTTGTTTTGAAAGAGAGAAAGATCATAAGGTTTGGTGGGTAGGGAGGTGGGGAGGCTCTGGAAGTAGTTGGGGTGGGGAGAAACAAGATGTATAAATGAAAACAGATAAAATAATACCCCCCCCAAACCCTCAGGCTTGGTGGTGTATACTTGTGCTCTCAGCACTTGGAAGCTGAGGGAGTCAGTAGGATCAGGAATGTAAGAGGCTACATAGCAAGTTCAAGGCTAGGCTGGGCTACTTAGATCAGTCAATTCTCTCTCTCTCTCTCTCTCTCTCTCTCTCTCTCTCTCTCTCTCTAACACACACACACACACACACACACACAAACACAAAGAAAAATAGTGTAACAATAAAAAATTAGCTTTTAAAAAAATCACAAGGGGGAAATATGAAGCCTTTTATGCTAGTTTGTTAGGTACTTTTCAGTTGCTCTGATAAGACACTGTGACCCAATGTAACTTCTGGAAGAGTTTCTTCAGGCTTATGGTTTCAAGTGAGAGGCCATGATGTTTGGAGGCACGGCAGCAAGTGGCAGGCGTGGTGTCAGGAACAAGAAGCTGAGATATGACATCTGCAAGCACAAGCACAGAAGCAGAGTGAACTGGAAGGGGCATGAAGGCTCAGCATCCTCAGGGCTCAGTCCCAGGGATTCCTCCATCCATCACGTGATCACAAACTTCCTAAACTTCCCCAAACAGCGCCACCAACTGGAGATCAAATGCAAACACCCAAGCCTATGGGGGACATTTCTCTTTTAAACCACTGCAGCTGTTAGTATAGAGAGTTTGGGCTTGCACGAGCTGAGTTATAAAGTTCCCGGGAAGCAAGCACAACACCCAGAGTTCTGCCTTTAGCACTCCATAAGCTAGGTATAGACCGAATGCTGGGAATCCCAGCACTTAGGGGGTGCAGGCAAAAGGATCAGACGCTCAAGGCTGTTCTCTGAGGCACAGTGAGTGAGACCAGCCTGGGATACATGAACTTGTCTCAGAAATAAGTAAATTGGAATCTGAGAGGAAAAATCGCTTATTTCTTAGAAAAAGAAATCATATTAGTGGTTTTTAGGGAAACAGAACTGTTATTGAGATTATATATATATATATATATATATATATAAAATATTATGTAATCTGATTTAATAAATTATATGTGACATTTAATTTAATTATTAAATTTAATTAATGAAAATAAAATATTTATTTTATTTAGTTAATTTTATTTAAAATTAATTGGAGTTATACAATTAACTTTACAAATAAAAATTAATTAAATTAAATTTAATCATGTATATATATATATATATATATATAATTTATTAAATCAGCTAGTGTAAAAATAGTGTCAACAGTTGTCTTCCACTGGAAGGCTGAGACAGGTAGTTGCTTGATACTCAAGGCTCTAATTGAATGCCTCTGCAGTTCTAATCTGGTGCTGGAAACCTGCAGGGTTCCTGGAGAGCTGCTGAGGTTTAGTCAATGGTGCAAGCAGGGAAGAACTGGTTCTGATGTCAGCGAAGGGATTGGTGGCAGCAGCAGGATAGATCAACTAAGCAGCAAGAGGGAAGACGGAACTGGCAAGGGGAGTGGACAAATGAGCAGCAAAGGCAAGCCACTGCCCTGCTGCCATGTCCTATCCTGGCAGCTACCCCGAGGTGCTCCCCACACTCAGGACCTCACATCAATAACATCCCCTGCTTAGGTGAGTCTAATCTGTGAATCTAGATTTACCTTAAAACAAACCACTACTGTAGGTTACAAAATTTGACTAAAAAAAATAGATATCAAAGCTCGTTTTCAACCCATACTTTATTATTACTTCACCTGTCTCATTTATGTCGTGTGATTTGTGTGAAGGACCAGGGGATGCAGTGCAAAGCGACATTGAGCCTTTTGTCCTGACCATTCGCTATTCGATTGACCCTTGCCAGCACCCGATCTTTTCCTTTATTCAGTAATTCCTGTTTTCCCAATGCTCCTTTGAATGACATTTTTGTCAAATGCTAAGACTTCCACGTGTCAAATTTACTTCTAGAGTCTATTGTCAGTTCCACTAGCCTCTCTCTCTCTATGTTTTTCTTTCAGAGGCTCTCTGGCATGTTGCACTGTTGAATAGGGCTGTCATCTTGAAGTGGGGCATTAGAATAAAAGAAGACATAGACTTTTCTTAGTTTGAATGAAGAGATATAAAACTCCCCAGGAAGACCAACAGAATCAACTAACCTGAACCCCTGGGGCTCTCAGAGACTGAACTACCAACCAATGAACATCATGGGCTAGACTTCAGCTCCCCTCACAGATAAGCAGCTTGGTCTTCATGTGGGTCCTGAACAACTGCTCTTCAGGCTATCCGAAAAGCTGTTGCCTGTACACAGGAAATAGCCTTCTAGCTGGGCTGCCTTGTCTGGCTCCAGTGGGAGAGGAAGCACCTAGCCTTGCAGAGACTTGATGTGCCAGGTTTGGGGGATACCCAGGCAGGGGTGGAAGGGACACCAGCTCAGTGGAGAATGGTAGAGTAAAATGAAAAAAGAGTGTGGGAGGGGGTGACCAAGAGGGGGGCAGTGAGTGGGGTGTAAAGTGAATATGTGAAAAATAAAAAAAAAAGAACCATTCTCCCCCCCCAGGTTTTCTTATTTATTTATTTATTTATTTATTTATTTATTTATTTATTATATGTAAGTACACTGTAGCTGTCTTCAGACACTCCAGAAGAGAGCATCAGATTTCGTTATGGATGGTTGTGAGCCACCATGTGGTTGCTGGGATTTGAACTCAGGACCTTTGGAAGAGCAGTCCGCACTCTTAACCACTGAGCCATCTTACCAGCCCAAAAAGAACCATTCTTGATAAGATATTGGCACAGCGAGTTAAGCAATATGGAAGAAACAATATGGAAAGACAGCACAGCAGAATGCCGAGGGATGAAAACATGCTTTCTCTTTAATTTCCATCAGCATATTTGCTATTCTGTATTGACAGAGGAAATGTAAGCTGCAAAAACTGTATTTGGTAATGAGTAATAATATTCTTTTGGAAACCTCTTAACTGGTCCTAAAGGACACATCTGACCTTAATAATAGGTATCTAACCAAATCAACGAACATCCTATTTCTTGCTGAGGCCTTTGTTTAGAAATCCTGCTGATTCTGTCTCCTACTGAACTGAAATCTGAGTACAATACGCCAAGAAAATTCAGGTGTGTACAGATTGGGCAGAGAAACAGGGATTGCTCCCATGTAACCTGAGTCTCTTCAGAGAAAAAAACAGAGGCCTCTGCAGCCACAATTATCCCAAAGAGTGATGAAGGTTTCCAGGGCCGGAACAGCAGTGCTCCTGCATGCTAGCGGAGAACAGTAAGAAAATGTGACCTTAACACCATTCAGGGTCTACCATGTGTCTGAGAATAAACCTGCTGAAAGACAAGTTCAGCCTCATGGCAAGATTATGAAATCCGGCTAATGGATATCAAAGGAAAACCTAAATGAGTCGGGAAATATGCTGTATTCCCAGGTGTGAAATTATTACCACAGAGATGGCAGTTCAATTTGGATTTAAGCTCTGAATCTACAAATGGCATTTCAAGTGAACAGGGGACTGTCTATGGAACTTTACAAGGTGATATTAAAATTTAAAACTTCACAACCAATCAAAGTCCTGAGAATGAGTGATAGTTTAATACCCAGTTACAAACGAGACATCTATGTCACCCTTTCCAAGGCTCAGGGGACATCTCAGAGAGGAGTGAGAGCATCCAGAGGAAGGAGAAAGAGCTTAGTGGAATGCTGACATCTGCCTTGGTTGCTAAGCTCCCAAACACTAGACAGCTCTGATTACCTATATCAGAGAAGGGACCCACCACGTGCTGAGCCTCCTTTCTGGAGAATGACTTTCACTGCCTCATTTTCGTGAAACATCTGAACTCCGAAGACAAAGCAACTTAAAAGCTTCCAGAGGAAAAAACGCAGCCTGGAGATGCTCCTGGCAAGAGAACAAAAGCAAGCACCCACCGTGGGCACCGGAAACAGAAAGCTGTAGCTTTAGAACATTGAAGGAGTAATCTTAAACTAGCGGGCGGGGGGGATTAAAAAGACACCTTGGTTTTCACTGTCTGTAATTTACCTTCGGGCTCCCAGGCTCACTTCCAAGAGGACAGGACAGAAGAGAACCTCTGCTGACCATTGCTGGCCCGTCTTCCCAGGAGGTTCGAGTCTGGACGTCCATCAACATAGGTGTTAACCTCCTCTGCGATGACCGTGCTTGTTCTAGATGGATGCTCAGGGAAGAGTACAACAACAGAGAATGCGGAAACATGGGGTGCAGATGAGACAAGGAGACCCAGGGGTCACCCTAGCCTCTGCGTGTTCTGAGGAAGCATGTTAGTCTTCAGTGTGGCTTTATCAGACGAATAAAAGGAAGTGAAGTGTGGGGCAGTAGTGACGCATGCTTTTAATCCCAGCACTTGAGAGGCAGAGGCAGAGAGGCAGGTGGATTTCTGTGTTTGAGGCCAGCCTGGTCTACAGAGTGAGTTTCAGGACAGCCAGGATGTCACAGAGAAACTCTTTCTCGAACACCCCCCCCCAAAAAAAAAGGGAAGGAAGTGACGAGAAGCTGCATGCCAGAGGGATGCTGCATGGCCGCACCCAGTCAGCTCAGGGTCCTGCGACCTCGCATGGATACTAGAAACTGGGGTCAGCCAGTGTCACCAAGTTCAACAAGGCAGTCTCTGAGAAGGTGGTTACACAGAGACATTGTAGAGGACCCAAGAGATCTGTCAGGCTCTGACTCCCTTGCCCATTTGGTTTATAAGCTCTTTTCTGTTCATGGCTCCAGAGCTCTAGTGAGACACACCACAGTCCCCACAAACACCATACTGTGCGCAACTCGTGGAAGAACAGTTAGAAAGTGCAGGAGCTTGGAAGTCAACCTGGCTTCGTCTTAGAGGTGTGGAACCTCTCTTGATGCTTACGGGCTCCCCTACCTTCTTCCTGGACCCACCGAACCCACGTGTTCTGTTCTGTCACGTGTTCTGGCCTGACGTCACAAGGCCCCCAGAACTTGCCTGGCTCCAGAATATCTGGACCCTGCTCACTCTTTTGCTGTTGTGCAGATCTCTAGGTCGCGCAGCAACTGACCTAAAGGAGAAAGTTTTCCTCGCAGCTTAATTAGCTGCCAACCCTACATCCAGCCGGATCTGGATTATTACTCTCCACATCCAGTGGCTCAGAAGAAGCTGCCCCTGCCTGGCCAGCATCATCTGGTTGCTATAGCCAAGGTGAATCTGCCTGTGTGGTGAACCCACTTTCAGTGTTTCCCCTGCCCCACCGGTCTCTACGCCATCCCCAACAGGCAGAACAACTTCAAGATGTTCTGTCCCTCCCGAACCATGAAAATCCCTCCTCTAGGGACAAATCCTTCTTTTCCGACTTCCTGTCCAGCCTGGGTGGTTCAGGCTGAAGATGTTCTGACTTTGGACCACCGGTCTCTTCCTTGCCCAAAGGAAATTGAGGCAAAAGTCAAAGAACTTAAAAACAGGAGAAGCGAAGAGAAGGGGAAGGGGAAAAAAGAGGAGGAAGAGGGAGACGAGGAGGAGGAAGAGAAGGAAGAGGAGGAGGAGGAGGAGGAGGAAGAGAAAGAAGTGGAACAGCAGCAGGAGGAACAGATGGAGGATGAAGAACTGGAGGAGGAGGAAGAGGAAGAAGAGGAGGAGGGAGAAGATGAAGAGGAGGGAGAGGAGGAGGAAGAGGAAGAGGAGGGAGAAGGTGAAGAAGAGGAGGAGGGAGAAGAGGGACAAAATGAGGAGGGAGAGGAGGAGGAAGAGGAAGAGGAGGAAGAGGAGGGAGAAGATGAAGAGGAGGAGGGAGAGGAGGGAGAGGAAGAGGAGGAAGAGGAGGGAGAGGAAGAAGTGGGAGAAGATGAAGAGGTGGAGGGAGAGGAGGGAGAGGAAGAGGAGGAAGAGGAGGGAGAGGAAGAAGAGGGAGAAGATGAAGAGGTGGAGGGAGAGGAGGAAGATGAGGAAGAGGAGAAAGAGGAGGAAGATAATCGCTGGCTCCTGGAGGAGACAGAAATTCAGGATGTTAAGGAAAGGTGTCCATCCATTAGCCTCGTGCAAGCAGCCACATGTATGAGCTTAGCGGCCAAATCTACCGTGGAATCTGAAAATCTACCCTGTGGACCTCAAGAAGGATATCAGCATCCCCAGGATGTAAAAACTGTGGAGATGACTGCCCTTTTATCTTCCAGGGAGTTCTCCTGTGGCCTTAGCACCGCCAGCTCTTGTAGCCCTGCTGGAGTGGTCCTCACTCATGGGTGGTGCCTGACACCAGCCTCAGCCAGCTGCTCCTCACATCGGGAGACCTTTCCCAAGAAAGAACAGAGGACAAAAGGTCTTCCAGGCCCTGCACATTCTCAGCCTCAGGCTAGTGCATCAGGGAGCCCTGTTACTCCTGTGCCAGCATTAAAAAGACCCTGCAAGAGAAAGGCAGCCACACCAGAGTTGCTGGTGCCACCCTCAGAGGTCCTACAACTACTGCAGGATGAAGGTGACTGGCCCCCACCTCCCAAGATTCCACACCTTGAGGAAGAGAAAGAATCAGACACCATAAAGAACAAGAAGGGTCAGGCCATCCTGATCTCAGATGATAAAGTGAATGTCTTAGAACCTAAAAGCCAGGTGGTGTCAGTCCGCACTGTCCCTCAGCCTGATCTGCCAAGGTCCCCACCTTCTTCAGGACCTGGAGTCGCTCTGGCCTTACCCATTGATGGGGTTTCCAGTCTTGGTGGTCCTGCTTCCACTCCCATGTTATGCCAGGCTGTTCGATCTCCAATCCCATCTGTCCCTTCCCCTTCCCTCACACCAAGTATACCCACAATCCCTATTTCTCCTTTGGTTCTCCCTTCTGACTCTCTTCCTCCCTGTCAGGCCGGGCCCTGTGTGGAGACTCCACCAGATTTCAAGAAGAAAGACCCTACTAATGTGGCCACAGCTCCTGCCACTTCTCACCTCCCCAGGCCTGGTGCTGAAGCTTTGTCTTTCAATCCCTCCTCCTGCAGGAGGGACTCCACTGTGTCAGTGTGCACAGCTAGCCACCCCCCTCTCCCCTTCTCTGCGGCTCCTCTACCCCCCTCCCCCAGGAACCCTCCCACAGTCTTCCCTACCTCAGCATCTCAGGACTGTGAAGACATGTATTGGGAGCCATCTCCCCGGCCTGCAGAGGTGGACATGGATACCACGCCCCCTTCTGAGGCGGCTATTCTGAGCTCACCCACTGTCAGCAGTGGTAGCTCCTTACCGTTTGCTCCTAGCCATGGCTATATCCAGCAGAGGATGGTTGCAAACGCAACAGTGTCCATTAGCCCACCTTCATTCAAAGTCCCCTGCTATACCAGTTTTGGGAACAATCTGTATACTCCAAGGCCCACCATTGGGCAGATGCAGGGAGTGTCTCCCGCTGGTAATCCTGGTGTTTGGGTCCAACCTGGGCTGGTAGCAGCTCTCCCTCCCATGGCAGCAGTAACCCCATCTCCTTCTGCTGTGGACTTTGAATTCATGGATACCACCCCACCTTCTAAAGCTTTCATCTTTCATTCTCCCCCTGCCACTGACAATGTCTCCAACAGTGTGCCTCCCCAGTCAGTTTGGGGGCATACTCCAGCTTGCAAGCGTGCTGGAGCTACCCCTCAGTCCACCCCTGCATTGCTAAGTGGGCCGCCAGCTGATGGCTGTGTCTTTATGAGAAATCCCTCCACCTTAAGAGCAGCACCTGGCTTAACGTCACCAGCTGGCCAACCTGCTGGAGGTAGCATGACTCACCTAGGATTTGTAGGCCCAGCGTCACCTGCTCACCATGGCAGGCCTGATGGCACTGAGCTAGCCTACAGGAAGAGCCCACGTGCTTCGTCCATTGCCACATCGACCTCAGGGTTGACTCTCAAGGCAGGAATGGGTTCAGGGGACTGCAGCTCATCATCCACCAACTTCACTTCCAGCACCCCAACCTCGGTGAAACCTGTGGTGCCAGTACAGGGAGAGAACTGTGGGCGTGGCACACACCTGCAAGCACACCTACCCACAGCTCGCTACTACATTGCTAGAAGGAAGGGGAAGGACAATGGAGTTACTGTCGCCCCTATTGTCCTCAAACTTTGCAGCTCATCTGCACACAGTGGTCATGCTGTGTAAATGGGGGAGGGGGGATAGAGGGCACTAGAAGGGGGGTACATGGGTCCCCACTGCCCTGCCTGGCTCTCCAGGCTGGTGCAGGGTGAAGACTACTTCCTTTAGCCCTTGACTGGCAGCGCAGGCCTGGCATTTTCAGAACTGTATGCACAAGTGCGGAACTTGACACCCCTCACCTCTCCAGATGCACAGAGACCTGTTGAGTAAGCAACAACCCTAGTTGGTTACTAGGATTTTTGTCTGTAGTTTTGAATGGAATGATATTTTCCTGTGTGTTCTGGGTATTCCCAAGTTAGTTTTTTTTTCTCATAATATTTGTGTTCTTTTAATTATTAAAAATAAAGCTGGTGTTAATGTTCTTATACGTGACTTTGCATTTATGGTGTGGCTGAAGTTCACACACACACTGTATTTCCTTTTTCAACAACACTGAAGTGGTTTTTCACTGAACACCAATGCGTGTGTTTCTATTGCTGTCGTAAGACATCGAGACCAAGGCCATTTGTAGAAGATGGTTTGGGCTTATGGTATCAGAAGGTCAGAGTCCATGGTGGCCTAGTAGAGGCAGCAGGGGCCAGGCAGATGAAATGGTAGCTAACAGCTCCTATCTCAAACAGCAAGCAGGAAATAGAGAGCACATTGGGAATACAAGAACCTCCTGAAACCTTCAAGCACTTTGAAAACCACAGTGATGCACTTCCTCCAGGAAGGCCCCCACCTCCAAATCTTCCTCAAGAGTCACCTACTGGGGGCTGAATATTCAAATACCGCAGGAAGATGGGCTTCTCACTTAAACTTCCACTGTGGTAGAAAACAGATTGGAAAAAGGTGTATATGCTGGGGCCTGCATTAGGGATTTTTGCTTTTTGTTGTTATTGTTGGTGCTCTGAAAAATTTTAAGATCAATAGCTCAATATCTCAAGTGGGTAAAGACCTACTTGGGCCAACACATTTACAGATTTCTGTGCATGGTCCTGGCCTTGTCTGTCATGTGGCAGTGAGACCATGTGGTACAGGAAACTGCTAACCTCATGGTAGAGAGAGCAAGAGAAGCCCGCAACAAGATATGACCCTCAAAGGCCTACTCCCCAAGAATTGTTTCTTCCAGCTAGGTTCATATCCTAATATTATTACCACCTCCCTAAATAGTGCCACCAGCTGCAGACCAAGCCTCCAACACAGGAGCCTGTAAGAGGACAAATCTTATGCAAACCATAAAAGCTTAAACATCAAGTATAGTTGTATTTAGAAAGGAACCTTACAGAAGTAATTAAGGTTAAATAGGATCAGAAGGTCAGGCCCTAATCCCATAATCCTCATGTCCTTACTAGAATATATCAGAAAGCCTTGGGTCCTGCCCCTTTATTTATGGCAGGAAACAATAGATGTCCCTTAGGGAAGAGAGCTTATTAGAAATCTGCTTTGTTGGAACCCTGATCGTGGACATGTAGCCTCCATGCTGAGAAAAAAAAAAGAATGCCTATTATTTAGGTCACTCAGTCTGTGTCAATTTTGACAGGGAAACCTGAGATGACTAACATTCTAGTCCAAGAAACAGGAATCAGAGTTCCTAAGCATCTGACAGATAAGTTGGGGGCGGTGTTTATTTTGTACTAATCTCTCCCATCCCAGTCCTCAGACAATACCATGGTGGTAACGTCAGTGATGGATGATGCCATCGGGCTAACAGGCAGGAATGTAAACCCCAAAGCAGGGGAGCTTGCTTTCTGTGTGGTTTCAGTAGCAAGACTGTGGGAATTGCCCTCTGGAGTCCCTCCTTTCTCTTCTCAGAGACTTGCTTTCAAGATACAAACAATGACATCAAGTATGAAATACATTAGCAAAAGGCACAAAGGTACAACTCCAGGTTTCTGAACAGGAAAACTTTAGGAGCTTGGAAACCCCAGGAAGAAGACCATAGAGAGGAGACATCTCATGAAGAGACCCTATCAAGTTGTGAATGAGCTTTTTGGCTTACTCCAGCATTTGCATGCATGGGTCTAACTCACACATCATGCTAAATCCCAGAGAACTAACATACATGCTACGGTATGAACTGGGTCCCAGTCTGGTCACCCTTACCCAGTCTGTGTATACCATGAAGGAACAAGCTAGGTAACAAGCTCTGTGTATTATGGGAGGAACACTTAGCTTTTTACTAAATATTAATATAAAGGACGTGAGTAGAACTCTGAGCAATCTACACTGAACATGTACATAAAACACTACACCTAACACCAGCAGGACATTTCTTCTTGACTCTACTTGGAATGTGTATTATAGTTATCTATATGTGCATGGGTGCATGCATGACATGTATTTCTGCTTTTCAAGATCAGAAGGCAATCTGTGGGAATTTGTCCCAGGGATTCGTGTATTCAGGTCTTCAGCTTGGTAGCAAGTGCTTTAAACCTCACTGGCCCCACATGGAACATATCTGTGGTAGCAATGTATTATCACACAAAATGAGTCTCAATGAATTTTTAAAAAAAATTACAGTGCTTATGAATCTTCTCTTGAGGAACAGAACCTAGTGTGTATTTCAATGTAGATTTATTAGACCACCTTACAGGACACAGACTGGTAAGTGTAACAGTGGTTGTCTGCAGAGCGTCTGTGAATCTCATAGCTCTTTAATCCACTAGATCAACCTGGCACTGAAGACCTTGAGAATTCCCAGAAAGCTCTCTGCTCTTCAGTTTGAAGAAGCTGCACTCCATTTTCAGGGAAAGACAGTAGTAGAAGTCCCAGCAACAGAACAGAACTCACTAGCAAGGGGCACACAGGGACAGATAAACAGCATTGCTTTCCCTCAGCCCTGGTTACATCTAGGATGCCATATAGATGATACCCAATCTGAGACAGGGTCTTCTCCCATCATCCAATTCTTCTCGGAAATACCCTTAGAATCCTATCAAAGCCGTGTATCTTCATTGATTCCAGAGCCAACCAAGTTGACAAGCAAGCTGAATCATCACCATTCCCACCCCAAAGATTTCCTCCACACCAACCAGAGAGGAACTTCCAGCCTCTTTTGTGGACTCTACAGAAGATTCTATTCTGTGGGTCTTACCATCTTCCCTTTTCCTGGTTCATTCCACATTGGATACTCATCTCTCTCTAAAAATCCATAGTTGATGCTTTTAAAAATAATTCCTGTCCCTGCTAATGTGATATTTCACACCAATATGGCATTTGTATTGATATTTTCTCTTGCCATGAGCTCATCCTTCAATGAACTCTTTCAATCTGGAAGTATGTGTCACTTAGGGGATTTTTTATTATTATTTCTTTGGTAGTTTGATTTTATCTATTTTCCCCCTCTCTTTTCACAGTTATCATTCACATAGTCCCCTATTCAGTTTTTCTAATCTCTTGTATTTCATTTTCTATACTTCTGGTATGTGTTGCTTATTAACAAAATACATTGTCTACTGTGGACATGTTTTGTTCTCTGAGGATAGTCTCATTTCCCTTTTCTTCCTGTTATTTTTGTTTTGGCTTTTTCATGACTCAGTCTACTCTGGCAGACATCAGTTTAATGCCTTCCCTGTATGTCTGTGTTTGTGTATGTCTGTGTGTCTGTGTGTTGTCTGTGTGTGTGTGTCTGTATGTGTATATGAATGTGTGTATGTTTGTGTATATGTATCTCTGTCTGTATATATGTCTGTGTTTGTGTGTATGTCTTTGTGCATATGTATGTCTGTGTATATATCTGTGTGTGTTTGTGTATGTGAGTGTGTATGTCTGTGTGTATATCTGTGTGTGTTTGTGTATGTGAGTGTGTATGTCTGTGTGTACTGGCTTACTTACTCTCTGGCTCTTTCGCTGTTGACTCTCTTGTATATCCCAGCACCACCTGCCTAGGAATGGTGCCATCCACCCTGGGCTGGACCCTCCTCTATCACCAATCAAGAAAATTCCTCATAGACAGAGCCACAGGCCCAGTCAATCCTTCAGTTGGTACAACCTTAGGTAATTCCAGACTGGGACAAGTAGCCAGCTGAAGCTAAGTAGGAAAATATACCGTTGTAAATATTGGTGACATAGGTAATTTCTTTCCTTCATGCACAGTTTATAAACCCATAAGAAAAGTAAGAGGAAGTAGAGAGAACATTCTTCAGGCATCACTTGATTTTGAGATTCTAAAATTGCCTACTACAGATATCCAGTGACTTCTCAGCACATGCTTTCCAGGAGCCACGCTTTCTGCCCTCGCTGTGGTATCTGTTCCAATGGCAGGAAGGTTGCCAGAGGAAGCGCATGCACACTTTCTTTGTGTTCTTACTCTTCTTTCTCGTTCTCCTGCTTTGTGCTACAAAGGCAAAGGCCTTTGCTTGCTAACCCCACATTCCTAGTACCCAGAGAAGTACTGGGTATGAGTTAGATGTCAACATTTTTGTGTAATTGGATGACAAAAAGCATCTCTGACATTCTTCCAGAGACTGTACTGGAGTTAGCAGGGTGGAGGGTCAAGGCAAGCTAACATAGTCAGCAGGGTGGAGGGTCCAGGCAAGCTAACCTAGCTCTAACATCTGAACTGGGTCATCCAGCCTGGCTGGGGTGCAGGGATTTTGTGGTTTTGCTTGTAAAGGCAGCCCCATGTTTATGGACAAATGGAAATTTGACCTCAGATATTGCTACCAGCCTGGAAGAACTTTGTCTCTAAACCTCATATGTGTGGGCATATGTTCCCCTTGTCAGCAAGCATCTTCTTAGATGCTGATGCTTGCAGCTGTGCTGTGGGTCTTGGGCATGTCGTCCCCATCTCCTGCTACTCTATGACCCTCTCATGTGGGAAACCAGCCCCAAGCAAGGCCCAAGGGTCTTGGCATTTAAACTTTCCTTCAGGAAAAGATATGCAAAATACACAAGGGTTGCATTTAATAATAAACACCCATGACCTCAGAAGTCGGTAGAAGCCATTCTGAGACTGGCATTACTGAAGCTCTTCCTCCTGTATTTTGTGTTCAGGGTCCTCTAGAACATTCCTCTATGTGTCTATACCGCTTACCAATATGCTTCTGGAATTTCTTGTTTGTTTTCTTTTACTTCATAAAAATTATATTATGCTATAGATATTTGTATGCACTTTGCTTTCCCCTTTTTGGGGGCTTGTGGAGGTCATGTGGAAATCACTCACAATGATCCACTTACTGCCCTTAATTAACTTTCACTACTACATACTATGCCTACATGTAGGTTCATGTGAACCATGGATGCCAAATGTAGGAAGAAGAGCTTCAGTAGAATCAGTCTCAGAATGGGTTATACCAGCTTTTGGGGTTGGGTTTCTTTGTTATTAAAATTAACACCCTGTGTATTTTACATATCTTTTCCTGAAACTAAGTTAAAAGGGCAGGGTTGACTCCCTTAGGCCTTGCTTAATACTTGTGCTATATATACTGCGAGTGTTTCTGTGTTAGTGAATATTTGGATTGTTTCCAGTCATCTTTTAAAAATGCTGTAAATATTACTGTAATAGTATCTGGAGGCAAATGTGGCATTGCTTAAAACTAGGCCTCCCAAGCTCTAAGGAACACTCAAAGTAAAGGAATGTTCTCTTTCCAAATAAGGAAAAAGAGGAAAATTGAAAAAAAAATTAGTTTTCCTCTTAGTACCAGGATTTGCCATTGATGGACATCTTCATGAGTATGTTGTAGGCAATATTCTTTGAGTCTATCACATAAAGCTTCAGTTTATGAAACACTCTATCTTATCTTCAGTTAAGCATTTCTTCACCACATAGTGCAGAAATAATTTTATTAACTATTTTCTATCCCAAGAATATCTATTCAGGGGGTTGGGGAGACAGCTCAGTGGTTGCAGAAGACACAAATTTGTTTCCCAGCACTAGTGCCGAGCTGTTCACAACTGCCTGTAACTTTGTGCACATACATACACATAAACACACACACACACACTCAGACACAGACACATTCCCACAGAGATACACACATATACATATACAGACTCAGGCACTCATACACATAATACACACACACACAGACAGACAGACACACACTCACTCACACACACAGACATACATACACAGACACACACCTGCATGCATATATATATATATATATATATATATATATATATATGTGTGTGTGTGTGTGTGTACATATATATATATATATACACACACACAGACATACAAACACCATACACACAGACACAGACATATACACAGATATAAACAGATACGAATATACACACACATACACACATATACATACATAAACATATGCAGCCACAGACATATAGATATTCACAGACACACAGAGAGAATACAGAGACACACA
Organism: Mus caroli; assembly: GCF_978045245.1. Lineage (NCBI taxonomy): Eukaryota > Metazoa > Chordata > Mammalia > Rodentia > Muridae > Mus > Mus caroli. Next base: position 25,783,927 of record NW_028227265.1, read on the forward strand.
GATAGAGGCACATAGACAGAGACACACAGACAAACAAATGTAGATAGACACACACATAGACAGACACATTAAGATATCATTCCCAGTTTGAACTATTTTCTTATTTATTCTGAGCTATTTTAAAATAGATTTAAAGTATTTTATTTATCTGTCTAGATGTGTGTGCTGCCTTTGTGCAGGAACCAAGAAAGCTAGAAGAGAGTGTCAGATCTCCTGTGTTAAGTTACATGTCACAGGGAGCCACCTGATATGCTGAGACCTGAACTCCAGTTCTCAGCAGAAGCAGCAAAGACTCCTAACCACTGAGCCATCTTTCCAGCTCCCTTTCCAGCTGTCTTGATGAACAGAAATTCTTAATTTTGCTGCAGTCGAATTTATTGATTTTCTCTTCTTGAATGGTTTATTTTTTCATGTGAATAATCAATTTAATTGTCTCAGCCCCAAATATTGATTAGTCCCACTGTCTCCCACTCACCTGAAAAATTAGCTCTGTCAAAAACTGTGTGTATACACATAATGGATCTATCTCTCCACTCTCTTCTCTGTTCCATTAGTCAATGTGTTTATTCCTGCATGGATGTCACCCTCTCTACTGTGGTGACAATAGCTCTCCAATAATTCTTGACGCTCAGCGGGGCAGGTTCTTCCATCGCTTTGTCTTCTATCTAGTTTGACCAGTTTTGTTTCCACGCACATGTTTAAAAATCCCTTTAAGTTTAACAAAGTGGAATAACTTCCTATGCACAGCTAACAAGGCCAATTTCTTAAATGCACATAGGAGAAACTGTTTGGTTGAATCAAATTTCAGCGATTGCTCATCCCAAGTCATCGTAAGGTTCTGCTGTATTAGTTAACTCTGCATTGCTGCGACTATACAAATCCTGGCAGAAATAAGAAAGGAAATATTTACTTTAGCTCACAGTCTCAGCCTATCCTGGCAGAGCAGGGGTAGCAGCAGTTGAGCTCATGGTGGCCAAAGCATGTGACAGTGGCAATCCCTACTGTGGTAAGCCAGAAAGTTGGGGGTGTGGTAGGAACCAGGGCCTACGCCTATGACTCAATCCAGCTATTCTACACATGGCTAAGATGTTAGGACCTGCTCCAAAAACTTGTGGAGGAAGTTTCAAACCTGAAATATAACATCTAGATTTTCCTATCATACCATCACAGTATCATTTAATATGCTCTTAGGTCCAGTATATTTCTTATACATAGATAGTTTCTAAGGTGGTGAGACTTCAAGTTCATTATAGGAAGGAAGAGAGACAAAACCTCGTAAGCATTGGTCTGAGTAGCCACCAGGAGTCACATAATATTCGGCCTAGATCGACTTAATCATTAGGAATTAACTCCCAGCCGTGTCCAGTTTACCATTCCTTCTTAGGTTTTAGCTGAAATTATTTCATAAAAAGTTATTTCCCCTAACACACACACACACACACACACACACACACACACACACACACACACACACACACTATACATTTAAGGATTCAATCTGTCGGCTGTGTTTTAATCGTCTTCTCTGGTCCCTGATATCAAGAGTCCTATTTACAACCAGTGGGAACTTCTTGAGCTAGATTCTGCCATCCTTACCTGACCCCATAGACTTTGTTAGTATCTCTGAAATCTGAAATTACAGTCTTGGACAGTCTCTTCCCAGATTTGTTTACACTGCCATTGTTCCTGTTAATGCTTTTCAGAAACAATTATAAATTGGGACATTAGGAACTCTTATTGCTATTGACTTTTACTACTTCTGAATTTTAATGAATGGAGTTAGGAAAAAATACGTTGAACTTCTATATATTCTAGGCATATGTACATACAATACATCATGAGTGCTCAGACTTCCAATTCAAACTTGGGATTACATGGCTTTCTTTAACCTCATCAGTCTTCAGAAAGATTTCTCCTCTGTGACATTAACACCATTTTGAAAATACCATTTCCTTATGTAATTTTGGATACATCTTGAATGAGAATATCTAAGTGTAGTTTTAATCTATATTTGTCTTAGTTTGAATAAATCACACACACACATATGTGTGTGTGATATATACATATGTATGTATATATATATGTGTGTGTGATATATACATATGTATGTATATATATATGTGTGTGTGTGTGTGTGCACATACTCACTTATACATTTAATTACTTATTTCTAAGTCAACTTCCCATCCCCACAATCACCTTGTTGTGGATTTTTATTAGAATATCATGGAATATATAGGTTAATTCTCCTCAAAGTGATATCTTTATGGCATTGTCTCTTCCTGCCCATGAAGTAGATATAGCTTTTCATGTGTTTCAATAAATCTTCCTAATATCTTCTGTGAGCAATTCAAATATCATTTTAGGTTCTTCTACTCCCTTTGTTTATTTCATTGCTATTATAAATGCTATCTTTAAAAAAACTTCATCCATACCTACTTCATGGCAAAAGAAATATGACCAATTTTTTTCATCTTGTTCTCAGGTTGAATAATTTTGTTAACTTTTCTGTTCTAATACCTGACAATTCTTTCAGGATTTTCTAGAACCATCTCTTCCAAGGTTGCTGCTGCTCATTTTTTCCCCCTAGTCTTGGTCTGTATTTGATTTCTTTCTCATGTCTTATACTGCTGCCGCAGCACCTTTGGGACAACATTGGGCTACACCAGAATCTTAGGTTATCTGTACAAAACATTGTTGTTAGTCACCCACCATTTCACCAGGGAACAAAATATAAAAGAAACAACTCTACTCATCTCTGCTCACCCCAGAGACTCACTCATCTCCCCATTACAGATAGCCCAGAGGTACTATATGTGAATCTATCATAGCCCCAATCTGGAAGGCTTGTCTGGAGCCTTTTCTGTTTCCTGGGCTTGACTTTGTTGACTATGTTGAGGTTGACCAGTTGGTGTGTGGCTGTGAAGCGTCTCCCTGGTTTCCTTATGAAGCTTGGATAGAGAGAAGGAAGTGAACCTCATGTCAATATGAGCAGGATGAGCTACGCTGGGGTTCCAGGGAGTCCTGAGCATAGTGGGGACAAATCAATGGGATAGACCTAAAGAACAGGAAGTCATACTTCCCAAGATCCTGAACAGTCATGATAACAGCCATTCAAAAGAAGATATAGATCATGAGAGAAAAGTCCCAGCAGTCGGAGACTCAAAGGTCTTGGGTATTGGCAATGAGTCAGGGACAGGTGCCTAAGACGCAGGTTTTGTCGTCTGAATATTATTTAATCAACCTAGGAATATGCCTATGTCTATAGGTCAGACTCCATTTTAGCACTGAGGGAACAAACTAGTTATGTATGAAAAGCCCCTCACTCGTGTCCTGGCATGCAACAGGAGCTTAATACACAGCAGCTCCTGGCAGCTATAGCTCCTCTGTACATATTCAATGCTGTCTCTGCCAGAAACTGCTGTTTATTATGCTCCCCTTGCATGCCAGGACATGAGCTAAGGGCTTTGTGGTCTGTTAGCTGTGGGCTATTCTGCCAACTCCATCAACCCCCTGTGTTCTATGGCCTTCAGGTGCTCCCTGCTAACCTATCATAGCACCCATTCTGGAAAACAGCTTGCTGGAACTTGCCCTGTTTCCTGGTCTATGGCTGCTCAGCCCTGCCTGCTGGCTTTGACACTTGCCTGTTGGTATGTTTTAGAGTTCCTTTCCAGTTCGTAGACAAAGCACAGGTGTGGCTTTCATGAACAGGCTAGATTCTGGATGCACTGGGTGTGTGGGCTTTAGGGTTCCTTGTTGCCAGGACCAATTTTATTCCACTATACCCTGGCTTATATCTTAATCATTCAGGGAATCAAAGAAGTGAAATCCCCCATTTGGACTGTGGAATCACTACCCAGGTGTGCCATTTGGTATATGATCTTCAGCATATTTTCTGTCTCTGGCCCTGAGACCTCCTAACTTAACTGTCCAGGAATCTCTGAGTAGAGACCAGAGGCCCCCTTCCCAATTTTCTTCTTCCTGGAAGGCTCCTAACTCTAGGCAGAATCTTTCTACTATAAAACTCTGCCAGGGAGGGGTCAGGAAATTCACTGCTCTCATAGCTCGTACTATTATCATGACCAATCTCCTTTCACACATTTTATCCTTCATTTTATGATGTCTATTAAAGTCGGTTAGGAGCTCTCTCCATTCTTTGAGGAATATTTATGCATTTTATGAGACTCTCAGGAAGGAGAGAAGCCCCTTATTAGGGGCAGGCAGGGAGATCCTACCTTAAGGGGGCATCAGGAGGCCTCGCTCAGGGAATAGTGAGGCTGAGACTTCCTGTTTAACTTGCTAGTTTATGCACCTGTTTGAACTGTTTTCTTTGTGGGGATTAAGGGATCTTTGAAATTTTCAAGCAGTGTAGATGGATTGCTCCCTCATTGAGGGCTGCCTTCTCTTTGCAGCAAGGATGGTAAGAAAGAGTTTAGATCACGTTTTCTCCTCCCCATCCTCCTCCTCTCCCCCTCTTCCTCCTCATCCCTCTTCCTTTTTTCCTCTTCTTTTTCCTCTCCTTCGTCTTCTTCTTCACCTCTCCACTTTCACCCTTCTTCATGAATCCACTAAGCAATTAGTGCTTGGAGAGTTGATTTACATCTACCATATTCCCCACAGTTGTAGTCCCCAAGTCACATTTCAGTATTTAGCCTCCACAGAACGCCCCATGCTTCAAAAAACAAAAGTGACTCTCCAACCACCCCTCCTTTGTGATTGAACTTCAATATTTAGAGATATTTTTGGTTCATATAAAAATTGAGCCGTCCCCATATACCCTCTCCCCATCCTCATAGCCTTACCCACCATCAGCATCCCACATCAGAGTGGCACATTTACTGTAATCGATAAGCCTATATGGATGCATCTTTATGCCCCAAACCATAATTTACATTAGGGTTTGCCCTTGCAATTGTCCGTCCTGTGGATTTGGGTAAATGTACAATGAGATTCAAATACCATGATAGTAGCCTACAGGATAATTTTACTGCTCTAAAATGCTGTTTTGCTCCAAATGTTCACCTCCTCCTCTTTGCAGCTTGGAAACTGCATCCTCTGTCTGCCTTTCCAGCACGTTGTAAGCTGAATCATGTGGCACGTGGCCTCCTCAGGTTAGTTTGTTCCATAATGCTAAGGCATTTTGTCTTTACTTTCTCTCTCTGTCTTTCCATGGCCTAATAACTCATTTGTTTTTGTGTTGAATAAAATCCATTGTTTTGATGCAATGTAGTTCTTTTGTCCTTTCAGCTATGGAAAGGTATCTTGGGCATCTGTGAAAAAAAAGTTGTCATAGACATCTGTGTGCAGGTTTTGGGTGAGTGTAAATTTTCAACTTCTTTGGGTAAATACCAGGGAGCATGAAGGCCAGATCATATGGTGAGATTGTGTTTGCTTTATAAGTAACTGTCAAATTGTCTGCCAAAGAGATCCAGCTCCGTTTTGAGCCATTGCTTGTCCCCTTGGGAAGTGGGCTTTCTACACCAGGCGCTGATGGATTTCCATTTTTTTCCCTGTGTACTCAGAACTCTGTGTTCTGTTGCTTCTTCCTCCTATATATGGCTCCCAAAGGCTTCATCTTCTTGATAGAGGTTAGTGCAGGGTCTTTTTGTTCTCTATTGCCAAGATTCCTGCAGCCATCCCAATGATGATCGATGCTACTAGGTTCCTGGGGATGGTGAGATGGGCCAGTTCCTAGGTTACCCCAGAGCTGACCAGTACATTCCTGGGAAGTCCACCTCAGAATCTATGTTGAATTCCCCACCTCTCCAGGCAAAGCTGATTTTGGCAGTGACTCAATTTTGAGAACCCCTGACCATGTCCAGAGCACACCACTCACCTACCTGTTAGATCTTCCAAAGTACCAAAGCACATCTTTCAGAGTTCCAGCATCCTCCCCACCCCACCCCATCTTCCTCAAGGAGGTACCTCTGGATTGTGGACCTTCTACCCTGCCCCTCCCTCCTAGTAAGCCTCCCTACTTCCTGTCCTCCCCAGTCCCTGGCCTTTTAACAATTGGGTCTGCTGCCATCCCATTTGTGCCTTTTCCTCCACTTTATTTTAATTGATTCTGAAGTGTTAAAGCATTTAGTGAGTATGAATTTGTGTTTTGCTGAAATCAATCTCTTTCTGCAAGCTTGCTTCCCCCTTCTTTCAACTCAGCTAAATCTTGCCTCCCCCAAATTAAATGGCTCCAGGGCTGAACCAGCTTTGACTTGATTACAGAATTCCATAGCATCTCGGATGCTGCTGATCTGGCTTGACCCAGTTTGACCTAGAAATGCTTCCCTGCTCCAGAGTGTGAGCCTTGTTTGCTGAAACAGGTGTGCTTGCCCCTGTCCTCTGAGGGATGGATGACAGATAGGGTGGCTATCAGATAAAGTGGGGCATTTTGCCAAAACGGAGATGAAGAGGACCACTCCATCTTGCGAGGAGGGAGGAACTGGTGACAGCCTCTGATGTTTGGGGTTACTCCAAGAAAGAGGGCAAAATGCTCTCCTTTCTCAATCACTAGTTAAGGCTCATTGTCTCACTCTGGGCTTGGAGATCTGGTGTCTTTGCATTATGAGGAGACAGAAAGTATGAGGGAAACAGTTGGATCTTGCCCTGTGATCATGTGACTTCTCCTGTCAGGTGCTCACCCAATGGTGACTGTGTGGTTTAGTGCCATCCAGAACTCGGGTACAGAATTCCATAGCAGCTCTGCGGCTGCTGATCTGTCTTGACCCCGTTTGATGTGTTCAGATTGGTATGTACTAGACTGCTTATTTTTACTGAAGTAGAAGGGAGTCACTGGATGGCTTTAAGTGGCTTTCCCAAGGCCATACAGGTGATCTACTGTTCACAGGAAGTGAAAGGACAGGGTTTGAATCCAGGAGACTTCTCTTCTCTACGAGACTCATGTATTATAGTGTCAGGGGCCCAGCAGGCTCCATTCATAACTAGGACTTCTTTTTCTATGACAGATAGTCTTGGTGCGGTTTCAGCTCTTCCTCATTCATTCCTTTGGTCCACAACCAGGGGGCTGCTCAGCGAAGGAGGTCACTCGAGTGCTTGTGTTTAGTACTCCCAGGCTCTTATTTTGAATGCCTTGATTTTAAACTGTGATTCTGTGAGTCTGATTAGAAGGTAAGGTAAAGGTCCCACTTCTATGGCATTATGACATTTGCATCCACGCATATAATCCACTTTAATCATAGCCTTATCACATTACTTTGTGCAATTAATATGTATTCTCTTAAGACAAGGGGAGAAAGTGCATCTTACTATGGTATGTGGGTGGTCATTGCTCCAGAAGGGCTGAGTTTCCAGACGAAATCCAGCCACTGTGCTGCTTTGACCTCTGTCCCCTCCATGACTTCACACCTCCTCTCCCCTGCACCCAGGGTATTATGAAGAATGAGCTGCTTTGGGAATGTGAATGCATTTGATTGCATAGGATTTGATCAACACTTTTATTTTTTTTTTGTAAAACCACACATCTGTACCTACAGTCACAAATAATAGAACCTGTTAACATATCTGCACAAGCTACAGCCCTAGCTGTTGAAAGCAGACAGGACAAGTCTCAGCCTGTCTGCCTGCCCAGGGCATGCCTTCAGCTCTGCAGCCCAGGAGATAAGATGCAATTCCAAATCACAAGGATACCTGTCTTTGTTAAGGAGTATACAGCGGGTGATTAGGGGTTACGCTGATTACGGACACGTGGAAAAAATCAACCTCAGTTAGTTAGATCAGCAATTCGTCCTCCTGGTTTCTTATCACCCCAGGGTGTCTCCAATTATCTCAAGAAGGGTCAGGAACCACTCAAGATGTTATTAATTTTAATCCATTCTAATTAAATATATAAATGGGCCATGTACCACTTTGTGGAAAGAGAAGGGGGTGGTGCAATACATCTCAAAGCCAAATAAGTAGTTTTTGAATAGTTAAAGCTTACTTCTTAAGGGCTGGCTCTTCCCCACCCCCTCCCCTTTCTCTTTTTCTCTCTATACCTTGCTGGGTATTCTGACAGCATACAGTGTAATGACACTAAGAGAACCAGCAGTTGGTGTGGGAAAAATGAGGCCCAAGGCTGGAGTGGGTTTTATTGTGTGTAATGGAGAGGTCTGGACTACAGAAAAATTTTGCCTCCTGATGTTGTGTGGTTTGGGGTCAGTCAGATTTGAAGGAGTCTCTGATGAGGTTCTGGTTTCTAGGGCTCACCAGGTGGTGAGGAGGCTTGAGGCAACAGTAACACGCCAAGTGCAGAGTGATTGATTCTGCCACACACTCACGGCCTTCATTTGGTTTATTAAGCACTATCATGTTCTGGGCACTGGGCCGCACGCAAAGGAGCAAAGATGAACAATAGATTTAGAGTCTCTGTTCTCTTGGAGGTCATAGTAGAAAGGCTTTAGTGGAAATGGTCCCAGTGATGCATGGCAGTCTATGAACAACAAGCTCTCTCTGTGCTAGCACACTCTCAGGCCACCAAGACTGCTTCCAGAGGCAGAAGAGGGACTGCTCCTGCTTTCAGTGAAGACCGAAGGAAGTGGGATGCTGGCCTCTCAGGTGTCAGCCGTTTCTTCTAGAAGCTCTCTGGGAGTCTGTGTCTTGTCTTTCTTGCTACATTATTGCTTTATACAGGTTGTAAAGGAGACAGAGAGGTCACAGTTCAGAGTGGGTTGGAGAGGTGGGGTATAGAAATGGATAGAGTCTGTAAAATGGCCAAGTTTGAGTAAGAGATGCATTCTGAAAGGGACCAAAAATAGCTCTGTCACCTGGTGAGGGACAGGTTGTTGGGGACATATTGTGTCCTTATGCTGAGACTATTCCACACAAACTACAAGATAGGCTTTCTGGAGCCTCCATGCTGCTGCTAAGATGTCGTTTAAGGAGGCTTTGGTGTGACAGTGAGGCTCTGCAGGGAGGAGTGTAAGGAGATTCTTTGCCTCATCCATCCATGCACTCAAAAGTCCCAGTGTGAGCTGGCAGGCAGCCGAACCCAGCAGCTGATGACAGGAAGCTTAGTGGGTAGCCCAGATAAGGGGCCCAGCAGTGGTCTCTTGACATTTTTTTTTTGTCATTTTTGGAGGGTGGGGAGAAAATGGAGCAGGGAGAGTAGCTTCAAAAGGTCCTCATGTCTCAGCCTCCTGAGTGCTGGGGTTGCAGGCATGTGCTGCTTTAACGGTCTTGTGCATCTGGTCTAGGGACCTTACATACACAAGACAATTCCCTTCTAGATTTCTCCATCTACATGGCCTCTGCATCTATCCAGTGCTAACCCACCCTCCAAGTCCTTACATTTTCTATCTATCCATCTATCTCTCCCTCCCTCTATCTATCTATCTATCTATCTACCCATCTATCTATCCTGTGTGTGTTCGTGTTACACATGGAGGTTAGAGGACAATTTTCTTACCTTTGCCCTTGGGTCAGTATCTATCTGTGTTATTTCTATGGCTGTGTTTGGTACTTCACATCAGCTGAGTTTCTAATCTTTTCCCCCCACCCCCACCCTATCGCCTTTTAGTATCTCCTTGTGTTAGCTCATTGGTAAGACTGCTGAGATCACAGAAATGGACCTCTGTCTGCATCTAACCTTTTGCATGGGTTCTCCAGATCAAATGCTTGCAAGGCAAGAGCTCCCACCTACCAAGTCATCTCTTTGGCCCGCACTCCCAGTCTTGTGGGAGATTTTCCTTCTTAAATGGAACCTAATTCCCTGGCTGAGGCAGGAACTGTTCCCATGCATCCCTTATGCTCTCAGTTCCTCAGTCTTAATGGCCCGGTCCACACACTGATTCTATATAGAGAGCAAATTACTTAGTAGAAGCTTAATTCGTGTTTCCGGAATGAACTCTATGCTGATGGTCTGAGTGTAGAGCCAAGATGACGATGGTGGAGAGCAGCATCATGACAGCAAGAGATAGATGTTAATCTTTACCACCAGGAGTTTTTAGATCAGGTATGGTCTGTCTAGGTCATAAAATGTGCTCGAAGTTTCTTCTAGCTTTCTTTGCTCAGAAGCCTGGGGCTGTAGCTGCAGCTACATTTCAAATTCTTAAAATGTCTCGGGTAATTTTTTTTCTCAAACATTTTACCTTCAACGTGCTTTGCATACCACCACACAGTTTTAAGACCCACATATAATTTAAGGAACATTTAATCAATAGAGTCTTGATTCATTTTTCCCTTAAATCATCAGTATTATTGTTGTGAAGAGCCCATTTGAAGTTCAGGAAGGCTCTTAAGCATTTTTAATAACCATTTTCTTCCCCTGCGTCCCATTTTTTTTCAAAACTATCTTTTTGAAAGATACTTTTTCCAATGGGTGAACAATCTCAAAATGCCAGGTTCTCAATTGCTTAAATTGTGGCCAATATGTAATCCTGTAAAGAAAAAGGACTCTTCCAGCATAATTTTATTCACACACATACACACACACACACACACACACACACACACACAAATATAAAACCAAAGTGGATTTTGCTGGTAGTTGTGGGAAAATGCCCTGACAGCGACTCTTAGATTCCAGTTATGGCTTAAGGGGCCATAATTGGTCAAGTGAGATGAACTCTCTAACAGTGTCTTACTTCCCTAGGCTCTTGGGCTCCTAACACGTACTCCTCAGGGCCGATGTGACACTCTGTTTCTACAGTACTCTGCTTGTTGCATGTGACATTTCCTGAGTACTTCATTGGTGTTACCTCACAAAATTATGTAATTTCCAGTGCATGTTGCAGGCCAGGGAACTGAGCCATTCAAGGACTTATTGTGCCCTGAGGCTGCCGTGACAAATTACAACAAAAACCTGGTGGCTTGAAACTGCAGTGCTTTATTCTTTCGCAATTCTGGAAGCCAAAAGGATGACATTCAGATATCATTAGGGCTATACCCTGGAAGGCACTGGGGGATAATCTGTTGATCTATTTCCAGCCTTCAAAGCTTAACTTTTGGTGACTCTGGGCATTCCTTGACTTGTGTCTGCAACAGCTCAGCTCTGCTCATGTGGTCCCATGACCTTTTCTTCTTCATTTCTGGTGTTCTATCAGCTATTTTTTTCATTGCTGCAATAAGATGCCTAATAACAGCATCTTAAAGAAGGTAGGGTTTATTTTGGCTTATAGGTCAAAGGTACAGTGCATCCTGGCTTGGAACTAGGATCTTAAAGGAGCTTGTCACATAGCTACAGTCAAGATATGAATACTGCAGCTTGACTCCCGTTCTCCTCTTTAGTCAATCTGGGATCCCAGTCCATGGAAATGGTACAGTCCACATTTGTAGTGGGTCTTCTCACTTAAGTTTTGATCTGGAAACTCTCTTCTTGGAGAATGCCCAGAGATTTGTCTCCTATAATCCAGGTGATTATAGAACCAGGTAAATTGGCATTATTTATCATCACAAGTGTCCTTCCCTTTTCTGTGTCTGCCTCACTACATACATCACTGGGTAGCCCATTAAAAGCTACTTTCACCCACAATCTTTAACTTAACCATTTTTTTTTCATAGAAGGTATACTATCCACTTACTTTCCATGTAAGGTAATATTTACAAGCTCAGCAATTAGGACATGAATACAGTTTTTTTTAGGGGGGGGGCAGCACCCATGGTAGCTTCTAAGGAGTAAAATCAGTAGTTGAACTCAAGCATTGGAATTCTTAGAGGTCATCAAGATGAGTATAAAGTACACTGTGAACCACTGGGTTGGAGTCTTGGTTCCTTACACCTTTTCTATTATTTCAATTTTTTCTTTCCAAGGCTGCAACGTGAGTCAAGCTGCAGTATTCATATCTTGACTGTAGCTATGTGACAAGCTCCTTTAAGATCCTAGTTCCAAGCCAGGATGCACTGTACCTTGGATCTAAGCCCTCACATCAATTTCAAAGTTTCCAAGGCTGGTGTTCTACTGTAGACCATAATCTTGCATTGTCGGCAGTCATATGTCTGTTTGTCCATCCCTTATGTGAGTGCTGTCCGGGATGTAGGATTATGTGTATAGATGATCGAACCATATCAAAGGGTCAAGGTTTTGATCAACAATGATCAGATATCAGCAGTTCTTTATACTCCAAACCTATGCTAATTGAAACCATGTTTCCCATAAGCATTCTCCTCTTTCCAAAGCTTGCCTTCATCCACATGCTTCCTCTGAAGGCCAGAAGAATGTTCTAGTTTCCTGCACATGCCTTTGATTTCAGCATGTGGCTGACCTGACCCATCCCTGCTCCTGACTTATTTAGGCACGTCTTTGGAAGATTTGGTGCTTCGTCATGCCCCAGATCCCATCTTAATTTCAACTGTCTCCAAAGAAGCCACAAAGCAGCCAGCCCATCTTGAAGTCATCAGCTTCCACTGAGGGACTGGGAGCATCTGTCTGCAACCAACATATTATTTTCCTGGCTGGTAAATCAGTAGCGGACTGTGTGCTGTGCCCACTAACACAAAGTACTTATGGGTAATGTCAAGTTGGGTCCAAGTCTAAAAATACTCTCTTCCTTTCAGCATAAGATTGTTTCTGCAGTATGACCCAGCTCATGACTGGAACTCCATTGCACTGTAAACATTTACACATCTAATGCATGCTGAAAGATTAACCTGCATTATGCCTACCCTGCAATGTGGAAGTTTCCTTTCCTGGCAAGGTCTGTGCTATTGGAAATCATTTATTGAGATTTATGTTCTAACAAGGCTGAATAGGGGCTGGCTGCTTGCACTGTGAAGGTCCCCAGAGCCAAGCTTGAAATCCTAAAGTTGGGGTATCAGGGAGATTTGGAGTCTTTAGGAGTACTTGATCCTAGCTATGGAGCAACACCAGCCAGGTGCCTATCCAGCAGTGATAACTCACTGGCTGTGTCACTGAGAAATACTACAATCTTTGAACCTCTGCTTGATGGGGTGAGATGAACATCCCATGCTTTGTAGGGCTAATGGACGGGCCCTACCTTGCCATTCCAAACACAGAAGAACACTTTGAATGTAGAAAATTCATGGATGCTTTAAGTGTTGTGGCAGATTGAGAGGCTGAGCAACAAGGATATTGCTACAGGATACTACAGCAGGGAGAAAGCAAAGGCTTTGCAGGAGAGAGTCAAGGATCCTGCTGCGTTTTGCATGGGAAAAGAAGTAGAAAATAATACAATGGGAGATAGAGTGTGAGGTTGTCATAGACCTGGTTTCCTAGTACTTAGCAGTCACCACGCAGCAGGTGCTTAATCATTGCACACTGTGCATTTGCTTAGCACTTACTGAATAACTGCTGTGATGTTAATAGTATGTATTGATAGCAATACATTCTGTGTTGCTATAACAGAATGTTTAGTGCTGTGTAATGTAAAAAGAAAAGAGGTTTAATTTACTTGTCCAATGCTGGTGGCTGGACTGTCTAAGCAGCACGGTTCTGGCACCCTTCTCCTGGGTACACTACCATGTCAGAGAAGTGGAGAGGAGAGTGGGTGCGTGTAAAGAAAGGGAGCAGATGGGCCCAGCTCATATTATAACAACCCACTCTCACAGGAATTCATCTATTTCTTAGGGTGGAGACTCCAAGATCTAAATTCCTTATACTAGGTCCCACCTCTTAAAGAGCCCACCATCACACTACTGCCAATACTATAAAAAAAAATCTAGCACAATGAGCCATTGGTGAAGTTTTAATTAGAATATGATGTGAATGTGTCTCACAGTGGCTCATGGATTGAAATATCTCATTGTAGAAATTAAGAGTGTGGAGATTCAATTACATGGGTGTCTAGAAGAGGGGCCTTTGCAAGCAGATATTAAATGTATCTACAATAAATGTGTGATTGGATGCTACTGCCATTGTAAGATGGAGAGGTCAGAAGACACACACACTCACACACACACACAGCCTCTGATGTGTCCACACACATGCTGATAAACACATATCTGCACACACATGCACATGTACACACATGCACATTTGCATATTTATGTACATACCTGCACACACTTATACAAACATACACATGTACACATGTATACATATATGCACATACATATTTACACATGTACATGTACACACATGCTTATATTCATACTCACGCTTGCTTACACAATGCACACTTACACACTCACACACTCACACACATACATGCACATGAACACTCACCGATTCACACACACACATACATATGCATTCTCACACACATGCACAATCATGTGGATTTCCTGTGTAGCTGTGTAACTTCCTGTCATGATCCTTTCTACTTCTGTGATGTCAACTATCGTTAGACAGGTGCCATGTTGTTCAGATTTCACCCTCCAAACTTATCAACTAAGTGAACTCCTTAAAAAAAACATTACTCAGCTTTGGATATTTTGTTATAGTAATGGAAAATAGAGAAACATAGGGACCAAACCATTACAGATTTGGAGATAAGTATGCTTGAACAACCCTTCTAAAGTTACTGTCCTAACTGTTCAAAAATGCCAAATTTTATTGTGAAAAGGTCTCCCAGGGAATAGTTCAAAGAAAAGAAGAACACACAGATGTTGAAGACTTGCCGTGTGTCAAACATGCTGTGTTCCCCAATGCTGTGAGGGAGATGATCCCCATCTACAGGTGCAGGAATTAAGTCTCATGGGGGTTGTGACTTCTCAGTGTCTCTGTCGTAGTCAAGATGAATCTGGTTATGTTTCTGTAATACACAAACAACCCCAAGATCTTAGTGACAGAGCCAAAGGCACCTTTAGTATCTGTCCTACACATGACTGTAGGACAGCTATGGATTCTGCAAAATGTTTGCATCAGTCTGCACCCCTGACTGCCACAGCAGTCCCCACCTGGAAATTTGACACTCGCTAAACCAATGGAGAAGAAAATATGGCAGAATAATCATTGCATGGCTCTCACTTCCCTAGTGCTGAAGAAAACTACACGGGAACACTCAACTTCTAGGAGGCAGGAAGATTGGCAAGCCTGGAGGGAGAGAGCCAGGCTTGTGCTGAATACATTTCCTGAATTTGGGTCTTTGCGGGCACATGGCAGAACCAGAACTCAAACTTAGGGCAGACTCTCAAGTCCAAGCTGTTTGTGATGGGTAATGGCCCCGAGAAGCTACAGGAGGCTCATGATTCCAATCATGGGTCTTCCGATTTCTGTAGTCACAGATGGTTCCATATTAGTGGTCATGGCACTAAAGTCTCTTTCAGCGCCCACTCCCACCCCCACCCCTAGTTCTGAGAAATTTTGGTCATGGTTGGCATCCATCTGCATGAGGGGTCCCTGTAAAGGTGTGACATCTATGCTTCCTTAGCTCCAGGAATGAGCAAACTTGCATGAGGTCCAGCAGACAAAAGCCTCATTAATAAAATGGAGCAGGAAGGACAAGCTGACCCTCATCTGGGGAAAAAGAGGACTACAAAGCTGGTGAAATGAAGTGCAAATTTCTGCTTTCGTTGGAAACTCAGTTGTACCGCGTAATGTTTTTCTGGAAGCTGCCTTGTGAGAGGATGTTTTGCTAAAACAGACATGTGAGAAGATGTTTGGCTGAAGCAGACATGTGAGAGGGCATATTTGTTTGGATGGAGTGGATACGTGAGACGGCTCATGATGCTTAGAAAGAATATAAACAGAGCCCCATCGAGGGTGAGAGGAGGCCCTTGCACTAGTTTACCTTGCAGTGCTTTGCTGGTCTTTGCTGATCTTCACTTGTCCTGACTTTGGAGAGAGAGAGATGCGCCAAAGAACTTCTTTTACATCCCAGTTGCTTCTTGCAGCTTCTGTGGACTCAGAGTGATTCACTGGAGCCTTGAAGTTTCTTCTGGAATGAGCCACTGCTACTGATTGGTGTTTGGCATTTGCTAATTGGACTGTGGCTACTGATTTGTGTTTGATGTTTTGCACTGGACTGCTGATACCCACACAATGAAGATTGGTGTCACCTCAAAGAACTACTTCTAAACAGGTCCGCACTCCCTCTGTCCTATTCATCATTGTTCTCCCCTACCTTTGGTTGGTATGCTAGAAGGGAGATTGAAGTTTTGAAAAACCCTTATTAAAGTAGGTTTTGAAAAATCTAAGCCTACAGTGAAAACCCCAAGGGTCAGAAGAAGATCCATTTTTGGAAGCATCTGACTTAGCCATCCATGGCACCAAAACCACATATCACAGGCCAGGCCATGCAGACCATGGAAACTCAGCTACTCCAAGTTCTGGAAGCTGGAAGGACAAGCTCGAGGTTCTGGAAGGATTTGGTTGGTTTCTGATAAAGTCTGTCTTCCTGGGTTGTGGGTGTCTATCTTGTCTCCATGGTTATATATATATATATATATATATATATATATATATATATATATTTCCTCTGTTTATGTGGAAGCAGGGAGAGAAAAGGATGGAACAAAGGAGGGAGAGGGAGAAGAAGAAGGAAAGAGAGAGAAGTGTGATGTTTTCAGTTCCATTAGGTAGAGCCTCATAAACACAGTATTCTTTAACCTTAATTGCCTCACTGAAGATCATAGCTCCAAATATGGTCACATTGGATTATAGGATTTGATCTCATGCATTTGAAGGAGACACAGTAACAATAAAATATTCCCTATTTGAAGTCATTTGCAGTGTTGCATGCCTGTAGTCCCAGCCACATGGAAGGCTGTCAGGAGAACCTCCAAACCCATGAGTTCAAGATGAGTCTGGGCTATGTGATGAATCAATTCTGCAAAGGACTGACAGTGTAGCAGGCAAGGAAAGTGACTTTGGAACCTGGCTGCATGGTTAGTGCCTGAGAGCAAGCTACTTTACCTTCAGTCTCTACTGTGACCTAACTGAACAGAGGTCCTTGCTGGTGCAGGCATGCAGAAAGCACACAGCTGTGCCTCTTTCTACCATGCTTGATTCTTGATTGGCCCACTGGCTGTACTATTTTCACATCACATAACTACTCCAATAATTGTGTGTGCATGTCTGTGTGCATGAATGCATGCATGCGTGTGTGTGTGTGTGTGTCTGCTACACCATCATAAGCATAGGTCCCTTACATTCATGTAGACCCAGGTGTGGTGGTGCATGTGTGACATCAGTGCTGGTGAGGTCAGAGACAGGGGGTGTCCCTGGATCTAGTTGGCCAACAAGTTTAGAAAACCAGTGACCTCCAGGTTCAATGAAGAGACCCTACCTCAAAAATTAAGGTGGAGTGTGATCAAGGATGGCACCTGAAGTCAACCTCTGAAGTCCACGAAGTGCACCCATGTGCACATTCATACACACACACACACACACACACACACACACACATACATATATACCCATGTGTTGTGGTATATCTCCTCCCAAATATGCCCCAGCAATGAAAATACGACACAATTAATATGAATACATACTGTGTGCCTAGAATGGGCAGATCTACCACTACACTACCATCTTCCACCTCTATGAGACCCCTTAGAACTTGTGGTTTCTCCAGGCCATGTGCTTCTGTTCCACTTTTCTTCTTCCTCCTCTGCATCCTCTCCCTCTTCCATTTTCTCCTTCCTCTCCCTCCCACCTTCTGCTCAACCTTCCCTTTTATCTGCCCAATCATCAGTTCTCTTTATTTTACAAATTAAGGTGGGAAGCAGGTTTACAGGAAATCACCTGAGTGCTGACTCATTCCTTTTTCACAACCACTCACAGGAGAACGGAATTAACATCAAATATAATTAGCCCTAGGGCTCTCCACAACATCCATGTGCACATTCTCACAATGCACCCATGTACACATTCACACATACACACACACACACACACACACACATATTCACACACACGTGCACATTCTCACACACACACACACACAAATCTGGAATTACCTTTGGGATGACATCTTTAAGGTGGGATATCATCGGAATAATAAATACATGTTGACTAAATTATGGAGCCTTGAAGTAACAGGAAGCACAGGAGAGCAACGTGCTTGTTCCCATCTTCAGTCTGAGATGGAATTGTGCAGCCTCTATCTCGAGGGCCAAAACTTTTGTCAGGCCAAGGAACTGGGGTAAGTTAGAGGAAAAAAAAAAAAAAGTAAGCCTTAAAGACAGGATGTGAATGGGCTCACATCCTGTTCCCCAGAATTTCCTAGATGTGAGAATTAGGGGATGTTCTGCTCTCTGTGAAAGAACCTAGTGGGGAAACCCCCACCCAACTCCCGATTCAGCGTGCACCCAAGAATCACGAATAGAACACAACACCTTGATGTAACAACACGAGGTATTTTAATGGCGGAGCTCCGGGTCGAAACGTATCTCACACAGGAGACAGTGGATTCGACCACGAGGCTTGGAAGCTAGGGATTTTTATAGAAAAGGAGTGGGGCTGGGGGAGGAATTGGCGCGGTTTTACATGATTGGTCCATTTAAACATCAGCAGCCTGAGGTCAGAGGGGTGGGAGATAGGGAAGCGATGGGCCTGCCCGGGCATGTCCTGGTCTGTTCTGCTATGTTCTCAGCCCCAGGTTTCAAAGCTCACAAACAACTCTTTGGGCTATTTGACATACATTACATGAATCACAGGTCTCAAGTTTTATTTCCTTTCATCTGCTTCAGTGAAGACGAGGATCAAGGTCCCAAAATTTGAAAGGTTGGGGGATAGAGATGGCTCAGCAGTTAGAGCACTTGTTCTTGTGGAGAACCTGGGTTCTGCTCCCAGCAGCCACATTGGGTGGTTCTAGTTCACTCTGAGCTGCCTCTCGTTCCAGGGATTCTGATGGTCTCCTCTGGCCTCCTCTGGCTACATTCACATGCACGAACACATAGACAAGAAAGCACAACCACCCGTACTTACCAATAAAAATAAATAAAACTTAGGTAATTAATAGATGCGAGGAACTGAATACACAGGACCTCGGACTCTAGAGATCCAAATTAGCCTCCAATGACCAGCAGACATTCAGAGCTGGTTCCAATTTCACTGCCTTTCTGTGGAGAGGGGGGTACATGTGAGAGGCCCCTGATGATCTAACAGTACGTCCCTCCCACAGCCTTCCTGGAGTCCTTCCTGAGCACCTCCATCAAGGATCCTCTTCCTGTGACACCCTTGTTGGCCAGCTCTTCGGTCGTGAATGATACAGAACAACACTGCTTTATCCTCAGCGAGGGATTCCCAACCAGAGGGAGCTTAAACTTGACTGATAGCTTAATGTTTCATCCTCAAGAGAAGGAAGACAGTTCCCCCAAGGGCCTCTCTGGTTGTGAGTCACTGCAATGTCTCGTAGTCACTGGGGAAACCCAGCCCCTTCTTCTAACCTTGGACTTCACATTCTATCAGTTCCAGATGAGTCCTCCCCACACCTGCAGGAGCGTGGGTCCTGTTTGAGGTTCTGGGGGCTGCCCTGGCCCTCATAAATGGCCTGAGGTCTAAAATCTTTCCTGTATTACTCTGTCCTCATTATGCCCACTGGGCCATAGACTGTGGGAACATGAACTCCCTCAGGCTGAGGCCCAGAGATGTTGCTGCATTGGTGCATATACTTAAGAGCATTACAATTCCAGATGGCTGGAGGTGCCATCAAGGATGTCTCCAGCCATCTGGGGGTACCCAGCTGGCCTATTAGTCATACGTAAACTTTTATTGAGCACCCACTGTTGGCTGTAACTTTTGTGGTGGTGAGTTAGCTAAATCTATTCCTCATTGTGTCTTTAATAAACATTTCCATTTTATTACCTTATCCAATATTTATCCCTCTCTCCCTCCCTCCTCTCCTCCCTTCCCCCCCTCTTTTTCCTGCCCTTCACTATGTTTATTGAATCCTTACCACACATTTTAGAATATGCAAGGGTATATTGCTCCTTGAATTAATTAAATGTAAGAAAGACTTTAGCTCTCATAGCTTTATGGAAAATAAACAGATTTACTAATGAATGAGAAAGGAAAGTACTTTAGGAGCCTATATGGAGAGAGTCTAGCATGGTGTGTATTAAGAGCAAGAAGGGGATATGTTTGAATGGGCTTCCCAGAAGCAGTGTATTAGAGGCTGAGTCTTGAGGGTCTCTGGGATCTAGGGAAGCCAAGAATGGCATGAGGAAGGTGAACAGGTGAAGGCAGAGGTATGGGCAGAAGCTTAGAGGACTGGAGCATTAGAAGATAACAGTGGACTTTCCCCTGATCTGACCATTTGAATGCATCATTATGCAGAATTGTGTGTAGGTAGGCTCTTAGATATGAGGCCCAGAATATGGTTATATGATCTGGTGGCTCTTTCATTCCTGGGAACAGCAAGGTAGGGTCCATGACTGTGGCATGAGTGGTCATATGTCTTAGTGGGCCATCTCTCGAGTTTTCAGTGGAAAGGCCTGAGGCCTTCTTTTCTCGGTTCTGTTTACAAATCTCTTGACCCAGCATAGTGCTGGGGTGGGGGGTGCACACAAAGACTTAGCCAGTTAGAGTGGAGGGCTATAGTCCAATGGTCAGGACCTGGGTTCCAGAGTTGGGGCAGCCTCTGACTCTGGGGGAGACCTAAGGAAAATTGCTCTGGCCCTAGGAGATAAGAAACGATTGAACATATTCCCCCCAGATCTGTCCTGCCATGAGCTCGTACTTCTGAAGGCATAGCCAGTTTCTGCCATTGTGGTAACTGCATTCTAACAGTTCCCAGAAACTTACATTTCTCAGGCCACATGGAACCAAGTAACTCTCTTTTCTAGTCCTTATTGCCTGCCCCCCAGCTCTTGGTTGATTCTGCAGGTAGTACTCACTCTGTAATGGTGGTGCTGAGCAGACCTCTGTGGAAAGCTGTACTTCTCTCTGTGGAGAGTTGCACTCCTCTTTCACTGCCAGCCCAACTTTTGTGTGTCCCACCAGATCTGCTCCCTCAGATCTGCTCTCCTCTGTTTACTCTTACAATGGCACAGGAGTGCCCATCAGTGCCCTGGTCTTCGTGGAGTACCTAAGCCAGAAGTTCTTACTTCATTTCATTTTCTTAGGACGAGGAAAGGAATTGTTTGAGGATCGGATTGAATTTAAATTAGCCTCAGTTTCCAAAACCGTGACGATTTGAAAGTGAGCCAATTTCTCTCTGCTGTTCTTTTGTGCCTCTGATTGGTAGATGATCTTGATTGCTGACTTGATTGGTTGAGAAGAGCCTACAAGAATAGGAAAGCACATTTCTGGGTATGACTGAGATGGCCTTTCCAGAGGTCTGTCCTGAATGTGGCTGGCACCATTCCATAGCCTGGGAACTCCATAGACTAGGGACTTAGAAGAGGGGAGAAGAGAGGAGGCCATAGAGGCGCGTATTCTCTCTGCTTCCTGCCTGAGACGGCATTCACTCTGTGCTCACCCTACCTTGAGGGACTGGCACTGTGAGCTAGAAGAAATCTTCCTTGCCTGTGTGTTGGTTTCCCAGATGTATGGTCACAACCATGGTAAAAACAGCACTGTTTATATGATTACAGGATCTGGGACTCTTGAGCTCAGCCTTGGGTGTCGATCCCCAGGAGCGATCCACCTTGGTTTGTCCCCAGGAGTGATCTACTTTGTTTTGTGAGACAAGGGTCTTTCACAGGAATATTTGCCAATTAGACTGGGCTGACGGACAGGTCAGTGAACTCCATGGGTCAAATTGTCTCCACTTCCCCAGTGCTGGGATCACATCCAGCTTTTTATGTGGATGCTAGGGTTCAAGTTCTTTACTGGCAAGCAGGTTACCAACTGAGCCATCTCCCCAGTGCCTGAACTCAGCCTAAGGTCTTCTGCACATTTCCACACATCCAAATATGGAGAGAAGCTTTTTTTTTTTTTTTTTTTTTTTTTTTAACACAGTCCATAGAGGGATCTGGGTTTATCTTGACTGCTGATGGGGCAAGATGACTTCTTTACTTCTTCATTGGTGTCACCGTGGAGGCCAAGGTGCTTTAAGAATTCATCTGCCGGGATGTTCTAAAGAGACAGAGCAAGAGTAGAGAGGAGGGTGGTTCCTCTGCCCACACCAGGAGAACTATGTCCAGCAAATATCCCATCTTCATTAAAGGACTATTTTGTGAATTTACAAAATATTTTTTTCTAACACTTCTTTTTCCTCTTATTCGTGATTGCACAACTTTTCACAAAGAGAAGCTTGAAACTTTCACACTAGTAGAATCTGTTCAGGCTGGCTATCCAGCCAGTGCTCAGCACAGCTCCCAGGTCTTGATGTGTGTCTGTGAGAGCTATACTGGGATTGGGATGGGGAGCTGTGTTTGCTGCGCTAGGACCCAAGGCAGGCTAATTAGTGAAAAATGCCTCTGATGGAGCTTTTCTCTTTGCCCACTAGGGTCCTCCTCTCACCCTCTGGTAGGAAGAACTGATGCTCTGACTATTTCTGCCAGCACAGATCCCAAGACCAGAAAGCCTGGTTGTTCTGTCTTCCAAGGGCCAGGGCTGCAGTTGGCTCCACTTCCCCAGTACGCTTTCCACAGCTACTTCCTACCTATGCCTCACACCGGAGTCTCCCAGCTTAGTGTCCAGACAGGCTTCTCTCCACCTATCTTTTCAAAGGGCACACAGCAGAGTGGCAAATCAGTGAGTTAAAAGATGGACATTAGAGTGGAGTGCATGGGGCATTCACAAGTCTTTGTTCTTTCCTTGTGACAGGACTGGGCATCCATATTTTGTAGGTTTACAGTTCCCAATCCTATTTAAATCATGGTTCTTAAGTGTTTTAATCTCCCTTCTAGCCCACCAGAGGTAGTAGAAAAGAAAAGCTATTAGGATACAGGGGAAGTGGACCTGATTAGAAATGGTTCTTTGGAGCAAATCCCATCTGCACTTTTAGGAAATCAGCAGTTCAGTTCACAGGAATCAGCAGTGGCAGCTCGATCCACTTGTAACCATTTCATGGATACACCAGCAGTCCAGTTCAGTAGTGTCAGGATAGTAAACAGGAATCAGCAGTGGTGCCACAACCTAGCAGAGACAGCTAAGCCTCAGCCCAATCTGCTAGTGCAGGAGGAACCAGCACCACTAGGGATACCAAAAGGACATTGTTGGCTGTGCCTCTCAGTGAAGCAGAGATCAAGAAGCATTGTAAAGCTAGTGATGCAAGCAAGCCAAGCCCAGCATTTATCACTGTCTGTTGGGTCCTATTTATACTCCCTCCAAACATCATGTGTCCTCCACAGATCTTGTCTTGTCATGTGTCTTGCCTTAGCCCATGAGTCTGTCTTAGCAAAAGTCCATGTGAGTCTGTCTGTATCAGCTGACATCAAAGAAGTGGCAAGAAGCTACCAGCAAACCACCAGAAGTAATTTTGGTGTTTTTCTTTCTATGGAGTCCAGACAAATGATGACCAATAAACAATGGTAAGGCACACCAATACCATCCAGTGTCATCTGCCACCTGTTGGGTCCTTCTTAATATGATGTGTTTTTTCACATGTTTGCTTTAGCAAAACCTCCTTTCACCTTTGTCTGCTTCAGCAAAACATTCCTTCTCCTGTCTTCCTTAGTGAAACATCCTCTCACCTGTGTTAACTTTAGGAAAATACTCCTTCATGTGTCTACCCCAGCAAAACCCCATCTGACACAATTGACTTTCCAAAGAAATCAGAAGTTTCCACTTTAATACTCTTCTTCATATGACTTGGCAGTGTCTTTCTATAGGAAAGGAAAATGATTTGTCCCTGCCCCACTGACTTTTGACATGACCAGACACTAACTATATAACATGCAAACAGTTGTAACAAAGATATCTTTAATAGTCCATGTCTGGTTTGGTCATATTTGGCAAGTCTCTTGTTGTTTTTGAACAGAGATAGTCCAGAGGAGTGGCTAATCCTAGAGAGAGATATAGATAAGGAAGGGTGTAGACCCAAACTTACCTGCCTCTTCTCCCAAGGCCAGAAGCAGAGATTCCCTAGTAAATGTGAAGATTTAAGAGCGATATATAATCCTGATCCCATCCCCGCATTTTCTTCCCTATCCCCTCTCCCACACAGTTCCCCTCCCTCTATCTGCCTCCTATAACTATTTTATTTCCAGTTCTAAGTGATATTCAAACATTCTCACTTGTGCCTTCCTCCTGTTTTAGCTTCTATGGGTCTGTAGCATATGGGTCTGTACTTCTTCTAGGGATGTAGCATGAGTATTCTGTACTTTATAGCTAATATCCACTTATAAGTGAGTATGTACCATGCATCTCATTTTGCCACTGGGTTACTTTACTCAGGATGATATTCTCAAGTTCCACCCATTTGCCTGCTAGGCCTCCCTGCACATATATAGCAGATGTGTAGCTTGGTCTTCATGTGGATCCTGATCAACTGGAGTGGGTCTATCCCAAAAGCTGCTGTCTGTACATGAGATGTTGTCTCCTAGATGGGCTGCCTCAGTGGGAGAGGATTTGCCTACTCTCACAGACTTGATGTGCCAGGGAGTGGAGATTCCCAAGGGGGGCCCTCACTTGCTCAGAGGAGAAGAGGAAAGTGGAGGGGGGAAGGATTGTGGGAGGGAGTAACTGGGAAGGGGCAGTGGATGCAACACTGAGCCTCTGGAGCTGGTGTTTTGTTTGTTTGTTTGTTTGTTTGTTTGTTTTACACAGCAGCATTTCAGGGTAGATGAGACACTTGGGTCATGTCATTTTTGTTGTTTGTTTGATCTATTAGCTCCTTGGCAGTCACAAACAAAAACTGCTGAAAATTATGCACTAAACAGAGGTGATAGAGACAAGAAGGGCACACCCTGATTGGATCACAGTGCTTGGTGAGTCTTTGCCCACTCTTGGGTATAGACATCCATGTTCAAGCCATCCTTAAGTCCAGTGAAAAATACTGCCAACGTTTAGTTTGGATTTGCAGGTACAATTTGTCCATTTTAAGGTGTTGTGCTGCTTGGCGTTAACTGTTAACTTGGCAGAAACTAGATCTGCCTGTGGAAGGTTATCTTGATTGCGTTAATTGAGATGGGAAGCCATCACCGTGGGTGGCAACATTCCCCTGGCTGGGATCCTGGACTCTATAAGTAGTGAAAGGGGGCTGAGAAGCATGAGTTCCTCCTTCTCTGCTCCCTGATCATAGATGTGATAGCTGCTTCAGGCTCTGGCCATCTTGACATCCCCACCATGATGAACTATGAGCCAGCAAAAATCTCTTTTCCCCCACAAATTGCGTTTATCAAAATATTTTAGCACAGATAAAGGAAAGATAACTGAGACAGGCATTGAATCTATTTTTATGACAGCTTGAAGGCAAAACAAAACCACTTCTGATCAGACTATGGATTATCAATCTGTAGCCTCTGGTCTATCCAATTCTGAATATGTTCCTCCTTGGAGCCATTGATGTTGACCAAAACTTTTATGAGGAGATTCAAGAATGCAGAGTAATAGTCAAACTATTTGATGTACCTTGGTCCCTAGACATCAGTCCTCTGACACCACTAAAATAGCTCCAATTTGACTAAGAAATAGCACAGGATCTAGAACCCAGAGTTTTAGATTGATTCCTGCTACTGGTTTGACTGGCTTCGTGACACTGAGTGAATCCCTTCCATTTTTGAGTCTTAAGTTTTTCCCATTTGCAGAATGACTTTACTGCTTGCATGCTGAGAAGCTGAGAATCCATGAGGCAGTCATATAACCTCTGCACAGGTCAGCATCCTTACCTATAAAACAGTGGTCAGCTGCTGCCCTGACCTAGTTAAACAAGTATTGGATAAAATAACAGAAGACACACTGCTTGCCACTAGAGTCCAATGGTTCTTCCTTATGACTCCACAGGCTTCTGGTAATTATAGCAATAGCAATAATAAACTGCAAACAGCACAAGATTCAAAGCAGTGGCAGGATTAGCAGGTGAGGGAAGCTTGCTTAAAATCACCTTGAAAGAAACAATAATTGATCATGTGAAGGTCGAGTTTCAGTCACCCCCTTCCTCCTCCTCTTCTTTCTCCTCCTCCTCTTCTTTCTTCATCTTTGGCCCTTATCTTTCTTTGCCTTTGTTATGATTTTTCTTAGGGAGACATGAACAAATACCTATTTAGTCTAGATAGGGCATCTGTGATGATCAAATAAGTGAAGTGATTCCAGCCAAGCATAGCTTAGCCGATCAATAAATCTACTGGTATTACTTATTAATGCATGGCTGACTTTTGGGCAACTGCATCACCAGAAATCCTGCCTCTGTGTGAGCAATGACTCAGAAAAGCTGCATTTTAAAAAACTTTATTTGCTTTATTATTGTTGTTGTTGTCTGTGTTATGTATGGAGTGAGTGTGTATGTAGACATAGCATTCATGCCATGTATAGAGGCCAGAGGATAACTTCATGCAGTTGATTCTCCCCTTAAACCTTATTGAAGTGCTGAGATTGAATTTAGGTCATCAGACTTGTGCTCCAAACACTTTTAGCTGTTGAGCCATCTTACTCACCCAAAGCCGCATTCTTGAAGTTTCCTGCCCAACATGCAGCCAGCTTCATTAGAGTCCCCTTATCTCCGTATTTACTGTGAATAAAAATAGCCACAGGCCTGAGTCCGTTGAGTCCTGCAATTTTAGGGAGCTTCCTTATCCTTGTAAGTTGTTTTCTGATAGTCCTAAGCCTTGTAAGTTTCTTTAGTCCCCTGAGGTTTACAAGCTTTTTTTCCTCCTTCCAAGAGAGAATGTTTCAATTTGGCATAAATAGCTACACAATAATAGCTTTACTTATGCACTCTATACCTTCCTGGGATATGATTGGTGATACTTCAAGCAGAAATGAAGTGGCTTCCCTGCTCAGGAAGAGCTCTGATGACTTCCTCTGTGGTGCAGGAGAGGTACTGTTCCTCAAAAGAACAGGTTGTCTCTTTTCTCTGTTCAACCTGTCTGGAATGCTGTGCCAAACTTTTTGGCAGTGTAAATATGGTCTGTCCTTTCTGGAACTCGTGCAGAAATCTAATCCTTATTATGAGATTTTGAGAGGAAAGACCAGGTGGGGCCTTTAAGAGGTGATTAGGGCTCAGCCTTCATGAATGAATTAATCCATTCATTCGATTAATGGATTAAAGGATTTACAGGTTAACGGTTATCTGAGGTGTGATTCTGAAAGAGGAGCCAATTTGGCTAGGTGTATTGTCCCTTGCTGTGTGATCCCTGCCCTGCTTTTGGACTCTGCCAATCAAGATATGGCTTCTTGACCTTGGACTGGAACCATGATCCCTAATAAACCTCTTTTCTTTATAACCTACCCAGTCTGTAGTATTAATAGCAACAGAAAATGAACTAAGAGAGGCCTCAGGTCATTGGTTTTGGGTCATAGATTTCATATAGCAGTGAGAAGTAAAAGAAATACTGGAGAGACTCTATGTTGCAGGGATGCCTAACACATATTGTTGGGGGCAGGGAGAACCCATTGCACCAGGGACATATGTGATGAAAGAATTATAAGCTAATTTGCATAAAAACAGAACCACCTGCCACATGTGCAGGAAAAGCAGAGGCGGGGATAATATACCAGGCTCATCTGTGTTTTAGTGACCTGCGAAGAGCTCATACATCTCCATGGGCATTGGCTAGCTGCAGTATATCCTCTGTCTGCTTCCCGCACCCTTACACCATCTCCTCTATGACTTCTCTGCTTTAGAGTTGTCTTTGCACACTTTGCTCAGCTCTTGTCTGTGGCCTGTCTTTCCTCCTGGTCCTCTCCTTCCCATGTCCCACACGACTGTAGGCTCAGCTCTACCTAGTCTCCTATTTACCAATTTCTAATGGTGCATGTAACCCAACAGAAGCATGCTCGTAGGAGTTTTGTGTCAGTTTTCTTTTGTCTTTCTTTCATTTTTTTCTTCTTCTGGTCCTGGGAGTTGAACCTAGGGCTCTGCATATCCTGGGCTAGTGTTCTACCACTGTGTTATCCCCAGCCCAAGTTTCTGTCTTATATGTAACTCTTCTTAACCGCATTCTGCTCTTTGCTCTATTCTAAAATAAACAGACTGGAGTATGATGATGCTCTTAGATTTGAATCTTCTTGCTACCTTTGATTGGTCTAGTGATACTGGACCTGACAGTCAAACTCTTTATGAAATTCTTAACCTCTTATTAAATGAAATTAGAATTCCCCCACTTTTTCTCTCTTTTCTTTTTCTCCCTCTCTCCCCTTCTGCCTCCCCTGTACATACACTTTAAAGTGATGTCCTAGGGTTAAGATCTCAGTGCACAGCACAGAGGGAGACATCCAGAACCCAGTGGTCTGGAGGAAACAGCAGCACCTCTCTATTGCCTCATGCTCTCCTCATACCCTTATTTAGCCATAAGATGTTTGTCTAAGACAGGCAGAGTGGAGGGCCTGTAATCTCAGCTATTTAGGAGCCTGAGACAAGGCCATCAAAAGTTCAGGGCCTGTTAGAGCTATGGAGTGAGCTGAAGGCTAGTCTGAAGGATGTGGTCAGACACTGTGTCAAATAAAAATGAAAAGAAAGGTTGTGGCTATTCTTGTACTGCAGAGTCCCTGCATAACTTGGGTGAAGCGATAGGATGAATCACCATGTTACTCGTGTGGCAGAGACAGGGAAGGCTTTATCTGGTCTTTATCTTGGGCTCCAGACACAAAGGAGATAGAACTCTCAGAATCTCTTAAGTAACAGTATGTCTTTATTTGTGAAACTCTTCAGCTTATTTGCAAACATATAACAAACATGAGATGACTCAGAATAGGGGCTGGTTCCCCAGACAGACCAACCTTGTAATACTACACTTAGGGCTTGGAGCCATGCTGACCTCTAAGGAGGGGCAGGAAGCCTCAGACTGGATTGTCAATCATGTTGTTGTTAAAGAGCCTCACACAACTTTAGACCCCCTAAACCCAACACAACTCGCATTTGGGGGAAGTGCTGATGTGTAGGAGTGAGATTGACCAGCCCTGATTCTCTGCAGAAGTGGATACTAATGGTGTATTCTGGGAACAATTTTTGTTTGACTGGTACTCTTAGTAATAAAGTAACAGTGAAGAACTTTTCAGAGTTTTGAGAGCTATTCTAGTTAACTTTCAAATCTGAAAGGGTCGTACGAACTCCCACATTGGCCAATTGGCCAGAAATGCAGGTGGCCTGGAGACTTTGGCTGTTATTTGGGAGAGTGGACAGTGTCATGGACGATGGAGCCCTTATTTTGCAGACTTTGGACGATTCTAGATGGTTAGTGTCTGGATAAAATGGCAATTTCTGCTTAGAGTAGAAGCAAAATAACTGATTACCTGGCTGTCCATCTTTGGGGTCTGCTCCTGTGATATATCCTTTTCGGCTTGGATTGCTTTTCTCCTCCTTATTTGACCACAGACTCTTATTTAATTCTTTAAAATCCACACCAAATTCCTGTACCCCAAAGGCTTTCTTTAGCAACTTATGGTGGACAGTTATGAAACTGCACCAAAGGAGAATCATACAACCAGCTCTGATGTGCCTCACCTACTTCTTGAACTCCCACCTTTTAGGAGTTCCTCATAGGTCTAAGGACTAAGGTGTCTTTTAGGGTCAAAGACACAAAAACCCAGGCCATGGCTACTTATTCTCTAGGGAAATCTGGCAGACTTGGGGTCTGGCTGCCTTGCATCAGTGACTTGCATCCAGAGGAAATGGAACAAGAAATGCACTTACACAAAGCTGAGTTGGCACAACAAGCAAATTCACAGAGAACCGTGTTGTTGGAAATAATAAGACCAGCATTGTACAGAAGGCAGCAGATGGGAAAGAAAATGTCTTGTCAGCCAGGACTTGGGTTTAACAGCCTTGTGCTAGTTCAGGGCTGTTATTTCTCCATGAATGATGGTGTAGGGGGTGGGGGGCTGGGTATCAGCCAGGAAATAGTCATGGGCTGGGAGTTCAGTGAAAGGAAGTGTTCAAATTTGCTTACCTATTTCCTTCTCCTTCTTATCCCCTTCTTCCTCCTCCACCTCCTCCTCCTCTTCTTCCTCCTTCTCCTCTTCCTCTCCCTCCACCTCTTCATCTTCTGATTCTTCATGTACCCATATGCGAGCATGTGTGTAGAGGCCTGAGGTCAAGGTTGGGTGCTGTCCTAAGTCCTTGTCCACCTTATTTTTTGAGACAGGATCTCTCCTTGAACCTGAAGCTCACCAGTTGGCTAAACTGGCTAGCCATCAAGGCTCAGGGATCATAATTAAATTAATTACAGATTATAATCAAGTGGTGCTGCTTTTTTTTTTTTTTCGGTTTTTCGAGACAGGGTTTCTCTGTATAGCCCTGGCTGTCCTGGAACTCACTTTGTAGACCAGGCTGGCCTCGAACTCAGAAATCCAGCTGCTTCTGCCTCCTGAGTGCTGGGATTAAAGGCGTGCGCCACCACTGCCCGGCGGTGCTGCTTTTAATATGGGTGTTGAGGGTTCAAGTTCAGCTCTTCATGTGTGTGCAAGTCCTTTTACTGACAAGCATTTCCACACCCTTATCTTTTCTTCCTGCATCTCTTTCTTTCTTCATTCAGAACTCTGCCTGGTACCTCTTCCTCTGTGCTGAATGGAGGTAGCACTGATAAGAACATGTAGTTAGAAGCACTTGCCCAGGGCCTAGCCCCTGGCAGGCACAGTCCAAATGTTTTTAATGTCCTCATTCATTCATTCATTCATTCATTCATTCATTTCTAACACAAGCGCCACTGAAGCCTAAGAACAGAGATGAACTCTTTTTTCTAAAGTCACACAGCTACTAGCCATGCAGAGCATATTAAGGTGTGTGGCTGCCTGTTTGTTCTCACTGGGCAAATTTAGGTAAGAGTTTTGAGCATCCAGTACAATAGCACGGTTTTCACTAGTTGCTACTTCCTCCTAGATGGGACAGAGGGAATTCTTTTCAGAACAATGCCAATTAATTAATGTGGAGTCGATGGAAAAACCATAATTTACAATACCCATACAGTCATGGGTTCACATATAGTTCAAATTGATGTTGAGACATTGGGGGAACAGCATATTCATATGTTTTTCAAGATTAACTACACATTATGGGGGAAAGATGGTCTTTTGTAGGTGAGAGATCTGGTAGTTATGACCTTAACTGAGTGATTAGACTTTGCATCACCAAGTGTGGGAAACATGACCTCATGGGCCTTCCTTTGTGATACAGGGAAAAGTCCAAGACATCACCTATATGGGATTTTTGGTTGCTCTGAATCTACTGAAAAAGCAAATACATAGGAACAGAGCTTTTCAAACCATCACTCTTCATTAAAAGGAAAGCCACTGTCCATGACAGACACTAGAAGGTATGGATATCACATGTCAAAGATGTATGTGAGTGTATACATTATGTGTGTATATGCACATGTGGAAATTTATATGTACACATGTATAATGTATGCACATACATGTAAAACATATAAACAATCATGTATACAAATATGTGGGTATATGCATGTATGCACATTGTACACATGTACATGTATATGTATATGTATACATGTACATGTGCATATATTTATATATTTATGGAGCAAATGCTAGGTGGAATTGCTTAATTTTTTATTTTTTTAAATATTTAAATTTCTTTGAGAAGCTTATACATTCATACTATGTATTTCAATCATATTCTTCCCAGATATACTCCCAACTCCTCCAGCTCCTTCTCATCCACTCTCAACTTCAAGATCTCCTCTCACATCCACCTCCCATTTCCTCACTTCATATCTTTATTCCTCTTCCTCCCGATCTTCTTCTCCTCCTTCTCTGCCTCCTCCTCCTTTTTCTCCTTCTCCTTCCTTTTCTCCTTCTCCCTCTCCCTCTTCTTCTTATCTTCATCTTCTTCATAAGCCATTGAATTCAATTAGTGTTGTCTCTCTATACATGACTATGAGGCCATGCACTAGAGTATGGTCAACCTATTAGAGTCAACACTGCAAAACAAAAGCAAAACCAAACCTTTCCTCCCCCTGGCAACCATCAAGTGCCAAAATTAGCTGTCCTTCTAAACTTGTAGATTTTATTTGTGATTAAACAGGAGAATGATCTTTTTAGGAGATGCAGGCTAACATGCTTCCAACTGTTTTATACAATGCATGCATCTTCAAAGAAAACACGGAGAACATTAATAGTTGGTGGACAAATGAAGTCGATTGTACTTTCCTTCAGTTTTTCTATAGACTCAAACATTTCCAATGGGAAACATGAGGAGAATGGGGTTGGAACTAAGAAATGACCCTGTTAGTGGTGGTGAGTGAGAAGAGAGTAAGATGGTGAACTTGAGATAGACAGGAAGGGTGGAAAGGTGATTGTTTTCAAAGTCAGACCCACATTTGGGGGGTTTGCCAGCTCTGAAAAGCCTGCAGTCTCAACTTTCCCCTTAACTTTCCTCTGCTAAGGACCACCTCCCCGACTTGAAGGTGACTCTAGGCATTCACCTGTGTATGTGCAATAACTGACTATATTGTATGTCTTAACCTCTCATTATTTGAACATTATTGGATGCTGTCTTAATGGTGACAGAGGAGGCTGAGCTGTCCCTCACTCTCACACACTCTTCATCCTCCCCCATATGATTCTATTATCATTTTCATCTAATTGGCCATATGAGTTTTTAATCCTTTCATTCAGGCCACACATATGGTCTGGATCAAAAAAAAAAATCAACCTATCAGATTTACCACCAGTGTTTTGGTCTCACATTTTTTCAGTAGAGAATTATTTAAAAAGATGAAATGCCTGCTATGCCTGAAGAGTGAAAGAGGAGACTTAGATAATAATTAGCAGGGAGTTTGGGGTAGAGTCAATGACTCAAACTTAGACTCCAAACATATGGAAAGAAAAAAAAACAATTAAATCTGGGATATATATTTTTAAGTAATGAAAATAAAAAGAGGAATCCTATTTCACCACCCCAGTGTGTAGGAGCTACAGAAAATGGAACATTTAAGAATATTTAGCTACTTTAAAAAATATTCGAAGTCCTTAGTCATCAGGGAAATGAAAATCAAAACAACTTTGAGGTTCCATCCTACACCCATCTGAATGGCTAAGAGCAAAATCTCAAGAGATAGCACATGCTTGCAAGGATGTGAGCAAGGGGAACACTTCTTCATTGCTAGTGGGAGTGCAAACTTGTACAACCACTTTGGAAATAAATTTGGCGATTTCACAGAAAACAGGGAAGAGTTCTACCTCAAGACCCAGCTATACCACTCCTGGACATATACCCATAAGGTGCTCCCACATCCCACAAAGACATGTGATCAGCTATGTTCATAGAAGCTTTATTAAGAATAGCCAGAAACTGGAAACATCCTTAGATGTCACTCAACTGAAGAATGGATAAAGAAAATGTGGTACATCTACACAATGGAATACTATTCAGCTATTTAAAACAAAGACATCATGAATTTTGCAGGCAAATGGATAGAACTTGAGAATATCATCCTGAGTGAGGTAACCCATTCTCAAAAGGACATGCATGGTATATACTCACTTATAAGTGAATATTAGCCATAAAATATAGGTACCATGTTACACTCCACAGACTCAAAGTAGCTAAACAAGAAGGAAGGCCCAAGTGAGGAAGCTTGAATCTCACTTAGAAGGGGGACTAAAATAGTCATAGGAGGCAGATGGAGGGAGGGAGCTGGGATGGAGAAGGGATGAAGGGGAGATGGGGGGAGGTTCAGGCTCAGGTTTGGAGAAGGACAGGAGAGATGACTAGATGGCCATGAAAATGAATGGAAATCTGCAACTGACAGGGTAAGGAGGTGGGGGGGGGGGGCGCATCTCCAGGACAAAACAGAGATCGGCGATAAGGGAGATGCCCAAGAATCAGTGAAGGGAACCTTAACTATGATTCACTACACTGGGAATAGGGAATTTGAAGAGGTCACCCCCTGTAGCTAGGCAGGAACTCCAGTGAAATTGTAGAGACACCAACCCACCCACAAAACTTTTAACCCAAAAATGTATCCCGTCTACAAGAAATGCAGGCACGCGCGATGGAGCAGAGATTGAGGCAATGCCCAACCAATAACCAGCCCAACTTGATACCTATCACATGGGTAAGCACTAATCCTTAACTATTAACTCTATTATGCTTGCAGACAGGAGCATGATGTCCTCCAAGAGGCTCCACCCAGCAGCTAACTCAGACAGATACAGACACCCACAGCCAAACAGTGGATGGAGCTTGGAGACTCTTATGGAAGAATAGGAGAAATGATTGAGGCCTTGAATGCGAATAAGAACTCCACAGGGAGACCAACAGAGTCAATTAACTTGGACCCTTGGGGCTTTCAGAGTCTGAACCACCAATGGAAAAATATATACTACAAGGGCAGATGTGGCAGATGTGCAGTTTCATCTTCACGTGGGTCCGAACAACTGGAACAGGAGTTATCCCAAATGTTACCTGAACGTGGGCTACGTTCTTCTAGCTGGGCTGCCTTGTCTAGCCTCCATGGGAGAGGAAGCTCCTAGCCTCACAGAGACTCGAAGTGCCTGGGTGGAGGGGGATATCCAGGGGGAACCCTACCCACTCAGAGGAGAAGGGGAGAGGGAGGGGAGGAAGGCTTGTGGAAGAGTGTGACCGGAAGGGGGCAGTGAGTAGGATTCAAAGTGAGTAAGTTAAAAAAAAAAGAAAGACAGATAAAATTAAAAAAGAGAATATTCAGCAAAGTCAGGGAGTATGGGACTATGAGAGTGGATTGGTCATGAGTCACAGACTCAGGCCCTTCCTGCTGAGCAGCGTTTGCTTGGATGCTGGGCTGACTCAGCCTGTACTTTACAGGTCCTGGGAGAAGAGCTCTATAAGGATTGCCCACTGGCTGCTGAGTCGTTGACAATCCACACTGTAAATGGCCTTGCTTCCTGTCTTCCCCCAGTTCTAGCATGCCCCTCCTAGGGTCTGGCTCATCTCATCTTTCTCCTCAGCTGCCACCGTTCCTTGGTTATCTCTCCTTGCCCAGTCTCTTTTTGTTTCCCGGTTTAATTAATGCTCTAAAATCTATTTGCTCTTTCTCAGGTCCGTGGGACTTTGGCAGGGAGAGAAAAAAAGTAAATCTCACTTTCTATCCTATGAGGAACTTCCCTTTTCAATTTCTATTTATGTCCTTTCTCCTTGGCCCTACTGCGAACGGGAAGTCTTGTCGTCCCAGGTTGTCTTGGGGCTGGAGACTATTGTGAGCACGCGCCTTGATGTTCCTTAGATCCAGGCTTTCTTAAACAGCAGAGTAAGGCTGAATCTGCTTCACAGCTGAGGGTGTCACATGTCCCCTCTCCTTTTGGCTGTCCTTCCCCAGTGCCTAGGCTTCCTCAGCTTCAGTCTTCTCCCTAGTAGCTATGTCACGGTTCCTTTGTCCTTTAACGGATTCGCCATTTATGGACCATGTTGCTGTTTTGAAACTAATTGGGACCATGGAAGGGGAGGACAAAAATAAAAAAGGAACAGAGTTATGCAGCCAGGGGCCACTCACCCAACTCTAGCTTCCAGCCACAGCAGCTGCACAGAGCTCTCGCTTTTGAAGTGGCTTTCTGCTCTCTGAAATATTTAATGAAGGCATGTTGCAGACCAGGCAAGGGAAGGTCACTGAACCTGTTGGCCTCTCTTCTAAAGCAAACTGCTCTGGGTTCTGTAACAAAGAGCCCAGGAGCACTGGGAGGGCTGGTGGTGGGCTTTGGGAGCACTGCGGGAGGCGTGCCTGCCCCTGTGGTCAGGTTGGTGCTGGCCCTTCTGCCACCTGCTGCTCTGACCCTGCTCACAGGCAGCTGCATTGTCTCTGCTGAAGCTGTGTGTGATCTCCAGAATAAGACATTCCTTCCCATGGTCTGCTACGGCTCCCCCACCCCTCCACCCCCACCCCAGAGCCTGGACCTGAGCGGCTCTGTTCTGCTGCTCTTAACAGGGCAGAACACACATCCTCCCTGGGATGTGATCGTTTTACAATTTCGCCTAATTCCACCTAATTGCTTCTTATGAAGTTGGGTCCCTGGAGATACAAGGTCTCCTTCTTCTGCTACCCTTGCCCAAGATCCCCTTCATGATGTTTCCTAACTGCTGCTACATCTTCAGAAGGGCACAATTGATTGATTCACGTGCCTCCCTCCCATTTGCCTGAGGATCAAGCCCCCTGTTGTAAAGAATTTTCTTTCTCAAACAGAAATACAGAGAAGCTATTTCCTAGCCTCAGTCCTTCGCTGGCTCTGCCTTAGCAAAAAGGACAAAGGCAGTTTAACCTCATCCATTGTAGGCACTTGCAAAATATTGGCTCTTCATCTGAATCTAAGTACTGCATGGCCGTTTCCCCACTGCCCACCTTTTTGGATTTGTAGCAACTCTTCAGTAGGCCTGTATAATTGAAACTACAAGGCTCCATTTTACCCTCTTATTTTACCCTCTGCTCACTGGATTGCTATGTACCAGGGGTCTGTTGTATATCAAATATTCTAGATCAGTAATATCAGATAGCTATATCATATAAGCCCCTTACTTGTAGCGGGGGTGGGGGGGCAGGGGAGGGACAGATGACTCAGCAGTTAAGAATTCTTATTGCTCTTGCAGGGTATCTGGATTCTGTCCCCCTATACCCACATGGCAGCTAACAAGCACCCATAACTTCAGTTCCAGAGGATCTGATGTCCTCCTCTGGCTTCTGTATTAAGCTATCCTGCATCATTTCAGCCTGTCTTTGAAGTGCAGCATCCATGTTCTACAGACAGCACATCCTGATCACAACGGTTACCTTTCAGGTGCCGTGACAGCTGGGTTAGACAGTGTGGTCCTTTGTGATGAAGACTCAGACAGAGCTGCTCCCGAGGAATCCCCACTCTGTGTCGTTTCCATGCTAGGTGGGAAGAAAAATGGGAAAGCGGATTGTAAATGGTAGGCAACTCAATTTCTGCAGCCCTCTTGGCATTTCTAGTTCTGTACCCTTTGGTGACTGCTTGTCATAGAGAAGTGGGTGATCTGTGGGATTCTGCCCTTTATTGCTTGTAACAGACAGGGACTGCACAGCGATGTCTATTTGTGAATCACCAAGACCCTTCAACAGGCTACCTTACATGGTGTAAGTAGCTTCACAGGAGTGATTAAGGAAATAGAACCTAAGGCAGATTATCCTCAGTTATCCAGGAAGTTCCAAGTCACAAGCACTTAAAAGAAGATCAATATTCCTGGATCAGAGAGCGGCAGAGCTGGCGGGAGGAGAAGGTCACAGCCCATATTGCTGGCTGTAAAGATGGAGTTGGGGCCCTGAGCCAGGGAATACGGGGGCCTCTAGATGCTGGAAAACGTGAGGAAACAGATTGTTCTCTGCTGTATCTGGAAAGATCACAGCCCCGCTGACACCTTGTTCTTAGTCCAGTGAAACCACTGTTGGCTTTCCTTTTTGCAGAACAGAAAAATAATAAATATGTGATTCTTTGAGTTACAAAATCTGTGGTGATTTGTTATGGCAGCAGTAGAAAACTAATACACTAGCTTTGGGGCTAAGTAATGAATAATTCACCTTTCTGAGATTCGGAAATAAGTTATGCCTAACTCATGGGATTTTCCAGGGGATAAGAATGAGGCGCCAGCTGTAATGTTCTTAGTCCAGTGCCCAGTTCATCATAAAAGCTCACTGACTGTCAGATGGAACTACAAGGATGTTGTGATTTCCCAGAGTGGCCTGTCTGGAGCCAAAGCTCCAGAAGCACTTGTTGAACAAGTTTAGAATGAGCTGGTCTCCTATGGTGCCCTTCTCTGACATGGTTGTCAGTCTCTTAAAGATCGTCAATTCCATTATTTTCCTGACTGTGGAACCCTAGTGGATTTGGGTGGCATACAGTCAAACATGTTTGACTTGAGTGGTTATGCATTTTAATATGCATTGGGAAAATATGGCTGGCACATCAAATCCATAATTCACAGATAAAGGATAACAAAGGGAATCCATTTTTAATATGTGTTATGTAAACCTCAGCTCCTGTGATGAGGGAGAGAAACCTTGGTTCATGCAGCTGTCTCATTCTAGAGATGAGGCAGCCAGGGCTGTGGTTGAGGGATAGATTGTGTGACCATGGAGCTACATCGCTCCATTCCATGGCTTATTAAGTGAGGGACTGAACTGAGTGAGAAAAAGCACAGATTTCTTTTACCTGGGTCTCGGGAATGGTAAGATTTATAAGTGGGTTTGCCTTGTGCTATACAATCAAGGGACATTTTTTGTTCAGTCAGATCCCAGATTTACTCATTTGGTCTCCAAATGAGGACTAGAAAGCATGCACACAAGGACCTTGGTATTTCTGTGGACATTGTTTTGGCTGCTAACATAGCATCTGACTGCAGACAACCAGAGGGAGTGTGCATTGGCTCATGGTAGACAAAGGCACACTGAACAACTGAATCCTAGGGAGAGAAGAGACAAGAGAAGAGAAGAGAGAAGAGAAGGGAACTACTCTCATCAGGGGTTGGGCACTCCCATCACTCTCTGTTCCCGTCTCATCTTTTTCTTCCATTTTCTATTGCTGTAGGATTTTATGTCAGAAATATGCAATAGGATCTGACATTGTTGTCCAGTTATAATAAGGAAAGTTCTAGAAAAGGACCTCTATTGATTAGATGTGGCTTGAATATCAAATCTTAGACCAGACACCTACATTCACAGAAGATTAAGGCAGGGCTAAGGCCAAGGTCAAGGATGACACTGGCTTCCTTTGCTCAAGTACTAGGGTTCTGTTTGGCAAAGAAGACAGCAATGATCAGACCTGTTTAGAAGCCCTCTTCTCATTATGGACAAGCTTGCTGGCACAGCTTGAAGCTGCTTTCTACTTACCAGTCTTATAAAAAAATTGTAGTAAATATTTGCTTATTTGTTCCATGCACACACATGTGTTTGTGGTACACGTATGTGGGCATATATGTGCTCAGCTTGTGGGTGGAAATTAGAAGACAACTTCTCGGCAGCTGGTTTTCTTCTGATTATGTGGGTCCCTAGGATCAAACTCAAAATTTCAGGCTGGGCATTCAGTGCCATTTAACAGAACCAGCCCATCTCACCAGCCCATTCACTGAAGCTTTTGACTTGAAAATACTCCCAACTTCTCTAAGACCGGGCTTCCCCAGCTGTAAACTTGGCAATTATGACACTTTTTTTTTCTTCAAGATTTTAGGAGGATTGTGGGATAATACAAATGAAAATATCTAGTGCATGAGAAGGGATCAAGAAATTTTTGCTACCTTTTCTCCCAAGTGGCCCTTATTTTTCTTTCCCCTCCTGGATTTTTGCTTAAGAAGCAGATTTCTTAGCTCACGATTGAAACTCTTATTATTTCTTCCTGTTGATTGGAAAGACACAAAACCAGTTCCTTGCTATAATTACTTCTAAGGCTGGGTTTTAAAACATACTGGGTTAATGATAATTGGTGAACACCTAGGGCATGAAAAAAAAATGTAGGTCAGGCTAATAGTGACTGCTGGAGTTCCTGAAATAAACGTGATGGAAATGGGCTGGGAAGAGCACATTAGTCAAGAGGCTGGAATAAGTGGGAGGAGACAGGGAAGGGAGCATCCCTTTTATCTGGGGAAACTGCCTAGAAGATGGAATGTGTCAATGGCCTCATGAGCTGTGGGTCTCAGCGTGGACTAGGGAGGACCACCAACTTCACTAGGATCTTAGATCTCTTTTTTGCAGAATGTCTATCTGTGTGACAGCATTCTGGCATTTCAGGAATGGTTCAGCTGGGTGATATGAGATGAATAAAATGATCCTGTGCTAGAGAAACACCGAGTCTCTAGGAACCTGAAGATTTCTGGATTGTG
Organism: Mus caroli; assembly: GCF_978045245.1. Classification (NCBI taxonomy): domain Eukaryota; kingdom Metazoa; phylum Chordata; class Mammalia; order Rodentia; family Muridae; genus Mus; species Mus caroli. The sequence continues at coordinate 25,823,562 of NW_028227265.1, forward strand.
TAGACACCTTACCTGCCAGAGGGAGAAATCAAACTTGTCCTAAGGGGATTCCTAACTCCTCTGGGAGACAGTGGTTTTGGAGAGCCAAATCATAGAGAAGTCATGAATGGGAAGCCAGGAAGGGAGTCACATCACTCATTTCCTCCACCTCTCTGCTCTCAGCCACCCATTCACCCTTTGTCTTGATCTCATTGCATACAGAATTCAGTTCTAATATTGGAGAAGGGACAGAGGAGCTAATCAGTCAACACTGGAGGAAGAGAAGTGAATCTGACAAGGCCTTTCCAGTCTCACCAAGTCCATTACCATATATTTAATACAATTCACAGAGTAGAGGGGAAGATTTTGCCTTGCACACATAGAAGTAGGAAAGCAAGGGGAAATATTTAGAATACATTGCACATACTCACAAACTCTATCCATCAACACTATTATCCCTGCCTCTGTCCCCTTTCTTTCCCTAAGCTTTGTTCTACAAATAGCCGCCTGATTCCTCCGGGGAGATTTGCTACATTCTGCTTGAATTGGGGTGCACAGAACAATTATTTTTCCCAGTGCACTGCTTCCCTGTTACTGACTTACTTTTCTAAGAATATTGCACTTTGACCTGCTAAAAAGATTAAGACCTAGCCAGTCTGGCTTTCACTTGCCTTTTGAGTTTTGTGAGCTGTAGCATGAATTAGTGGAAAGGAGACTTGCCAGGAATTTGGAACCCTGGTTCCCAGTCCTTGAGCTGCATCATTTCTGTCTCTATTCAGTTTATCCTTCCATGTTCACCCCATTTTCTCACCTGAGTACCTTTGTTTCCTAGTGGATGTCTTTGGAGCAACATTTTCAGCTCCCTTCAGGAGAGGGAATTTTGCAGGGTGGCTACATCTATTATTGTTTAAATGAGCCACTTCAAGTTCTTTTAAAACAATCACCCCCCCAATTAAATGATAAAGGTATTTATGACACTTAGGGAACACCAAATGCAGCTGAGTACAGAAGAAGTCATGTGGCCCTTTAAAATGGGTACATGTGTGAAGCTCTGGACTTATTGACAAATTAAGACTTGATTCTGACCTCAGGGAGGACACATTTCACAGTGGAAGTGAGGCAGCACACTAACTCTGGCAACATTCAAAAGGCAGCATAGCGTGGCTGGGGGTCCTCATACAGTAGTCAGGCTGAGATTCTGAAGGCACAAGCAGGAAAATAACGCAGAAGGAAAGAAAGAGGCAGAACTCCACACAGGAAATTTGAAGGTCTGCAGTGAGTGGTCAGCTTTAGGTCAGGTATGGGTAGCACTTGAAGTTTAATTGAGGAATAAGAATCAAGAGCTGGGTTCTCCAGCTACAAACTTTGATCTCTAATGTTGATCTCCCTGCATGACACAGGAACGCAATAACGACACAAGAGTTGTGGGAGTAACCAACCACTATCTGACTGGAGCCTGAGACTAGACGGGCCATAGCTGGGCATCTCGGCCGACCATCATTGGAGAAGCTTCTTCTTGCAATATGGGAGCAAACACAGACCTGCACCTGAACCAGGTAGAAAATGAGAGACTTTGGATCACTCATTTCTAAATGGGATGTCCCCATCAAATCCCTTCCCTCGGGGCTCAAAGATCTCTGTGGAAGAGGAGAAGAAAAACATCGTAAGAGCCAGTGCAGATGGAAGACACCAAGGAAACAAGACCTTGTAGACACAACAGGATCGATACACAAATGAACTCAAAAAGACTGTGGCAGCATACAGAGGTCCAGGACAGATCTAAGACAAATGGGATCTCAGCACTGAGAGGGGGAAGCAGACAGGAGCCCCCATCCCTTAACCTAGACGCTCTATCCAATTGACAGCCACCTGAAAAGAAATGAAGTCTCATTGGGTATATAAACCACACTGCAAGGCTGGCCCCATGCCTAGCAGTAGATGTTCAACACAAAATAAACTCAGTGGTATTTTGGAGTTTTTTTTTTCCCCTCATAATACCTTATTTGGTTATTTTTCTACCTTACAGATATTTTGCTTATATATTACATTTTCTTACTTTGTGCTCATGGGATTTCTCTGTGTGTGAATGTGTGTGTCTCTGACTCTGTATGTATTTCTTGTGCTTTTCCTTTGGCTCATTTTTTTCTGTTTGTTTTGTCCTATTCTTGTTTGTTGTTTCCTTTTAGATGCCTTTTTCTTTTTTAATGAGAGAGAAATAGAAGGGGTTTGGATTAGGGTAAGTGGGAGTGTTGGGAAGGATCTGGGAGGAGTTGGGGAAGAAGAAACCGTGATTAGAATACATTCTATGTGTAACTATTTTCAAATAAGAAAGAAAAAGAGATGAGTTCTTAAGAGCCTTGGTTAATAACTAGAGGAGTGCCAGGTTTACCTGAAAACAAAGAGATTTTGAGGGACATTGGGAAGGGAAATAAGGTGATGTCTAATGTTAGTTTCTTTGAAAGAAGAGCTCATGGGATAACCAGGATGCATTCAGTTTGTTTGGATGATGATTCTAGGCAACAGATGGGGCACAGAGAAGTCATCCAAGGCAGGAAGGAAGGACAGGAAAGGCAGAATGTGTTTTGGAATCGCTAAGTATCAGATCTGAGTCCTGCTGAATGAAGGTCTTTTAATGAATTGTGCAGAACACAGGCCAGAATTGTCACACTGAAGGGTGAAGCCAGGGACACCCTTCAGTGGTTGGATGTTAACTTCACAGACAACAACTTTGGGGTTGCATCTATCGTTCGAGTTAGCAGGAACTATGGAGAAAGTCCAAATATGGAAAAGCAGGGTGACATCTCAATATGTCTTTGAGGTGGGATGTTAGATATAAGCATGAGATTGTCCATCACATCTGCTCTTAACTTAGCTGCCTTTTGAGTACATGAACCATCTGTTAGGCATATGGCCAGATTTAACTTTTAGAATGTTACTTTGGACTTAGGGGTATAAATTGGATCAATAGTCCAATTTGATCAAGGTCAATAGTAGGCAAACCCAGTTTATAGGAAGAATTTTCCAGTAGTTCTCTAGTCTCTTCAAAGCTTTGAAATTTGACTACTTCTTCAAGTCATGATCAGTGTTTCTAAAAAACAATGCAGGGCAGTAGTAGCTGTGGGTGAAGCCAAAAGATGCATGAAAGGAGAAAGTTAGTTTAGTCTGTGTTAAATAGCATTGTTCTAAGTCATTACATCTTGGGGCTTTATCTTCGGAAGTGCTTAATAGAAAGACCAGTGGTGTTAAATGCCAAGAGGCTGATCATGGTTTTAACCATTTCCCCTTTCCAGAACTCATGGAAAGGCAAGTAAATATGTATGGGGTTACAACTCTTGGCTTTAGAACTGAACCTTCTCTTCTTGCAATAGTATCATCAGACACTCACCTTGTTGTGGGGGAAATTAAAGATGAAATCAGAACTTTCAAATATCCTGCGGGGTATATTGATGTGAATGTGGAACATCCATATCAGATGCCTTTGGTCTAGGGAAGGGAAAGTTATCATATTTCACTTTCTCGAGGAGAAATAACGTTTAGAGCCAATGGAGGTTTGTCTTGTGCATTTCCAGTGTCTCCCGTGTAATTGAGATAATTCCTCTCTTTTACATTTTCTTCCTGCTGCTTGGAGGAAATAGCTCTTTATTAGTTTCAAAAGCAGATTTCCTTGGTCTTCGAGGGGAAGAAACTCCCTGCCATTCCTTGGCTGTAAAAATATGACAGAAAATCCAGGAAAGGGCAAGGTCAGAGCTGCAGTTAACACATTCCCTGGAAGCGGTTGGGCCGTAGCTCTGGGGTTTCTCCTATTTCCTGCTGCTCGGTTGTGAGAGTGTCTGTAATTACAGGTGTGTTCTCTAAAGCCATCTCTCTGTGTAAATAACAGCAGCCTCCCTTTCAAACTCTGCTCTCTTGTCTCTGTCAGAGCACTTTGTACATGTGGATATACAGAACACACCACCCCTGATGTGAGATAATCACGTGTACCCTTTCCTCCTTGGACTGACCTACCCTTTGTGTGGTGGTCATTTTTAGAGTCAGATGAGGTTTGTTTCTGTGGGCACAGAGTTTAAACTTTCTGGATCAGTGCACACATTTGTGTTGATGGATAAAACACTCAAGACCTTCTTTTGATGATGATGATGATGATGAATATGTTTTCATGCCATGTGCTTATATGCATACATAAGTAGAGACCAAAAGAGGATGTCAAGTGTCTGATTCTATCACACTCTACCTTATTCTTCTGAGGCAGATCTGTCACTGACGCTGGAACTTATGCTGGTTTCCACAATTGCTGTGAAGCTAAGAGTACCTGCTTTCATGCAGTTCTTGGATGCTAAGATAACCACTGTGAAAGTGAATGTGCTGAGAGGTTTGTTTGTTTGTTTGTTTGTTTGTTTGTTTGTTTTTGATACAGGGGTTGGAAGATGGGAGGTGGGAGGGCAAGGTCTGCCAACATTTATTTCCTTGCAAGCATTGCTGGCCAGACTCTTAAGGGCATCACCCTCTTTGCGGAAGTATTCTCTTGGCAGCAGCTGGTGGTCTCTCGGGATGGATGCTATGTGTGAGTCTTATCCAGCGGAGCAGAAGCAGCAGCCCTGTGTGTCTCTGAAGCTCAACACCTCAGTCCTGAGTTGGGCCCGGCTGGGAGGGAGGGGAGCGATGTGTGGCACGTAGTCCCCTGTTTTCTTACAGCAATTGCATGAAGACTACAAATATTTGAGCTGATTGTACTCGCTTACACGCAGCAATGAATCATCTTGTGATGAGAGGCCTGAAATATGCTGGGATGAAATTAACGTCAATTGAAACAGAAAATGGATTCTAGCTCCCTCCACAATGAGCCTCAGAAGATGGGCTCAGAGTGCAGGGAGCTGGCTGCTGCTATTCTTAGTGGCAAAAAAAGCCCATGCCTTTGGTATTGCTTTTTCTATTTTTATTTTCTTAAAAAGCTTCTTTTCTGCTCCTCCTCTGGGGGGTACCTTTTAATCAGAGACTTTGTCTGGTTCAGGCTCCATTTTGACTTCTTGGATCTGTGGGGATAAAAAGAAAAAATGTTTAAGAAAGAGAAAACTCATACAGACCTTTAGAATCTAAAGGAAAAGAAAAATTAGGACCTTTATCCTAAAAAGTTCGCATTTCTCCGGAACACTAGATGAATAGTTGTTAGCTGCCGAGGTCCTGTGATTTTTGTGGGAGGGTGATGGGAAAATTCTGAAATACTAACCTATGTTCCCTCTGCAGATCCCCACTCCACTTGTAGACATCTGTTTGCGTTGTGGATTGTTATTTTCATAAACATGGGCGCTATAGGAAACAGAAGGAGCTCACGCCTAGGGTAGACTGAGAGAATCCGTGCTGGGTCTCTGTGAGGTTTCCCTGGGCTGAAGTGAGCAGACCCCAAGGGAACGCAGTGAGCTGATGATGGGTATCTGAGAAAAATCCTGGGTCTCTGAGTAGCTTGGAACCCTGGAACCCTCCGGCAGGACCTCCCCGGCAGGATCTCTGCCTGGTGACTCACCTTGGTTATCATCATGACCCACCTGAGAAGAGTTGCCTCCATCAGATGGGTCTGGAGTCCATGTTTTTGGTATCCAATTGATGTGAAAAGTCCAGCTAACTGTGAGTGGCACAGTCCTAGAGTGGGCCTAGGCTGTATTAAAAAACGAGCTGAGCAAGCTTGAGACAACAAGCCTGATTTCTCCCATGATTCCTTCCTAAGTTCTGACCTTATCTTTCCTCAATGATGGACCTATAAGATGAGGTAGACTCTTTCTTCCCCAGCATGCTTTGGGTCACGTGTTTGTTTTATTGTAGCAATGACACTATAATAGCTACTTGCTTTGTTGGTTAGTCTAGAGTTCTGGGCTCTGGTCCATGGCTGATGAGACCACTGCTCATAGCCATCACAGGCTAAAGATCATTGTGGACCTGCTCTGGCCACCTGCCCCACTGCAGCACCTTGGATGGTATGAGTCTGACCGGTACCAATCCAGGAATGTGAGTTTTGAAGTTCAGGAAGCCTCAGGGGATTCAGTACTTAACTGCATTGGTCTTTGCTCTCTCCTGGAAGTGAAATGGGAATTGTGCAGGGTGGTCACCAGGGGACCACACTAAACTGTAATCTCAGTTCTGTTCTGTTCCTGCCCTGAGCATTGGCAACTTGTCTCAACATTGCTCAGGCTTCATTTTGACTTCACTAAAACGTCCGAGATTAATTTGGGACTGAATTCATGTAGGCAGAGAGGTCCAAAGACACAAGCTTTGGGAGGCTACAAGTTTGTGGGTTTTTTTTTTTTTTTTTGGCAGTTTGATATGTTCTGAAAATCTTGATATCCTTTAAAAGCAGGGCAGATGTGGGTAGATGTCATATGACCAGCTTGTTATGCCATTTAGGGCATCAGCCATCTGCATTTGAACCTGTATCTAATGCTCAACACATACAAATGACTACTTTTGACCTTGTTGCGACACATTCCTCTTGCTAGTGAGCTGATGAAATTCATGACTGTAGCCTCCCTTGGGGATTGTGATGAATGCATGGGCCAATTCTTGCTAAAAGCTTAACAAAGTACCAGGTACATGGAAACTATCTGGAAGGGCTAGCTAGTTCTGACCACAGGTCTTATTAAGCTCAACTTCCCTTCATTCCACCTTTCCCTTGGTTTATCTTGTGAATCCACTTAGACTTTCTGGGAGGTAGAGCTTGGAAACTTGTATGTCTTCCTCAAGGAAGAATGGTTTCTATGAGATATTCTTGGACTTAGTAATGGACTTTGATATCCCTGTAGGGCTGAGCCATCTTTGGAGAAGAAGAGTTGGTCCCCTGGCTTTTTCTTTTGCCTTCTTAACCTTTGACTTCCTTATCTTCTCTGCCTTTACCCTCTACTTCCACAGAACTCAATTTCTCTGTGTCTCTCCAGGTCTGTAAGAGTGCTACAAGACAGACCTTAGAAACAGGTCCAGACATGAGGATTCACAGACAAGTGGCTACTGGGAAGTGATTTCTGGTGGGTTTTTTTTTTTAATCAAGTAAGCTACTGTGATGTACAATCTGGACCTACCACTCTTGGGGAATCTGTTATATCCGCATTGAGCAAGAGACTCCAAGATAGTTTACACGAAAGGCACTGCTCAGTTTTCAGGACTGACTGCAGGGGTGTTATCTCCTGGCCACTTTCATGTGACTTTCCATGTATTGGCCAGAGTTGTGGATCTTTGTAGAAACATGGTTTGGACCTGAAGGGCAGGGGAGTTAAGCATCCAGATCATCTACCCCAGTCCTTATTGCTGTCTTTTGATTTGCTGACTTGTCTTTTGATTTTCTATTTCCAGATGTGAGGTGTGAGTGAAGGCAAAAAGCCATGGAAGAATGGGAGGGCATGAAAAGAATGGAGGGACAAGAGAGAGACAGCAAGAGAGAAAACATCAGTATGATCATGGCGATCTAAGATGTCTATCTTCTCTTTCCCCACTTTTGTTTGCTGAGCAGTGGCCGGAATGCAGGAGTCCCGTGATCCATGTGAGGAGTTTCATCTAAGTGGCTGCTATGTTGACTCTTTCATTTTGAGATCTTTTGTATAGTTTCTCATGGGGGAGGAAGACGGAACTGGGCTTGCTCTGACAGCTTGAGGCTAAGAGAGGTGAAATCAGATGGTCTCAGCCTTGTTCCCATGCTGCTCAGCATCCGCATCAGCAAGATCGACTCAATTTCCTCCTGCTCGCAGCTGAGGTGATGAAAAGTCACATGGAGCCAGATGAAGCCCTGGGACAGTCGCCAGCGCAGAACAGTTGTTTCACCTTAAAACAAGTTTCATCTTGGCAGTGTCACCAATGTGAGAGAAGTCACACATGCTTATGTTGTCTTCCCTTTCGTTTGAAAAAAAAAAGGAAGAGGAAGTAACAGCTTCAATGTACTCCAGACATGTCTGTCTGCCTTCCCTTCCTTCCTTCCTTCCTTCCTTCCTTCCTTCCTTCCTTCCTTCCTTCCTTCCTTCCTTCCTTCCTTCCTTCCTTCCTCCCCCCTCCTTGCCTCCCTCCCTCCGTTCCTCCCTCCCCTCCCCTTTCTTTCTTTCTTTCTTTCTTTCTTTCTTTCTTTCTTTCTTTCTTTCTTTCTTTCTTTCTTTCTTTCTTTCCCTCTTTCTTTCAACTTTCCTTTCTTCATTTCTCTCCTTTTAAATTCAAGATTAATATCATCTAGTAATGGCAGAATAACATATCCAAATTCTACTAGAGAAAATTCAGTGAGCATTTAGCACTAGAAAAAACAAAATAACGAAAGAATGCCTAGTAATGGCCTTTCTAGAACAGTGACTTTGAAACTGAGTGTTCTTGAGATACCCTGTGATGGTGCTAAAAATGTAGATTGTGATTTGGAAAGCCTTTGGTAGAGCCAGAGAATCCGAATCTTCTAGCTAGCTCTAAGATGGTGCTGATGCTGTGTGGTCTAAGGACTTTGAGTAAGTAGCAAGGTTGTAATGTTCCAACTCAGGAATGACTAGATTCAAGTTGGCCCCAGTCATGGTGAATTGAGCAAGTTGCATAACATCCCCCAACTTTAGGTCTTTAACACTGAATATGTAGAATAGAATTTCCATCCCTCATGGTTATTGTGAAGATGCAAATAATCCCTCTGAATATTCCGCCTCACAGTTACGGAATAGCTGGCACCTGCTCATCTTACCTTTACTCTGCTCAGGAAACGTTCTCCCCTCTCCACTATTTCTGGACTCCAGAATCATTTCCCATTCTGTTGCTGGCTTCGCACCTTTGTGCCCACTTATCTGAGTTTATAAGCACTGCTAAGTTGTGAGGGCTGCTTCTCTCCAGGCAACAACCTTCCCCTCACTTTCCAGAGAGGATTTCTTTTTTTAGGTCTCAGATACCCCATCTCTACAATGCTGTCTAGTTCCAAGCAATTTTAGATAGTTCTTTCTATAGCAATGGGGTTGGCCATCCATACATAGCAGGCCCACCTATACTGCTTTCAAAAAACTTCTTTGTTGCACACCATTTGCTTCCCATTCTGCCCCATTGCCAGGGCACATAGATACAGGAGCGTCTGTTCACATAAAATAGTGTCTCCTGGAATTGCACAGTGCATCATTACACTGGAGCATTGTATAAGTATCCCTTGGTGCTTTCATGAATGTACACTTTTTGGGCTTCAGAGTCCTATGGTCTTGATTCCAAGCACTTCTAGTCCCATACCGACTCTCAGGTCCCCAAACCCTAGCATGCAGTAAACTTCTTGTGCTTTCTAAAGGGTTCCAAATATAACTAGTGAGGCTTATATAACACCAAAAAATTAAGGCATAAGTAATGTGTACATGGGGGTGAGGACCAGACCAGCAGTGGATATGTAAGTTGGTCTCAGGCTAGGGTTTGTGTCTCAGGCCAAAAGCTATGACTCACTATCTTAGTGAATATCAGAATTTGGTGTGCTTCAGAAAGCTGTCTTGCTCAGCCAAGAAAGAGCATGACCAATCAATGTTGGTCACTGGATAACAAGTTCCAGTTGTTTAACAAGCATTTGTCTCCGTGGCATTCACGGTAAAAAGGCAACTGGCAATTAGGCATCCATCAGCCTCGTCCCTTCAATAGCTTTGTGTCTAGAATAGCTCCCTTCTTCCCGCCACAGGCTTAATGTCATTGTTCATGTTTTGATGTTCATGTTTCAACATTCATGTTTCAAAATCCACTGTTCTTTCAGACAAGGAGCCTGTGTTCTGTGCTAGAGTTTTGTAAATGAGGGCTGAACAATAAATCATACTTAATGCAAGAAACAAAAACGTGTGATCTTTTCCAGCCCAAAGAATATCCCAAGGACATGTAAGTAAGGGGGGATGGGAAGTAGAGAGTCTATGAATGGTATGCTAAGCCACATGCATTACATGACTCCCACTGACTAGTATGTGGCAAACAGGCTATAGAGCTGATTGTATCTATATCTTCCAAGCTCTTCTTTTAGATATACCATGTTAGTGCCTTGAAATTGGCCATAGTGAGAAAATTTTCACCGTGAAAATTTGCCAGTGCCTCCAATCAGGTCTATTTGGTTTTAGATATTTTCTAAAATGTTAAATATTTTCCAGCATACTTTTGCAAGAAGGCCGTAATTGCCCTCTTCCTCCTGCAAGACAAACAATACTAGAGGATCCCAACATATTTTCTCTCAGCACACATAAGGACCAGGACTTTCCCCAGTATATTTTCTCAGAAGCAATTTCCAATGAACTGGTTTGAGTTCATGGAATAATGCTATCCTGTGCCCTCCCCCAGCCTTGAGCAGCCTGGATCAGACCTTGTTTGCCACCGTTGCTAGCTCACCTAAGGTGGAGTCTTCCAACATAGGTAAAGTCTACTGTCCTGTCAGGTCTGCAGCTTCCTGCAAGAAGCCACTAGCTGCTGAGCAGCTGAGCTTGTTTTCCTGAGGGTGTCCCAACAAAGCGTGACCTACAAGATCCTGGCATAGTGAGGGATGTGTTTCCCCCCTTTAAAAATGCAAACCTTAGACATAAAGTTGAGCCTTGATCAGAGAACTTTGTCTTGGGTCGTTATTTCTCTTGCTGTCCTTCCCATTCATCCCCAGCTTTCCTTTCAGGAACCCAGTAACCTGTGGCCGCTGGTGGCACGATCTCAATATAATCTGCTTACTTTGATCCAGTATGTTTGCATGGGACCTCAAAATAGTATGTAATAATGGACCTCAAACTTTGTTTTTTTTTTTTTTTTTCAAGACCTTTAAAATGTCTCCATTATTTTCGGAGTACCTTGGGATAACTACCTTCTTACATGGCCAAATAAAGAGATAATATAAAACAACAACAACAACAAAGTATCATGGACCTTCTGCTATCATAATAATTTCAATGAGAAGGATGTTGTCCCAGCTACTTTCTTTCAATAAAATACTCTTGCAAAAGCAACTTAAGGGAGAAATAGTTTAGTTTTATTTATAGTTCTCGGGGATACAGGCCATAATGGGACAGAAGTCAAGTCAGCAGAGAAGACCTAGCAGCAGAAGCAGAAGGCTGCTTACATTGCTTCTCGCTTAGGAATCAGAGATTGAACCAGAAGTGGTGCAGGGCTACAGGATATAAAGCTCTCAGGCCTGCTGCCAGGGAGCCATTGCCTTTATTTAGTGAGGCTCCACCTCCTAAAGGTTCCTCAAATTTCCCAAACAGCACCATCTGCAGGGGACAACATGTTCAAGCATGTGAGGCTGTGAGGAATATTACACGTTAACACTGTGGCAGATATTTTAACAAGCAGTTCCAGGAATCAGTGTGAAGCCTTGGGACACAGGAAGCGTGACTAAAGAGGATACTTCTTTTATTTTCTAATTCTAATTTAAAGTTTCCCTTGGATAAGACTAAAGCCTGTGGTTAGGCTTGGGGGACTATATGCTTTCAGGATGCAGAGGACACTGCCTGAGCCAATGTTTGCAATTCACCATCCTGCCTTGGTGGGGCTGCAGGGACAACTGAATAAGATGCTTCCCATGAAACTATTCGCATTAGTGAAAGGCTCTACTAATGTCTCTGGATCATATTTGCAAAATTAGATACTATTCTCTGATGTTATTAATAAAACTATCATACTATAATCCTTCCCACACCAATTTTCTTGGTAAAACCAGGGGTAATGAGATGAATCTGTTCTTATTATTGGGAATGAATTCAGGGAATTACAAAACATAAAATGCCTCCCTTCTCTCCCTTTCTTCTCCCTCCTTTCCTTTCTTCATTCCCTCAAGTAGTGTTCTAAGGCTCCATGACCAGCTGGGTGTAATGGAGCACACTTATAATCCCAACATTCTGGAGGCAAGGCAGGCAGATCTCTGTGAGTTCAAGGTCAGTCTTGTCTACATCGTGAGTTCCAGAACAGCAAGAGTTATATAGAAACACCCTATCTCAAAGCAAGTAATATATAAAAAGTAAAGATACATGACTAGGACATGTGTCTGCCAACCTTGTTTCTTTTCCTATAGCTCAGGCTAGCAAACTAAGAGTCAAGTTTGCCCAGGTCACCCTTCTATGGAAGTCTATAGAAGCACTCTCTTGCCCTCAGAGGAATGCAAAAACTGCTTATGGGTGACATATCTCCTTTATAAAACTTGGTCATTGCCAACTTCTGTATCCTCAACCCTTAATTTCCAGCATGCATGGTGTATAGCATGCATGTTATAGCTAGTTTACTTTTTATTCCCACATTCAATCTCTCCCTCATATGTTTGTCGGTCTTATCCATTCAATTCTTTCATGGTTCACTCGCTTCTTCTCTTAAGGTTCAAATCAGGGATGGACATGATTTTTATTTTTAAGAAAAATCTTACCATCTTCTTTTGGGTCTGTACCACTGCTCATATCTTGCTATACCCTCACAGTGCATTTATGTCTCTTTCCCACTTGTCTCAGCCATCTTGAGGATATGATGCCTTCTGGTAGGTGCTCAAACATTTGTTGAACAAGCGAGTAGGTGTTCATTATGCAGAAAGATAAGGAGAAAATCCCCCTAAAGGGAATAATCTCTGTAAAAATAAGCCAGTGTGGAGGCAGGTGCTATACTGTGAGGGAGAAACAACCAATATGTCTCAGAGGGAGAGAGTGTGTGGGCTAAGTCTGCATAGGTAAGGCTGGCAATGTGACCTGGAGATAAGAACCGAAGATTCTAGAACACCATGCCTAGGGTGTGAGAAGTCATCCGGAATGTAGAAACCAGGGTGGTGGAAAGACAAGCCTTCTGAATTCTTGAAGCTAAAGCAGAACATACAATGATGAACTGAGAGAAACTGAGTCAGGCAGAACAAATGTTTGCTCTGGCCAATGTCCATGCAGTGGCCCAAGGTACTGGAAGCAAGTATGGAAGATCAGATGCATTTAATCTATAGCTTTGTGTATAGAGTTCAAGTTTATTCCTGGAAGTAGCTTTGAGACACTCTGAGCAGATGTTCCCTTCCAGGATGTGGCTGACAAAGCAATCAGGTGTCTGGCACCAGGGAAGCCTGTGATATAAATTAGCACCACTCAGAAAAACCATCCATGGAGTCTGAACCTGCAGGTTAACATAGCTAATTTTGTTGGGAACAAACAGCCATGCTCCAGTGGCTACACACTGGGGGTCTGTAGATTTGGAACACATCTTGATGCTTCATTTTGCCAAAAGCATTGCTGTTGCTTAGAACATTTTTCATTAGAGCAAAATTGTTGGCAAATTTTATTGCATTTTGTTTGAGAGAAGTTTCTGATGTAAAATACGGTGCTAGATATGGGTTAAGCAGAAGTTAAATTGCTCACAACTGTGGGGTGCTCTTCCTGTGTATAGATAGAGTCACATGTGTAAAGATTAAAGTGCTGGGGCATTGCTTTACAGATTTCTTTGTTCAACCAGCCTGAAATAGATATGAAAGTACAGAGAGGGAAAGGAAGATGCCCGAGGTTACATAGCAAGTTCATTGCAAAGTTGGAAACGGTGTATGTGTCACGATACTGTTATTTCTGGTTTCCATGTCACATGATAGCCAATCTTTCTTCCTCTACAGACCAATGTTAGAATCACTTGGCATCAAACAGAATCCAGAACAGAGCTAAAGAGAAAATATGTCTAAAGACGTAAAACATGGTGTCTATTTCACAATAGAAAATTCTAGAAAGGATGGCAGAGCTACACTTTTTTCAGTTCAGATGAGCAGTCTACCATAGTTCTGTATTTTTATCAAGTCTAGCTTTATGCAGTTGTTTTGCTAGGCTTCAAAGGATCTTGCACAGGCCAACACTGGATGGACACCAAGGACAATTCTGATGTTTTGGTCTCTGTCACCTGCTGTACTGGCTGGTTTTGTTTGTCAACTTGACACAAGCTGGAGTTATCACAGAGAAAGAATTAGTGATCAAGTGATCATTGTGAGTGGTGTCATCCCTGGGCTGGTAGTCCTAGGTTGCATAAGAAAGCAAGCTGAGTAAGCCAGGGGAAGTAAGCTAGTAAGCAGCACCCCTCCATGGCCTTAGCTTCAGCCTTCAGGTTCCAACCCTGTGTGAGTTCCAGTCCTGACTTTCTTTGGTGATGAACAGCAGTATGGAATTGTAAGCTGAATAAACCCTTTCCTCCCCAACTTGCTTCTAGGTCATGATGTTTTGTGCAGGAATAGAAACCCTGACTAAGACACCTGCCTTATGTGACACATTGCCAGCTTCTGCTTATTTACCTTATAGAAATCTTCTTGTGTCTCCTCTCTTTTGCAGCCAGTTCCTCTGAGTTAAAACAGTTGAGAAGGAGGGCTCAAATTCAGGAAGCTAAGCAAACTTGCAAGGCTCAACTAGTTCCTGAAACTAAAGAGGTTCAGGAAGATCAGAAAGCTACAAGAGTCACAAGTTGATAAATCAATAAATAATTTGCTGGGGTAGAAACTCTTTGGCTGAACTGCCTTCAAGTTTTTTGGTGAACTCCAGGATTCAGTTCTCAGGAGACTTCACCATGGAGGGGGTCTTTTTCATGGTGCAGCTACCTTTGCCACTTACACATCTGTATATTCCCCCATGCATGCTTTCATAAGTGAACTCGATAAACACCCTGGAGCAGAATTGGTTTTTGCTGTGTCATTGGCAACTTATCTTGGATGAAAAAACCGTCCTTCCAGGAAAAGCCACACAAATTCTAGTGCAGTCCAACTTCATCACCTTTGATGATTGTAGGCCTTTGTAACAACTCACAATTCAGTCTTTCTGCCTCCCTTCTTTTCAAAGGGACCTATAACCCAGTCACCACACAGGATCAAGATTTAAAAATTTTAAAACCTGTATCTAAGCATTTGTAGCTGTTACTCTAGCTTAAATCCTCCCCACAGCATGTGCTTCTTTTGACCTGGTCCACTGGTCATCCATATCTCATTCTTAGCTACAGCTATGGATTTCCTTCCAGTCCTCCAGATTCCCAAGGCTCTCTCCCACCACAGAGCCTTTTCACACCTGATCTTACTTGCACCTCCCCTTTGCAGACTTCAGATGTGATTTGCCTCCTCAGATCTTTGTCTGATCTTCAGACTGGATCAGTTTCCCATATTATGCCCATGTACAGAGTGATGGAGTTTTTTTTGAGGTATAGTTTGGGAGTTATGTATGTAGCTTTTAGTTAGTATTGAGACTCCCCATCCAGAGTGTGCATTCTAAAAAGGATTGATTTTGTTCGTTCTGTGTTGCTGAGCACTGTACTAAGGTTAGAACTCATCACAGTGAGAGGCTCTAGCTAATACTGTTGAATGAATGTCTTCCCAAGACAAACAAAGTCTGGATAAAGAAGTTCTAGCAACTTGGTTCTGCTTGCGATAAGATTATATTTCTAAGTTAATGACATTAGTTCTCAGGCAACATTAACAAAACAAAGGGTTGTGGCTGATATACTGGCCCATAAACAGGCTTAGCACCGGGTACCAGCCTCTGAAGTCTATGAATCTTTGTAATTGTTGCTTTATAGGTGAATCACTGTTATAATCCTAGCCATACCCTTCATCTCCCCTCCACTTTTTTGTTCCATTGGCAGGCCTTAGTGAAGCAGCTTTCAGCAATAGGGTCTTATTAGAGCCTATTATGGCGTATATGAGGAGCTGAGCATTCTAGAGTGAGAAAAGGCAGAGAAGGACTGCCAGCTAGGACGGCCACAGATGCTGAGCTCACATCAGGGAGAAACTGGTGAGCAACCCAGTAAGCAAAAGCAAGGCCAGGCAGGTCCAATGCAAGGGCTTTGGGGAAGGGGTAGGAGCAACAGTAAGCACAGTGCACTAGCTGCTTTTCTCATTGCTGGACAAAATGCTTGAGAAAGGTCACTTGAAGGAAGGAAGGAAGGAAGGAAGGAAGGAAGGAAGGAAGGAAGGGAGGGAGAGAGGGAGGGGAAAGAGGGAAAAGTGGAGG
The DNA here is from genome assembly GCF_978045245.1 of Mus caroli. NCBI lineage: Eukaryota > Metazoa > Chordata > Mammalia > Rodentia > Muridae > Mus > Mus caroli. Next base: position 25,839,443 of record NW_028227265.1, read on the forward strand.
TTGTTTGGCTTACAGTTTAATGGTTCAGTCCATCATAGCAAGAGAGCCATGGTGCCAGGATCTCGAGGTGGCTGGTCACATTGCATCCACTGTCAAGATGCGGAGAGAGATGAATGCTAGTACTCAGCTCACTTTCTCCTGTTTTTGTTTAGTGAGGGGACCCCAAGCCTATAGAATAGAACTGTTTACATTTAGGGTGAGTCTTTCAACTTCAATCAACTCCAATAGAAACGACCCCACAGACATGCCCAAACATTTGTCTCTAAGGTAATTCTAGATTCTGACAAGTTGACAATCAATGTTAACCACCACAGACCCAACCAATAGGGACACATCCCCTGTAGTGAGAAGACTGCAGATGGGAGGTGGGCATTCTCATTCTCTTGTGGATTTTGTGAAGGAGAGCTTTAAAAGTAGAATGAGCCAGCAAACATCCTCTAGTTCCCTCTTCTCATCATGGTTTTTGATTCTGATCCAAGTCATCTCATTCTGTTCTGGCTCCATTCCTCAATTACTCTCTTTCTATTTAACTTATAATTATTTTTCTGCAATCTTCTTAGCTTGTGATGGGTACCGCAATGGGCAGAGGTTCTTAAAAATGCATCAGCAGGCAATTTTGTAGTTGTGTGGGCACTCTAGGATGGAGTTGAAGAAGCGTAGATGTTACCTGCGTGATATAGTGTCATGGGATCACTTTTTCAGATACTGTCTATTATTGACTTTGACTACAACACTGTTACCTCAGTTCAGGATGGAGCCTAGTTTACAGGTATAAGCAGTATATTGTCTCTTTTCTCAAAGGACTTTCACTCTGTTTACGGAAGCACAGTAGTACATAGGAATAGTTTCCTATAGCACTTCTTCAACACTGAGAAAATATCAGAAAACATCCTTAATATCAAACAGTCATTCTTAATAGTAACTTGAAGGTTTGGGAGTGAAATTAAATGATTAAAATCTCTCTAGTCAAAAGAAGCAGTCAACCTGAGAGTAAGATGTCCACCAGTTACACATGAGAAGATGGTACTCTCAGAGCAAAAATCAGATAGATGACTAGTCAATGCTGAGGATGTTAGACACCAAACAGGCAAAAGACACTTCTCGTAGATCCATTTTTGTTGGTAGGATTGGGAGGCAATGCCTAACTGGAGCCCTTAGCAGCTATGGAAGCATCTCAAATTCTCTCATTAGTTCCTGGCTATTTGCATCTGTTTATACATCACTGTTCCCAGGATGCAGTGATATGAAGAAGGGCAGGTGTTCTCCTGTTTGAACATGATAGTCAACCTCAACCCAGTATGGAAATGAACTGGCAACTCAGGAAGGTGGGGGTCACAAATGAGGAGCTAACACTCTTTAGCTATGTTTACCTAGAGCATCTGAGAACAAACTGGACCTTGAGGATCAACATTGTCTTTCTCAAAGAGAATGAGGACCAGGCAGGGGATGAAGCAGTGGCTGTAACTGGAAATGGTGGGTACAACACTCAACAGACTCACGGTATCTTTCTATGCTGCCTCCAGCCTTTGAAAAGATTTGCAGTAGATAAATGCTTTCTATGTACTGGAACTCAGTTCAGTAGTTAAACATTTTTAACACTTCTTCCAGCTTGAGATCTGAGAAAGAGATTTTTTTTTTTTTAGCAGCCATCAAGGGTGCTTTTACCCACTTGTTGACTGTATTAATCTGTCTGACACATTCCAGTGTTTCTGTGAAGTGAATGAGTTAATAGATAAATAAATAGAGCAAACACAAAAGGGTTTCTTTCTACTAATAAAAGATATACTTTCTGCTTAATTATTCACTTTAAAAAATTGGATACCTGCTTTTTTGAAGAGATAACTCTAACCAACATGGGTCTGGGAAATGGCTCAGTGGGTAATGTGCCTGCTATGCGCTCGTGGGACTGGAGTGTGGATCCCAAGCACCTGTGTTAAGAGCTGGCCATGGCAGAATGCACTGAGTCTAGCATTGGTGACCGGGGCAGAGATGGGTAGATCAAAGGGCTCATTCAGCTTGTCTAGGGAAGATGCTTCACTCCAGGTCCAGTGAAACACTCTCATCGATCCCTCACTCAGCACACACTCACACACCACTTTCCACACACCAAGTCTAACCAAGATAGAGATGACTATCATCTTTTTAAAAATTAAGGAAAAACTCAACCTTGACCTCAAGGGGGCATATTTACCTTTAGTGACCATGCTACCTCTTGCCTTCTTAAAATCTGTCTCTAGTCTAAACCGTTTCATCTCACATCTTTACTCAGAGCAATTAGTTGCCTTCTGAACTCCTTTTGGAGGTCATCTTGTCAGTTAGATTTTTTTCCCCTCTGTGACAATATATGGGTGTATGTGGTTAAGTAAGGAGCGAAGGAAGAAAGAGTCACTTTGGATTTTGGTTTCATAGATTTCAGTTCATGGTTGCTTGGCTCTGAAACTGCAGAGTTTATGCGTGATGAGGCAGACTGTCACAGCAGAAGGACAAAGTTTCTCATCCCATGGGAGCCAGAAAGCAGAGCCTGATAGGAAGAGGCCAGAGCAAGATAAAGTACACCCTCTCTGCGACTTCTTTTGGAGAGCTAGGCCACACCTCCTAAGGTTTCTTGGCTAGCCCCTTCCCTCCCAAATAAGGTCACCAGCTGCAGGCTAGTCCTTCAGCACAGGAGTCTCTGAGGGACAGACTGTTTTATATTTAAACTGTGACAGTCACCAAATAGCTCTATGAAACAATTTCCCACACATCTCCTTGTTATCTATGATTTCTGTGACATTTGTCATGCTGTCCACATTTTATATTTGAGACCCTTCCATGTTTGCTGCCTCTCTGACCATCATGTGCTCACGACTCATCCATTTTTATATCTAGATCTGCTATTTCTAAGGACTTTAGGATATTTTTCTTTTCATTTACTTGACTAATTTGCATTTAGAGCTTACCAGACAAGGAACAGAACTCTAGATTAGCCACTGCAGACCTCTAACAATCTGTATCCTCCACTGCAGTAACCATCACCCTCGATAATCACAGTATAAACACTCCAACTCCTCTCTTCGTCTACATGTCTCATTCGTCCTTTCAAGGATTCCCATTGCTTTTATGATAAAATCCCAACCACTTCACTTAAATTAACCAGTTATGCTGAGGATGACGTGAAGTGGATAGGCTAGTATCAAAAAAGAGATGATAAGGAGGAAGGCACAGCCAATAGGGTCAGGCCCAAGGGACTATAGAAAAAAGCAAGTCAAAACTGAACTGACAATAGTGTATCAAGATGTATGTTCAGGAGTGAGGCAAGAGAGGCCTGACCTAAAGTGGGTAAAAATCTCCATCAGAGAGAAGGTGATAGGGTCTGTGGAGTGAAAGAGAAAGGTCAAAAAATCAGCTGACCTGGAGAGTTGTCAGGTTTGAGATTTAGGTCACTGGTATCCAGTCTTCTCTTCAACCAAGGGCCAACCTTTTACTGATCCCTGCTGGGTTTTTAAAGATATTTCTGTTACGCTGGCCTGGATTTTGCTGCTTGCAGGTTTGGGAAGGTTAGAGGTTTTTTTTTTTTTTTTTTTTTTTTTTTTAATGTTAGCAGACAGAACTAGGATGTGGGGAGAATGAAGTAGATACTGTCTGTCTCCGTCTAGATCAGGTCACCAATTTCTGGTTACAAAAAGAAGAGTCCTTGGCTCTTTCAAGTTTTCTCTCCGTGTTCTGACCTCTTAAAAGCCCTGTGTATTTTACATGGCTCTGAGGAGCCCTCATTCTTTGTAAGTCACCATTGTGTGCAGCAAAGACCCACTCTCACTTTTCCAGGGAAGGATGACTGGGAGTCACCTAACTCAGTTCTGTCCCCCTTCTGTGGCCAATGCTCCCTGCTGGGAGCTTTGAATGTCTCTGTGGCTGAAGGAATGAGATGGAATGGCGTCAATGAATGTGACTCTGCAAATGCCTCACTTTCAAAGTTTATGACTTGAGATCACATTTCCCCTAGTTCTGCCAAGTCACACAGTGATTTGTGATAACCCATTCTGGTGGATGATTTAGAAGAGCCTAAACGATATTTCAACAAAGCTGCAGGAGAGTTAGGTCTGTAGAGATCCCATGGGGGCTCCATTCTGTATATTTGTATATTCTTCTCTTCTCCTTAGGGAAGTGGACCTGACTTTACCCGAGCTCTGTTCCTTTTGGATAGGCCTAGAGTACCCTCCTTTATCTTCTTTTGTACCATAGCTTCAGACCTCCCCAGAAAAATCACCGTGATGAAGAGAAGAAAGCATTAGTTCCATACCTACAAAGGGAATTAGAATAACAAAGGTACATAAACAAGTGCAAATGATTTTAGTTTATAGAAGAGGAAATTGAAAGCCTTAGAGGTTGGCTGACACTTTTGAGGCTAGCCAAGTGATGGTATCAACATAATCCTATGTCTATTAAAGTTCCAGAGTTCCTAAGAAGAGTTGCTGAGGACTGGGGACATTTTCTTTGAAGAAGAGGTCATGTGAGGTCTGGACCAAGGGTTCTGTGTGTCCCTGTGACTCTAGGTCATTGGAGAGAAGATTCCAGTTCACTATAATGAAAACACTTTCTGATGAAATGCATGTTTAACATGGCGGTACCACCCAGTGGTGACAGGGAGGTTGGATTATACAGTAACTGGGTCTCCCAGAGTCCTTACACCCTACAGTTTGGTTACATGTCACAGCTGTATTATTGCTCAGGCCTGAAAACATCTACATGCAACTGAACAAACAGTTCTAATGGAAATTGATTTTTTTCTCCCAAATCTTGTGTGTGGTTTCCATCATGATGAGATTACAGAATTATTCTTGTCATTGGTGTTGCCACCGGGCACTATAGAGTTTGTAAAGGATGCCGAGGGGTTTCAGATGTTGAATTTAAAATGTTTAGGGATAACCCTAAAATTCTGTTAACTTTGAATATGGTTCCAAATTTGAGCTCCATTTTCTCCATTTCCTTCAGCATCACCATCTAGAAGTTGAATGTCCCAATATGGTTGAACTAGTACATGTATGAATCTAATATGCCTAGTCACTTCTTTACCTAGAAGATGAAGTTTGCAGTGTTTAACAGACAGTTTCTATCCAGATGAAATGGCAGAATGCAGTCAAGGCATCTGTTGTACTGCTGGGCCCGTGGTACTTATTAAGTGATGCTAGGGGTCATTATAACTTGTCCCACATCAGTCACTATGTTCACATTTCACACCGTGATTTCTGAGATTCATGGTGAACTATGACATTTTTTATATTTAAGGCAATGATTCATGGACTCAGAGCCGACATGGACAAGGAATGCCTGATGAGTCCTCTCTCTCCAGAGCCTAGTAATCTCCCAGGTGTCCGACTTACCGACTTCCGACTGAGTGCCTGAGGATGCTATCATCACCATAGCAGAAGCAGGCACATCCCTTTTCCTTCCTGAGACCCCATTCTCCTTGTTTGCAGTATAAGAAGGTTAAGAGTAAATGGGTTCCGTAATCACTACCCTCTTTTCATGTTTAATGGGGTCTGGAATAGCTCTAAATACAGATGCACCAATCTACATAGCAAGGCCACTTTGAAATAAGGCAAGTGTAGCAGCTAAAGGGTACAAAATTTAGGCAGGGAAATAGGTTGGGGCCTACACAAATGTGAGCTAGGTACCCAAGGAAACAATTCAACACCCTTTCTCACCCTACTCCTTCTTCATAGGGTGGGAGTATACGTGGAAGAATTAAGCACTCAGTGTCCCCAGAGCTTTCTCTATTTTTTAACACCGGAATTGTGTACTATGATAGTTTTAATAAAAATTGGCTGGTACTTTGAATAGCTCCACTCAAAAAAGACATTCTTGAGAAAGGCTGCTATTCATTTGGTTATATATTTTAGGCTTCTGGGGGAAATCAGTAGGGGTATGTGCTTGTAGAAAATAGAAGTACCAAGAAAGGGAAGAGATGAAGTTACTGCCACAGCCAATAGACATACCAAGGAACTAATTTGCAATGATATGGCTATTATTTAAACAAGTGTCTCCCCTGAACAAACAAAGCAGACCAATGGAATTTTCACACTCAGTTCTTTGGTTTAATTGTCTATTTGTTTCAAAATGAAAGCTAATTAAAAGATTATTTTCATATGCTTTAATCACACTATGGCTAACTGTTGGAAAATTTGCAATTAATTGATGCAACAGTTGACATAAAAATGCATTTTTAAAAAATAACATCACTATTTGAGTACGCAGAGTGAAGCAATTAGTCCTTCATTAGTTCTGAGTTATTTCAAATACTTTGAAATACTATTGTGTTTAATGTTTAATCATCATGGAAATATATCTGGCAATGGTGCTAGCTCTAGCATCTTGAATTAAATATGGCCCATTGCAGGTCAATAGAACTCAGGGAGAAAGATGTCAGCCTTCTAACACCTAGCTGTGGGCAACTCCATCTTCTACCAAGCACCTGCTGGGTGAAAGCTGATGTTCTTAAAGTGTCCAAGGTGTCAATTGTAGTTCCAGTTATAATTGAATAGAGCCTACCAAGACAACCTGAGAATATAGGACCCTAATTAGAGTGGAGCTACAGAAGATGAGGAAAGGACTAGAATTTGGACGTAGTCTGGCCAGTTTTTCATCCATAAGAGATGCATTCTAAGGCCTCCAGTAGATACCTAAATCCATGGATGTTGCTAAACCCAATATCACACACACACACACACACACACACACACATACACCACATGTTCTGTGGAGCTCTTTAGAGTTTTGTTTATGATTATCCCAAGAACTTTTGCCTTTGCACAATAAAAAGAAGCACTCTCCTGCTTCTCTTGAGTGTATATGAACTGTCAAACATCTCTACCCTTAAGCTTTGGTGCTATTAAGATAAGAGTTACCCGAACAAATGCACTTTGGGAACTATTAAGTGCATAGGGCTGGACAGAAGGACAACGTATGCAAGATGATGGAGTGTGACTTTATCATCTTACTGGGCACCTCTGAGTTTCTCCCTCCAGTCTCTCTTCTCTTCTGGAGTGCTGGGGATAAAGCTCAAAGTGCCCTACCACTGAGTTCCAGTCCTAGCTTTCATGATGCTAATTAGAACAGCATGCAATATAAAATTCAGACACTTTGCATGAAATTTTTCACTTGGTATTTTTAGATAATTATTGATTTTGATAACTGGAACTGTGGGAAGTAAAAGAAACAACATGGATGAGTGGAAGGAGGGGGCACTGTATCTAGACTCTGGGGATCAGCACTCCAGAGAGAGGGATGCCATTGGAGCTGTAGGCAGGTGCATTGAAGTTGGATGGGATCAGGTTTCCCACAACAACAAAGTTGGAAAGAAAACCCTACCTGACAGTAAGGCTTCAGAGGAATCAGACATCAAGAGGCTCATTGGCAGGCAATGGCCATGGCTTTAGTCCACAGCTGGAATCAAAGGAAGCTGCTCAAACCTGTGGCAACGTGCTCCTTCCCAGGAGCTTCCCTATGGTCATCAGACCCAAGTAACATCACAACTGTAGGTCACAATTCCCCAGGATTCATGGGAAACACATCAAAAGGCTGTATGTTTCCATCCTCTGGAGAGATGCCCGTGGACAATAAACAAGCTTTCATATCTAGGCTTTGTACTGAGTTCTGTGTTCTCTTCTTATATACCTCTCACAGTAACTTTCTGAGATAAGCATGGTTGTGTAAGGCCCATTGGAAAGCTAAGGAAACTGAGGCATGGAGAGCATGATGGAAGCAGAGATTAGGACCAGAGTTCTGGGACAGGTTAGGGATGGTCTTTAAATTCCATTATCCACAGGAATCTGGATATCCTTCTATAGAGAGCTGTTGGGGAGCAAAGAGAGATTTATATGTGGAGAATACAAAGAAATACATTAATGAGTGACATATAAAATCAGATCTATTGCCATGATTTCCCTGTTGGCTTGTGGGGTCAATCAAATCACACAAGGCATTCTATCCTAGTATAGAGGAAAATATTGCTTATAGAAAGTAGCTCTATTCCCTTACACACACACACACACACACACACACACACACACACACACACACACACAAACACACACTCTTGGCAACTGGCTGAAGCAATGTTAGAACCTATGTATTTCTGACTCTGAATTCCCTTGTCTTGAGATGTGGGTGTGTTTGTGTGAGTGTGCTGTGTGTGCAAACAAAAAGCAGCAGCTCTCTTGGGGCACTGTGCCATGTTGGAAGCTCCCACTGCCTTATCAATCAAGACAGAGACTTCAGGGAAGCAAACACAGCTTTCATGAGCCTGGGATGATGTCTTCTTTTCTTACCAAAACCAACAAGGATTTTCAACTCAGAATAAAAAATATATTGAAGCCCACACTGGGTTAGTGGCAGTGATGCATATGCCAGACCACTTTCCTACAGATGTACTGGAAGGTCAGAGGTGAAGTTCTCAGGCAGATAGGGTGGTATGGTACTAGGGAATCTGGGAATGATAGGGCAATAGCATTTCTATAGCTTGCTCTTACAGTGAAGAAAGGGATGCCTCTTAGGTCTGTCTGTCTGTTTCTCACAACACAAGCCAAGGCACTATTCCTTTGACAAGCTCACCCTCTGCTATAACCCCAGAGTAGTCTATACTGTAGCTCCTCTCATAGGCAGTTTGGTGGGAGAAATGAACAGAGAATAACAGAGACAAGATTCAATAGATTGGTGGCAACAGGTATCAGGACCCCAAGAAGATGTGGCTGAGGATGGAGTGAAGCTTCAGGTCTTATTCTTTTAACAGAGGAAGTGAGGGAAAAACAGCAGAATCTCAAGAGCTATCTTTGGTACTTTTCTATTGCTGTGATAAAACACTATGACCAAAACAATTTATGGAACAAAGCATTTATTTGGGGCTTAGAGTTTCAAAGGCTGAGAGTCCATGACCATCATGGCAGGGAACTTGACAGCAGGCTAGCAGGTGTGGTGTTGGACAGAGAGTTTACATCTTGATCCACAAGCATGCAAACAAGAGGGACACTAGCAATGGAATGAGTTTTTTGAAACCTCAAAACCAGCCCCAGTGACACACCTCCTCCAACAAGGCCACACCCTTAACCCTTCTCAAACAGTTCCATCTACTGGGACCAAAGATTTAAATATATGAGTCTATGGGGGACATTCTCATTCAAACCACCACAGGATCCCTGTGAGCCAAGGTCTGGAGGACAGGCATGTGCTCTATAGATTGAAAGACAGGAACGAAGTTTAGCATGACAGTGTAGAAAAACAGAGGACGACAGAGTGGAGCTCTTTAAACAGGATTGGGAAGATCTGAAATTCTCTGTAGCCATTGGGGTCTCATTCCTTTCCTCTAGGCAGTCCACGGGGAGTAAGCAGAGGTTCATAAACAGGGGATGAGAAAATCAGCATGGCTTTCAGATGATAATTTGAATGTGTTTGTAGTGTGGCAAATGGTTAAGGAAATGAGAGAGAGAGAGAGAGAGAGAGAGAGAGAGAGAGAGAGAGAGAGAGAGAGAGAGAGAGAGAGAGGAGCTTTTCCTATTGGAACTATGTACATTGGGATGCACATAAACACATGTATTCATGTATATATTTGCTCATAGTCTCCCTCATTTCTTATAAAGAATGGAACACACACACACACAGACACGTATATTAATACAAATGTAATAAATACTGATAGATAGATTAAGTTCCTGATGGAGTTGGGTTGAGGTCTGGGATCAGTAAGAATATGGACTCTGTAGTGTGTTGAATAACTCCAGACATAGCCCAGAGGCCACAGCCAGGGGGAAACCAAATGGCTGAATTTCTCAATCTACAGTGGACTTGTGATACATGCGGTCAAGCAGGGAATCAATTTCCCCTGAAACAGAAGAGGATATATTGCCATTCTGGTTCTACCAGAAAGAACCCCTCTGAGAATGTTTAGGTGTTCAGCAACTTGTTCCTTATGGAGGCAGGGGCATGATGTGAACAGCAGGGGCTCCATTAAAGTCCTCTTCCTGGGAGAGTTACCAGGAGCTTTGGAGCAAAGCAACTCAGCCCAGGCTTGAGATTTCCTGCCATCTGGCTCTACTGCAGGGAAAAAAAGGTTAAAATTATAGCTTTTTTTCCCAAGGTATCAATCCTTGAGTGAAAAGATATTTTAAAATATCCAAGGTGCACATCTCTTTTGTACAAAAGAAAGCTGGCATTCTCTAGACTGTTGCATTGGCAGGGCGTTGGTCTCTAAAGGGAGCCTCAGATACCTCTAGAAATTCCAAGACTGGAGAAAGATGATCTGAAAAGCTGCCAAGGAAAAGGAGTGATAAACAACACACCCTCCTGGAAGAGCTCTAAAACCACCATTCTGCCTGGTGAGGTTTTGAGGTGGATGAGAATGGTCAGAAGATGGCTCCCATGGATACTCATTAGCAGATGTTAAGGTGATTCCTAAAACACTGGCAAGGCACAAAGGGTTAAATTCTCTGGGCTCACAAAGTCTCCAGTTTCAGTCCTCAGAACATCTTAGAGAGTTCAAATCCCTGTGCCTGGAACCCAATACACACACGCCCTCACTGAGGCCCTAGCAGGAAATGCATCACCTCTCACAAAAGTCTTCTAGAACATCAGGTTGCTCTAGAGCAGCATTTCTCAACCTTTGGGGCATGACCCCTTTTGGGAGACTCAAACAACCCTTTTATAGAAGTCACCCAAGACCTTCAGAAAACACAGAGATTTACATTATGATTCATAAAAGCAGCAAAATTACACTTATAAAATAGCAATGAAAATAATTTTATGTCTGGGTTCACCACAACATGAGGAACTTTATTAAATGTTCTCAGGATTAGGAAGGTTGAAAACCCCCACTCTAGACCTTTTTAACTGTTTCCTACTCTGTCTTTAAGCTGAAATGTGCTATCTGTGTGTGTGTTTGTCTGGTGTCCCTGGGGGGAGACGTGTGGATAATTGTTATGACTAGGCATCTACCTATGAGCACTGTCTCTCCCTCAGCTGTCCTTTTTCACCTGAAATGGCTCTGTTGCAGCTCAGTCTCAGGTGAGTTCTCTGGCAGCGATGATAAAGCACTCGGCTTAGAGAATCAAGTCAGTGGCTGATGCTCATGATGCTCAAGGTTTCTCCTGGGGATGCAGTGGCTTGTGCCTGGAATAGCTATGTAGCTGTGCGACCCCGGGCACAGGGATGGCTAGTGAGAAATTCCCAGAGGGAGGAAGAGGGTGGTTCCTCCTAGATATTTCCTATTGGGTGAAGGGCTAGCCTACTCACATATTTAATTTCCTGTTGTAAAGAAGGGTTCAGTATATAAGATACAAGTCTTACAGATGCTGTAAGGCAGGTGTACTGGGATCATCTGCTCTCCATCCTTTTCTGATCTTCTCTGTGTAATAGATGCTAAACTACACAGGTGCTATTACTGGTATCTGTTCTTGCTGCTTTCAAACTGGTTCAGTCAATGGAGGACTACAAGAAGATTTCACACAAGGGTCAGAGAATACATTTAAATCACCCATTTCATCAATGCTGGAAAATTAGGGGAAATAAAGTCTCAGATTTCTTTGGATCCATAGTTAGTCTAATGTTGTAGGCTTATATTTTCCAAAACCTACTTTAATAAGTGCACTTAATGTTTTAACCTCCTTTGTAGTCTACCACCCACCAGAGGTAGGGGAAAGGAAAGGTTAATAGAGGATGTGGACCTGTTTGGAAATAGTTCTTTAGGCAAAAGCCAATCTGTGCTGTCAGGATAGCAGCAGTTCAGTTCACACAAAGCAGCAGTGGTAGCTTGATCTACTCACAAACACCATTCATGAATCAGCAATGGCAGTTTGATCCAGAAGAGACTCTGCCAGACTGTCTGGAAGTGGCAAGAAACCACTGGAATACTACCAGAAGTTCTTTGGTGAGTTTCTCTCTATGAAGCCATGACAAACTGTGATAAGCAAGGAGTGGCAAGGCAAACCAATACTATGTAGTGTCATCAGTGAAGACCAGTATCAGAAAAACCCAATGAGGACCAAGGAAGAGTAGCAAGGTGATCTGATACAACACAGCATCATCCACTGTTTGTTGGGTTATATTTATATTCTTTCCAAACATCACATGTTCTCTCAAGTGTGTGCTCTAGCAAAACGTCACATTCCCTTTTTCCAGGCAATTTTCAGAGAAACACCACATGTCTGTTCTCAGCAAAACATTCTCCCAAGTGTCTGCTTCAGCAAAAACATCCTCTCATAAGACAGTTTTCAGAAAAAAACATCACATGACACAACTGAATCTCCAAAGAAACCAGATATTTCCACTCCATAACATGCTTAATCAGCACACTTCATCATTTAGTGAAGGGTCATTGTCACACAGGTACTTTGTCAGACTAGCCTTGGTTGATTCTTTGTTTCGGAAATAATCAGTATCATCATAGTGTGGTCAGCATTCATCTCTCATAATCATCTCTTTGTTAGAATGCTTATTGGGTGGAAGATCCTTAACAGGCTCTTCTCTTCTGTCTCCTCCTAGCTTTTGGTAACTTCATTATTTCAAAAATATTGGTATCAAAGGTATGAGGCTCTACTGTTACCAAGTCCTAAACTGCCCTATCTAATTAGTGAGCTTTGCCTGCACTCCCCCACACTGCATCTTCAAGATGAAGCTCTCTTTGAATCCCTCCCATCTTTTGGCACACTGCCTCTCTTGATTGGTACTCAGACTGCTTCAAGAAGGAACATGTTAATTCCTTAAATAGGATAACAGCTTTTTGAAATTAAAGTCTTAAAGAAAATGGGGATATGAATGGGAGATCTTAGAGGCAGGTCAGCTTGGCGTCGGGGACTATACTTAGAACATAATCTACAGGATCTCCCTTCTGTTTCCGAACAGCTCTAGAGAAAGGCATGCTGCATCCAAGACCAGCCAGGCTTGTGGAGGACAACTGAAAACATTATTCTCATGTTCCTGTGGTCAGAGAAAGGACACTATTAGTCAGCTCACATCAAGGTCTCAAAATTGCCCGCAGTCCCGTAGTTCTTCTTGTCAAAGACCTACCCTAAAGTCTAAACAAGAAGCTGGGCTGGAGGGTGAATAGAGGTCTATAAAACAATGGAGGATGTGTTTGAGAGTCTAGCAAGAGAAGGGATGACTCTGGCAAGACTTGTTAAGAGCTAAGTTGTGTTAAGCAGTCAAGTCATGAAAAAGCATGCATGACGATTAATCTTGGCTACATTTTGAAGTAATAAAACCCAAGGAACTGGGTGAATCTGTGAGGGATTTTTCTTGGTTGGATTATTTGAAGTGGAAGACCTACTTTAAATTTGGATCATCTGAGGTCAGAAGATACACCTTAAATCTGGGTCACATAAAAGGAAGAAGGGGCAGAAGAAGGAAGCCTATGGTTTCTGTATGCTTGTCTTTGCCCTCACTGGCAAATTCATCTTTCCTGAGACATCCCTTCACTATGTTAAAACCTACTTCTTCACCATTCCAACATGGACTGAAAACTGGCAGCTGTTTAAGACATCCCTAGGAAGCCAGCATCCAACCTAATGAACTAAAGAACTACTAGATCCTGAGTTTTTCCTACAGGGCATATCTCCCCACCTCACTCACCCCGTGTGTGAGAATGTGTGTGTGTGTGTGTGTGTGTGTGTGTGTGTGTGTTTGTGCCTTACTAGAACCCTGACTAATACATCAGTGTTTGGAATTCCTGAAATCCTAACTAAGAAGCTATACAACCTTTCAGAGCCCACAATTCCTCAGCCATTGACTAGGGATCATGATAGAATCTGTTGTGAAGGGCCTTAGTAAGACTTAAGTCACACATAAATTTGGCATACTCTCTTACCAGTATTAGGCATTTGACAAATAGTACTTATTGCCTTTGTTGGTAAACAAGAAGTGTGGCTGTTCAGGCAGCTGGGACAAGAGACAAATTAGCCATAAGAATGGTATGGTGTGATGGGTAATTCTTGTCAATTGATTAGACTGAGTAGTGTTGCTGGTTATGTCTATGAGGTCATTTCCAGAGAGGACTAACTAAGGTATGAAGACCCAGGGATGATGTGAGCAGTCCAACCTTCTACGATGGGGATGGGACCTGAGTGGAATATGAATGGTTGTTACCTTTTTTCCACTCACAATCATTCCCTTGATTTTTTTCAGCACAAAATACAGGGTGGCTCTCACCTTTCAGATTTGTTAATATCATTTTTTGTGGGACATCTTATGAAATGATGCCCATAAATCACAACAAATTCATTCTTGGGAGAGAAATAACAAAGCTTTATTTTGCTCTGGTTGAGAAACATCCCCAGGGTCACATAACTCGTGGGAGGTAGAAGCAGGATTAATTAAGATGCTGCCTTTTCTGGCCTCCAACTTTATATGTTCTTCTATTTATCACACTCCTTCAGCCATTCCTTCATTGAAACTAAGAACCAGGCTTCTAAACAGAGCCACTTGCTTCTCACACTTACTTCTTTGTTTTAAGAAACCCTATTTTTGTGGCTAGCTCAAACATTGCTGCTTGTTAAAAAATGCCAAGGGACAAGGAAACAGGGCCTGAAATGTTTTATCTGGAAAAACAAACTCACATGCAGACAAACAAGGAGACAATTAGTTTTTGTTTGGGCTGAAGCCAGAAGGGTATTTGTGTCATGAAAGAAGAAGTCTGTAGAATGTAATAGGATTATTGTAGGGTGAGAAAAACCATTTGGTGGGTGATGGGCAGTACACATTAAAAAAAAACAACAACACAACAACAGAGGAGCAAAACAAGCCTATATACACCTCTTGTTCATACTAAAAGAATAATAATTAAAAATTAAATCATATATGTTGACACCCAAGTTTACTGAAACTCTATTCTTAGTAGCAAGAAAATGGAGCCAGTTTAGATGTTATCAATGGATGAATGGACAAAGAAAATGTTGTCCATACACACAATGTAATTTTATTCAGGCACAGAGAAAAATGGAATCATGAATTTTCAGGAAAATTGATAGATTTGGAAATTATTACATTAAGTGAAATAACCTAGACTGGGAGAGATAAATACCTCATATGAATATGTGAATCTCAGATTTTAATTTTCATATTGAATATAGATGGAGGGGTGGGTATAGGTTCTGAAACAGCAAGTTTAGGACAAAAGGAGAAAATGAAGCCTTAAAGAAGAGGAGGGGGGAAAGCGAAGGTGGCAGAATCCATCTAACATGGAAAAGGGATGGCTCTGCTAAGGAAAGGAGCAGCACAGGCCAGGTAGGCAGAGTGAATATGGGAAGAGGAGCAACAAAAGCAAAAGGTCTATGGAAATGTGATAATGAAATCCCAGTAATCTGCATCCAAATAAAAACAAGAAAGAATTTATGAGCCAAACAAAATAAATAAAACCATATAAAAATGCAATGTAGGAATGGCCTAGTGGCTGAAATCGCACTACTACCCTCAAAGATGATTGCTTCCTTTGCGAATCTCCATTAACTCTGAGTTAGGCACTCCACTTACATGCTATCATTTATACTTCAAGGGTGCTACAACATACATATTGTTAGTTATATTTAAAACATTTTTCCTACAAATATTTTGGTCATATTCTTTCCCCTCCTCTAGCTTTGTCCAGATTTTCTTCCCTCCCATTCTATATAACATTGTGTTCTTTTTCTCAAAACCAAAAATAATGCCTACACACACACACACACCACAAAATTTCCCAAAACAAAATAATGTCCATTTTGTGGTGGCCAACTGTTTCTCAGCATATGGCTTGCCCTGGGCAAAAAGCTTCTTGGGCAGGGTTGGACTTTGTACCCATTTCCCTTTCTCTGTGTCTAGTTTAAATTTGCACTAGTCTTTGCATGCTTATCAGAATCTCTGTGAGTTCATGTGTGCTTCATCCCCATTGTGCCTGGAAAATGCCATTTCCCTGGAGTTACCCTCCACCTCTGGCTCTTACAATTTTTCTATCTACTCTCCTACGAGGATCTCAGAGCCCCGAAGGGAGGGCTTTAATGAAGACACTCCATTTAGAGCTGTGCATTTTGCTTTCTGCACGTTTCCACTTGTGGGTTTCTGTGGTAATTGCCATCTACTGCAAGAAAAACCTTATGTGATGAGGCTTCAATGATGCACTAAACTAGGAGTATAGAAATATGTATTTATATGTCCTGGTATTGATCAAAGGAACACCTTGGTGGTATCGTTAGGGGAAGACCACATGTCAGTCTTTTCATTCTAGCTTTGGTGACCAAAGCTGCCTTATGCCTAGGACTCATAAACATCAAATCAGAACCAGGCAGTGCAGCACTGGAGGAAGAAGACAGACAGAGACCCACAGAAATGCCATGTCACACAAGGACATTCCCTCTAGCTCACAGCACAAACGGACCATAGTTGCCCACTTGCTGCCTTGATGCACGTACAGAGAATGTCACTCAGGGGTCCTCTAGCTGCACACTCAGCTTACAGGGGGAGTCACCACAATGTGAGAGTATGTGGTGGTTAGATGGGAGAGAAAGAGGAGTGGAAAAGCTTGGGTATTATGAAGAGAGATGGAACTGGAGACTGGAAGGTCGCTGTGAATGACAGGGAAAGAGTGCAGGAGAGCTGTCCCTGCCATTCAACTGGTATGATGTGGTGTGGGTACTGGGGTGAAATGCCACCACCTTCAGTAGTGGGGAGAGCCAGCTCTGGAGGGGGGAGGAGGAGGGAGGAAGACAAGAAGGTAGATAGGAATGGAGAGAACGAGTGCTAGCTCTGCCTTCTCATTAGCTGTAGCACTAGGTAGAGTGGACCCTACACACTGCCTGTGCAATGCAATGTAGCTGGTTCTGGAGGCATGGGTGTGGGTGAACCAGCTCTAAGGGCATGATAGCAGAAGAATTGATTCTGCCTCCTGGAGATGGCGGCATTGCATGTCTTAGCCAGAGCAGTGTTGGAGAGCTTGCCCTGGTGGTTCAGATAAGGGAGAGTCCCCATGCTGACCAACCAGGCAGGCCCAGATCCAGGGTTCTCAGTTGACCCACTCACAAATCTATATCATCTTCAAACAGCTGGGATATAAGAAGAGTTTAGTCTTGCTAATCCAGGGCTGTAGGATCTCCATGACACAGGGCAGTAATGGGATGACCCAGAGGAGTCCCAGTGAGGATATCATATGGTGTCACAGAAGCCAGAGATCTCAGTCTAGACTGATGACTAGATTGCACTAAACATTTGCAAGTGAAGATGTGTGGACAGTAGGATGTACTGTGGGGGATACTGTAACATATTACAGCTTCCGTGTTGTGATTGTTTTTACGCCTTTTTTGTAGTTTGTTCGTTCATTTGTGTGTGTTTTATTTTGCAGGGAGAGCAAAGGGTGGATATAAGGGGACAGGGAGATGAGTGTGACTGGGGTGGGTGATGTGAAACTCACAAGGAATCAATAGAAAGTTAAAAAAATGTAATCGGGTTGTTTTATTGCTGTGTTCATTTTGCAAAATAGTTGTCATAGGTTTTTATCCTAAGGCCCATGATCTATTTAGTTTTCCGATCTTGACCTCATTAACAGTGTCAGGCATGGGTGTCATTTAATGGACTGAGCCTTGACTTCAATTGAAAGGTGGTTGGTTACTCTTATAATGTTTGTGTCACTATTGTATCCATGGGTATATTTTTCAGGCAGGTCACTATTGTAGCTCAAAGTGTCTGTATCTGGATAAAATTGATGATTGCTTTTCTATTTGGATGGTTTACGGTATTAGGGCAAAATAACTAAAGAAAAAAATGAAAAGTATAAAATGAATGTGGAATCTGAGCCTCTGTCTGAGTCATTGTTCTCATTTCTAGCTCCTATAAAACCTTTTAGGAGTCCAGATATGCCCCTTAAACCTAGATGATGAACAGGAATGTGGATAGCTAAGCACTGCAAAGGTCTAAGTCAAAGTTTATAATTGGTTCTGGTCCAAAATCAAATGCATTGTTTGTAAAATTCTCCTGAGACAGCAAGACAGCATAATTCCAATGGAAATAGGCCCGTTGTTGCCTATGATGCTAGAACTGTTATCCTCTGAATCATGGCTTTATGTGGGTGACATATGGATATTTTAACTCTCTTCCCTGCTCCTGATATCTAGTAAAACCTGACCTCAATACAAACATGCTGATCTACTGACCAAGTTGGTTGATTGAGTAATTGATATATTTGGAGCTTTACAGCTAAGAGCTTCCAACTCCTGTTGGGAATTGATTTTAAACTCTGTAGGTTAAAAACAAAATCTATCAACTCCTTTATAGGGAATGGTGATGAGGCCCAATCTTATTAAAGAGAAACTGGCAATTTATCATCCATCAATATCTCAAGGCGCATTTTGTGTGTGTGTGTGTGTGTGTGTGTGTGTGTGTGTGTAATCTTGCCAAGATCTCAATTTCTTATTCAATATCTAATTTATTTAAAGTTTGAAGTTTTATTGATGGAGGAGCATCTATAATTTTTATGTCCAATTTTCTGAATAGATAAGAAAGGAACACTCACAGAGATGGACAGCCATGGTGGGCATAAAGGATTTTGTCTATTTAAAGAACCACTCTCTCTAAACCTTGGCTATGATGATTTTCTTCACAACCTAACTTCTTTGTTCTTGTTTTTTGTTTTCTCTTTTCAGGAGAGGAAGAGTCAAGCTCTTGCAAATGTAGCCCTAGGTCACCTACACCTGGAGTTCATGTTCTTTTCTGCCTTTGCTTCCAGAGTTCTGGGATTACAAATGTACACTACCACATCTGCTATGGACCCCATTGCTTATGGTCTTTTTATTCCTGACAAAAGAGTCCTTTGTCTGCATGGCCAACTTTGTTTTAGAAACCCTTTCTTTCTGATCAACACTCACACGGTGTTTACCAAAACTTATCATTTAATGCATTTCACAAGCTAATTACACTCTCAAGCAATAAATTGAACCCTCTGGCCAATGGAGGCATCTACCTTGTCTGGATTGGTCAGGACTTTATCTTATGGGACACATTCCACCTGAGAGCTGGGTATCAAAGAAACAAAGCTGGTAAGGTTTAGAAGTGAGTGCATGGGATTGACTGGGTATATTCTACTTCCTGTTGTGACAATGATGGGCTCTTAGTAGGGCATGGAATCTTAAGTATAGTCAGATAGAATAATTCTTGAAATAAATTACGTTTCTGACTGATTTATGGTAGCCCCCATTTTTTGCAGGCACAGGAGGAGAGAGTCCTAACAGATAAAATAGGAAAGCAGATCCACAGATGGATGCAGCCATGTACACACTGAGATGCTCCTCATTTATGTGACCCCATGAATTTCTTCTTCCCTAAATGCCTTCTAACCACTTGTCACCAAGAGCTTTCACCAGTCCAGGTGACTTTATTTTCTCCACTTTGCGCCAAGGCAACGCTCAGCAAGGTTGGATTTGAAGATTACAAAATGATAATTGTCACAGCAGGCTCAGAGCCAGAACCAAGTGATCAGTCACCCCCCTCAGCACCCGACACCCGGGATGAGTCAGAGATCTTTCTGTTTTCCCATTATTCCCTTGAGTTACTTTATAATCATACTTGCTTATTTTTAATGTTTTCTAATTATAAAATTAATCCACACCCATCGTGGATATTACAAAGAAACATAAAGAAGACGATAAATTTACTCACGATCTTGCCACCTAGAGGAAATAAGTGTTGCAGGGGCATGCTATTTTCTCTACAGGCATCAGAAGCCTAAATGTTCACTGAACTCATCTGCTTTCTTAATGAATAGATAAAATTGGCACAACCCTCCCCCTTCTCTGATTCTCATCAGTCCAATGTCGTGGAACCGAGCACACTCTCTGTCCTGTACTAGATGTGATATTGTTTTGGCAGTTCTTTAAGCAACTTGAGTCCTTTGTTGATCTGTCATTTGGAGTTCATAATCTTCAGAAAGTTTATATTAAAAAAACTAATAAAATCATCAAATAATTTGAAGACATACAACGTTTGACCCCGAGGGAGTATAATAGTAGTGGCTTATGAGCTTGCTTCCATTTCCAGCTAGAAAACATTTTTGTAAAATCCTATACAGTATCATAAGATACAAATATGAATGAGCAAATGATTTTTTTTAAAAAGTTCAGAGCCATCTACAACCTATACATTGCCAAAGATGAACTCGAGGTCACGGGAGAGTTATTTAGAAGCCATGATTTTTTAAAAAAATATTTAGATAAATTTTAAGTGGCTTCCATCTTAGAAAGTAGCCAAACAAACTCTGCAGACCCTGAGAAGAGAGGGAGTAGACTAAGAGGAGAAGAAATAGAGAAAGAAAAAAAGAAGAAAACAAAACAAAAACAAAAAAACAAAGCATAAAACACAGCAAAACAGTGCACCATTGCTCTTGAACACGAAAGTGAATTGGAGCATGCGCAGCATCTGTGTAGGAAGGGACCGCTGAGCAGATAGATCAAACAGTGGACTTCTTGCCTTCTAAGCACAAGGACCTGAGTCCAGTCCTTAGATCTAAGGCACAAAAGCCAGATATGACAATCCTAGGGCTGGCGAGAAGAAGGATCCCTGGGGCTTACTGGTCAGCCACCTTAGTGAGGAGCCCTCATCTTTTTCTTAACTTTATTCTTTTACTTATTTACTTTATATCTGGCTCACTGCACTCCTCCAGATAACCCCCTCACCATGCCTCCTTCCCTCTCCCCTGAGCCAGTGGAGGCTCCTCTGGCTATCCCCCCACACCCTGGTACTTCAAGTCTCTTCAAGGTTAGGTGCTTCCTCTCACCCTGAGTCCAGACAAAACAGCCCAGCTAGTAGAACATATCCAACTTACAGGCAACTGTTTTGGGGATAGCCTCAGTTTCAGTTGTTTAGGACCCACGGGAAGGTTAAGCTGTACATCTACTACACATGAGCAGAGAAGCCTAGGTGTAGCTGGAGTATGTTGTTTGGTTGATGGTTTAGACTCTGAGAGCCCCCGAAGTCCAGGTTAGGTGACTCTGTTTGTCTTTCTCTAGAGTTCCTTTCCCCTTCAGGCCCACAATCCTTCCTCCTCTTCTTCCATAAGAGTCCCTGAGTTCCATCCTGGTTCCTGAAGAGCGATACCTGAGCTTGTCCTCTGTCCTCCACATACATAGACACATGTGTATCCCCTTACCACATTTACACACAAAAGAAGGTGAGGTGCTGGTACTGTACTTGGTTATTGCTGAGTCCACTCACGTTCTTTCCATGTTCTGACTTGTTCTAATTGTGTTGGAGAAGGGAATGGATCCATCCAAGTACTAAAGACTAAGTGTGTTCATGCACACATTTAGAGACAGTTCTGGGCTCTGTGGATCACCTAGAAAGTGTGTGGGGATCACTTGCTCTGCACCTTGTTGGATGCTGGAGATAGCATGGGTGTAAAAGGCAGCTGCAACTTTATGTCTTCCATTTCCCCGAGGACCTACTCCTGATCTGGGAAGCCACATATAAGCAAAAACAAAAATCATTAAGTTATCGTAAAATTGTAATTAGTGTATGTGTCATATGAACACAGTCCGAGAGATCAAAAATTCTGTGGTGAGTCGATAC
Source organism: Mus caroli (assembly GCF_978045245.1). Taxonomy (NCBI): domain Eukaryota; kingdom Metazoa; phylum Chordata; class Mammalia; order Rodentia; family Muridae; genus Mus; species Mus caroli. Next base: position 25,860,986 of record NW_028227265.1, read on the forward strand.
CTAAGCTATGTTCTGACACTCATAAGCACTCAAGGATGGAGGTTGGGCCATCCTTGAGTTGTGGTGGATGGGGTATTAGTTTCTTCTGCACATGGAAAGAAAATGTGTGTCCATAGCACAAGATGTGACCGAGAAAGGAAGCAGATTTGAGGACAAGCAAGTCCTTGTGGATTATGCTAACTATTTTATCCTTATCCTAGGAATCATGGGAAGCTGGGACCCTTTGGCATCTTTTGAAAGATGATGAAATTTATTCCCAGGAAAGGTGAGGGAGAGATGGAGGAAGGAATTGTCATTTAACAAATTAAAGAGGTCTTAGCATATATGTTATTGCACATTTTGATACTTTCCTGTCACTATTCTGAATGTATAAACTTAGGGCTTGAAATAAGGGGGGTTAACTTCCCTTCAGCTCTGGTGGCTTGAATTCAGAGGTGAGCTAAAATTTCAAGTATCCACAAAGTTGATCTCTTCTAAGTGTTCCAGGGCAGAATTTATTCCTTAGCTCTATCAGCTTCTAATGGTTGCTGTCACTCTTTGTTTGTGGTCGCTCATTCCAGGTTCTGCCTCTGTTTTCTTGTGACTTTCTCTCATCTGTCATCCCATATCATCCTGCCTCACTCTCATAAAGAAACTTGTTGTTATATCTTTTTTGAACCACTGAGATGATCAAAGATACCTTTATTTCAAGATCCTTAATTTGGTCTGATTTTCAACATCCTTTTTTTTTTTTTACCAATAACACAGTATTCATAGGTTCTCTTTATTAATATTTGAGTATTTTGGGGGTCATTATTAAGTTGGCCATAGAAGAGAGCAGGATCTGGGGCATGGATGTTGCCTGGAATTTTGTCTTACAAACTGGATGGATAGTGGTGAGATGAAACTGTAGTCACTGATAAACTTAGCTTGATCATGCTGAGTTGTATATGTCTGAGTAATCTGAGAACAACTGTCTGACAACTTGTAAATATAAGTCTAGAGTCCAAAGGAAAGCTTGGATCTAGAGATTTTGGGAATTGACACAGCAGGGTATAAATAGTATGCTCCACCAGAAAGATTGCCCATTCAGAATATAAAGGAAAGTCTAGAAATGATTGTAACCAAACCTTGATGGACTTAGAGGTGAATGATGAAATAAGGAGAATTGTTAAAGAATATTGGAGGCAAGCAAGCATAGGGAATACCTTATTACCTTGGACTCCACTTGTCTTGGACTATCTCCATACACTCTTGTAATGATGCTCTTGTCAACATGAGGCCATCACCTGCATGTACTATATATGTCCACCCCTCTCCTAATTAACATAGAAATAAAAAATCTCCACCTGCCTGAGCTATGTGTGGATACCACTAAAAATGATGAGATACATTTTTGTTCTTCAAATAAACATCAATAACTGCCTTTTGTTTCATTGAGAGTCTTTTATTCAGATTTATTTTAGAATATATGTAGGTACCAAAGTAAAACGGTAAATCTAGTCTAGACTAGTTGGTGGTATATGATTAGTAAGATAAATTGTCTCCTCTTACTTTAAAGGGTAAAAATCCTTGTTTGCCACATACCTATGCATAGTTAAAATAAGATGCATCCTAAGAAGGAAATGAGCAGTAGAAAAATGATTAGGTAACTCAAATTTGTCAGTCATACTAGAGAACCACTGGCCTGTTGCTACTCTTGACAGTGTATTCTGATCTTTACTATCAGATCTTTACTTTGTGTAGGCTTAGGTATTTCAAAACCTACTTTAATAAGGGTTCTCAAATGCTTCAACGTTTCTTCTAGCCCACCGACCCGAGGTAAGGGAGAAAAAGATGGTTAATATGACAAGAGGGATGTGGACCTGTTTAGAAGTAATTCTTTGGGGAGATTCCAATCTTTGTTGTCAGGATATCAGCAATCCCGTCTAAAACATCAAACGCAAATCATTAGCAGCTTCTCTATCTAGAAGAAATTGTGAGGCTCCACCCAACTGGCACCAGTCTGCAGAAGTGGGAAGAAGCAGCCAGAATACCACAAAAAAGTTTACTGGCACATTCATCTCTATGAAGTCACAACAAGCAAAGATCAGTGAAGACCAGCAAAGTGTTGCAAGGTGAACCAATTCAAGATGAACCTCTCCTTGTTTATGGGATTCCATTTACCCTTTTTCAAATATTACACACCCTCTCAAGTGTCTGCTCCAGCAAAACATCACATTCCCTCTCACATGTTTGTTTCAACAAAACATTTTCTCATAAGACAGCTTCCAGAAAAATAACACATTACCTCTGACAAGGCAGCTTCCTGGGGGGGGGGGGGGGGCGGGATCATGTGACACAATTGAGTTTCCAAAGAAACCAGAAATTTCCACTTCAACTTTGCTTCTGAATAAAGTCTGCCTGCCTCTTTCAGTTCTTAGGATAAGATGAAAACAACAACAACAACAAACTTGGAAACGTCTGGTTCAAACACCAACTACCATTAGCAGATCCAAATCCGGAGGGGGTGGGAAGAGGGTGGGGAGTCCATTAGGCTTGTGCCAGAAAGCCAAGAGGGAGGTGATTTCAAAAAGGTAGTGGAGCCTGGTGTGGTGGTGCACGCCTTTAATCCCAGCACTCAGGAGGCAGAGGCAGGTGGATTTCTGAGTTCGAGGCCAGCCTGGTCTACAAAGTGAGTTCCAGGACAGCCAGGGCTACACAGAGAAACCATGTCTCAAAAAAAAAAAAAAAAAAAAAAAAAAAAAAAAAAAAAAAAAAAGAAAAGAAAAGAAAAGAAAAGAAAAGAAAAAAAAAAAGGTAGTGGACTATTCTCAAATGTCGTAAGCCCCAGTTGAGAACTGCAACTGCCCACGAACTTTACCACGTGGGTGCAAGTTTCAAGGGTCTCTGCAGCTGCCACAGCCAACAGAGTAATGAGCCAAGCAGGTGGATCAGTTCAACACAATGAGTCAGTGTTGGCTCAAACCTCAAGAGTCTGACCTTCAGTGGTTTATTTTAGGCATATTTAAGAACAGCAAAGTTAGATGTGAAGCAAGTAAAGTGTGGATGGATGGACAAGTAAAACAAAGCCCACCATGCTGCTTTTCTAGTTGTATATTTCTACACCTGCCTTCCTGATCACACGCTAATTACCTACTTCTTCAGGGAAGAGTTTCCTGGCTACTGGATTCTCCCTTTTAAAAGTTCTCATAGCCCCGTTTCTTCCTCCTATTCAGTTATGGTTTGAATGTGAAATAGCCCTTGTTAGAGCCCTGGTCCTCATTTGTTGGTGCTATTTTGGGAGATGATGACCAGCCAATGAAGGCTTAGCATGTCTAAGCAGAAAGGCAGGGACTAGGAGGACCTAGGTTTCCTTTAGAAGATCTTTTCTTTTCCATTGTCAGTCTATCCACGTACCTGGCAAAGGAGGTGGGGCTTAGCTGGAAGAAGTAGTCACTAAGGAAATATCCTTGAGGATGTCCTATCCCTGGCCCCTTCCTGCTTCCTATCTGACATGAGGTGAGAGCCTCCTCTGCCTCACATTCCTATTGCAAGCAACCATGACTGAATCTCCGAAGCTGTGATGGATTTGACTTTTAGGTCATTCTTTCATGTAGTGGGTCACAGTGACAAAAGTTTATTGATAAGGTAACCCTCATCAACAAAAATGGAAATGTATTTATGTGTGTGATGATTTTATCTATGCCATTTATTTTATTCCTTGAAAATGGTATCTGGTTAATTTTCTGATGATTGTTTTTCCAGAACTCAGTCCCAAATTGGCACATGAATAGCTTTTCTGAACAACCCAAAGAGCTGATGAATGCTTCAGTTCTAAGTAAGACAGTGGAATACTTTCTATAAAGCCGACATGGGCTTTGGTATCAGCAATGCAAAGCTTTGAATCCAGAGGCTTCTGTTTTTTAGTAAGCCTTCTGATTTTGAACATTTAGATTATCTGACTAACTCTGTGCGTCATGGTTTCACAGCTATACAGTGGAATAATTGCTTTTATCTATGGAATTCCACCTACCTGTTGGAGTTTGATGCATTCTGCCCTCACAGCAATTCTTCCTTGTCAAAAGCTAATGATCAGACATACAAAACAGGTGATACATATGAATTTTGTAAATGTAACACTTTGGGATAGAAAATAGAGGTAGAAAAAGTGCGTGGCAAGAGAGAATGTCACCAAGTAGTGGGTGTTTAATGAGTCCCATTCAGTGGTTGTGTTGGGTTTAACTTTGCCCTTAGCATATGTGCTTGAACTTTTGTAGCTGATATGGCAGGATTTCCTAATTAGAGAAGATGCTCTATGAAAGCCCCTATCTGCACATGAGGATGAGTATTCAACACAGATCTGCAGAAAGGCAAGGACTTGGTGGACCTAGTTTTCCTTCATGAGGGCCTTACTTATCCCTTTGCTGTTGCCATTCCAGATGGACACTGGGAAAGAAGAGAAGAGAAAAGAAAAGCATTTTGGGAGGTTGAGCTCACACCTCTGAGGTCACATGGGGAGACGGGCTGCTTACTAAAAATCGGGAGTGATTTCAGTTTATTAACTTGGGCCCCTGTAATTAAGCAGTCCTGTTCATTAGCATCTCTGCTTGTATGCCTTCCCTTTTCATGTTAGAGTTGAAGCTCAAAGTAATTATTTATATGATTTCTCAATTTGTTTTGGTTTCTGTTTTCCCAAAGTGATACTTTTGCAAAATTCATAGACAGCACTTGTTTTGCATGTCTGATTGTCAGCTCTTGACAGGAAAAAAAAATGACTGCTAGAGCAGACTCGTCAGATGGAGTCTGTGTTCTGGGCATGGGGATGTTTGGTAATTCTGAGAATGTGCTTCTTTTGAAGAATTTGCAAGGGGATTTACAAACTTCATGTGCGTGTGTGTGTGTGTGTGTGTGTGTGTGTTGTAAATCTGGGAGCATTTAAGATTACTGTTGAGCAATTATTAAGGTTGGCTTGGGCATGGCAACTGACAACTATTTTATTTCCTAGTATTATGCAAGAATAACAGTTTTCATCAAGAGGCAGATGGAGAGATAGAGCATTCAGTTTGAGGCCCACCTTTTCTTTTTTGTAGATCTTTTTTGTGATTGATAGGAATAATTCCATCCAAGGGCATTTGTGGGACATATCTCAGGAACTGTCAATCAAGACAAGGCAAACTGTTGTTCTTGTCTCTGGAACATTTACTACCCTTTGCCATTCATGGGAGACAAAAGTCAAATTGATCAGTGCATCAACAAAAGACACTCCAAACATAACAGTAGTGGGAAAGAAAACATAAGTGCCACATTGGTGACATTTATAACAAAGGATGCTGATGTATGTATATATGTATGCGCTAGTGTTAAGGAAGTAGAGATGAAGAGGAAAAATGCAAAAAAAAAAAAAAAGGAGGAAAAGACCATTTACAGTGTTTTGGAGGCAGTTTCTCTTTGCAACTATAGTGAGCTGACAGCTTTGATATATAGCTTTTCTTTCCAGCTCCCATCTTACAGATATAAAAGTAAAATCTCGGTGGTACACCTGAGAACATCTACTAGAAGATGTTAGAGGCAGGAATTAAATGCCATCTATCTCCCTAAAGCCTGTGCACTTTCTGATGTCCCTTGTAGCTGCTCCAACTCCAATTACCATGTGTTCTGGGAAACAAAATAATTGACCAGTAACTCCAGATTTACTGACCAGTCACTAGATGCTGGAATTTTGGTTTTATGCCTGAATAATGCTCAGTGAAATGTGTGTGGGGGTCAGAGGACCATTTGGACTTAGAGCCGGGATGATATAGTTAGAAACCTTTAGGATGACAGTGTGAGCTAATACAAATACAGGAACCACTGTGATCCCACTCTAAGGATGAAGGAAAGGAGAAACAGAGCAGTACATGGAAACATGGAGGATAGTTGGGATGCTATGAATTATGAATGCTGCTCCAGGGAGAACCCAAGCAAGCAGAGGTATATAATCCACAAGTCCCAAGGCCTATTTTCAGCAGAATACCCGGTATGCCCAGCAGGATAAGTGAGGCCTAGATAAGAAGCACTGATCTATGGGTTCAGAGCAATAGCATGGTCATGGAATGAAAAGGCAATGTGTGGGGTTTGAAATTAAACAAACAAACAAACAAACAAATAAATAGAAAAAAATCTGTGATGTGCAGACTTTAGCCCTACTGCTTGGTCAGTAGGTGGTTCTGAACAAGCCATTTAGCTTTCTGGAACTCAAGTCCATCTTCTGGCAAAGAGAACAAAGCAATAGGACTTTATGGCAGGATCCCAGTGAAGATTCCATAAGTTCCTATCTGCAAAAAGCCCAGACCACCACCTGATCTGCTTGGTTGAGGAGTACTATATAAATACTTGAGGAAAGAGAAAAAGGAAAAGGATTCACGAGAGAAAACCACAAGATACTTCAAGGACTAGAGGGCACATGCAGTGAGTCTTCAAAAGGAGCAGGGTTTCCCTGGATCTTATGTGAATGAACTTCAGGGGTATGTCCAGGCTGAGGCAGGCAGAATGCCCTGGGTACTTTATAACATTCTGGAGGCTCTGGAGAGGATCCCATGAGCCTGTACCATAGTTGATGATCCAGTTAGAAGTAAATACCCATGGTGGGTCAGTCTACCTGGTGGCTATCCTGTTCTGATCTCCATGCCAGAGAAACATCCCAAACCACCAGGCTGAATGCCTTGTACAGATTGTGCTGAGTCATGCTGAGTTCTGCTTAGTCACTCAGAGAATGAATTGTTAAGCCCTACTGGACTTGCAGCTCTTGCAGTCCTTGCAGCTGAGACTTTCAAGATGAGCTCTCAGAGCGAGCTAAGCTCTGCTGCCAAGACCCATTGGGCTGATCACATTAAGGGGGATTGACTGTCATGTGGAGTTGAGCATCCCAATGAAGATGTATATGTGGCCCACAGAGGCTGTGATTTTTGACATGTCACCTCCAGCATAAACATTTCAAATTCCACAGCTCACTGTGGAAATAATTTGGAAGAAGGAGATGAAAGTTATCATTTATTTAGGGGGCTTTATCAACAGAGGGCTTCTCTAGCTTTAATAAATGAAGTGTGTGGCGCAGATAGCAGAGTCACTGAGGCATGAGAGACCATGTCTGCCCACGAAGGGCTTTGAATAATTTACATCCTGGAAGGGTATTTTATGACAGTACTTATAATCTTCTTATTGGTTCAAAATCAACATTTACAGCTGATGTCTTTGAACTGATGTAGCAGGTAAGCTTATCTCTTTATTAAGTGACTGGAATCAAGCACGCTCCAGAAAAGGAGCTTTCATTGACATTGATTTCTCTTTGGTTATCAATATTTTATTCTCCCAAACAGCCAATAAATAATAGAGATCGGCTATTAATTTTTCATTTTAATTAATATATTAGTAGAGGGAACTCTTTTAATTTGAAAGGGCATAAGAAGGAGCTTTGGGATTTTACAGAGATGCCCTTATTAATGCCTCCATCCCTGACTATCACTTGGCCTCCCAGCAGAAGCCTGGAAATTGGTCACCAGAAGCCGTGAAGGGTATGAGAGGCTCTTCCAGAAAAAATGTTGACCTTGAACAGTCAAAACGAAAAAAGCTATACCAGAATGTCTGTGAAATAGGAGGAGAGCATTTTGTTTCCACCATTTCTTCAATGTTTGGGATCTACAGGGAAATACAGCATGTCACCTAAGAGTCCACAGGACTGTTTGGAGATAACCATGAAACACTTATGAGGTAATCAAAGTCAGTATGTCCCTGGGAGGAGCAGTCTGGCTCAAGTGAAGAATGTGAACATTAATGTTCTCCAATGTTGGTGCCAGGGGCAGGAGAGTAATCCCCTAGTCTCAGTTTCTCTTTTCTTCATTGTGGAATATATTAGTGATGTTAGTAAGTTTATACTGACAAATATGCAATTTCTATAAACAGCACTGTACCTGTTTAAAGAGCTACTCTAAATATCTTCCACTGAGAGGCTCTGGTGTTCAAGAGTCATTCCACCAGGGAGCACAAACGTGGTGCTTGTGAATTGGATGCTGTGTTAGTTAGCATTTCATTACTAATGAAATACCAGAGACAATTAACTTACAAAGCATAAATGTTCTAGTGGCTCACTTTCAGGGGTTCTAGTTTAAGACAGGGAGTGAGAGCCTATTTGCTTTGGGCCTGTGACTAAGCAGCATGTTGCAACAGGAGTGCATGGTGCAGCGAAACTGCTCATATTATGACCAGGGACCAAAAAAGGATGAAACAGAGTGTTCTCCAATCCCTTTCAAGGGCATACCTTTATGATTTAAGGTCTTCCCATAATGCCCTACCTTAGGGAACTTTCATTATCTCCATATAATGTCATTCTGAGGAATGAACCTTTAATATATGGGCCTATGGGAGGATGGTGATAATCAAGATCCAAAGTACAATTGAAGCTAAAACATCTCCTGGGTGTTGCAGATTCTTCATGCCTCTAGATCAACAAGCAAAGAATATGTCTTTCAACTGGTCCAAACATTTCACTTACCATGAAAAATCAGGATGGTACTACACAACATTGGAAGGATATCAGGGGAAGGTAGGACAAGGAGTTTCCTGGGGAAACTCTTAATTGTTCATTTCCCCAGGGTCTTAGCTAACACGACTATGATGATCCAACAAAACCAAGACCATTGAGGACTGACTGGCCCTTTTCAGAACTGAAAGCTTGATTTACCTCCAAGATAGAGAATACCTTCTAGGAAGAGGGGGAAGATGGTTATAGAATGTTCAGTAGAAGATACTATATGTGTACCAGTGACCAGAGGACTCAGGCAAGAATATAACCAACTGACAGCATACTTTCAATTGTTCAACAGCCAGTGGGACTTGACATATCCTGCTATTTGGGGCACACAGTCATTTGACCTGAATAACTATGGATGTCCCTTGCTCTTTTGTCTTAGGAGAATGGTCTTTCTGGAATATCAACCCACTCCTCACTTTAGCTTTTAGGCTGTAGCCAATGTAGCAAAAAGGAGGTCAGACAGAAAAGAAGAAGGTAGTATTTGTCCCCCGACTCCCTCTAGATCCACAAACTGCCTTAAGCTGTTTGATAAAGTACCTTTACCACAGCCTTATATGGATCTACTTATGAGATTATTAGGTCTCTTCCTGCCCTTTTCCTGCCATTTTCAGGGCTGTTAAAGAGAAGACCCAGGCTAATGGAGAGATCTGTGCTCCGCACTCCGTTTCCTGGATTGTTCTTAGTGACATCAATGGCTTGCCAGGTTTGAAGTTCCCTTCTGGTATGGTATAGTCCCTCATAAGCAAATTCATAATTCATGACAAGGTTTAGGGTGTACCTTGGAATATTGATGTGAACACAGTTTATCGATATATATGAGGAATTTAGGAACTGGAGGATAAGTTAAGAACGGGTGCTGCAGAATCCCACTGCCTCTAGCAGATGTGCTTGTGACCTCGTTGCTTATGCAATTCAGCAGGTGTTGCCTTTCCTCTTGCCCTCTGCTGGCCAGGAGGGCAGAGAGGAGGCCAGGAAGCAAAGACTCAATCAGGCTTCTGTGGCTATACTTGAGGAGGTGTTTACTTCACGTAATTAAGGAGAGTAGGTCACTAAGTGCTCTTTTCTTGCCTTCCAATAAAAAGCAATACATTAGGCATGCTGCCTCCAAAACTCCTTCAGTAGCCAGTTGGACAGCTGCCTCAAGAATGAACACTGATTGGAGCTATAGAGAAAATTCCTGCCCAAGCTCATTGATGCTGACTGTCTGTGATATAAAAACCAAAGCTGCTCCCTGTAGACACCCCAAGTGAGACTTTGGGAAAAGATGGAAACAGGACAGGGTAAGTCCATGGATTTTGTTCACCATGACAGTCCTTGGGACAATGATTCAAGATCAGTAGCAACTTGGCTTTCTTACACATATCTTTCTTCCAGAGCTCTGTTCTGAGATTGGTCTTGCTGTGCCAGAGGGTTTAAAAAGAATAGGACTTGGCTTTGAGGTGCTAGAGCTAAGCCAAGAGAACAAGGGGAAGAGGTCACCAGAGTACAGTGTGAAACTAACTGGTTTATCACAAGACAAGGAGATAACGGAACAAGAGATGCTGAACTCAGTAGAGCACATCTGAGCTCCCCCTATGACTGGGTCCTCAGAACCCCACCAGATATTTATGCAATGGACGAACAAAGGAATGAATGAATGAATGAATGAATGAACAGATGCAGAAAAGGCAATAGAATTGTTGAGAAAGTCTCTGTAAATATGTGTGAACCATCTTGAAGTTCACATCGTGCTGGCCAGAGGTGAGAAGAAAGAGATTGGTCACTACACATAGAAGATGGTGTAAGGGGAGCCTGGGCCACGATACATTTGATGCAGATGGCACCAAGAATCCCAACTATAGTTCCAACATTCCATCTTTGGTGGTCACCTTTGGGGCACAATTAGAGCTGGGAACACATGGGAAGCTGTCTGATTCTCTGAAATGCAAAGTGCCTACAATATGATGCTTTTGAGATCAACCAAGCCCCATGGAAAAATAAAATTGGAAAAAACATCCACAATAACAATTTTGTTTTCTAACCTGTTATTTTAAAAGTTCAGTGTGCTTGGTCTGAGGTGAAGTGGGCCAACAAGTCAGATGAGGCTTATTTTGAATGTGTGTTTAGGTTACTTTTGATAATACCAAAAAAGTAATTCATATGTCTTGACCTAACCAGGAAGTCAGTCAGTGCAGAGGACTGGACTCAGTCTCTCAACTTGCGGGAGAATCAGGGTTCCAGTACTCAGATGGACAAGGAGTTGGTGGCGAGTGACAAACAGACTCAAACACAAGGAAGTGTCGATCTGAATGTAATGCAAGCATCAGACTTATAACACAGAAGAAAAACAAGGAAGTTAATCGATACATCAGTTAAGGTACGTTGAGATACATAATGGCTCAGAGAAAATGCATACATAAAATATAGCAGGAACCAGGCAGTGTTAACAACTGAGATAAGATCAGCCCTATCTAAAGTCACCTATTCACAGCATCCAGGTGAAAGGGCTAATACACCCAGGTGTAATTCTGGTCTATTGTATAATTCACCACCAGGGGTTTTCTGCTCTTGTTAACGTTTTCATGAATAATACAATACTCTAGTTCCTCTTTAAACCACAACCCTCCTTCTTCCTAGACCATTGTAAATTCCTGCATATGGGAGTGACTCGGCTGTAATTCTAAGTTTACTTTGTTGAACTAGCCCTGAGATTTTTAGCTCTTCTCTAGTAAAATACTGTAAGAAAGCCTCCACATTACCACAGGGACAAATTTGGTTATGTGACACCAGAGACTCTTCAGGAGACAAATTTCTGTGAAACTTTTTGCCTCGGGACTGTGACCAAGCTTTTGGACTTGCGATGCAGACTTCATAGGAGTGGGTGTGGCAAGTCAGGGACTTTCCTCAGTCATTTATTCAGGACGATGGGGTGATTCTCACTAAGGCTTCTACTTCAGCTCCTATCTTCAAAAGCTGAATGAAAGCATTCATATGATTTAACAGGAAAATATCACTCAATTATATTCTAGTGAAGCCCCCCACCCCCTACCCCACCCCTGCAACAAGGGAGTATGGAATTATATTCCTAGGAGCTGACAGTGTCATCGAAGCATTACATGGTTTGAAGTCCGTTGTTTGATCTTCAAAATCAGATTTTTAAAACCCGACTCATGAGGATAGCTGAGCTGGCTTTGTATTTGTATATATTTAAATGACTTACTAGTAAGCCTACCCTGATGCAGAGAGCTAGGTACTGTGTAAGAAGACAGCACAGAGATGTCTCTGAAGATTTGTCTATAGACATCTAGATGGATGTGCTTTTAAATGATGGCAAACCTTTACCAACTCAAAGGAGCCTCCTACTCAGAAGGAAGCATGGTACCTCTAATAGGGGAACAGAAGGAAGGTTAAAAAAATGAACTATGTATGACAGCTGGGTGATGGGTTGGCTAAGGGAAAACTGAGGGATGGTGGGCAGTTTGAAAGCAAGCACAAACAAACAAACAAACAAACAAACCAGAGCTACTGCTCTGGAGAGGCTTGTTCAGAAATCGAAACTAGCAAAGGTTTCTGGAACCTACAAGAAGCTGTCCTTACTGGAGAGGGCTTCCTGTGGAACTGTGGCTTCCAGAAAGGATCTAGTTATTGAGAGCCTACTGTAGATGGAAGATTGAACCATGGAGTTGGCCCTACTCCCTTCCTTTATTCTATAGCGCAGGCTCAGACACTGGAGGCTGAAATCACAGCACAAAGGGATCACCTTCAGGGAACACAAGAGAGGAGCCAAATCCTTCTCTGGAAATAGCAGATTCTGCACGAGGCTGACATGAATGATTCCGGTTGTCCGTCTTGCCATGCTCAGTTCCTTCTACAAAGTACAGATAAAGATTGGCTGCTTGGCCAGAAACTGCAAGGAATCAGTTCGTGTGCTGAAAGCTCAGTGTGTGGACTCAGTATCCCTTGGTGACAGCCATGGGATGAACTTGAGGGATAGCTCTAGTAGGTGTTGTGCATACATTTAGTGCCCCACGCCAGAGCAGGTTGGAAATGGATTAAGGAGAGAAAGCACACTGAGGGAGGCGGGTACAGGAGCAGGAGCAGAGAGATGGCAGCTATGTGAATGTCTGTGTGGTTAAAGACCAAGGGTTGTGGCTTTGAAGGTGAATAGGAACACCCCACAACACATCCTCGTCACCATCCTTAACTGTCTTTTCACTACAGCCACCATCAAGCTTCACCTTCTGTCGATCAACCAAGTGTCCTTATAGGACCAGCAGGTGGGTGTTCCTGCCAGCATCTCCTCAGAAGACAGGAGCACGGAAGGCTTGTCTTTAGTGAGAGAGTGAAGAGGGGACACGGAGGACCAATTCCCATACAGTCCTGTGAGAGAGAGTCCAGCTCTGCCATTCTTGGTCAGGTCTTGACTTTTGTTTTACTACTGTCTGGAAACCTCCTCACTCTGCATCTTTGAGGAAGAATGACCTCAGGAAGTTTTGCGCATGCTCATGCTGCATGGGCATCCTGCATAAGTGTAAACTGTCATTCTAACTGCCATTGTCATGCCATCATTTTATCCCCTGTCTGTCTGTCTGTCTCTCCTTTCTTTATCCTTTTGCCAGTCAAAAGCCTCTATCATTTGACTATAGTCTTCAAATATCAGTGTCCCATAATACTGGTCAGCCACATTGGGGTTTTTAGAGCACCACACTGGGTGTCTCAAGAGACAGAGAGCTGTGCCTTTTCTTCTTTATAACAAAGTGTGTGTGTGTGTGGGGGGGGGGTCTTTCTCTTCTCTTCTCTTCTCTTCTCTTCTCTTCTCTTCTCTTCTCCTTCTCATTCCTTTCCTCCCTTCCCCCCATCCTTACTCCAACATCCTAGGATAACCAACACACAATGCCTAATATTCTGATAGACGACCAACTACTTCCTGATAGTCCATGGTAACTCCCATTAGCTGTGTAGAAGCTGTGTAGATATACAACCTGAACCTCAAACACGGAGCATGTTTGAGGTTGTCTAATTCATTTTACTCCAGGTCTGCCTGACACTGAAGCTCTGTGCCCCTGCTTCCTGCTTACCCAGTGTCTGCTGGGATCCTATGGTCTTCTCCTTTTGTTGCCTCTGCTTTTCAGTTTGACATTTCTAAAGGAATTTCCCCCTTTCTCCTGTTGTCCCCAAGATGTCCTTGAGGCCAAGAAGGTCAGACCTTCAGGTCAGGTCCCTTCAATAGGCTGGCTCTGGGGAAGTTCAAATAGAGTCTGTGTGGGCCTGATACAGGGAGGGACTGGCTAGAGAAGCCAACTGAATCAGACTGAGGACAAAGGAAGAACCCAGAGAAGCCCACTGGGAGATGATGGAATTTTGGGACATCCCCATTGGCCTAGAGTAGGGATGCAGGAAACTATTGAGCCAGATTGCTAGCCTGCCCTTGGTGAGCATGCGCTCCGCTCCTTCTGCCAAGGGGTGATCTGGAGCACCGAAGCAGTGATTAATAAAGCCCTCAAGCCCACGGCGCAGACATTTTTATTAGCAGTTGCATGTACAGATGTAGCAATTTTTAGAACAGGAAGCAGCGACACATACCCTGGGGCTGCTTCAGCTCCTGCAGGCTCCATTCTCTATCTCAAGCTCTGAGCTGAAGGAGTGGATCCTGCCTCATCTTCCCATGCTGGGCTGCAGTCGCACAGGGAACAGCATCTGGCTTTCATTACTGGCTTGCTCACAGACTCACCTGCAGAGCTGTGTAGAGTCCACACAACCCCTGTGTTTTGTCTCTGGTACATGTGCAGAGACATTTCTGGCATGTACCCAGATGATGCTGAGTCTGTTCTGGGGGGACACAGAATCATTGCTATAGGACCACTGATCCTGGCCACTGTAGGAATCACCTGCAAATCCTTTAAAGAGTAATAAAGCCTGAGTCTCGCTGTAGAGCAGCTGCAGTGGGGAATCAGACACAGTGCCTCCCAGAGCCCCCAGATGATTCTGCTGTACCAATTAATACAGACTTTAACTCAAGAGTCATCCACTCCTCAAATACCTCAAATACCCTGCCGACTTCACAAAATTAAGAATGACCATCTTTGACCATAATGGTGTGTGTGTGGGGGGAATATAACTTAAAAAAAAAAACCAACTACACAACAGATAGCACCCTCCTTCTTCACTTGTTTGATGGGTTGAATTGGCCAAGAAAACTTTACTGAGCACACACTGTGCACCAAGAGTTGGACTGAGCATCAGATCTGGAAGAGCAATACAGACCACAGACATCCATGGACATAAGCTGGGGGCTAGTCTGTTGAAGAAAGAAAATTCAAAGTCATTAAATATTTAATACATACCTGCAGGTTATACTTAGTGTGAGTTTGTCTATGTTCCCATCCAGGTACTGACCAGACCCAATCATGCTTGGCTTCTGTGCTGTGTTCAGGATGCATTGGGTGTGCTCAGGAGGGGATGGACAGGGACAAGTGCATCCATTTCCAGGAAACCACTCTCTGCTTGTGTCTGCTCCTAGGCTCCTTCTGATTCTGGTTGGACAGGAGAAGCCGCTCTAGTCGTCCTAGAGCTGACATCCCTAGGAAGCCAATCAAGTAAATATTCATCCTTCACTATGGGAGAAGCCCATCTGTCCTCCCCTATAGATGTCAGCCTTGTGTGAGACAATGTCTTGGACATATTAACACCATGCACTTGGCTGCTGGAGAATTACCATATGTGGAAAGTCAACCAGGCCAGGCTAATGTAGGTTATTTATTTATTTATTTATTTTAGCTTTCCCATGAGAATTAACATTATTAAGTGCATGCATCTCTGTATATTCAACATATTGTTTGTGTTTGTCAACACAAGGCTCAAGTCATGAGGTACAGTGCATGGTCAGCTTTGAAGAAGTTTTCACACGGCTCAAGTCAGAGATGGGATACATATTTCATTTGGGGACTGCGAGTCCTGGGGACTTGGGTACTCAGCTTCTCTAATATTGTGATGGCAGAGAGGAAGAGAGTTCTGTGAATTCAACTGTAGAAGAATCACAGCAGTCCCCTCTGTGTACCGAGTGAGCCTAAGCCAGGGGTGGTGAAGCAGTTTTTATAGAGCATCTGAGACGGCACGTGGCATGACACTTGGCCAGTGAATTCACCTCACCTCAGCCGCCATTTCTCCCTGCCTCCACACAAGGCTTAACATGGCCAGTGCTTCCGGAGAACTCAGCCATGTTGGTTACAATTTCTCTTTTTAAGGGAGATGTTTCTTCAGTCAGTAAAGTGCTTGCCATGCAAGACCCGTGTTCTAGTCCCCAGAATCCGTGTAAAATCAACACAGCTGGGCACCACAGCGTATGCCTGTGATCCAGGTGCTGCAGAGGAAGTGACAGGAGGATTCCTGGGACATTCAGACCAGCCAGTCTAAGGGAATCAGTGTTCCCGGTTCAGTGAGAGATGCTGACTTGAAAAATAAGGTGAATGACCAACGGAACAGATACTTGGTGTCTATCGGTGGCCTCCACGTGCATGGACACAGAATTTTATCTATGAGAGGAAACCTCAACAAATGGAAAAACGCGAACCCAGAGTCAGAAGAGGGACTGTGAGCCTTAGGGAGGTGAGAAGGATGGGTAGTATTAAGGTTTATAAGCCTGGCTCCCATTCTGCCTCTCTAACAGGGGAGAGGTTGAGCTGCCTGTCACTTGGCACACGGTTCCTGTAGATCAGTCCCTTGAGACAGACAAGTGGGTTTTCTGAGTTTTCATAGGTGCAGTTTCTTCTACCCACATAGCAAGATGAATATAGACTAATGACAAGTGGCATGTGATTGTGAGGCAGCTTTTTATGTCACTCTCCTCCGTTGGGTCCTTTGTCTGTGATAGAAGACGGCAAGAGCCAGGCTTCATCGCTAGGACTTTGATGATCCTGTAAGTCCCCTTGTCTGTCCTGGAAGAGTGGGCTTCCTGGTAACTGGGTAAGGCTCTCTGGAGGTTTCCCTTTAGTCACTCAACAAAGCAAGAAGAATCCTTTGCTAGAGAGAAAAGCTGATGTCACCTCTTCTTTCAGTGTTGCTTTTCTTAGTGATAAAAATTAAATATGACAGTGCCTGGAGACTTGGCTCAGTGGTAACCTGCTTCTGAACAAGCATGAAGGCCGGAGTTTGGGTTCTCAGTACCCACGCTAATGCTGGATGCTGTAGCACATGTCTGGAACCACAGAATTAGAGGTACAGAGACAGAGAGCTCTAGGGGATTCCCTGGCCAGCCAGCATATCCAAAATAGTAAGCTGCATAGATGTGCATGTAGTGTGTGCTAGTGAACCTGCATACACACACACACTTACACAAGTGCATACACATGCATGTGCACACATACACACACATACACATGCACACACACATGCACATGCACACATACACACTCACACACTTACACACTCACACACACATGCAAACTCTCTCTCTCTCTCTCTCTCAAAAATTAGCTATAACGGATGGCATTATTGATGGTGTTTAATTGTGTGCATGTCTGCATGCTTGAGAAATGGAAGATACATGATCATTTCAAGGCCCTGGCTTGAAGACCTGATTTTGTCTATATTTTCTGCTGTGTGGCCTTGGTGAATTCCCTTCTCCTCTCTGGATTTCAATTGCTGATCTGTCAGAGACAAGACTGGGTGATTGGCCTTAACATCCAATAGGCTCTAAGGAAGTATATTTACCTCAAACACCAGGAGGTTGCCAATTTAAAAAGATAGATGATGACAGTATAGACTCAAGACATTCTTTTTAAAGGCCATTATTTTCATGGGCGAGAACCCCAAGGTTTACAAAGAAGAGGAATGACCTGGTCCTCGTTCTCATTTAACATGGCATTCAGACTGCTGTAAGTTCAGATCCCAGCCCTGCCTTTCAATCATCAAAGCAGTTGCTGTAATTATGGTTTAGTCCACCCGAGGCTTAGTTTTCCTGTCTATAAAATGGAAATGACAGCCTTGCCCTCCTAATAGTGTGAGAGATGTCTCCAGCAGTCTAGTAGGGAAACCCAATGAAGGTTAAATGGGACATAATCTTTCCTGTTATTCACCTTTGAGCCCTGCTTCTGAGCACAAGGCATGACACACAATGACACTAAGTATGAGATAGCAACAATACCTAGCTATGTGAGCCCAGCTCTTCTTATGCCCCATGCACAGAACATATATGATCAACGAGTAGTGGGAAAAGGAGTAAATGTGGCCATCTGTGGTGTGTGTTCATTTCCAAAGCTAGGCTGGCCATAGGCTTTTAAGTTAATTGCTCTAGGTAGAGGTTTTACTTTTGTTATTTTTATTAAACACTGCTTCAAAGGACAAGTCTCTGCCAATTGTATGACTGCCAGGTGGGAAACTAGACAAGCTATGGGTGTAGGGATCTTAATGGTTTCCTCATGTCAGGGCCTTGGGTATGAATTCAAAGAGACCCCATATTAAAGCAGATTTGGACTAGCTTCGCAACCCAACCACCAAGTGCAGAAAGAATTACCCTCATTGTGCACGTTCTTCATTGGTTGCGCTCTGTGGTCCTTGTTACTTTAGCGGGGAATTCTTAAGTGGGGGATTGCATCCTCTTTACTGCCCCATGTGGACAGTGGCTTTAGGGGGCTGTAATTTATCATGTGAAACCCTCAATGCAGTCTTCATCCTAACGCAGCACTCAGTGCAGGCCCTGGGCTAGCTGCAGTCATTGCTTTGTAGTTCTCTGGTCTTCATCATACTTTTGCTATGGGAAACTGAACTCATGTTGGAGATGATGGAGGTAAAGTTCAGAGACCTTGTCTCTCACTTGCTCAAGGGCTGATAACCGAGTTGCCGTACAGGCAGCATCATCAGGAGAATTGGAATTGGTGTGTTGTTTGGTCCCTAGGGTCGGCTCCATGAATCATAGCTGCCTGAGTACTTTACCTCTGATGGTGGCTTTTGCTCTCCAAGGAAGTCATACTGTTCTTTGCTACTTGTTTGCTTAAGCCACGACCTCCCATTTTTGAGTCCACCCTTCAGGAAGCTCTAGAAGCTTCTCCAGTGTCACCTCCACCTCTTGCCTTGTCCCTATATCAGCCACTCCAGTTCCTGTGTCTGTCATTCGGGGCCCTGGTAATAATTTTGCCTTCACCCAGATTCTGTTCTAGCATAGTTAGCTCTTCTCCACTTCCCACAAACACTGTCTCCTGCCGTGATTGCTGGCTCCAGCATCTTCCTGGGCAATGTATCATTATCCC
This sequence comes from Mus caroli, assembly GCF_978045245.1. Lineage (NCBI taxonomy): Eukaryota > Metazoa > Chordata > Mammalia > Rodentia > Muridae > Mus > Mus caroli. The sequence continues at coordinate 25,879,736 of NW_028227265.1, forward strand.
TTCAGACACTTTGCTTTTAGTTTCGTGTCTGTCTCAGCCTTCCAATACATGGTTCTATCCCTCAGCTCCAGCAATCTTCTGTAATGGCATCCATCAGAAGGGTCTGGAGTCCTAGTGGGCTGGCTAAAGGGTAGCCAGTGGGGCTCCCCAAAAGAGATCTTCCTAAAGAGGGCTTGCATTTCTAAGAAGTACTTGATAGTACATTGTTTTCCTACAACACACCCTGCCTTTGAGAATCCTGTGGTCCATGTATCCATCCAAGCTCAGTTTCAGCTTAATCACCTAGGGAGCTTTAAAAATATTATATGTACCTGCCCTACTCCAAGCAGTTGGTCAAAATCTCTGAAGCAGGACCTGACACTGTTATCCTCACTAACTCCCCCGAGGATGCTAAAATGGAGCCAACCAAGGCTGAAGACTACTGGCCCAGTTAGGGACCATCCACGAGGTAAACAGGGAGCCACTCTGCTAGAATCAGCAGGGTATTTCACTTTCCCCAGAGAAGTGTGAGAGCAAATGGCTTGAGCAAGCTATCCTCAGACCTGGGTTTCAGTTACAGCTTAGGGTTGTATAGCCAGGCAAGGGCCTCAGCCTCTCTGACCCCAGCCTGGGGCTTACAGCTGTGATGCGTCTGAGGGATCTGAGTGCCTTTTCCACATCAACCCTCACATCAATTCTCACGGCATGAGGTGGCTACTCTTAGTTGTCAACTTGACATCTGGATTTAACCAAAACACAAATGGCTGGGTGTATCTGTGCAGCATTTTTTTTTCTTAAATGAATCATTTGAAGTAGGACAACCCACTTCTGATCAGGATGTTGGAGGTGAGAAGATCCACCTTTTATTTGGGCCTCACCTTCTGTTGTCCATCTATATGAAGGACATAGAATAAGCAAGCTGCCTCTCTCTTCACCTGCTTGCCCTTGCTGTTGCTAGCAAGTCCATTCCTTCACTGGCATTAGAGACTACATCTTCAGGGTTCGGGAGTGTACTGAAGACTGACTGAGACATCCAGCCTTGCAGACTTAACAACTACTGGATTATTGGACGTTCTCAGCCACTGTGGGACTAGCTGGACCATAGCATGTAAGCCATTTTAATAGCTCCCTGTCATTCATACATATTCACATACGCATATACATATGCATATTCATATGCACACACACACACACACACATATATATATATATACATACACATATGCATACATATACATATATTCCCTGACTGACATAGTCTCTGTCATACTGTAGATATTTCCAATTTTAGTATATGTGCTGCCGAAGCGAGCACACTGTAGATATTTCTAAACCAAAAGGCTAGGATGTTTACTGAACATAAAAGCAAACTAAGAAACACAATGAACTGCTCAGTGGCACTAGTACCATGTCAGAAGACCTATGAATTTCATATGACCATACTGCCTTGTAGAAATAGTGTGGGTTTGCCAATGGGGCTTTCTGTGTATCAAGAAGGGGTTCTTAGGCTGTGGACCAGCAAATTCCATCCATGATCAGTGTTCCTTAAGATCTTCTGAGAAATGCAGGTTGTTGAGTCATGCTCACCCAGACTACCAGATCGGAAGCAGTCGGAGGGCCAAGCCATTGGGTGGTCACAAGACACATTTGTTATTAGGAGCTTGAGAGATGATGCTGTGATGCGAGCGGCCTCTCCTCTTCCCTCCTCCACTGTCGTGTCAGGAGCTGATGTTGGTAAATGCCGTGGGCATCTGGAGAATAACCAGTTTTACAGCCTGTTTGAAAAGAGAGTCTGAAAGCATGTATCCATTGCATTCACTGGCAATTTTTATTCACATCATGTAACTTTTTCCTGACTTTCATTTGGCCTTGGCATTGGATATCTTTTAATTAATATAGGTAAGGAAGGAAAGGCATATCATCACCTGCTAGGGTGGTTGCTTCTCTTTCAAATGTGTCCCTGCCCAGCTTCACTCTTGTGATGAACACACAGCTCCAGGGGCTGGGTTTGATTATAATGGGAGGAAAGACATCATTGGGATAGGTGTTGTTCTGTGTGAAGGGTGAGCTAAATTAACAGCTGGACCATGTTCAGGTCAGAAGAGGGATGGGCTTAAAAGGCTGCAGAATGGCTGCATTGTGTCAGAGCAGTTAAAAGGGAAAGTCCCTTTTACTTTCGGCACAAGGGGGACATCTACAAGGATTCCAGGTCTGCTTTTATGAATATGAAGCTCTAAGAAGTATTGCCGTTTTGAGCTGCAGGGGACAATGTCACCTTGATCCGCCAATTTACTGCTGCCAGCAGTCAAAAGAGCCAAACATCTTCACAGGCTGTTCAAACCACTTTCATTTGATCACCCAAAGAAGAGCCTGGGACAATAGCTGTTGGATGTGACATTGATGTGATATATATTTGCTCCAACTGAAAGGAGCAGGTGTCTTTGAGGAGCTCAGAACGAAGAAGGGGGGGTCTGATTCCCCAGCTCCCTGGTACCCTGAGCAAGTCAAAACAGGGGCCTGCATCACCCTGACTCTAGCTTGACTGAAGTTTCTCCAAATGAAGACATTTTTCAAACTCCCTAATCCATCACTGATCAGACTCTTGAGTCACCCCGTTTGTCCAATCTCAGGCAGATCTCCAAAGCATCCTTGTCTCACCCTGCTTCATTGCTCATTCATATACAAAGACGTCTTTGAATTCTATCTCAAGACCATAACCCTACAAACATTGGGGAACAGCATTTTTCTGTCTGGTCTGTTTAATTGGTGTCTGCCAGGTTCCCACACCCCCTTCAATCTAGCTCTGGAACCATCTGCCCCCCTTTTTTTAACCCACCAATAGATTCTCAAAAGAGTACCAAACCTGTTAGATAAAATATCAAAGTTATGACTTCTGATTTAATAAACGTGCCTTTGAGAGATGATTCATGGCATGTATGATGGCTTTCAATTGCTTTCTCAAACAGTTCATGCTTCATTTCATTAAGCGCTTCAGTCACTGCCAGCTGACTAATTATCACAGTACTAGTCAGCTTTTGTTTTGCAAGTACACGAGCAGGACCTGCCTGGGACTTGGCCATATAGACATTTATTGAAAAGGCAAATAGCAATGGTACTTATACAAATGTAAGTGCTAGAATCCCACCAGAGTGACATCCAAAATCGGTTTTCTTTTTCCCTTTTTCTTTTCTTTTTCTTTTTTTTTTTTAAAGATTTACTTGTTTTTATTTTATGTCTATGAGAGTTAGCCTGCATAAGGTATGTCTACTACCTGCATGCAGTACCCTCAAAGGCCAGAAGGGGGCGACAGATCCTCTGGAACTGAAGTCCGGGATAGTTCTTGTAGTGGACCAAGTGCTTGTCGTAACTGCTGAACTATCTCTCTGGGTCCTGGAAATCATTTCTCAGCTTGAAATTTGCATTAACAGGGGACTCCAAAATCATGACCACCTGGACGAGAGACCTTCCCACTTCCGGGAAGCATGTGCTTTAATGGCCACAGCGCTGGTGTGGGAACGATTTCACGCTGAGGAATGTTGGAGTCTGGCAGCTGAGGGTTTAGGGTACAGACCCTCAGCTAGAGCACATAGCAACCGTGAGACACTGCCCAAGAATGTGGTTACATCTTCCCTCACTTTCGACAGAAAGAGCCTATAGGACACAGGCTCGGATGCTTACAGAGGCAGCCAGACTACTGAGTGGAGCTCTTCACTTCAGACCTTCATGCTCTGATTTCCCTGCTCTTTCCATAATTGCCGAAGTCACAGCCACGATCTCATTTATGGGTGGAATTAAAGATCTTAACGGGTAGAACCTGGTGACCTTTTTACTTTATGCATAGTCTCTGAAGAGTTTGAATTTGTTTTAATTTCAATAAAGAAGCCCAAATCCCTTCTAAGCAAATAAATATGGCAACTTCTTCATCAGGGACTTTCTGGGAACAGCATACAGGGTGACTAGTCCTGGCAGCAGGAACCATTCACCCTGATCACCAGTTGTCCCTCTTGGTCACAATTTGACATAGTCCCATGGCCCAGGGAGTCATTAAAGAGGGCGTTCCACGCTTGGAGGAGCCCTCCCTGTGTTAGCCTCTTGCTTAACTCAGTGTTTCCCTTTGGCTAACTGTGGCTTGTCATGACTGACAAGGGTAACCTTGAAGTGGAGGAACATGTGTTGCAGGGCATTACAGGAGCCTAAGCAGAGTATATGGAAGGCATGAGAACTGCTCAGTGGCTGCCTTCCTGCTGGGAGCCAGGCTTTGTGAGACAGCTGAGGTTGCACAGAGCCTGGAGACCTTCTGAAGTTTGTATGTTTGGTTAAAGGTGTATTGGCCATTCTGCCTGAAAGGTGTCTTACTGCTAGGAGAACAGAGCTTTCAGTAGGCAAGGCAGGAAGACACTATGGTGATGGGGGAGATGATGCTATCTATTCTGCCAGAAGTATCCATTTTTGGAGTGAGTTTTAGATCAAAGCTCCTTTACTTTCCTTGCCTGTAAATGATCGCGCTTTCCTGACAATGGCGTTGTTTAATGGGGGAATTGAGTGGGTTAAAGGTGGCAAAGGGCTAATGCCAACAAGAGAATTATGAGTTCTTACAGTCAGGTTGAGTACTCCTCTGTGTACATGCATCATTTCACACAGACAAGCACTTCACAGGTTACAAAGCAAGTCTGTAAGTGGGTTTGACCCAATGCTTATATACTAAAGTTAATTTGGGTCCCCAACATTGTTTGCACATGAGAGTCTGACAGTGTGTATGATAGAGTAAGGCAGCAAGGGAACCTGGCCCCAGTTGGTTCTGATTGGTAAATAAGGATGCCAACAACCAATACCTGGGTAGGACAGACAGGGAGGACTTTAGGATTCCCAGACTTGGAACCTGGAGGGAAGGAAGAAGGGATCTGCCATGCAGGGAGAGTGTAGAGGAGTAGCTACACCATGCTTGAGAGGAGTGCAGGGCAAAAAGGCATGGCCTCCATGTGAAGGAGCCAGGAGAGTGCAGCCCAGAGCATAGCCCAGTTGGGCAGTAGCCAAGATATAGCATAGAATTAGTAAGTAATAACTTAGGATAAGCCGAGTGAAGGTTAGGCAGCAGCCCAGCTACTGAACTGTATAAAGGCTGTGTCTTTCATTTGGGAACCTAAACCATTGAGTGGGTAGCAAACCCACTGCCGAGACTTCATTAAATATTAAAATCAACATGCGCCTACATTTCATGTCTCATGTGAGTCTTGCTGGTGTTCTGCAGAATAGCGTAAGCTGTATCATGCAGATGAAGAAGGTCTAGGAGCACAGCTCAGCCCAGATTGCTTGTGGGTCAGTTCTCAGACCATTTCAGCCAGGAGAAACACTGGGCAATTGACAAGCAGCTTCCTGATTGGCTAATTGAGTGTCGGTTTTCACTGGAGGTATAATGACCTTTCAATTCAACAGTATTATTTTTTTTTAAAAAAATTATTTTGATACAATGCTATTTTGTGATGATAAATTAGTTAATGATAGTGTGTCTACAAGGCCAGTGAGATAACTCATTGAGGGAAAGTGCCTGCCTTGCCACAGAAGTACTCACATCATGTGAGTAACTGGCTCCTACAAGCTATCCTCTGAGCACCACGTGCATGTATTGGTATACACACATGCTCAAATACATGCATGCATACCAAACAAATAAACACACACACAAAAACAAACAAAAACGATGGCTATATGAATAGAATGTGTTCTATTTCTTTGTCTTTGTCTCTCTCTCTTTTAGAAAAGTGTGTGTGTGTGGAGGGGGGGAAGAAATGGCCACATGTGGTTGTGCACACATCTGCTCCCAGTGCTTGTAAGGCAAAGGCAGAGGCATGCACATTTTCGTGAGTTCATGATTAGTCTACATGTGAGTTCCATGCCAACCAGGGCTACATATGAATTCCTCATCTCAAATGAAACTGAATGACAACAATACCCACAATTCAATGAGTCTAAGATAACTTTGAAATACGTGTCTAGTTCTTTCACGTCTGTCCTGGACTTGAGCATGCTGAACGGGATGTGGACTTATTACAGGAGCATTATGCTGTATTTCAGCATACACAATGGAGTTAATATAACACATTTTCTTATATGCTTTCCACTCTAAACTTCACAAAGGTTTTAAGACATGTATTAACTCATAACGTAATCATCCAGATTCTTAATTTTAGAAATGCTTTTCTCATTGTTCCTTCATGTGTTGTTCTCTATCACCAGCCCTGCCACCAGTTCATCTGTGAGAGCTAGTATTAATTATTAACTAGACCAAATTTAGAGCCAGGCTTCTAAGCTCGCTTATGAGTGTTTTGATCAAGGTGGGACACCTCCCACTATCCCCTAGGCAGGGGAATCTTGAACTTCAATGGCTGGAAGTGAGTACCAGCATGGAGTGCATTCACTGCTCTATCCCTGATTATGATTGTGATGCTACTTCCTATGACAGGCAGTGACCTGAAACTGTGATCTGAAATCATCCTGTTCGTTATATGTTGCTCTTTTCGAGGCATTTTATCCCAGCAACAGGAAAAGAAATCAGGGCTCTATCTGTCTATCTATCTGTCCATCCATCCATCCATCCACCCACCCACCCATTCATCTATCTATCTATCTATCTATCTATCTATCTATCTATCTATCTATCTATCTATCTATCTATCTATCATTACTATGTATGTATATATATGTATGTATATATATATATATATATATATATATATATATATATATAGGCTATGTGAACAGAATATGTTCTCTCTGTGGGTCTCTGTCTTTCTGTCTCTGTCTCTCATATATATATATATATATATATATATATATATATATATATATAATCTATCTGTGATATCATGACATCTATTATTACCCATTCATATAGCATCCATCATCCATCCATCTACCTATACAAACACATATGCTCCTGTCTGATCTGGATGCTTTGCCTCAGCTAGTGATATTTTAAAGTGAATAATTCTTTGCTGTGGGCTTTTCCTTTGCACGGCAGGATATTTATCACCATGCTTTGTCTATAACCTCCACATTCTAGTAGCAGTTCCCACCTATTTCCAGTTGTTATAAACTCAAATATTTTCAAACTTTACCAGGTTTCCCCTGAGGGAAAGAGTAAATCCTGGCTGATGACCACTGTTTTATATCCACTTCCAAAGCTTACAGTTTAAACACACGAATTCACATCAATACCTTCAGTTCTGACCCAGAGCCTCCCATCCAACCCCGCTTTCTATTTATGTAAATGCTTTTTTTGAACATCAAAAACTTGGTTGTTACTTCTCTTACTGTAATTCTTGATTTGCTTAAATCCCCTGAATGTACTCATTGTCCTGACTATGCCGTTTGCTTCTCCAGACTCTCAGACCCTGTCATCTGAACCCTCATCTCCTCCCCTGGTCTCATGGCCACACCAGGCCACTTCTGTCTTTCCTATGAGTGCTTACATCTAACCTTCCCACTGCTAAGTTTCCAATCCCGTGATGGCAGTTAGCAAGCTTGGTCCATTCCTGCCTAATCTTGATGGCTAGCAGAGTGCCAGCGTGTAATCGGAGCTCATTATTTGTCTGATGAGTGACAAGATGTGTGTATGTATGCTTGGCTTGTCAATCCCATGGAAATGCTGCTCCTAAACACATGAGTCGTTGCCTTATGCCCATCTTCCAGGTAACAAACACTGAGGCTGAGCTCTGTGCCTCTCATACTCGACTCCTTTGCAAACTGTCAAGTGGCATTTGGCTCAAACCCAGCTCTATCTATCTGTCAGGCAATGTGCCCTTTCTGACCATGGAGATTTTTCTCATTTTTTCAGGGTTTAAGAGCTGAATTTCTAGCTGACAGAGTCTTTATTTATGCCTCTGTCTGACAATAGGGAAGATCTCTTCTGCCATCCCTTCCTGCCTGACCTCATTTTTAACAACCCTACCACCTTGCTGCTCTCTCTCCCATCCCTCCGTGGTGACCAGTGATATTTGCTCTTCCTTTTGGAGCTTGCCTGGGGTAGAGCGATGATGGGGAAAAGGACTGTCTCTCTGGCACCCTGAAGGGTTTTCAAATAGAGCTCCTTGACTGAAGTTCAAACACACCTGACTGTCTAGCCCAGACCTCGATAACTGAAAGGAGAACAGGGATGTTGGAATTTCGCTCCATTTGGCCTTTCATCTGAACCTGATACCAAGGTTTCCCTTGCAGATAGTGAAAATAATTCTGAACCTTTTGCCTGCCTCTTACAGCCACCAGCTTAGTGTGGAATGCTGACTTTCTATAGATTTGAGGGGTTTCTGTGTGATGGCGCTGCTGTTAGTGATGCTGGTGGTGGTGGTGGTAGTGGTAACAAGTACAATATGATAGAGCAAGCAAACATCCCATTAAAACAGGACCAGTTTCATTTCAATAATTTAGTTCTCCCTTTTCACCATGTCAAAATCTCTGAATTTCTCCCAACCTCTGCAAAACAAGGCAGAGTTTAGAGAAATGCAAAGGGCACTTTGACCTTGAGCATGCCAAAAGGGCTCCTTAGTGAGGGAAATTGCAGCGGGAGAGGAGGAAGGGCTTGACCTCAGGAGAGCCACCTTCTAGGATGTGCCGCAAGTCTGACCTTGGGGTCTTTATCAGTGTTTCTTACCCACGGGCCCTTAGAGACTGATCATGACAAGTAGGCCTGCAGTAATCGCAGCCTCTGACTTCATTCTTTCTTGAGAGTCCCTAAGCTCCAGTGGCCACGTCTGTGAAATAGGTATAGCAGCTTGTTTATCTGAGGATGGCTGAGAAGGACCCAGATGCTGGCTGCTGCAACCTGGGGTCATTTTCATTGCTTGATCCAGTCTATATGTCTTTGGAACAGAGAGGGTGGAGAGGGAGAGAGGGCAGGGAAAAACAAAACAAAACAAAACAAAACAAAACAAAATTAAACAAAACAACCTTTTCATATCCTGAGACTGGCATCCAGTAGTGAGTGAGCTGATCTGCAAGCCCTTATACTCGTGTATACCATTTCCGGTTGGATTTCAGCTCCACAACAATCCTGTGTAGCCAAATAATGAAGATCATCACTAGGTAACACCTCAAGAAACAGTCCTTTAGGCAGGTGAGGGATTTCTGTCAGGCCACTGCTGAGACATTGTACCAGAATTCAAGACCCTATGTCCTCCAGGTTCCAAAGTGGAGTCCAGAGCTGGGTGCTCTTTCTACCCACTATCTCCCGTTAATGTGCCTGTTTAATGCATTTACCAAAGCCCACCCACTTCTCTCTGATGCAGAACTACCCAGATCTGTGATAACAGACTCCATTACTTCCAAATAGGGGTCTTTACTATTTATTTGGGAATCCATTGGCTGACAGTATAGATCAGGCCAATGGGTATCGACAAGGGAATAACTGTAGCATCATCACACCCACTAACTGTGTTTGATCCAGTGGCTAATGGGGTCATTAGCAAAGGAGAGTAATTGTAGGTGTGCCTTGCCCTACTGTTGCTGGACAGATCGATGGCCATTTATCATCTTCCGACATCTGTGCCTGGGGTGCAGGCAATGGCATCAAGTTGGGGTTGACATCAATTCCTGGGAAGATAAACATACTTTATACCTATCTGTAGTCGGAGGCACTGCCCTTCAAGGTATACCTGTGTTGGGAGCCTGCAGCTGCCGAGGTGGTGTGCCTCAGTCCGGAAAAAGACCTTGGCATCTCAATATTCTCCATTTGAGTAAATTCAGGCCCTGAGGGCACAGTGGAGATGGTATGTTTGATCCTGAAGGCACCCAGCAAGCCTCCTGCTTGAAACAGCACCAGCTAGACAGAATCAATTTCCCATTGACTTTCAGCTCCATCTCAGACACAATGTAATTCTCTTCTGAAGGTTTATAAAGGCCATTGACTGTCTTATAAAAGATTTAAACACTCACCTAGTGGCACACAGGAGCTCTATCTATCATGATGCCTTTTTTGACAATTTGTGGGGGTGGCGATAAATTGGGGGAGGGATGTTTGAGGTTCCCAGGGCACTCATGGCTCAGCCTGCCAGTAGCTGCAGGATCTGTTCACAGAAAATGAATGGATCAATTGAAGGGCCCTCCTCATTCATCACTGAGGGGGCTCATCTCTACAAGAAGTCAGACTCCCCTTGTTCCACTTTGAGAACAAATCACATGTGACATCAGATAAACCTCACCCCCACATTACCTCTGTTGAACTAAGGGCATGTAACTGGTATGTGAGTGAAACCAGAGGCTACTTGCTTATCAGGCCCAAAATATTTCACAGTTAACAGCAGGGCAACAATGATGGCACCCCCTTGCACAGACCTGTGCTATGAGATGTGCATATCTGTTTTCTCTTTAGAGCTACAGAGTAAGTCTGGAAGGCAAATGACACCAGACTGCTGTGAACATTTTACATATAGGGAACTGAGGTTCAAATAGAGTATATCAACTTGAACAATCCAATCTTAATTTTCAAGAGGAAGATCAACTTTCAGGGTCTGAGGGGGTTGCTCAGTTGCGAATGTTAGCTGTGTAAGCATGAAGACTTGAGTGAGATGTCAGCACGTGCATATAACCCCAGTGATGAGGAAGCAGATAGAGGTAACCCTGGGCATGAGTTCTAGTGATAGACTGTCTCAAAACATAAGGTGGATAAATGACCAAGGAACGACATCTGACATCACTCTCTAGCCTCCACATACACATATGTGCCTGGATACCTAAACACATGGGAACATGCATGTGTGCATATGCATATACATATTCATACAGGTAGATTATAAATAGGTAGATAGATGATAGGTGATAATAGATTATAGATGATAGAGAGGTAATAGGTAAGTGATAAATAATTATAGATTATAGATAGATAGATAGATAGATAGATAGATAGATAGATAGATAGATGGGTGATAGATAAATGATAAATAGATGATAGGAATTTCAACGTATCTCCTTCGGCATCTTTTCTTGATATCCATCTATTCTGTATCCAGCCAGGTGGTGAGAAAGGGAAAAACTGGATGATGGAATTCATGACCCCCTCCAAAAGAACTCTTTCCAGGGTGATATTGTCAAAGGGTTGGGCTTTTGCATTCAGTGCATTAGCAGCTACAATAGTTCTATGGTTAAACTATACAGGTGCACATGAGAGGCAGCAGTCAGAACTTGGTGGAAGGATACCAATGGCCTGGGATGAAGGTAAAAGTTTTAAAACATAAGGAAACCCAACACACTTGGGAAACTGTGACCTTGAGTAATATTGATAAGACGGGTAATGACTGAGGACCATAGTCAGGCCCTTTCCCTTGTGGATGGCAGCTCTTGCTCCTTCTCCTCATTTTCCTTGGGTCTCTCTAGTCTCTCTGGACTCTGGGCTACTCTCTATTATACTAGCTGTACTCCCACCTCAGGATCTTCACACCATCTTTTCCAGTTGCCTGGAATGACAATCCTATGGATACATTCCTGAGACTTAAACCCACCTCCCCCACGTCTTTGCTGCAACATCATTTTCTGAGTCGGGCGTGTTCTGATTATTTGGTTAAGACGCGAAACCCTCCTGATCCCCATCTCCAGAAATCAAGATCATCTTTCTCTGCCACTTTTTACTTTCCCCACAGCACTTACTTCTTATTTGGCTCCTCTTCCTCCTCTTCAGTCAGAGTCTTACAATGAATCATAGGTGAATCTTGAACTCATGGTCTTCCTACCTAGGGCTCCAGCATCCTAGATTACATCACTACTGCTGGAACACAGACCACCCTCTAACAGTAATGCAGTTTGCCTTCGTATTAAGATTATTATTGGTTTCTTTCTTCCTCAGCCAACACTGTTAGACAGAGATCAATGTCTGATTTATCCTCAGTGCCAAGGGCACAGATGGCATAGACTAGATACTCAGTAAAAGTTTGTTGAGTAGGTGAATTAACAAATGGCTGGACTTTGATGATTGCCAAGGAGAAAGATACACGTTCTTTGCTGTGGGTGAAGGAGTTGAAGGAAGTTGACCATAGAGGAGTTACATAATTATACTTGGTTCAGAGAGGCTTTTTCAGTGGGAAGACATGTAAGGATCAGAGAAACACAATCCAGATGAGGGATGGGAAGGAGGCTCTGGGGTTGATATGGGAGTGAGAAGCTAGGAACAGTAGCCCAATGAGGATTAAATAGATCTGACTCAGGCCTGGTGGTGGGCTCAGCAGTTTAAAGCACATATTTCTCTTGTAGAGACTCTATATTAGGCAGCTTACAACAACCTATAGTTCCAGCTTTAAGGGTTCTGATTCCATCTTTTTGTCCCTGACCATTCAGGTGCACAACACACACACACACCACACACACACACACACACACACACACACACACACACACACACACACACACTTAGTCACACAAATACACACAAAAACATTTTCACACACAAAAATACATTTAGCCACACAAATACACACACACATACACATACACACATATGGGCACACACATGGACACCCACTTGGATGCTTAAAAAAAGGAAAAGACTGGAGAGAAAGCTCAATGGTTAAGAGCATTTGCTATCATTGAGGAGGACCTGGGTTCAGTTCCCTGGCAACTAGACAATGGTTCACAACATTTGTAACTCCAGTTTCAAGAGATCCAGTTCCTACTTCTTGCCTCTCTGGGCATCAGGCATGCACAGACATACATGTAGGCAAAGCACCCAAACACATAGACAAAAGTTGGTTAAAAATAAAAACCAACTCCTTAAAGAGGTGACACAAGTCTTGAAACTCAGCCTCCCAGGATTTGGTCGAATCAGGTGGATAGCTGTGAGTTTGTGAACAACCTGATCTTGCAAACAAGACTTGGCTTTCTGGGCTACTCAGCAAACAAGAAGTGGGGGTCAGAAGAAAAGGTTGTGGAGTCAGTTCTCTGCATCTATCTTTATCGGTTCCAGGGATCAAACGAGGTAGTCAGGCCTCCAGTACTGGGGTTTGGGGGGGGGGGCAAGCACCTTTACATTGCTGAGTCGTCTTGTTGGCCCTCTAAAGTAGTTTTAAATCCAGTCATGTTGTTGATGACTATCAACCATCATAATAGGGAAAACTATGTGGGATCAGAAGCCTCATCCGAAGAAAGGATATTAACTCCCTGGAGGTCTGAATGAGAATGGTAGAATTCCAGGACTGAGGTCTGGGACAACTGGGCACTTTGTAGATGAAAGGGAGGACTATTAAGTCATGAAATTGCAAATCTCACAGTTAATAATGTTCAGGACAAGCACAAGTTATTTTTTATGACACCTTCTGGTGTGTGGTGCTCCCTGTGGCAAGAAGACTCAACTCAAAAAATAACATGAAAGCCTATTGCCTTAGCCCTCAGCTCCCCAAGACGCTCCTTGGGGTAGGGGTCTTGCGTAACCAACCACACAGACTCCAGCAGCTAGATAAGAAGCAGAAGCAGATTCATTTATTGTAATAGTGGGGAGGGCTTAATACTCTGCCCACATCCCCTAGGTCAGTAACTGCTCTTCTCACACAGCTGGCACCAGCTAATTTGCTGTCCTGGTTCTCTGTCTTTGTTCTTCTCTGGGTGTCAGGCAGGTTCTGGGGTTAGTAAATGTGGAAGCTTGAGCTGCGCATGCGTGGGCCATTGCAGCCCACTAGTCAGAAAATCATTACACCTATAAAAGCCATTCCCAGTTAGTCTCAGTCAGCGGACTTCAGTTAGCTATGTGTTGGTCAGTTTTCTATCACTATAACAAATAGCCGAAGCAATGAACTTGTAAAGATAAAAGGTTTCCTGGGAGTCATCTACACATCTGGCTTATACAATCTGTTTGCTCCCTCTTCCATAGAGATTTCTGACCTCTGAGGGGAGGGGTTTAGCATAGACATCAATTTAGGGCTGAGTGCTCCAAAGTCTCCCACTGTCCGCACACTGTCCAGTTGTGGATCTCTGTTAACCATCATCTGCTGTAAGAAGCTTCCCTAATGAGGGGTGAGCCATTCGCTGATCTGTGGATATAGCATTAGGAGTCATCTTGGTTATTTTGTTGCTATTCTGTTTAACAGAATAATAGTTGTAGGTTTCTCCCTAGAGCCCATGACCTATCCAGTCTCAGGTTCTTAGTGTCATTAACAGTGTGGGTTTCATCCCAAGTGTAGCTGGGCAATATAAAATGGACCACAAGCTTTGGGTGTGTTTTTTGTTTGTTTCTTTGCTTTTAGTCATTTTGGATTTTGTTTTGTTTTATTGTTTGTTTGTGTTTTTTTTTTTCAAAAGAACATGAAGTTGAGTATGTAGTAAGATGGGAAGAATATGGGACGATTTAGGGGAAGGGAAAGCATTTGATCAAAATATATCATGAAAACTCTTTAAAAAATTCCAAAAGTGTAACAAAATTAATAAAGAGAATTGGTTTATGTAGCAAGTCCTCATACATGCTCAGTGGGTTGTTTTCACAATGTAGCAGAAAATGGTCAGTGCAAGAACACTCGGCCTATTCCTAGGAAATAAAGAGTAGAAGAGGGAAGTTGGGGTCCTTTAGTATCCCCTAAGGCCACACCTTGCCTAGTATTTCTTCAGAGCACACCTCACACTAGCCTCATCTCTTAAAGGTAATTTTACCTTAAAACAGCAGCATCCCAGGGACCAGGCCCTAAACGCACTGCCCTTTGGTAGTGGCTCTTATGGTAGCCGTGCTCACTACAACCAGGTCATACAGACTTGTCCCTGTGAGGCAGTAGGGCCATTTTAAAAAATACCAAGAAAGAGCAAGAACAGGCCAATTTTCTCCTTTTTTTTTGTATGTTTGTTTTTGTGGTTTTATGGTCATAGAATAAGGGTAAAGATTAGGTGTCTTTGCATGAACTTGCAAGGCTAGACTGCATTACTGGTAGATGGAGATATGGGGAGTTATTAGAAGTATTCATCCAATATAGTTAGGATTGATGTCCATTTGAATTACTGGATGGGTGAATTAAAGGAAGGGAGTCATGTACAACTTCATGTTTTACTCACTGAACTTGGAGTAAGTTCATGGGAAGGAAGACAGCAATTGGGAAGTGGAAGGTAATGGAAGGGGAGGGAAGAAACCAATATTAGAAGGAGCTGGCCAAAAGACAGAGGAGAGGGCATTCATTTTCAGTTTTTTGGTAGGGGGACTCTGAATGTACTCACATGGATCTTTGGGGAGAGGAAGCCTGACAATTCAGAATGCATATGTAACAAATGAGGTGCTAGCACCACTCTCGAGGGATACATGGGTCTAGAGGAGAACGCAGAGCTGACTCATCTTCCACTGAAGCAAGGAGAGATCTGGAGGCTTCTAAATGTGCCAGTACTGAATCTTAACACTGAGAGTTTACACCCAAATCTTTGCTCATCACTTTGCAAATGGAATGCAAGGCCCTCTTCTGTGAAGCCATGAGAGATGGTGGACCCGGGGTCTTACAGACAGCATAGTGGATCTATCAAGAGCAACAGAGGAGGTATGCTTGGGTAACGAGATGTGCCAGTGTCACAGCTGGGACAGGGGATAGCTGCATTGTTTCTTTACCATGGGGTAGAGGCTAGTGAGGCAGGAACAGTGGCAGATGGTTTGGGCTGCCTAAGCAGTGTGACGGAGAGGCTGTAGAGCAAAAACCTAGAGACCGATTAAAGTGATGGATGACGATGGTGGAATGAAGGGAGGATTAATCTGGGAACTGATGTGTTAGGAGAACAGCTCAAAGGGATGGACATCATGATAAAGTCAAATCAAAGATGCCACATGATGAAGGGGGCTGTGAAGAAATGGAGCTGTAGGCAGAAGTTGGATTTATGACTTTTAGAGCCAGACGCTGCTTCTTAGGTGATTACATGTCTCAGAGCATCGGAAGGAGAGGAGGGGCGATACAAATAGCCACTACCATGATGCGAAGCACAAAGCTAACTGTTTTACACATCCTCTCCTTGAATCTCATAACGTTTCCTGGTTTGTGTGTGTGTGTATATGTGTGTGTGTGTGTATGCGTGCGCGCACACACGCATGCTCATGCATGTGGAGACCAAAGGACAACCTTCTCTGTCACTCAGGTCTCTAGTTCTCTTAGGACAGAATCTCACACTTGTTTCCTCTTGCCAAATGGATTGAGCCAAGTCTGAAATAGTCAGTGACATCTTACAATCCCAGGAGAAGAGATAACATTTCTCATGCCAGAGATGTTTCTGGATGATCCAGGATGATTTTTCAGTAACATTGCCCATCTCAGAATTTCTGCACCTGGTATCAGGTCTCTGGGGCTGACAAGCCTTTGACTACGTGGGAGGTGAATGTTATGCTTTGGGTTTTATGGGTTTTTCCTGTACTGAGAATTTTGGTTTCTTTTAAAAAAAATACACAGGACTATTATAAGAATATGTTTTCTTCTTTATCCCAGGTGTGGGATGTGGGGCTGCCTCAGATCGTCCACAGCAGCTGACTATGATTTACCTCATGCTCTAGCAAGGGCCTGATTTTGCCAACTGCAGGTAGTTTCTGTGATTGTGTGATGCTTAGAATTCTGGGAGCTTTTTAGTGGGTTATGTAAATGCTAGAGCCCTCTAGGTTGGTTGTTGATTGGTTGTTGTTGGTTGTTGTTGACTGTTGTTGGTTGTTGTTGGTCATGGCTTGTTGAGTAGTCATGTACAAAGAAGAAACAAATTAGATATCCTGACAGCAAAGATAAATGTCCTTCAAGGAATTCCACCCTGATCATCAGGGAAAAGCTTAATGGTGACATCACCCCATTTCCTTTCTATCCCTTTTTGCTCTCCTATCTAGTATTAGGGTGTTGGAAGGGTGGAAACAAAGGCCTGGAGGAAGGAATGAAAAAGGGACTCACAAAGTAGCAAAGGCCAAGCTAGAGTTTCTATTCAGATAATGCACTATGTGGCACCATGTGGCCTTTCTTCTCCAATACTGTGCCATTTGCCTGGACACGGGAAGCTTTTCAATTGTGCAGAAAGAACAAAAAGTGTCTAGTGAGGCCAGGTGTCATTAACATCTTGTCTCCAAATCTTTATGACAAAAATCTCACAGGGTTCTTCTTTAGTCCAATGACATAGTGCAGGAGGGGACACCATGCAAAATGCAAGGAGCTGGGACAGGAGAGGTAGCTCAGCAGCAAAGTGTTCCCTGTGCAAGCATGAGCCTCGGAGTTTGATGTTCAGAAGCCCCCCCCCCCTCCACACACACACACACAACAAAACAGCCACAAAAACCTGGCTATGGTGGCTAGTACTTGTTATCCTAGTGTTGAGAACTGCAGACAGGTGGATCCTGATTGCTTACTGACCATCCACCCTACTGTGTGTGTTTAAGGCCAGTGAGAGACCCCTATCTCACAGAACAAGGTAGATAATGCCTGAAGAAAACCCATGGTGGTCTTCTGGCCTATGCATATGCGAATGTGGAAGCACACACCACACACACACACAGACACACACCGACATACACACATACATACACAATGAAAAGAGCTCTGTCAATACTGCTTGCAGGTTTATTTCTATCCTGCTTCAGTTTATAAGCTATGACCTACTCTCTGATGATGGGCTTCAAGAATGAATGTAATAGATGTTTATTTGTTATTAAAACACCATTAATATTTCATGCCCTTAATAGAGAGTCAGATGGAAAATTCTTCAGTGTTTATGCATTCATCCTCTGCTCTGAAGAGGAGCATTTGGATGGTTAGTATGAAGTTTTAGAATCCATTCCCAGTGTGTGTGTGTGTGTGTGTGTATATATATATATATATACATATACATATATATACATATATGTGTATATATATATATGTATACACACATTCCCAGTGTGTGTGTGTGTATATATATATATATATATATATATATATATATATATATTAGTTTTCTGAAAAAAGAACATCAATGCGCTATCCTTTTCACTTTAGTGTCAATTCAGTGAATGAAGTTCACAATATTATCAGTGTTCGTTTAGGAACCACATCTGATATCTCAGATTGCATAGGCTGGGAATGGTGAGAAAGCTGACCTGGCTCTCAGGACAGAACTCAGAACTGCCCAGTGTGCTCTTCTCTTTTGCCTTTGCCTTGCTATCAGCCATACCCATTTTAGATACCAAGTCCTTACCTAGTTTTGTTTTGCTCAAAATCTGTTTGTCTTCTGTCTTAGTCACTGCTCTACTGCTGTGGAGAGATACCATGGCCAAGACAACTCTTATAAAAGGAAACATTTAATTGAGGTCTTGCTTACAGTTTCTGAGACTTAACCCACTACTGTCATGGCAGAGAGAAGGACAGCAGGCTGGCATGGTGTTGGAGAAGTCGCTGAGAGTGACATCCTGATCCATAAGCAAAGAGGGAGGGGGGAGAGAGAGAGAGAGAGAGAGAGAGAGAGAGAGAGAGAGAGAGAGAGAGAGAGAGAGAGAGAGAGGAGACAGAGGGGAGAGGGAGAGAGGGGGAGGGGAGGGGGAGGAGGAGGGAGAGAAAGGGAGAAGGAGATGGAGGGAGAAGGAGAGGGAGAGGGAGGAGGGAGAGGGGGAGGGAGAGGGAGAGGGAGACGGAGAGGGAGAGAAGACCCGGGCCTGGCATGGGCTTTTGAAACCTCAAGTCCCCAGTGACACACTTCCTCCAATGAGGCCACACCTCCTAATTCTCCCAAACAGTGTCACTCCCTGGTGACAAAGCACTCAAGTATCTGAGCTTCTGGGAGCCATTCTTATTCAAACCACCAGAGCTCCCCAGTGTCAACTATATTCCCCAGAGTTCATTGTTCTTCCAGTCTCTCCCACTCAGGATCTGGGTTCAGGTGTTGGTTTATTGTGTACTCGTGGACATCTTGCAAACCAGACTTGTCAAGATTAGCTCTCCGAGGAGCTCCACCTCCAGGCGAGTGCCACCATCATGAATTCCCATGATGTATCTCCACAAGAATCGCTTACCTTCTAAATGATGCTTAGTGCCAACTTGCTTACTGCTGTTATCTGTCTTAAGTGGAGCAGAGAAGAGGACCATGTGTCTTTGGTAGGGTCGCATAGCTCATGGCCAGCTGGAGAATCCCTACAGGAAAGGTTGCTTTGTAAGATGATTTTCTCTGTAATCTAACATCTCCCTGTGAAGAGAAATCACCCTCCTATGAATACACCTGTTTGCTCTGTGCAGATCTTCTCTGTTCTGTAGCCTTTGAGCAAACTGGGGTAAGTCTCACTGTAAAAGCACATTGCTTTTATTATAGCATTCCCAGGGAAAGTTCCCTCAATAAAGTTTTCCAAGTCCTTAATACACCTAAAGGTTTTCGCAGCCACTGCGAGCATGCTATCTCAGCACCTGAGGTTGTCTATACTGGGTCTGTCAGCTTTTTAAACTTAAATTTATTTCTTTAATTATTCACTTTACATTCCACTTACTGCCCCCTCCAGGTTATCTCCTCCCACAATCTTCCCCTATACCCCATCCCCTTTCTCCTCTGACCAAGTCCCCCCACCTCCCCACTTGGGCATCCCAACTTGAGATGCATTCTATGGACAAACACCAATCCCTAACACTGTTAATGATGCTCTGTTATACTTACAGACAGGAGCTGAGAAGCTCCACCAAACAGCTGACTCAGGCAGATACAGACACTCACAGCCAAACAGTGGATGAAGATTGGGCACTCTTATGGAAGAATAGGAGGAAGGATTGCGGAACCTAAGGGGTTAGGAACTCCATAGGAAGACCAACTAACCTGGATCCTTGGGGTTCTCAGAGTCAGAACCACCAACCAAAGAACAGACACTGGCTGGACCTAGGCATCCCCACAAATATGTAGCAGGTGTGCAGCTGGGTCTGTCATTTTTATTCATGGGGGGGGGGATCCCTGAACGAAATGATGGATAACCTGTGGATTCTGTGATCATTCTTGCACACACAGGTGAGTCTGGCAGGCTTCAGTGGACAATTTCAAACTCATGATCACAAGTAGGTACTGATTAAACTTAATGGGTTACAGAGAGAGAGAGAGAGAGAGAGAGAGAGAGAGAGAGAGAGAGAGAGAGAGAGAGAGAGAGAGGGAGAGAGAGAAGATAGAAAGTTGAAAGTTGAAAGTTGCAGGGAGGAATAGGGGGTGTCAGGGGAGAGAGGAGAAGAGGTGGAGGGTGAGACCTACCAGAATTCATTATTCGTGTCTGAACAAATTTAATAACAGCTATTTAAAAATCAGCAGAAAAGAGAAAATGGCTCTATGTGTTCTCGTGGGATTCTCAAAGCTTAGAACCATAAAGCATGAAATTTTGCAAATGCTGTGAGTATGGCAGCCCTTCCTAGAGCAGATGAAACCATCACATCATGAAGGCAGTAGTCAAAGGGTAATTTTAGAATCATATACATCACACACACACACACACACATATACACACACCAAGAGAGAGGGGGAGAGAGGGAGAGGGAGAGGGAGAGAGAGAGAGAGCACTGTAACAAGCTACTTGAGTTAGGTGACTTAAAATGGCACATATTTATTGCCTTACCCTTTGTATGCCCAGTGTATTGGAGGTTTCACTGGGATAAAACCAAGTTATGAGCAGGACTGTGTTTTCTTCAGGGGTCCCAGGAGAGAATGCATTTACTGTCCCAGCTTTCTGAGGCTGCACACCAACCTGAGCTATGGCCTGAACCCCATCCTCAAAGGCAGTGAAGCTGTAGTACTTTGGCCTTTTTTTTAAATATTTTTTTATTACGTATTTTCCTTAATTACATTTCCAATGCTATCCCAAAAGTCCTCCATACCCTCCCCCCTACTTCCCTACCCACCCATTCCCATTTTTTGGCCCTGGCGTTCCCCTGTACTGGGGCATATAAAGTTTGCATGACCAATGGGCCTCTCTTTCCAGTGATGGCCGACTAGGCCATCTTTTGATACATATGCAGCTAGAGTCAAGAGCTCCAGGGTACTGGTTAGGTCATAATGTTCCACCCATAGGATTGCAGATCCCTTCAGCTCCTTCGGTACTTTCTCCAGCTCCTCCATTGGGGGCCCTGTGATCCATCCACTAGCTGACTGTGAGCATCCACTTCTGTGTTTGCCAGGCCCTGGCATAGTCTCACAAGAGACAGCTATATCTGGGTCCTTTCAGCAAAATCTTGCTAGTGTATGCAATGGTGTCAGCGTTTGGAAGCTGATTATGGGATGGATCCCTGGATATGGCAGTCTCTAGATGGTCCATCCTTTTGTCACAGCTCCAAACTTTGTCTCTGTAACTTCTTCCATGGGTGTTTTGTTCCCAATTCTAAGAAGGGGCACAGTGTCCACACTTTGGTCTTCATTCTTCTTGAGTTTCATGTGTTTAGCAAATTGTATCTTATATCTTGGGTATCCTAAGTTTTGGGCTAATATCCACTTATCAGTGATTACATATTGTGTGAGTTCCTTTGTGATTGTGGTACCTCACTCAGGATGATGCCCTCCAGGTCCATCCATTTGCCTAGGAATTTGGCCTTTTGTTTTGTTTTTCTCATGTAAGAAAGTTCTTCCCAGAGAGCTCTGCCTTATGCCTTCTGCTTCTACCTTTAATGGCTTCTCTGATGACCTGGTTCCTTCTGAATACTCCAGGATAATCTATCTGCTTGGTTGACTAGCATTGTCAACTCACTTGTAATCTTCCATTTGTGTGTGTGTAGGCCAGAGATCCATGTCCAGTCTCTTCCTTGATTGTTCTTTACCTTACTGTTTGAGACAGAAAGTCTTATTGAACCTGGAATTCAGTATTTTGGCCAGACTGACTGGCCAGTGAGGTCACAGAACTTGCCTGTCACTACCTTCTCAGCAATGGTTAGAGATGTACAACACTGCATGTGGCTTTTTATGTTGGGGCTGGAGATATGAAGGTCTTCGTGTCTGCATAGCAAGCAATGAGATATGTCCCTAGTCCTATATCTGCAATCTTAGTAACTCTACTTTGCTATATAACCGAATATATTCCCAGACTCCAAGGAATGGGATATAGGTACCTTTGGAGGAGTCATTATGCCTACCACAGATACAAAAAGACAGTGACCGCAAAGTCCACTTTTATCTCATCTGGAATGAAGGCATTTGATATATGAGTTTTGCATGCTGAAATACCATCTACTGAGAGAATTCAGGTCATGGACATAACAGAACAGCTGATAAATACATCATCCTATATTGCAGTAACTCTCTAACCCAAATATGCCCTACAATGAAAACACAACTCAATTAATATGAATACAAAGTGTATGCCTAGATTGGGCAGATCTACCACTACACTACCATCTTCCCCATCTATGAGACCCCTTAGAACTTGCAGTTTCTCCAGGCTACATGCTTCTACTCCATTTTCCTTCCACCTCCTCCTCCATCATCCTTTCTCTCCCACTTCTCCTCCTTCTCTCTCTCCACTTTCAGTTCCACTTTTTCTTTATGTGCCCAATCACAGTCTCTAGCCTTTATTTTACAAACTAAGGTGAGAAGAAGGTATACAGGAAATCACTTGAGTGCTGACTCATTCCTTGTTTTCAACCCCTCCAGGAGAAGGGAGTTAGCATCAGATTACAAATAACCCCAGAGCTATATGCAACAATCCTACTGTCAATGAACCCCTGCAAAAGTTAGATGTCTGCTATATACATAGAGATCCTGCAACATCTAGTCCTCTATGGAAAGAAAAGATCCAAAGACACAAGGTGCTGCTGAAGACTCTTCAGAGAGAGTTTAGAAGAAGACATTGGTCATTGACAAATGAGGACATTTATGGCAGAGAATGTGCAAAATGTAGAGATATAGACCAACACAACATGTTCCAGAAACAGCCAGATAGAGCTCTCCTCCTATGTAGGAGCCTACTGGCATCTGGATTTTAAAATGACTATAGAGGGGGGGAAACTTTGTCCCCAGGTCACTTCTGCTGGCACGATTTTTCAAACCAGAAGGCACACACAGATTTTCTTGAAGATATTTATGCCTGACGTGAAAACGAATTTGCTTTGGACAAGAGATATGCTTATGTGTACAAAGCAAAGGATAACACAGAATCTGCTAGCAGCAAGCCAATCAAAGCCAGAGTTATCTGGGGAAAGGCAACTTGTGTTCCAGGATACAGCACCATGGTTTGTGCCAAATTCTGAAGCAAGTGTCTTGCTAAGTCCACAGAGACAGAATCTATAAACATTATATGGCTAAGGATTTAACAATCAGAGTAATCAAATAAAATTCTAAGCTGAGGGGTGGGAATCAGATAGTGGTTTGATGTTATTGGATGATATGTGGTGGGGGAAGAGCTAAGTGAAACTGACAAGAAGCAGGTAGATAAATTGAACCCCTCGAAATCTATATGTTGAAATCCCAATTCACAGTGTCTCGGGATGTGACTGTACTTAAAATAGACCTTTGGGAAAAAGTCACTAGAGCAAAACATGGCGGAAATGAGTGAGCCCTAATCCAGTATGACTGGTACTCCCCCAGGAAGAGGAGGCTAGGACACAGGCACATACAGAAGAGACACTGTGTAAAGACAGAGAATGCATGGCCATCGCCAAGTCAAGAGGGGGTGTTCTCAGAGTAACTCACTCCCCTTTCTTTATCTCAGAGTTTTGGTTTTCATAACTGTGTGAAACTAAATTTTTGTTGTTCGAGGAACCCACCTGTGGTGCTTTGTTATAGCATCTCTTGCGAATGAATGCAGTTTTGTGTGTGTGTGTGTGTGTGTGTGTTCTACAAGACCATAAAAATTATTGAGTGTTATGTACTGAGTGCTCTGATGCACCACTCAGTGCTTCCTTCAGGAATTATGAATTTGTTTCCTCAACTGCTGAGAATGCTTCTGCCAGAGACCTGAGCTGTCTTTTTTTTTTTTAGCTCCTCCTCAAGATTTGGCTTAAAGAGTTGTGCTCCATGGGGAGCCTGCTTCTAAGACTTGTTGGCATAACCTTCTGAAGGCTTTGTTCCTTTGGCCAAATCTGATCAGACCTGTTAGGTTCCCCAAAGGTGGCTGACATCTTGGTTGAGACTTGATGATGCTCAGCATCTCTTTAACCCATTTCCCTTCTAATATTTTCCCACATTCTGTCCACTGTCTTATGGTCTGTGTCTGGAGAACATAGCCTGCAACACTTTATAAAGAAGTTGGGGTTTTATCAGCCAGAGCCTGGAGTCTAGTGAAACAGTGCATTTGCATTTGGCAGTCTTTGTAGGAGGACTGGTTTAAAGGGTAAGCTCAAGAAGACCAAATTGGATACATGTAGTCAGTTAAATACCAGGACAGGAAGTAAAAGGAGAGGTGACAGTGGCCAGGCTGTTAGTGGTAGTTCATGGAGCTTCTTTAGCTCCCCTATCTCCCTGACCAGAGCTCAGAATCATCCCAGCATAAGGAATTCATAGTCCTGACTTGACATCCCCTTCTTTAAAACACAACTTAAAAAACATTTGGAGGAACCTCATGCCAGATCTATTTTTGAATATTCAAGAGCAAATTAAGACCACCACAGGTGAATACAACACCGGGTGCTTGATGCTGCAGTACACTCTACACAAATCTAGAGAGAGATCAGAGAATAGCATGTGCACTTTGTCCCCACACTGTGCAAGTGTCTTCTGACTGGATACAAGCCACACAGTAGCCCTGACTGTGCCCTCCCCCCCACACCATGACACGGTAGCCCCTAAGCACCAGCTCGTACATTCCTGTTTCATGACTTTAATTTAACTTTGTTATCACTCAAACTCTTTTCTGCATGCATTGTTCCAAAACCCAGCCCCGATGGCCTCTCCCATGCTGGGTTAGATAGATTTTTTTCCCTGTGTGTATTTTTATCATATTTTTATGTTTTACAACCAGACCATAAATTCCAGGATGGCAGAAACTATATTTTCTTCAAGAGATGGGACATAAAAAATCCCCACTCTTTATTTCTCCTCATTCAAGGTTCTGATCATTAGAGAATATATACACAAAGAAGAGGTTTCTGCATGAAGACCCCTTTTTGCTGTTTTAATGATGCTATAAAATGCCCAAGCCATCAAACCTGGACTGTGGTAACTGTGTGTGGTTTGTATCTGAGCTGGACTGGTATCTTTTCTTGTTTTTCTACATTTCCACCTCAAGATATGCAAATGAGAGAAAAATTATAAGCTACGTATCATGGTTTGCAGAATGGACTCCTAACTCCTATAGCCATTCAACCTTGCGAAACAGAACGGCCGGCCTGCCTACATTAACCACTCCAGTCACTGGAGGGTAAAGAGGAGAATGAGGGGGGCAGAGTGGAGCTGAAAAGGCTGAGCAGGCATC
This sequence comes from Mus caroli, assembly GCF_978045245.1. NCBI lineage: Eukaryota > Metazoa > Chordata > Mammalia > Rodentia > Muridae > Mus > Mus caroli. The sequence continues at coordinate 25,904,994 of NW_028227265.1, forward strand.
TTCCCTAGTAGGGCTGTGATGGAGAAGCAGGGATGAAAAGGAGGATGTAGGACATAAGGACCTGGAGGCCAAGGAGGAACAGGAAAGTCTTCTTGACAGTAGTATCTCTGCTTTCGAGGGAAATGTCACACATGGAATTTTGACTAGCCAATTAGAGAGATTTTGTAATCTTTTTGTAAGGGCAGAACAGAGAGAGAGAGAGACAGTGGAGAAAGAACAGCAGTTCCCTCCATGGCACCTCCCTATATGAGGAAGGGAATGAGAATAAGGCAAAATTCCCATTTTCATAATAAAGTAGAATATGGATATGGCTGCCATCTATGCCTCCTGGTCCTTGTGTCCCCAGTAACTAACAGATTGTCCCAAAGCAGGTGCTTGCCAGTGCCTATGGACAGAATAGGCAAGTGGAGAAACAAATGGACAAAAAGTGGCACCAACTAACAGATTTGCATTTCTCCCAGGTGCTAATTGATATTTTAGGATTATTACATTCATACATTGTTCTCAGCCTCACACACCTGCCACTGCAAGCCCCCTAGCCCCTCTTGCAACTTTTCTTTCAGGTACACCTTCCTTGAAGGTGTATCTTGTCTAAGATGAGTTACTGCCAGGGTGGTGATGGGGTAAACAGTAGCTTGACCTGGGATCCAGAGGCTTCTAGTTATCTTGAGGGAGTGGGCTCTGTTTGGAGGCAATTGATCTTGCCATCTGACAAAAGTTGGCACAGTAGAAAACTTGTGTGCATGGGGAGTATGGACATCAATGGCAAGTGGGTAAGCTAATTTGCTCCTTTGCTTCATCTACTTATGGTGGAATGCAAGTAGAATGAATGCTTGGGTTCATGGCTGAATGACAAGTTGTGGCTCCCAGATGCTCAGATGGGGTTCAGAATCCAACCTCAGTAGATAACCAGACAAAGAAGTGGAGGTCAAGACTCCACTGACAGAGTTCATTCACCCAGACAAGTATTAACAAGGGGCTCAAGTGGAGGATATCATCCTGAGTGAGGTAACCCAAGACAAAAGAACACATATGCACTCACTGATAAGTGGATATTAGCCCAGAAGCTTGTAATACCCAAGATACAATTCACTAACCACATGAAGCTCAAGAAGAAGGAAGAACAAAGTATGGATGCTTCAGTCCTTCTTAGAAGGGGAAACAAAATATCCATGGAAGGAGTTACAGAGACAAAGCATGGAGCAGAGACTGAAGGAAAGGCCATCCAGAGACTGCCCCACCTGGGGATCCATCCCACACACAATCACCAAACCCAGGCACTATTGTGGATGCCAACAAGTGTTTGCTGACAGGAGCCTGATATAGCTGTCTCCTGAGAGGCTCTACCAGTGCCTGACAAATACAGAAGTGGATGCTCATAGCCATCCATTGGACTGAGCACAGGGTCCCTAATGAAGGAGCTAGAGAAAGGACCCAAGGAGCTGAAGGGGTTTGCAGTCCCATAGAAGGAACAACTGTATGAACTAACCAGTACCCCCAGAGTTCCCAGGGACTAAACCACCAACCAAAGAGTACACATGGTGGGACTCATGGCTCCAGCTGTATATGAAGCAGAGGATGGCCTAGTCGGTCATCAATGGGAGGAGAGGCCTTTGGTCCTATGAAGACTCTATGCCCCCTGTAGTGTAGTGTAGGAGAATACCAGGGCCAAGAAGCAAGAGTGAATGGGTTGGTGAGCATGGGGAGGGGGAGAAGCGATAGGGGGTTTTTGGAGGGGAAACCAGGAAAGGGGATAACATTTGAAATGAAATAAGAAAAATATCTAATAAAAACAAACAAGTAACAACAAAAACAACAACAACAACAACAAAAACCAAGGGGCTCCTGGAAAACAAAGCCATTTTTCTGAATCTGCAGTATTCAGCAAGCACACATGCTCTTTATTCTTGATTGGGTGACTTTGGTGTGAGGTTACATTGTCTCCCTGCATGAGGAGGAGCTCTTTCCTATGGTGTGGACGATGGTAGAATATACTGCTCGTTTCCCATCAATGTGGACCTGGTTTGGTTTTTTTTTCTCCAGATGTGGGAAGCAGCACTGTGCCGAGACATTTTAGAGACTGCCAGCCTATTTAAGGTTAGCTGAACGGCAGCTTGTTAAGGTAATATCTCTCCTTGGCATGGTCTATCCAAGGACTAATAAGAATGTCTCAACTCAGGGTGTCCCTAGAGGGTCATTTTAACACCACTGCTTCCTATGGGGTCATCTGAACCTGCTGTTGGTTATTACACACATTTCCTGCTGTCTCTTCTCTTCCCTTACTTCCCCTTCTTATAATTTAAATCTGAAGACACTCAAGCACCCCACATGCTAAACACACTGTTGCCTGTAACCCTACCTTTGTACAAAGTGTTCTAACCTGGCATGAGAAGAGCCGGGAGTGAGTTTAGGCCATGTAGGGGTTGATAGGTCTGGGTAAACAGTAGGAAAGATAGAACCTGCTTTGATGATGCTGATGATGCTGATGATGCTCATTTTGGTGATGTTCTAAAGGTATGCATGCAGAATAGATGACATGATGGTTATCCCAAAGCATCTGGTTCATGCTATCCAGAGTGACCAGCCAAAATCTGGCTACTCAGAGGAAGTGTGGTGTTTTTTTTTAAATCAACTGCCCATCTGGGTGCTTCCTGGACAATATTTGTAAATTTAGAGTACAGAAATTGTCAGATTGCCACCCACTGCCAGGGCCCTAGCATGGATTTGAGCCAAGCCCCATCTAGAGAGAAAGGAGCTAAACTGCAGACTTTGTCTGGTTGTCCTGAGTAAATTATTTCCTTCAAGTCTATAGATCTGAAAAAAAAAAAAAAAAAAAAACAAAACCCAAAAGGACAGGTTTTCTACTTCTCAGACTTAACATAGGAACTGGGGTGGGGGAGAGACACAGCCTTCACCAGAACAAAATCTAGAAAATTCACAGCTTCACCTGTCTTCTCTCTATCATTTGCTGCTCGTGGGTCCTCACCCCATTCCTCACACATCAATTTCTTATAACTCCTTTGAGCATCACCCCTGTGTCATGTACTGTGCTAAGCAGTGCAGGAAAGCACAGTCTTGCTCTTGGGTACCTCTGAGTTTCGTGGGAAGCAGACACAAAGTAATAGAAATGACAAGGCATTGGGCTCCACTGGCTTTTCTGAAAGGGCTAAAGAAGGCTGGGGGCAGAGAGGTGGTACAGTTCCAAGTAAGGAGTTTATGTGACACATAAAGGCCACAGACTTTCACAGTTTTGTTCACCAGACAGAGAAGACAAGCTGTGACCCATTGATCTCGGTTTGCCAATATACTATGGATTCACATGAACGGAAGCCTTAGGGACCATGCTACCTCAGCATTTGTGGTGGCCAAAGCCAGATCAGAGAGCCCTCCCTCTCTGAACACAAGGTGCATATGGGGAACTCAAAGATCCTGATGAGATTGTAGACTCCAGTCGAAAAATCAGACTGATCCCTCTGCCATATCCCTTGTTGTTAAGGAGTGTACCACCAGTGCTGTCTAGTTGCTGGCTCCTATACGGTTAATGAGGTAAGCCAGAATTCCTGATGCTCAAGGTTTGTATTAACTGAAATTGGCAATCAATAAAATCTACAGTCAACAGGCGCTGGTCAATATAAAGTCTCATGAAGTTGACCAACCTTGATTTAGTGAGAGAGATCCATCACTTTAAGTAAATCACTCTTGGCCCCAGAAGTAAGAAACTGATTATGTTAGTGGAGAGTCAGGCTGCCTGAGGACGGTGTATGGATGCATGTGGCACCCCACACTCATTTGCACCATTGATGCCACTGAATACACAGAATGGAGCCCCCCCACCCAGCAGCAGCCCTCAGACACAAAGCTGTCACCGAGCTGTATTTATAGGTATCATTGCAATGGAAGATGTATTAAGTGTAAATACATTTAGCATACCAGAACACAAGTGCTGATTAGCTAGTGAGGGAAGTTATCAGAAACTTCACTAAATACAGTGTGTTATTGTCCTCCCATTGGCCTCAGTGTTACCGTTAGCATCCACGCCCACACGAAATGCAAATGGAGATGTAAAATGAAGTTTGAAAATCCGAGTTCCTCAAACTTCTTAGTTCCCATGCCAACGGTGCACTTCCGACGTTCCTTGGAGTCTGAGTGCTTGGAAAACATCTTGTTCTTAGCTCTTCCATGAAGCCCTCAAACACGTGGCTGGCACTTTGTACCTTAGAGAGGAGAAGTTCTTTCATTGAAAGAATGCAGCTTTGGCGAGACATCTTGTCATGGGCAGCCGAGCAGCTGAAAAGCACCTGTGTTCTTCCTCCGGGTAATATCTGCCTTCTCTGTGTGTGTGTGTTGTGGGGTGGGGGAGGGATCTCCCCTGTAACAGAGCTTTTCCTTTTCTGCTGGTTCAAGGTCTTGGCTTGAAAACTTTCCCCCTCCCACCCTACTGCCTTTTCTTCCCCTCCCATCTATTTTGTCCAATAAAAAATTCATTTTGCATCAACCATGAACTATTATTCCAACCATGTACAAACAGTAACACTATTCTCAGCATCACACAGCATCACCTCAGGTGCATGGCACAACAGTATTATGCAGGACTGTAGATTGATGACCAGTCCTCTATTATACCCATTGTCATGAATTCTGGGTCCAGGTCACTTGAGCTTGAATTGATCCTACTATTTCTGAGCCTGTGCAAGCCATTATTTTTGTGCCTCAGTTTCCCTGTGTGTGTGAAATTAGGAAATAGTGACAATCTGATTTTTAGGGGGTAGGGCATTTGATTAGTGAAGGGTGTTTAATCAATTCTTAACAAATGTTAACTGATTGGATTCTTGCTCCTATCACAATCATATGTATGCTCCACAGTGACTGCTCTCAACACGTGCCAGTACCTTAAAGATTGAGCGCATGCTCAATGGTGGCTTAAGGACGTGGCTAGACCAAATTTTATGCTGCCTACGATCCTGCCCATCCCCAAGCTGCTTAAAGTGACTTGTATCCTTTGGTCTTTCAAAACCTAACCCCTTTCCTCCTCATAAAACATTCTTTCTATTGAAACCTCCCCTGAATATTGTTAGAGACATGCAAATTTCCAGACCCCCTGGACTCATATCAGTCTCGAAATCTGACATTCTTCCATCTCCCTTTTCCATGGCCTATGTGAACTCTTCAAGCAGTCTGCCATGCTACATCTAAGCTTTCTTGCTCCTTTCTTCCTCATTCACTCACTTGAAAGTGAGTTTCCCCTTTAAGGCCTCTGACTCCTTTTCCTTTGCTTCAGTCTGTTATTAGTCTTGTGTTTGGATTTCAAGAATGACCTTCATGTGGGTGGTCTCCACATCTCCTTACTGGCCCTGATCTTTGAAAAACTAGGTCTCACAGCCTTCTGAGCACCCCGACATGAATGCCTTAAATTCACTAGTACAGTGGGTGAAATAAAACTCTTGATATTCTGTCATGAATATTGTTTTTCAGAACCCAGGAGGCTCCAGCTTCTTCAGGAAATGACATCAAGGGACTAGTCTGGCTTTTGAAGGAGCGCAGACTGACATCAATTACTAGAATACCGACTCCCTTCTAAGCCTGACCATGGATGTGGCTGACGACCAGAAGGCCGTTGGGTAGAAACACCAAGGACCCGGACCCGTTCCTTTTCTGTTCTGCTAGATCCAGAAGCTAAGCTTCAGGCACTGAATCTTTGGCACATGCCTCAGTTTTACTATCAAATTCTTTCATCCTAGGTAGCATATTGATAACTCTCCTGGAATGAATCAGGCTCATCATTGGGAAGGGTGTAATGGTTTGGAAGCTGTGACAGACTTCTGGGCAAGAAAGTCTCAGTTTCCCTATTTCCTTTAATTCCATAGCTGTCCTTTCTAGATACTTTGAAATAACACACTTCCAATTTCTTTTTCTGTCCATCAGTTGCTTTTATGTTTCTATTCTTTCTAACTTGGCAATACATGTACTCTTCTTTCCACATTCACTTTCCTATTTACTCCTCAAAAATGTTTAATTCTATTGGAACTTGAGCTCAGGGCCTCACACATGCCTGCCAACTACTGTCTAACCCCAGCACTCTTCACTTTTTATTTAGACATGGGGTCTTACTAAGTTGTCCAAGCTAGCTTTGAACTCACTGTAGTCTAGAGAGACCTTGAACTTGGGTCCCTCCTGTCTCAGTCTCCCAAGCATCTGAGAGTATCAGCCGGTACTACCAGGCCGGGCTTCCTTTCTAAGTTTGTACTCAGCTTTTTATAAGTCACTTTAAAGAGCCTTCTGGGCTTATCTACCTCTAACACATATTCATGTGTGAGTCAACCTCTCAAATACATTTCTCTTTTTTTCCCCCCAGAAACTGCTCAAAGCCTTCTTTGATTTCTTATTATCTATTAAATAAAGTCCGGCCTTCAAAAATCTATGTTTAACCTCTTTAGCTGGGCTTGTTCCTAAGTAATTCTTTTTGTTGCTATGATAGTTTTTTTTCCTCTCAATTTCCTTTCCACACAGTTAATAATTGGCATTTAGAAACAACTGATTTTTAAAGTTGATTTTATATTCTATAATTTACTAAAATTGTTTGTTAAATGTAGCAGATTTTTAAAAAATGGAGCCTTTAAGGTTTTAAACACACATGATTTCTTTACCTATAAATGGAGATAATTTTACTTTTTATGACATAGATAACTCTTATTTTTATCATATGTAAATTCTTAAATAAAGTATCCAGAACTATTTAAATAAAAGTGCCAATATTTGATTAAAAATATTAGACACAAAGAACCCCAAAGCAGCAAAAAAACAAACAAAACAATAGTCTCTACTGCCTAGAGACAATTGCTAAAATACCCATATACTATTGGAAAAAGTCTACAGGTTCAAAGCAATCTCTGTGAGATACCTAAGATTTCTCTGTGCAGAAATAGGAAACGACAGGAAACCACAAAAGACCTGAGTAGCTGAAGCAATTTAAATAAAGAAAACAAAACTAAGAACCATCCTTCCTGATTTTAAAACAGACCACAAAGCTACAGTGTGCAAAACAGGACAGCACTGGCATCACAACTGACTCTTTAAACAGAATTGATAGTTATTTCTCAGATATGTGGTCAGTTAATTTCCACAGGAGAAAGCATAATCTTTTTAAGTGAAGAACTTGACACCTATAGGCAAAAGAGTGCAACTGGACTCTTATTTCATATCACACAGAAGTCAAAATAAAAATGGGTGAAAACTTAAACTTAAAACTCAGAACCAGGGGCGAGAGAGATGACTCAGTGGGGTAAAGGTGCTGGCTGAACAAGCTTGTGGACCTGAGTTCGAATCGTCAGCAGCCACAGAGAAGATTGGGCAGAGCTGAGCATGCCTCTCCTCCAGCGTTGAGGAGATGAGACCCTGGGAGCTCACTGGTCAGACAGCCTAGCTAAAATAGTGAGCTTTTGTTCCAGTTCAGGGAGAGACTTTATCTCAAGGGAATGATGTTGAGAATAATGGAGGAATAAACCTGATGGTCCTCCTCTGGCCTCTGTGTGCACAGGCCTGTAATAAACCCACACATACTTACATGCATGCAATCATGAAATACACGAGAGAGAGAGACTCTAAACCACAAGCCTTTAGAATAAGACAGAGAAAAATCCCCTGATTCATTTCAGCAATGATTTCTTGAATACGACATACAAATCACACAGATGATTAGAATCAGAGCCAAGTGGAGGCACACCACTTTAAAGTCTTCATCACAGCAAGGGAAACGGCCAGCAGAATGAAGAGGTAACCTATGGGCTTGCAGAAAGTATTTTCAAGTTTGCATCTCATAGGTCTTAATTTCTGAAATGTATAAGGAAGGAGCCCCTATAACCCAATTTCTAAAAGTTTAAAACAAATGGACAAAGGACTCAGGCATTTCTTCAATTGAGACATAAAAATGGACAATATGTATATCTAAAAGGTTTAACATTATCACTAATCAGGTAAAGGAAAATCAAAATATCAGCTGGGAACGGATGGCACCAAAAGGAGAAAGTCTAAGTGAGAATATTGTTTTAAAAAGGATGGGGTTCTTTTATAAAATGTGGGTGTGAATGTAAATTAGGAATATATATATATATATATATATATATATATATATATATATATATGGTACGGAGGTTCTTCAAAACATTAAGACTAGAATGCCACATAACCCATAATCCTACTTCTGGGTCTACATCCAAAGGATGTAAGTATGACACACTGAAGGGATTATCTGTACTCTTGTATTCACTTCAGCAATATTCATGGCAGCCAAGTTCTAAAATCAACCTGTGCCCATCAGATAAGTGGGTGGATGAATGAATGGAACTAGAGAAATTGATGCAGCAAAACGAACCAGGGACAGAAAGAGAAACACCCCATGTTCTCACTGATACATGGCATTTACAAATGTCGAACTTACAGAAGTGCAGAACTGACTAGAGGGGTCCCACAGACCAAGGGACAGGAGGCATTGGAGGTCTTAGGCAAAGGAAACAAAATCATAGAGAAAATGAACAGGTTTAAGAGCTCCTGTCATGTTGATGATAGAAAATAATAGTTTTATAGCTTAAACATTAAGGTTCCACAGTTGGAATAGTCTCCCTGGTACTAAGCGGTGCATGGTATATTTCATATGCTCGTTAGGTTGAATCAGCTACTCCACAATGTACATACCTATCAAAGCATGTTCCATATGATCATAAAGTACAGTTTCTACTTAGTAAAAATTAATAAAGAAATTCTGTCCTATCATTTTCACTAAGGAAAATATCATCCACAGAAGGACAAACAACCAGGGAGTCCTCTCAGATGGAGCATCTACCATTGTTAACATATAGAAGCAGGCAATGGAGTCTGGCTTCTGAGAATGGGGGTGGGAATGGGAATTTTTCAATGACTATAATGTTACTGTTACTTTAATAGATTTTACAGACACACACACACACACACACACACACACACACACACACACACACACAAATGAAGTGGTGACTGCTTTTATGACCCTGATCATGAAGATGGTAACCTGAATGTATGCGTATGTTCAAACTCACTACATTATAGACTTATTTTTTTTCAGGTTCTTTGTGTATCAGATATAGTCTAATAAATCTGAGAGTGGTGGGCACAAAATTATTTACTGTCTTGCGCTCCATTTGTAATTATTCCTCACTAATCAACTGCAGTATCCAACATTAAATTGTATTTGAAATGTACTCTTCTAAATAGCTGGGGGCTGAGGGAGGGGCGCGAAACTGTGGCTTTCATTCCTCCAGGGTCTGATGTGGCTGGTGAGTTAGTAATTGTCCTGCTTCATTTCAATACAACCTAATGGGACCCAAGAAGGAGTCTCAATTGAAGAACTGCCTCCATCAAATTGGCCTGGGGACACATCTGCGAGAGATTGGCTTGATTTGTGATTGATGTGGGAGGATTCCATTGTCTGTGGGTGGTAAGAACTCTGGGTGGGGGAGTGGAGGTGCCTGGGTTATATAAGATGGGCAGCTGAACACGTTGGACAATAAATCAGTAAGCTGTGTTTCTGCATGGTTTCTGCATCAGTTCTTGCTTGAGCCCCTGCTCTAATCTCAATAATAAGCCAAACAAAACAAAACAAAACAAAATTTAAAAAACAACCTACCAAAAAAGCAAAACAAACAAACAAACAAACAAACAAACAAAAAACCCTTCTCCCCCAAGTTGCTTTTGGTCATGGCGTTTGTCATAGCAACAGAGAGTTAGCTCCAGTGGTATTCCTGACCTTTTCCTCAGGGGAAGGACTGCAGGATCGAACCTGAAGTACATGAGCTGACCCTAAACCAATCCCAGTCCTGTTGCAAAGCCCCACAGAAGCTAAGTTTATTGCTCCCAGGATTCACTTGGTGCCTGTATCTGGGCCCCAAGTGAGACTGCAGTCACTTTCAGGACCTTGTGTGGCAAATGCAGCAAGTGAGGTTTTTGGCTTCTGTCGCAGGGTGGAGGGTGTGAAGAGGTGGAAATGGGGACAAGCAGTCCTTAAAGCAACCTGCTTGCTTTGCATGTCACCTCCTGCCTCCTTGGTCAGCACAAAGAACCTTAGTTAGGGTTTTACTGCCATTAACAGAAGTCATGACCAAAGCAACTCTTACAGGGACAACATTTAAGTGGAGCTGGCTTACAAGTTCAGAGGTTCAGTCTATTATCATCAAGGTGGGAGCATGGCAGCATCCATGGTGTAGGAGGAGCTGAGAGCTCTACATCTTGTTCTGAAGGCAAACAGGAGAAGACTGGCTTCCAGGGAGAAAAGATAATTGTCTTAAAGCCCATATCCACAAGGACACACTTCCTCCACCAAGGCCACATCCACACCACCAAGGAGACACCTCCTGAGCCAAGCATATTCGAACCATCACAAACCTCTCTAGGAAAGGTACTTTTCTCTTGTAATCCCCAAGGATTTAAGGACATTGCCTTTATGTGTGTACTTATTGCCTGCAGAGGTCAGAAGAGGGTATTGTATCAGTGAGTCTGGAGTTACAGATGGTTGTGAGCTGCCCTGCCATGTAGGTGCTGCAGGGGGCAGGCGAGGGGGGAGGGAATCAGAACCTGGGTCCTTTGCAAGAGCATTAAGTGCTCTTAACCATAGAGTGATTGCTCCAGTCCACATCGTTATTTTCTTGCTTCACTGCTTCATCCCAGGACCCAGAATTCAGTTTGGTAGGGGCACAATAAACATTTGGATGAATACACTGAAGTATACACTTGTCCTTTGATTAGAAGGCACGAATATAGAAATAAATTTCAGCAAACTGAGGCACCAGAGTGGTTACATTTTGTGCAGTTGAGGTCTTTCCCATGTCCGCTTTTTCTTTCAAAAAGAGTATTTTTTAATGTTCTGGAGATCTGGGTTAGTAAGCACTGGGGTGCTGGTGTGCAGTGCTTTCAACAAAGAGATCCCTGAAAACCCTGAAGTGCACTATCCAGGGGCCACAGGATGCAACCATCACCAGGAACCTTGCTGATAAAGCTGAACTTGCTATCAAGGAAATTTGAAAAACCGTTGTAACCCTGAGGAGGGCATATCAGGGAGCTTGTAGAGATGTGTCAAAAGGTTGTTTGCACCTGTTTCAGAGAAGACTTGTTTGTTTAAACAAAAGTGCTGAGTCCCGTGTCATATAAATTAACTAGTGGCACCCATCTTTGGTGCCCAGGAACCCTGCAGAGACCTCTGGTGGGCAGCTGTAAAGGGTAAAAGTTGGCCACCAGAAGCCCATTTACAAAGTAGTGTGTCTCCGGGTGAGAGCAAGCTTTTTTGGGCTGAGTTCTCAAGGAGCAGCAAGAGAGAGCCAGCCCTGTTTTCCGACTCAAGCTCCAGTCTCTCCATGAAGCCAGCACTCATTTTACCGCACTCTCTTTTGTTTTAGTTAGAGATACCTAATGGCCTGAGATTGCTTGAGTCCAAAGCATTTCTATACAGACTTTCCTTTTCTACTCTCATGCCACCTGTGATGAGAGACTTACAAAACAGGTCCTTTCACCCTTCCTCTGGGCAACTGATCAAACTTGTAGATTGCAGACCTGAGGAAGTCTCCTCCTGGATTGGTCAGGTAATTTCTCCTTGCACTGTGTGTGTGTGTGTGTGTGTGTGTCTGTCTGTCTGTCTGTGTGTAAGTCATAGGCCAGCATCAGGGGTTCTTCCTCAGGAACTGTTTATCTTGTTTTCTGAGACAGCGTTTCTTCACTGGGGCTTGTTGCTTAGGCTAGACTGGCTTGCCAGCAAGTCCCGGCGGATCTGCTTCTCTTTACCTTCCTAGTGTTGGCATTAGAGTCTGTATTACCATGCCTAGCATTTTCACACGAATACTGCAGGTCAAACCAAGGCCTTCATGATTGCCAGCATCTGATACTTTATTTACTAACCCTTCTCCAGAGCTCCCCTACTGTGGCTGAAGCCTTTTCTCATCCCAGAGTCTATCTTCCTTGGGCTGCAGCACTATCATATTCTTGTCTTGGGCTATCCTTAGACTTTCTGTAGTGATACATCACAGCCAAGCTCATATTCACTGAAGGCAACAAAAAAGAACTTTAAAAGTTGCTAACAGAATCTCAACTGTAGGGAGGGACATTCCTTTTTGTCTCCTTAATGAATGAGAGGGACTGTCTTCCTACAGCCTTTCCAGTTTTGAATATTACTCTTTTTTATTAGTCTATGCCAAGTTAAAAGACTATGATGGGATTTCATTACTGGCTCCATTTTATTAATTTTCCTTTAATTATCCAAAAGATGGAGCAATTTTCATATGTTAATCAATCATTTGCATTTCTTCTTCTGCAATTTATCTTTAACCTCGATGGATTAATTAAAAAAAAATTCCCTCCACCCCCAGAAATGCCAATCTAGTTTTTAGCTTTCTTTGGATAAATTCCTAAAAATGAAATAGCCAGTGGTCAGAACATACTAGTGTATTTTTGTGTACACTGCTATGACTTTTTTTTTTCTTTTTCACCATATGCATGTGAACCTTCTCATAGGCAGTGACACACACACACAAAGACATAAAATATGTTTGTGTATATTCAGTTGTCTGTGGGATATATATATATATATATACATATATATATATGTATATATATATATATTCAATATGTATTATGTGTGTGTGTGTGTGTGTGTGTATGTATGGGTTGGAGTTTAATGGGAAAGTCTTGGGAGCTACAGCTGAAGCAAGGGTATTTTCCAGTTAAGGCAAATGAGGATCTGTGAGTGAAAATACATTTTGCTTTACAATAAAAACCAGCATTGTAAACACTGTAAAATTAGCTCCTGGGTTTAGCATCACATACGGTGAGCTAGTCTTTACCCGATGCCCTTCTGGTCACTGGTCACTTCCCTGCTATGATGGAGAAGCAGAGTCAGTATTCTAGTGCTTAAGTGAAGTCATTCTGTGCTTTGTCCAAAGCTAGAATAATCTACTGAGGCCATTTCCTAAAGTAAAGTGTTTCTTAGCAAAAAAAAAAAAAAAAAAATCTGCACATGTGTGGTGTGATTTTTTTTTCAGGCACTGACAATAGCATCCTTCTGGGACTTGCATGGAATGCCCATTCCGTGTGGGAAGGGACTCTGTGAGATTAGGCAGGGCTTCCACAAGGACTTACTGGAAATGTTGTCTGGGATCCTTCAGAAGCTGCTGATCATGGTACCTGTGGATTTATGAAGTATATATTATGGGAGCAACAGGGCTACATTTATTAGGCCACAGCACCGGGGCACTGGGGTGGCAGGGATGCAAATCTAGTTTATGGTAAAGATGACTTACTTCATAAAATTCGTTTATTAAAGTGCTCACAAGGTTTGACACTCAGCGTTGGAATGTGGTATACGTCTCCCTGTGGCCCACCTTAGTTGCTGTCTTTTTTGCCACTCAATCAGAAGCACAGATGTCTGGTGGGCCCATAGTTGAAACTTGTGTAGCTACGGTGGACGACAGTGAGATCCACCTGTCTGCTGAAAGTTCTGTTCCTGCTTGTTTGCTTGTTCAATGTTGCACATCCTTCAACTTATATATATACCCTGAGCAGATTCCTGTGTCCCAGCTGTCTGACCTCTCCTTAGCTTTCCCTCCGGGCATCCCACCCTTTACCTCTCTAAGTGTTCTTCAGTACCTTGCTGCTATGGACAGCTCTTTTTTTTTATTATTACGTATTTTCCTCAATTACATTTCCAATGCTATCCCAAAAGTCCCCAATACCCTCCCCCTGACTCCCCAACCCACCCATTCCCACTTTTTGGCCCTGGCGTTCCCCTGTACTGGGGCATATAAAGTTTGCGTGTCCAATGGGCCTCTCTTTCCAGTGATGGACCTGGAAGGCATCATCCTGAGTGAGGTAACACAATCACAAAAGAACTCAAATGATATGTACTCACTGATAAGTGGATTTTAGCCCAGAAACTTAGTATACCCAAGATATGAGACAACCTGTAAAACACATGAAACTGAAGAAGAACGAAGACCAAAGTGTGGACACTTTGCCCCTTCTTAGAATTGGAAACAATCACCCATGGAAGGAGTTACAGAGACAAAGTTTGGAGCTGAGACAAAAGGATGGACCATCTAGACTGCCATATCCAGGGATCCATCCCATAATTAGCCTCCAAATGATGACACCATTGCATACACTAGCAAGCGTTTGCTGAAAGGACCCTGATATAGCTGTCTCTTGTGAGACTAGGCCAGGGCCTAGCAAACACAGAAGTAGATGCTCACAGTCAGCTATTGGATGGATCACAGGGCCCCCAATGGAGGAGCTAGAGAGAGCACCCAAGGAACTAAAGGGATCTGCAACCCTGTAGGTGCAACAACATTATGGACAGCTCTTTTAAGCTGCTCCTTCAGGACCAGAGAGTTCTCCTCTGTGGCTAGCAGCCCTCATCCTTGTACACGTGCCCACTGGCTTTCCACGTTTCCACAGTTTCAGCTTATTCACTAGTCTAGACAAGAAAATGCTTTCAACACTTGGCTTCTGTCCCAGGGGACCCATGCCAAGCTGGCTGCTTCCTCGGTATTCCCTGTAAGACGAGGACATTCATAACCATAAAATCTTCAGAAGGGAGAAAATAAAGATCCGTGTAGGAAACATTCATTTCTGGACATCCAGTGCAACAGGGTGCAAGGGTAAGGAGCCAGGGCTCCGTTCTGAGTGATACCTTGATCTGGCATTCGGGATCAGTTTGGGGGTCTGAAATTTCAGAGAAAAAAATGAGAGTGCAATGTCAGAGACTCCCTGAGATGGAGTCCCAGAGGCTCAGAGATGGACAAGCCCTCAAAGACACTTGTAAGCAGGGCCCTTAGCACCCTTTGCAGAAGGCTGCACGCTTTCACATGCTCTCCTCCCAGCAGCTGGGGCAGGGCTGCTCTAGTTGAGCACGTCACAAGTTCATTTTGACTTGTCAAAAGTCAGTGAACTGCGTTACAAGAACAAGAGCTTGGAGGCCTGTTTTCTGTTTTGTAAAAAAGTGGAAGACTGGGAGCTGGAGAGAGCGCTTGGAGAGTCAAAGGATTGCTGCTCTTCCAGAGGATCGGAATTCAGTTCCCAGAACCCACCTGGCTAGCCACCATCTGTTCTGTCATTCTGGCTCAAGGACATCTGATGTCCTCTTGTGGTTTATGTGGGTACTACACATACATGACACAGGCATACATGGAAGCAAACTACCTATACACCAAATGAATGAATAAATGAATGAATGCATGAATAAATAAATAAATAAAGTAATCTAAGAAGATGATGACTTGGGACTCCAATGGTCCACACAAAATACTTCCCATTAAATATTTTGGGGGGAGGGGTTCTAAAGGCCTGAACTGACATTAAAGAAAGCTATGGAGATGCTCATTTCCACTTCACTTTATTATAATAATTTAATGAGAAACAGGCCCGAGTCCTGGGATAGTGGACAATTTCATAATAGATATACTCAAGAACAAAGGCGCACAAGCTGCTGCTCGTTTTGCTATGGGGCGAAATTCTTAGGTGGCTCAAATGGTGTTATCATCTGGGGGCTGGGTTGTAGCTCAGTTGGTAAAGCACTTGCCTAGCATGCGTGAAGCCCTGAGCTAGATTTCAACACCCAATCCATCCAGGTACGATGTTACAGGCCTGTAAACCCACATACTCCAGAGGCACGAACATGAGGATCAGAAATTAAAGCTCATTTCGTTCTGACTATATGGTAAGTTCAAGGTTGACGTGGACTATATGAGACCCTTTCTGAAAAGTGGGATTAAAGAGAAGTTGGTGAGTATTTCTTGTGGAGAGACCACTTAAAGGTGACTCACTGGAAGGCACACTAAGTTACTAAAGTCTTTCATGCAAGCACTATGTCTTCAAAGAAAGGAGGCAAGATGATGGAGTCATGAAGGATGCTCAGGTCAGGTAGAACAGAGAGAAAGTTTGGGGTCTGAATGTTTTCGGGCTGATGGAGAGAGGAACAGCCAGATTAGACCCCCCTTTAGGGCAAAAATCCAAAGTAATGAGAAGAATTTTTCTTTCCTAGGGAATTTATGGGCGTGGCTGCAGTTTTTGCTCTTATTAATACATGCCTTCTAGGTAAATCATTCACAGGCCAAAACCTCAGAAAGATGGATCCGATTGCTTCAGACAGGAGTGGCACCAGATGATAAAGGAGGGGAGGAATACTAAAGTGGGGAAGGCCACCACTCAGGCAGGAGACAGTTGTGTGCTTTATGGCAAAGCATTTCCACCATTTCCCCTTGTCTGCTCTCTAGGATGGCTTCTGTTTTAGTGACTGCATTTCTCTTTGAAAATCCATTTCTATTCAGATGGATTTAAACACTATATGTTGAACATCATTTAGTTCATTTCACAGAAGTTACTGGAAATTACAGTGTAGAAGATAAGAACAGAATTAGACATGAGATCCAGAGCTCTCTTATAGGAACACGAGCCTCATGGGCCACAGGACACACAGCGTTTTCAGGAGCAGTAATAAGGGATATGCTAATGCCTGTCAACACTGTCCAACTCAAGGGGACGAGAGAGTTGAAAACTGGATGCATTTTGTTGATGGTAGTTTTATGTGACACATTTTAAAGCGCCCACACAGTGGTTATGGGAACCATGTTTGGAGATGACAAGAAGGCAAAATTCGGGCTGAATCAGACTGCTGGGGTGGGAAACAAAGTGGACACAGTGGGAGCCTGAGGGAAGTTCCTCAGAGCTGGTCCTCTGGCTTAGAGGGTGTAATCATAACCTCAATCCAGGCTCCATCAGGACTGGGCTTGGCCATCTCCACAGTTAGGCCTATCAGATTTCATCAGGGTCTCACTCATCATAGGCAATTCATCTTACATCTTACCTTCATGACAGGAAAGCAAGTCCCTAAAGAGATATGTAAAGAAGGCTGTTTAGAGGGCCTCAAAATATACACAGGATGAACTGGGAGCCAGGCTGGGGGCCGTAAAGTCTTCATCATAGGTGGAAAAAGAATCTCTGGAGATAAGGAAGGGGCAGGGTCTGTTCCTTGCTGGCAGAACACTGAACAGTTGGCTGCACAGAGTGTCAGTTGGGAGGAGGCTGCTTCTGTTTCAGGTTGGTAGAGATGATCTGCTGGGAAAACATCTAGTGGGAGCCCTGGAATCCTGGGGACCCCCCAGCTCCTAAACCACGTGTCTATTGCTCCCTAATCAGGCAAGGCAGCACGAGCACATCAAATAGGAGTTACTTATACTGTCCTACTGCCAGGTACCCAGCCAAGAGCAATGGAATGCTAGAATGTTTTTAAGAGCCAACAAACTTGAAGGAGCCCAGTCTTCCAAAGAGACCAATTAAGCTTCTCTCACAAAATAGCATATCCTACTCAGCAATATAAAGAATCAGCTACCAAGAGCAGAGAGACAGTTCAGTCAACTGAGTTCAGTCTTACAAACATGAGGATCTGAGTTTGACTGACAGAACTCACATTTAGTCCTAGAGATTCAGGCAGGAGGATTCCTGGTGTTTGCTTCCAAGCCAGCTCAGCCTACTTGGCAAATCTGTGATTGACTAAGAGACTTGCCCCCAAAGAGACTTTCCCAAAGAACGGCACTGGAGGTTGTCCTGTGGCTTCTACCTACATCCACATACCTGGACACCACTGGCACACACTTAGAAAAGTGCGCATGCACATACACATGAAATAAATTGCCAATGGAGTAACATAGATGACAACCACAAACTGAGAAAATGGGGCCAGATGCAAAAGAATGTTAGGCCATATGATTCATTTTTAAAGATGCATAAGGGATGGAAAAGAAACAAGTGAAGGAAATGGAGACAGTCGTCTTTGAGGGGTGGAGGACAGGGGTGGATTTCCAAGGAACAGGAAAGAACATGGGAGTGAATTGGAAATCCCTTATCTTTTCCTTTGAGCTACTTAACAAAGGAATATACATTTGGTAAACTATTCAACTGTACCTTTAAGACCGTATGGTTTTCAATTGGAGAATATATATCTATAATCTATATCTATAACCTATATCTATATCTATCTATATCTAACCTATCTATCTATATCATCTATCTATCTATCTATCTATCTATCTATCTATCTATCTATCTATCTATCTATCTATCTATCTATCTAATATATCTGTATTCTCTCTCTCTAGATAGAGAGCTTATATATATATATATATATATAAGCTTTATTTAGCTTATATATATACATATATATAAGCTTTATTTAGCATATATATATATATATATATATATATATATATATATATATATATATAATGTCCTGTCTTACAATCAAAGGGTCAAAGGATCATCCCACAGCAGGAAGTCTGAAAGCTACCAAACTGCAAGGGAAACCACTCAGAGAACCCGATGAAGTCAGAAGTGGGGCTGGACTGGGGCTGAGCATGGCTTGAGACAGTGTCTGTCATAATAAGACGAGCAACCCTTGGGCAAGGATGAGTGCTGTCACCCGTTCAGAGATAAATTCTGTCAGTGAGTACCCAGTAAGAGCAAGGAAGGGTACAGGGTGTCTCACCCACAGATTCAGTGAGAATGCAATTCCGTGACACCAAATGGCCAAATAAAGGTTCCAAAACATCCCAATCAGGATGCTTTTGATAAAAATGTGTCCATAACCAAAGAGACAAAATGGGGGGGGGTGGATTACAGAGATACCACAGGAGTACAACGTGGAGTAAATGTTTAATATAAGACGGACAGAGTTTGAAATCAAGGTGGCCTATGGTGGTAAACCTTTCAGAACTACAACTTTATGACCTAAAGGTTATCCTCAGGGTGGCTTTACCAAGTGAATAAAAAGCAGCAGACAGAAGCTGTGTGACAGAGGGATGCACAGCACCTAGTCAGCTCAGGTCCCAAGGACCTCCCCTGGATACTGCAAGGGAGGCAGTGTCACTAAGTATAGCAATTTGGCCTCTGAGAAGGGACACAGATACATTGTAGAGGCCCCAGGAGATCTGGCGGGCTCTGACTCCCTTGCCCATCTGGCTTTTCATCCCTTTTCTATTTGAGGCCCCAAAGCTCTATTGAAACATATACCACAGACCCTGCAACCCCCAAACTGTGTGGCGTCTTGTGTGCAACATAGGAAAGAGCAGTAGAAGTGCAGGAGCTTGGAAGTCAACCTAGTTTCATCCTTAAGAGATGCGGAACCCCTTTAATCCCAGCACTTGGGAGGCAGAGGCAGGCGGATTTCTGAGTTCGAGGCCAGCCTGGTCTACAAGGTGAGTGCCAGGACAGCCAAGGCTACACAGAGAAACCCTGTCTCGAAAAACCAAAAAAAAAAAACAAACAAACAAACAAAAAAAAACAAAAAGAGATGCGGAACCTCTCGATGCTAACTCCTCTACCCCCCTTCCTGAACCCGCCCAAGCCCTTCACTGTATCCGGCACACATTCTGGTCTGACGTCTCAAAGGCCTGAGCTGGTACCTGCTCACTTTTCATTTTGGTGTGCGGATCGGATCGCTAGGACTCGTCGCAGTAATTACCCTAAATGAAAAGGTTTTCAGCGCAACTTGACTGGCTGCAATGCGGCCAGGATGATCTGGGCCATTGCGCTCTATGTTCTGTGGCCATTAAGAAGCCTGGACATCGCCAGGGTTTTCAGGACAGAGTATACCCACAATCCCTATTTCTCCTTCAGCTCTCCCTTCTGACTCTCTTCCTTTCTGTCAGGCCGGGCCCTGTGTGGAGACTCCATCAGATGCCAAAAAGAAAGACCCTACTAATGTGGCCACAGCTTCTGCCATTTCTCACCTCCCCAGGCCTAGTGCTAAAGTCTTGTCTTTCAATCCCTCCTCCTGCAGGAGGGACTCCGCAGTATCAGTGTGCACAGCTAGCCACCCTCCTCTCTCCTTCTCTGCGGCTCCTCTATCCCCCTCCCCCAGAAACTGTCCCACAGTCTTTCCTACCTCTCCATCCCATGACACTGAAGATATGTGTTGGGAACCATCTCCGTGGCCTGCGGAGATGGACATGGATACCATGCCCCTTTCTGAGGCAGCTACACTGAGCTCACCCAAGGATCACAGTATGGCAGCAACAACCTCTTCGAGTGATGCCAAGGATGTTGAGTTCATGGACACCACCCCTCCTTCTAGAGCTGTCATACTGCATTTTCCCCCTGGCACTAACTGTGCTTCTAACAGTTTAACTACCTGGTCAATGTGGAGGTTTCCTACAGCTTGCCACTCTCATAGAGTTCAGTCTACCCGCACACGGCCCAATGAGCTGCAGTCTAATGGCCGTGTCCATATAAATAAACCATCCCCTGCAACAGCAGCAGTTGGCTTCCCTTCCCAGTCTGTTAGTGGTAGTAAAACTCGATTTGCAGGCTCAGCATCACCTGCTGACCGTGGTAGGCCTTCTGGCACGAGGCAGGCCAATGAGAAGCGCCCACCTGCTTCCTACATAGCCCCGTCCATTTTGGGGCATGCTCTCAAAATGGGAATGGGCACAGGGCAGTGCAGTTTATCATCCACCAACCTTACTCCCAGAACAGCAACATCAGTGAGACCTGTGGTGCCAGGAAGTGGAGATAACCACTCCATGGCATGGCCACCTAGCAACACCAGTACTGGTGGAAAGAAGGGCAGCACGGGACCTTTTCATAGTTTTCTGCTTGCCTAAACACAGCAGTGCTCCTATGAAAACGAGCTCTGGAAGAGAATTTTGTTTACAAAATAGTATATGCATGAGCAAAATTTGACATGTTCACTTCTGTTTGGGCCCCCACCAAAATCTACCTGTTGATTAACTGTAGTTAGTGTCTATGAATTTAGTTTGAATTTTTGGGGCACACTGATTATTTCCCTATTTATTCTGAGTTAATTTACTAGTATTCTAAGTTAATGTGTTCTCATGTTGATAATGTTTGCGTAATTTTCAGTTATTTATTAAAAATATAGTTGGTGTTGATATTTTTGCAAGTAACTTTGTATTTTCGGCATGGCTGAGTTTCATCCACACATGTATTTTGCCTTTCAATAAGACTGACGTGATTCTCTACTAAAATTGTTAACATGGAGAGGAGAGTTTGAGGGGAAAACACCAGAATTTAAGTTCCACTCAACCAATGATGAATTTTCTGGGGGTTTGTTACAGGTTTTGTTGTCATCGTTGTTTATTTAGTTGCTGTTCTTCCCTCCCAGTCCCTCCAAGTCTTCTGGACTGATTTCTTAAGCCATCCAAAACCAGCAAGAATGCAGTTGTGTGGACAGAAAGAGTTCTGTGAGAAGACTTCTATTTCTAGTATTTTTAAAATATACAATGCTTTATGTTTCTCCCCCACAAAAGTAGTTATATGGTGAGACCCCCTGTGTTAGTGTGTGCATATATAACTTTGCAAATTTCTTATTGGTAACAGTTTAAAGGAGCAAAGATCTGTCTGGGTCCACGTACCTACAGGTTTCTGTGCACTGTGGGTCCATGTCTGTATGCTTTTGACCTGAAGCGAGGCTACACAGAAGGTAGCAGGGGGAAGTGGTATAGAAAACTTCTACCTTCATGGGAGCCAGGAACTTGAGGGATCAAGAAGAGCCTGTGTCAAGCTAGTTTCCTCAAAAGTACTGACAGCTACATCCTCCATGCTAGGCATTGTCTCCTAACACTCTGATCCCCTCCCAAAAGAGTGGCACCAGCTGGAGGCCAAACCTCCAAACACATGAACCTGTAAGCCCACAAAAGCCCAAATCCCTAGTGTGTCTGTGCTTTGGAAATGCTGCTTGTTTGGAATTAATTATGCTTAAATGGGGTCATGCAAAGGGGATTCTAAATACAATAGTGTCCTTATGAGAAGTTAGCAGAAAGCACTGATTCCCTTCTTCCCAAGCCCTTGAATGACAAAGAAGAAAAGGCACAAATCCTTACATACAATAAAATAGATACCCATAAGGAGAGAAGCCTCATCAAAAAGCAAAAACGAGGATACTTTCATCATGGACACGTAGCCTCCATGACTGTGAGAAAATGAATGTCTATTAGGACACTCAGTCCAGGGCATTTTGGTAGCCGTACAGAGGGGAGAGGGAACTTGTAGAGCCCACCTCCAGCAGAAAGACAGGGCATCAAGTGAGGGATGGGGTTGCCGTTCCATAGTCAAAAACTTTGACCCATAGTTGTTCCTGTCTGAAAGAACTGCAGAGACAAAAATGGAGAGAAGCCTGGACATCGCCAGGAGGCTGAGGAAAAGGAGGTCCAGCGACAGGCCCAAATTGGGATTCAGCTCAAGAGGAGAACCAGAGGCTTGACACTATTCCTGAGACTATGGAGTGCTCACAAAAAGGGGCCTATCATGACTGCCCTCTGAAAGACCCAACAAGCAGCTGAAAGGGTCAGATGCAGATACTTACACTCAACCAGTGAACAGAAGCTGCTGACCCCTGTGGCTGAATTAGGGAAAAGCTAGAAGAAGCTGAGGAGGAGGGTGACCCTGTAGGACGACCAGCAGTCTCAATTAACCTGGAGCCCTGAGGTCTCTCAGATACTGAACCACCAACCAGGCAGCATACACCAGCTGATATGAGGCCCCTAACACATATACAGCAGAGAACTGCTGGGTCTGGACTCAGAGAAGATGCACCTATCCTTCAAGAGAATGGAGGCCCCAGGGAGTAGGGATGTCTGGTGGGGGAGGGGGTGGGGACATCCTTGTGGAGACAGAGGTCGGGTGGGGGAGGGGACAGAAGTATGGGATGGGGAAACAGTCAGAGGGTGGACTGGGAGGGATAAAATCTGGATTGTAAAATGATTAAATAAATAAATAAATGAATGAATGAATAAATAAAAGAAACAGAATAGAGAAATTACAATGCTAGGTTATTGAATAGAACCCACTTAGGACCCCAAGATATCCCAAGCCGGGATTCAATAAAGTTGTATCTTAACTCCTAGGACTACCTCCAGTTGTGCATATGCAGATCTGACTCATACACCAAAACAAAGCCCAGTATAAGAAAGATACAGAGCATCCCATGGCTGGGGTCTCAGTGGCCTGGCCACTAGCATGTAAGGAACAAATCCAAATAGCTCTATAAACACTAGTTGGCTAGCTTTAGCTCCGTCTTGTTATAGAGACCTCAGCTGTACAAGCCATCTCCACTTAACATAGGTAAAACTGCACCCAACACCAGCAGCTACCCCTTTTCAAGTGAGCAAGGGACACGTCTATGGTAGTCATATATTAGGGAACAAATGTCAACATTTGATGATGTTTATTTGTGCTCTTGGATTGAACCAGCAGGACAGATATATATTACAAAGGTGGTTCATTAGGTTGGCTTACGTAGTATGGTCCGTGAAGTTCAACAGCGGCTGCACAAGGGACTCCAGCAGAAATGAAAGAACCCAGGCTTTCACCGGTCATAAACCCCACTCTTGTCCATCTTTGGCTTGAGATTTCAGTCAGCCCATTTCTCTTAGGCATTTTTCTTGGGTTGGTCAAGGAGGATCTCCAAGGAGAAGAGCAGCAGTTCTTTCTGAGAGACTATTTGAGCCCAGTTTTGTGTACAGCAAATGTTGATTTATGCTTGCCTTCTGCAGCCTTCAGGGGTAGGTTGTTGTTCCCCTTCTACAGATCTAGAAACGGAGGAAAGCTTGTTGGAAGTGGGACTTTCAGTTGGACAGAGTGGCCTAGATGTGATTGAGGGATTTCCATTGCCCCAATCCTCCCATTCCAGTATGGGGCCTGCTCCTCGAATTAAAATGTAAATCAAAACACGATCGACTTTGTGTACCCAGTTTGGATAAGATTTACCTTTGAAGAATGGCTCCTTTTTCTATCCCAGCAGGCTCAGCTCCACCAGCCCCACTTGCTCTTAACGATGACCAGGGAGCAGGATAATAAATATTGCAAACGATGTGGCTTGAATGAGACACCCTATGAACCATAATAAAACCCCGGTGATTAATTCCAGGACTTGCTCTGCTCATATGAGACCTGCGGTGGCTTCCCTGATGAGATCAATACAGCGTGGCCGAGTGATCCTAATAGAAGTGTTATTATCTTTTAATCTTCGGGAAAACGCCAACTTCTCGAATCCGTCACTGGGCCGCCTGCTTTATTTTCTCGGTACAACCTTGAAGGCAGTTGTTTTCCCTGAAATGAAGATACATTATAGTCTTTTCAAGGATTTATCAATAATAAGACTTGGGCCGTCTTTGCAGGGCCCACCGCTAAAAGGCACATTTGTATGCTTCGAGTCAAACCTGGTCGCAGTGACCTTTGCTGTCAGCTGCTATTTTCCCCGCAGACAAATGCCTCTGGAGAAGTGAGTGGTAAAGACAGATATTCATGGGAAGGAGACAAGGAAGCGAGAATGAGGAGAGAAATAACATCACCAACAAGTAATCAGGAGGGTTTTAGAAAGCCAGGCATGTCCCTTGTTTAGGACTCTGACAGCAGAAATGGTCTCCATGGCCCTTGCAGGCAGTTGTATTTTTTTTCTTCCTTTCTGTAGCTTCTACAGGGTCTCCAGGGACTGGAACATAGCAAAACCAGCTGTGCGCCTCAGCAAAAAAATAAAATGTCACTGTCCAGTAGGAGTGTCCAGGGCCAAAGGAAGAAAGACAAATATCTCCCTAGTGTCATGCCTCCAGGGTGGTAGGCCACATGGGGACTGTGGGAGACAGAGGAGTTCAGAGAGGGGGAGGGTCCCTGTCTGCTGAGTGAGTACTTTTCCTGGAGAGAGAGAGAAGAGAGTGGGGAAGTGGTCTGTGCTTGGACTTGTTGGATGAATACATGCACTCGCTGGTAGGTGCCAGCTTCTGTTCCTGCCTATGTCCTGAACCTTTCTATTCATTCCTGAACAGAGGCATCACTGGACCCCAGAGAGTGCCAGTCAGCAAGAGCTGAAGAGGAGGAGAAGGGTCCCCCATCCCTCTCTGCTCCTTCTTGGTGCAGCACTTTCTCATTTGCCCCTCTTCCCTCCTTAAAGGGACATAGCATCTCTGGGTGGCAGGCACACAGTCATCCTGGGTGTCATCTAGACACACCACGCCTCTTACCTTGCACAGAGAGGGAAACTGAGGCTCACCACCTGAAAGGAAATGAGGAAGTGTGTCTTCCAGAAGATTAAGTGGAGTGCTCTGTCTCCTGGGCATCTGCTGAGGGGCCCCCTCCCCTCCATGTGTGTTCCGTGATGCCTTTCAGGGATCTAGGGCTCCCTGCAGAGCTCTAAGTTTCTGAGGCCAGCACCTTATCTTCTGGATTTAGCCAGCCACAAGGGGAGTGAAGCATAAAGCACCCCTGGGCGGGGAAGAAATAAGCAGGAAACCTATTCTTCATCTAGTTCCATTGGGTAGAACTCTGCCATGTGGCTTTGTCCACGGGACAGACGTTGAATGTGTGCTGTAGAAGGCAAAAACAGGAATTTGTAAACAACTGTGCCCCACTTTCATCTATAAAGTAATGAGATACATGCTACACACTAGATCTGAAGTGTCCTCTTCAGTGTCCCCTAATGTGGGGAGAGAAGCTTGCTCTTCAGGGAGAGGTGGAGAGGGGTGGGAGAACTTTGGGCCACTGGAAAGGCCTCGAAGGAAAGGGTGAGTTTCTAGTCTCTTTTCCTCTTTTGTCTCTAGGCTACCCAGTGAGCAGTTTTGCTCTTCTGTGCAAGTGCATGTCACTATGGGCCCCAAATCAATGGCATCAAAATTCAGAACCACAGCAAACGTTTCCCTTGTATCCTGTGATTGTCTTGAGAATTTGTTACAGTGACGCAAAGCTACCATGATAGAGACATAAACCTACTTTTAGATGGCCTACAGAAGGAGCTACAAGAAAATAAAATATTAGAGAATGCCTGACCAAGAGCAGGAACAAAATAAATGTCAATGTCAACTAACACAGGCCTGAGAGGCTGCTGGGAAAAGCCAGCACCTGTCCCCTGTTCCTTCCATACTGGTCTAACCTTGTTCTCGCGGTCCCGCTCTTCTGAGATGGACCTGTGTTCTGGATCTGAAAGAGACTCCCTGACTCCTGAGATAGATTTTTGCCACATCTGGTTTGTTCACCAGTCACACGGAAATGAATCATGGTCCATGCCTGTCAACTGAAAGTGTTGACAGCAGCTACCTCCCGTTATGACCTTATGACCTTTGCAAAGTAACCCTCACTTGGATTATATGGACCCTGCTTTTTTTTTTTTTTCTTAAGTCAGAGATTGTCAAGAGGAAAAACAGAAGTCATAGCTGTGAATTCTCTGACTCAAAAGTCCAGCTAAGCAGGATAGAGAATGAGTCTGCCTCAGATGGTGGCAGTGCAGGCTGATGCTCCTCAGTTCTCACAACCTGGAAGTCAGGATGCTCAGAACAGGCTCATCAGAATGACAGAACTGATAAGGGAAGAGACGTTGTGCAACAACACCCAGTGTTGGTTTCTCTCCAGAGTAGACTTACAAAGTTCTAGCACATTTTTCTCTTCCCTCGTCCCCCGTGTCAGCTGAGTCATGTGCTCCTTTGCCACTGGCTGAGACTCAAGAGACACCATGGCAGTCGTCATCCTGTGTGGGAAATCCATCTTCCTAGGAGATCACGAAACTGAAGGGGAACTTTAGTTCTCTGGGGATGTTTCTTTCCCAAATCAGCCCTCTGCACCCCTTGGAGCTTTGAGCACTCAGCAGATGGTCTCTGAATAAGCCCATTAGAGAAAATGGCAAGCTGGACAGGTGACAAGCAGCGGTGACGGGAGGGTGGGTCCTTGTGTGGTGAGGTAGCAGTATCTTGGCCATCCGTTCTTGCTTTATTGAAGTGCTTCCAGTTTTATGGAAGTTTAGGAGGGTACTCTCGAGGAGGCTCAGGCCATGCCGAAGGATGCCATCAAGCACATGTCCCATTGCCTGACGGTTAAGCACTTGCCTGTGCAGGTGCCTTAGTTCTGCTATTCTTTAGCCCAGTTCCATCCCTGCTTATGTGGATTCTTTTTAGATTACTCGGGGCGTTTATAGAACTGTCACCGTCCTCAGGGTGCTTCAGATGTTCCAGCATCCAGGGACATTTTTTTTTCCTCCAATGCATCTATGTCTTTCTCTTCTCCACCTGAAAGGGAGCTCTTGAACTTTCTAGGTGATGTATTAATGCACTCCTCTCTTTACCTAGGCATCATAACACTGACCGTTATTGTTGCACTAGTTACAGTCACCTTTACATCAGCACATCTGCAAGTGCCAAAAGGCCGACTGGTGCCTTTAGCTGCTAGCCCTCCGAATGACTTTTGGGGGCGAAACCATCAACACTTAGGTAAGGAAACTAAGCCATGCGGAGCGCAAAGGAATTATTGTCAGTCCTCCAGTCAGTAATTGCTGGATCCAGGGTTACTCCAAATTCTCATGGCCTCCATGTTAGCGTTCTTATATATTTAGACAAGTTCTGTCTAGCTCAAGATGGCCTTTCTGCCTTAGCCCTCTAAGTACTGGGGATTACAGGTGTGTGCAGCCACACCTGTTCTAACACTATGTTCTTCACCACTAAGGTTTGTCTTCTTCCAGGCTTTACAGTTAATATCGCATAGGTGAGTTCTTTGTCATATTGTCTGACATAATATATGCAGAAAAGATAATGAGATTTGGAAACAGACAGAGTCTTTTTTTGGAATCATCCTCTGGACTTAGGACCATATCATCTTGGTTAAGCTCCTTGGACTTTTGTTCCTCCGTTTTCCTTCAGTGAAGTACAGAGAAGCATGTGTACCTCAGGGTTGGATGTGGTGAAGCTTAGCCGATAGCAGGCATGACTAGGCATTCTGATAGTAGATCACTGTTTACAGTGTTAGCTTATATTTATTAAACATCCACTCTGTGGCACATGCCTTCTTATGTGATTCATAGGGATTAATTCATTTAACTCCTCATAAAAATGCAGAAAGTGGAATGACTATACTAAAGTCATATAAATTAGATTTTAGCCTTCAAAAATGTTATGGGAGTTCAAGAGGAATATTTGATAATAGTGGGACGGTCAGTTCATCAGGAAGTCACATATATAAGCGCTCACACACATGAGTACACATGCACACATGTATGAACACACAAGTGTGCAGGTACGCACACAGAGAAAGGGGGTGTATCTAAAAACTGAGCTTCAAAATATTATAAATTGAGGTTAGTTGGTCTGAGGGGAGAGAGACAATTAAAAATAAATTGTATAGATGTTAAAACCCCATCAAGAAAAGAAATAGAGAACCCAATTAGTAAAGTAAATGAAAAAAGGGATATTGTTACCTATCTTAAAGAAATAAAGCTAGATATACACCAAGTCACTATATTTCAGAAACTGGATACCATTTGAATGACATTATTTGTAAGTGAGGCCCATACACATTTGAAGAACTCTCAATAGAGGACACATCGGAAGACACATTCTTTTCAAATTCAGATGACTATCTAGCAAGGACTATATTCTGGGTTACAAACAAGTTTTGATAAGTGTTGGGAGAATTAAAATTGTGCAACATAGTCTTTGTTAATCTTTGGTAATCATGGAATGAAAATAGAAATTAAGAAAGTCATCTATGAAGTTCACAAATCTACAGAATTTGTGGGGGTAGGATAGAGAAAATGGCTCAGAGCAGAGGTGAGGTCTTCTCACAGAGGACCTGGGTTTGGTTCCCAGCATCCATGTTGAGTGGCTCAAAATTGCCTTTAACTCCAGCTCCAAGGGATCTGATGCTGTCTCCTGACTTCCACAGGCACTAACACTCACCACAATAAAATTATTACATAATATGGAGGTATATTACATATAAGGAGTTTGATTCACTACTAAATAACAGGTGGTTCTAAAACAAGTCATAAATAGATTATAATACATATTGTAGTTAATGGAAGAGAAGATGCAACATATCAAGACTTATTAATGGTAATTAATCAGTGCTTAGATGAAAATTTATAGTTGCAAGTGTGTACAGACATAAAAGAGAGAACTTGCAAGTACAAACTCCAACATTCCACCTGAAAACAGTTAAGACAGAAAAGTAAACTAAGATGCAAATGAACTAAGCTACTTAATGATGAAGATTGAACACGTTCTTCTTTCTCCAAGTAATTCATCATACTTTATTTTTCCTTTCAGGCTGCTTAGGCAATTCCTGGGCCAGATGATCACTCTATACATTTTTTAGATTGTGGTATAATTAGATCATTTCCTCCCTCCCTTTCCTCCCTCCCAGTTCTCCTATAATATGCTCCTTGCTCTTTTTTAAGTGCAAGGCCTCACTTTTATTAATTGCTGTTACTTGCACACATACACACACACACACACACACACACACACACACACACACACACACACCACTAAGGAGTATCCGCTTGCCTGACTTTTATTAATTGCTGTTACTTGCACACACACACACACACACACACACACACACACACACACACACACACCACTAAGGAGTGTCCACTTGCCTCACTTCCATGCATCTTTGGACGTAAGTAACACATTCTACTTAAAATGCTACTAAATTACACAAAACAACAAAGAATAAATTTAACAAAACAAGGGAAAATATGTAATTGAAAAACTATAAAAGCAGGCAGAAGGAAGGGACCTCTAAGATTTGGAAGTCGGTAAAAAGTAGAGGATAGAAAAAGAGTAGGGAAATAAATCAACTCAATAAGATGTCATTTCATCCAAAGGACCTGTGATTTTGACAACTATCTATTAGATAGGCTCAAATTATCAAAGCTAGAAATGAAACAAATATTGTATGAAATTATACTATTCATAACTGCAGGTCAACAGTGCAGAAAGCCTAGGAAAAAGATAAAAACTACTGAAATTGAATCAAGAAAACAAAGCAGGTCATAAAAATACTTTAACACATGCGAAAGTTGAATTAGGGATAAAGAATTTCCCATGATTTGGTGGTTTCCATGGGTGAATGCTACTAGGTATCAGCATCCAAATGCTGACACCATTGCATTCACTAGCAAGATTTTGCTGAAAGGACCCAGATATAGCTGTCTCTTGTGAGACTATGCCGGGGCCTGGCAAACACAGAAGTGGATGCTCACAGTCAGCTAGTGAATGGATCACAGGGCCCCCAATGGAGGAGCTGGAGAAAGTACCGAAGGAGCTGAAGGGATCTGCAATCCTATGGGTGGAACATTATGACCTAACCAGTACCCTGGAGCTCTTGACTCTAGCTGCATATGTATCAAAAGATGGCCTAGTTGGCCATCACTGGAAAGAGAGGCCCATTGGACATGCAAACTTTATATGCCCCAGTACAGGGGAACGCCAGGGCCAAAAAAATGGGAATGGGTGGGTAGGGAAGTAGGGGGGAAGGTATGGGGGACTTTTGGGATAGCATTGGAAATGTAATTGAGGAAAAGATGTAATAAAAAAATCACAAAAAAGAATTAATAGCAATTATTTGCAACTCTCCTAAGAATCAAAAGTAGTGTAATTTCCAACTGACTCTGAGAGTTCAGCGTTACTCTTACATACAATCCAGACAGAGATATTCAGAAAGGAGCAGACTAGTATCTCATAATATGGTACTAAAACCCTTAACAAAATTATA
Source organism: Mus caroli (assembly GCF_978045245.1). Lineage (NCBI taxonomy): Eukaryota > Metazoa > Chordata > Mammalia > Rodentia > Muridae > Mus > Mus caroli. The sequence goes on from NW_028227265.1 coordinate 25,935,549, forward strand.
ACAAACCAAATCCAATGATGTACAAAAAGTATGCACAGTAACCAAGTGGGGATTATCCTAGGAATGCACAGTTGGGTTAACATTTGAAGATCAATTAACTTGATAAACTACATTAATAAAACAAAGGCCAGAAAGCACATTATCCAAATTTTGACAAAATCTAACACCCCTTTACGATAAAAAATAAACCTCAACAAAAGGAAGGTCATTGCTATAATCTGATACAGGAGATCTGTCTGAATAAACAATGTGGGTAACATCATAATTATGAAGACTGGGAACTTTCCCTCTAGAAGCAGAGATGTCCATTTTCATCTCTTCTATAAAACACTGGATTTAAGCAACACATTCCACTGAAAACAGTATCAGAATGAATAAAATAGTGAAGAATAAAGAGCAAAACAAGTGAAAGTTTTATACTCTGAAAACTATAAAATATCATTAAAGGGTATTAGAAAGATTTAATGAAGACAAAGGTATCCTGAGATGGCAGAAAGATTGCTCATTGATGGAATCTTTCAATTATTAGCCAGTCTGGCAGATGTCCATATGTTATATGCTAGGTTTATGCAACATATTTAGATTTAGCAAATATGCAGAGGCAGAATATGAATTAAGGGTTAGCTAGGCTAGGCAGGGTGGAGAAGTGGTTGAGGAAATGCTTGCTAACATTGTATAGGTTTGGGGTTGTGATTGTTAGCTTTAATTGTCAAATTGACACAACCTAGAATCACCTTGGAAGACAGTCTCAGTGGCTCTCTCTCTGTCTCTCTCTCTCTCCCCCTCTCCCTTCTCCTCTCCCCTCTCCCGTCCCCCTCCCCCTTCCCCTCCCCTTCCCCCCTCTCTCCTCCCCCCTCCTCTCTCCTCTTCTCTCTCCACTCCTCTCTCCACTCCTCTCCCCACTCCTCCTTTCCTCCCTCCTCTCCTCCCTCCTCTTCCCTCCTCTCCTCCCTCCTTCCTCCCCCCTCCTCTCTCCTCTCCTTCCTCCTCTCTCTCCCCTCCTCCCTCCTCCCTCCTCTCTCCTCTGTGTGTGTGTGTGTTGCCTTAATTAATTGATGTAGGGAAATCATACCCACATCATTCCCTAGGAGGAGTTACTGAACTACATAGGAGTGGAGAAATCAAGAAAGCAAACAAGGAAATGTATTCATTCTCTTCTTTCTGCTCTTGCCTGTGAATGTGATATGACTCCTTTAATGTTCTTGCCTTGACTTCCCCATTGTGATGGACTGTAAACTGGAATTAGAGTAGAGTGCTTTTTCCTGTAAGTTTCTTTTCATCAGAATATTTTATCATGGCAACAGAAGTGATACTAGGACAAAGAGGTAGTGAAAATATTTTGTTGGTTATTGCAATGGATGCACAATGTAGAGTATGCTGCGAATACACTAAAAGTCTTTGAACTATATGACTTAAATGTATGAATTAAATAACACATAGGTTATATATCAAGATATTTGTTGTATAACAGTGAATAGATATTATTCTTATTCAATATATTTCACTGAGAAGTAGACCGAGGTATGGAGAGACTATGAAACATGTCCATAGCTTAAGTGTATGAATATATAATATAATATAAAATGTATATTATATAATATACATTATACAATTGTATAATATTGTATAATATATAGTATGTGTCTTAAGGTTAGGGTTAGGGTTTTACTGCTGTGAACAGACACAATGACCAAGGCAAGACTTAATAAAACAACATTTAATTGGGGATGGCTTACAGATTCAGAGGTTCAGTCCATTATCGTCAAGGTGGGTGCATGGCAGTATCCAGGCAGGCATGGCGCAGGTAGAGCTGAGAGTTCTATGTCTTCATCCAAAGGCTGCTAGTGGAAGACTGACTTCCAGGCAACTAGGGAGAGGATCTTATACCCACACCCACAGTGACATACCCTTTTCAACCAGGTCACACCTATTCCAACAAGGCCACACCTTCAGATGGTGCCACTCCCTGGTCCAAGGATATATAAACCATCACATTATATAATATATTAATTATATAATACATGAAATATCTCAAGATATTTGCTCTAAAACAGCAAATAGTTATTACTCAGTACATTTTACTGATAAGTAGACTAATGTATGGAGAGATTATGAAGTAAGTTCATGGATCAGACTGACATCATAAAACATCACCTTGAGTAATAGTAGGTATAGTTGCTTTGATAGATTTATTCAACAAAGACGAACAGGCCGAGGACTTCATCTCTGAGATGTCACGTCAGAAAAGCAGTGGAGACACCTTGCTTCTTATTGATTGATTCTACTCACAGATTCTGTATGTAGCTCAGTCTGGATAGAGGGCCAGGGTAACCATAAGCATTTAAGGGGTGTCTTTAAGTCAAATTAAATAGCAAACATGTAAACAGTTGAAGGCCTGTCTTAATCTTGACTTGTTTTATTCAACAAAGTTTGAGACCCTGTTGCATGACTGAGCTCATATGTGAGAGTCAAAAAATATTTGTACATGAGCCATGAGTATGGAGGCATGATTTACTTTGTCATGTGTTTTTATGTGTGGCACCCAGTGCTCAGGACTAAACTCCCTCCTCAACCCCCCCTTTCATATTTAAAAAAAACATTTTTTTCTTTTGTGTTTTAACTTTCGAGACAGAACCTCACTGAGCTTCCAGAGTTGCAGCCCAGAGAGGGTTTGTATTTGGGATTTTTAAAAACTCAGCCTCCCAAGTAGATGAGAATACAGGCCGACACGAGAAGCCCTGGCTTAGGTCCAGCACTTTTGATCAATGACTGTTTGCCTTTGGAAGGCCACACCTAGGCAGAAAGGCCAACATCAACTGCTGCTCGGGGTGAGAGACAATGATGAAAGTGGTCTAGTGGTCACGGAATTATTCACCAGAGTCAACACGAGCTGAAGACCAGTATTAATCAAAGACTGGTCACGCTTTAGTGTGACAGATACAAACTACTCCTTCACGTGCCTTCTGCTCTGGGATACTTATTAGAAAGAAATCCAAATCTAAACTAGGATTTGTCATGCCTCTAATCTGTGATGCTATTAAATGATTACTGTAGCATGTAGCTCCAAAGCAATTTAGGAGTTTGCAGATTCATTGAATGGTCCAGAATAGAGAAGATATGTGGAATTGGCTAAAGAATGGGAGCTCTGGGTGGGTACTAGATTCACATTTTAGTTTGGGCATTGTAGAAGGGTTATAACCATTGGCAAACTATTTAATCCTCAGCTTGGCTTACCCTGTCTGTCAATCCAGTGACAATAGGAATGCTCTGTCAATTATCTCAAGGATGAAATGAAATAATGCATGGTAAGTCCCTTCACTTGGTAGAACTAATGTTTGAAAAATGTGATCTGCTCTCATTATAAAGATAAAGCATCATCCGTATCACTGGCACTGACAATGGTCAGTATCCATCATCAAGGATGTCAGAGGTGGAAGGCTGCCTGTGGCTATTCTAGACATGTCCCGTAAATATTTTGGGACAAAGAGGCAAATAGCATTCAGAAGGGTAAGATCAATTCTCCAATGACCTCACAGCAGAACAGCTGTTAGAACATGCTCATCTTGACCGCTCTGCCTTTCTCCTCCCTTGCCTTCCTCATACCACAGAAAAGAAATACAACATGAGGTTAAGAGCTCATCTTGGTATTGGTGAGGGACTTAATTAACCATTCAGCTTTGTATCCTATTAACCATCTCTTTCCCAAGTGCTCTGTTCTCTGGGTGAAAAGTCTTTTGGGAATCTGGGGGTGAGCCAGGAGGAATCCTGGCCAGGATGCTGGGTGATAGAACATACAATTGTTTATGGCTTACAGTGGAGGTGGATAATTCTTCATTAGTAGGCACCATCCCTTCTAAATGGACGGTGATCTGGAAATGCCACTAGCCATCTCTGTTGGACTGCCAATGCCTTTGCATAGCACGGTCATCCGTGTTTCCTTATGGCATTTTTGTCTGTCTTGTGTCTGCTTAAGAGCTTTCTTTGCTTTCCTGTCCTCATCATTGTCAAGCTCCTGCTACCCTTCAGAGTTTGTGTCCTGCTCGCTGCAAATAAGCACAGTGTTTACTCTTGGCCTTGCGATTCAGATTTAAACAGCAGGGATTTATCATAGAAATATCAAGTCATAATTACTCATTTTTCCCCTTTGCAAATAAATAAACTGAAGCACCAAGCAGCAACTTGTTTGAGGTCAAAATGGATAATGAGAGGCAGGACTTGGATGCTACAAAGCCTAGTAGATGAGGGAAGAAGAGACTGGACTGAAATTTTATGTTACCTCTGTCCTCTTTATTTATTCTTGGCTCTCCCCTTTGATTTGGGGTGAAATGGGAACACAGGAAGAGCAAGCATGTATGGGACTCAATCTTAACATACGCTGGAAGTGAATCCTTGAGGGAGGAAGGATGGGTGAACTCTAAGACAAGAAGTAAAGAACTCTTCTGCCAGAATGGATGGTTTCCTGGGAAAACTAAGGGTAGCAGTGTTAGTTCTTCCAGTGCATTCTCTACAAGCAGCCCCTAGGTGGCCATCCTACCAGAGGATCCTGGGAATGAAACCTCTGAAGTAGATTATTAACAGAGCCCAGAGGCTTCTGGATTTAGCTGAGCTTGGGTTGTGTTGTTTCTGCAGTCCCCACCTTTGATATTGCTCTGTATTTTAGGCTTTGGGAGCCTTACCTTCTAAATAAGGAGCAAGAGGCCAGTTGGCAGGTTGTAGAGAAGGTACTGATGGGGATAGCTCTATAGATGATAGCGAGTTAGAGGATCCTATGAGGCTGTAGGCATATATTTTTAGGTCTCACAGAGAGCTGCTCGTAAGCCTGTGAGTGACAGGCTGTAGTTTCTAAAAGATACTTAAACAGAGAGGAGATAAATAAATATTAATGGGAATGAATTAATTAGTTAAGCAAAGGAGCTGGTAAAGCACAGAGGGCAGACAAGAGAATGAATGTAAGCCCCAGTGTATGGTGGTAACCGTTTCCATTAACTTGGGTATTTAAACACTCTGCTTCTCTTATATTTGTGAATGTTCCCATCAGTCATGCAGGTAAATGTTTTTACATGTGGTTCACAGGCAGAGAAAAGCAAAGCCGGGGAGCTCTAGAGGCTTTCTCAAGGTCACCCAGTCAGGACACCAGAGAAGACCAGGACCCAGTGCCTCCCAAGCCTGAAGCCTGTGCTCTCTTCAGTAGCAGCTGTTCCTTCCTCTCCATCATGACTCAGGAGAAAAGTCAATTTTCCATGGTTGCGGTTGTTTGCTGAAAGGAGCAATTCCCTTTCCTCTATCTCTAATTTTCCCCCAACTAATTGCAAATTAGTGGTAATTTTCAAATGAAAAGAGGGATCCAGCATGCTATCCATTTGTGCTTACCCAGCAAGACCCTGGACTTGTGACAGCTCTGTCACCATGGCAACCCTGCCTACAGGCCTTTCTGGGATCCTTGGCAGAGCTGCCTGGGCTCTGAAGGTGGGGCCACTGGCCCTCCAGGTTAGCCTTGTCTGTTGCTTGAATGCTCCTGCAAGGGCAGAGAGTCTCAGTAGTTAAAAAAAGCTCTGTGCTTCGTATTAACTGTTCCTTTTGATGTCTCCTGTTTGGAAGGAAGTTAAGAATTAAAACAAGAAGAAGAGGAAGAGAAAAGTAGAAAAAAATCACAACAAAAGAAACTTAGTAGGATGAAAACCTCCTTAAAACATGGCATCTCTTTCCTCAATTCATTGCTGAGTTGTTGGGTTAAATTCCTTGCTCCACGCCCTGGGGATGTAGAGGCCACAGGTCTTGTTCACAAAGGGGGAGTGACAGGAGGTTGTCAGCTCTTCTAGCTCAGATCAGAAGTCCCTGCTCAGTAGGGAATCCCAGACCTAAAAGGAAAGATCTGTGCAAAGCACTGTTCTATTAACTTGAGGTTGGGTGTATATAAGTACCCTATCCATAGCAAACATTTGTTGAGTACCTACTGTGTACTCTGTGGCTAAAAGAATGAAGGATCTATGCCCTTGCTGGGCCATTCAAGCAACAGACAAGGCTAATCTGGAGGGCCAGCAGCCACACCTTCAGAGCTCAGGCAGCTTTGTCAAGGATCCCAGAAAGGCCTTGATGTTATTAAGCAGCTGTTGACTAGCAACAGGGATGGATGGATGGATGGATGGGTGCCTAGTGCTGCCTGTTTTGTGAGGTAGGAATAAGGGTCGGCATGAGCAGTTACACTTATAAATGTAGGGACAGCTCAGTCTTGGGAAGATGTAGAAGTTGGGAAGATGGAAGAAGCTTGATTCTTCTTCTCAGCCCCATGCTCCCCAAAATAAGACTCAAACTCAAAATTTATCTATAATACCTTATATATATCTATAAAATATATCTATAATACCTTAGCCATACAATTAGTTACGATCTGACTAGATCATAACTAAAATATAGCAATTATTTTCCCCTACCTTTTGACACATGGGTGGTTACCTATGCTCAGGTACCATGCTCACATCTCCTGGGAGGATTATTCAAAGACTGGCTCTATCCCAGAACCCTTCCTGCCTCCTGGGTGTTCCACCTCCCATTTCCTGCTTAAGCCATAGGCCATTGGCTTTTCAATTGACAGGTGATGTATCCATACAATACACAAGATATTCTCTCTACAGGAAGAATTAGCAAAATGCTCAAAAAAAAAAAAAGAAAGAAAAAGAAATAAACCCCAGGCAAAGAGTATAATATGTATAAAAGTATGAAGGTCAAATGGGATATAATATATTTTAGTAATTCCAAGATTGGCTACTCTTACCATTCAGAGTTAACAAAATATGTTCAACTCCAGCAAAAAATGAATTTAGTACTCAGGATATGGCTTGGGGAAGATGGCTTAGTGTGGGGACCAGAGGAAGCCAGAGTTAAGTGATGCTCTGAGTGGGTGTGTATAGTTTGACATGGGAACAGTTATGTCAAGGAATACAGAGCCTTAGGCTCAGAGACATGGCGGAACCTTGCTCAGGAGACAGGGTTTGAGTGTCAACAGTGTGTGCAGAAAATGTCTACCATTGCTTTCTCCTCCTGAGTACTTATGGCCTGAAGACTGCTCCTTGACAGAGACTGCTCCTCCTAAAATTAGTTAAACCTGTCCCCTTAATTCAAGTGTGTACAACAAACCCTGTCTCCTTGGATATGTGTATATAACAATCCTACCTCATGTTCAATGGAATAAACACACTGAGCTTCCAGGTGTTCTGCCCTTGCCGGCAGACAGTACATTTTTGTGGAAGTGTTGTTTGAAAAGTGCTTGCAACACAAGCATAAGAAGTCAAGTTCGATCCCTAAGAACCAGTGTAACAAACCCAGGCATGCTTGTAATTCTAACACTGGGGCAGCAGAGACTATGGATTCCTGGGAAGCCCTGGCCAGTCAGTCTATAGAAATCAGCGAGTGACCTCCAGGTCCCGTTAGAGATCCTGTCTTCAAAACAAAGGTGAGAACTGTGTAGGTTAGTTTTTGTCAATTTGATGCAAGCTAGGGTTATCTGGGAAGAGGGAAATTCAATTGAGAAAATCCTTCCATCAGTCAATGGGAGTATTTTCTTGATTAATGATTCATGTAGAAGGACCTGGTGCCACCACTAGGTAGTTGGTCCTAGGTTGTATTAAAAAGCAAACTGGTTGATCCATGAAAAACCAGCCAATTAGAAGTACCCCTCATGGTCTCTGCTTAAGATCCTGTCTCCAGATTCCTGCTTGGAATTCCTGCCTGGGCTTTCCTTGATGATGGGCTGTGACTTGTAAGCCAAATAAACCCTATAGTGGTGTACTGGCTAGTTTTGTGTCAACTTGACACAGCTGGAGTTATCACAAAGAAAGCTTCAGTTGAGGAAATGCCTCCATGAGATCCAACTGTAAGGCATTTTCTCAATTAGTAATCAAAGGGGAAAGGCCCCTTGTGGGTGGGACCATCTCTGAGCTGGTAGTCTTGGTTCTATAAGAGAGCAGGATGAGCAAGCCAGGGGAAGCAAGCCAGTAAAGAACATCCCTCCATGGCCTCTGCATCAGCTCCTACTTTCTGACCTGCTTGAGTTCCAGTCCTGAATTCCTTGGTGATGAACAGCAGTATGGAAGTGTAAGCTGAATAAACCCTTTCCTCCCCAACTTGCTTCTTGTTCATGATGTTTGTGTAGGAATAGAAACCCTGACTAAGAAAAATTGGCGCCAGCATAGTGGGGTATTCCTGTGACAGCCTGACCATGTTTTGGGGAGGACTGTGGAAGGACTTTGGAATTTTAGGCCAGAAGATCTATTTGCTGTTAAGAACTCTGTGAGATGTTGTGTAGGAGCTTGGAAGACAATGTTGAGAACAGTGCAGAAGATGGAGGCCTGGCTTGTGAAATTTCAGAGGGAAAATTAAAGACTCTTTTCAGGGCCATTGCTGTTTTGATTGTGAAGATTCTGTAGTTCTAGTTAGCTGGGGCTGAAGAATCAGCTGTGATTAACAAGATACCAGAACTACTAAAGCAAAAACTTTGCATTACTGGGACTATTGATGCTGGTTAGCTGGAGCTAAGAAATTAGTGATGATTAAGAAGAGACCAGGCCGGGCAGTGGTGGCGCATGCCTTTAATCCCAGCACTTGGGAGGCAGAGGCAGTCGGATTTCTGAATTCGAGGCCAGCCTGGTCTACAGAGTGAGTTCCAGGACAGCCAGGGCTATACAGAGAAACCCTGTCTCGAAAAACCAAAACCAAAACCAAAAAAACAAAAAAACAAAAGAAGAAGAAGAAGAAGAAGAAGAAGAAGAAGAAGAAGAAGAAGAAGAAGAAGAAGAAGAAGAAGAAGAAGAAGAAGAAGAAGAAGAAGAGACCAGCATCGTTGAGGTGACATCTTCTGGGAAGTGTTTTCTGAAAGCACAAAGAGGCTGTGTTCCAGAGATAGCCAAGGTTGTACCTTGTGCTGTGGCTGGACTAGGTAATGTGTAGGAGTAACCCAGGTGGTACTGGTTTTGAAGGCATGAAGGGGTCATGCAGAGCAGCTGAGGCTTGGCACTGTGAGAGGCCATGGAAGGCCATTGGTGAAAGTGCAGCCTCAGTTGTGGTTGATGGCCCAGGACTGAAGGGGCAATGAAAAGGAGTTGAGGCTTGGCACCATGAAGAGAGCCTATGAGAGGCTATTGGTGAAGCTAGTTACAGTGGAAAACAGCAGTATTTTGGAAATGCCAGTACCATGAGATGACCACCAAGAGCAGCAGCAGTGGAGTACAGGCATCTGGAGCCTAGAGGACTATTCATGTGCTACAAAGGGCGTGGCTGGAGAAGTGACCCAAGTCCTTGGAGGAGCCCAGAAGATCTTGAGTTGGATCCCAGACATTGGACGGTTGGAGATTGATTTTTGCTTTTGATTGTGACTATGCCCTGGTATTTTCCCTCTTGAAGGAAGAAACTATTTTAGTGGAGCCCACAGTTAAGAGACTTTAATTGTTAAAAAAGAAAAATGTAAAGATTGTGGGACATTTAAAGTTACTTAGACCTTGGGGATGAATAAGAATGTAAGGGTTGAGGGAAGCAGAAACCGGCCTGAGTAGGACCACAGGCCTCATCCGGCTGGATCAGCGCCAGGGTAGCGGGAGCACAGGGTTGCCTGACACCCGCCAGCTACCCACGACCCCCGCCGCAGGATTTTGGGACTGCTGGTGAGTGGAACACAGCTTCTGCTCCAATCCAATTGCGCGGGACCTGAGACTGCATTAGTTAGGGAAGCAGAAACCGGCCTGAGTAGGGCCACAGGCCTCACCCGGCCGGATAAGCGCCAGGGTAGCGGGAGCACAGGGTTGCCTGACACCCGCCAGCTACCCACGACCCCCGCCGCAGGATTTTGGGACTGCTGGTGAGTGGAACACAGCTTCTGCTCCAATCCAATTGCGCAGGACCTGAGACTGCATTAGTTAGGGAAGCAGAAACCGGTCTGAGTAGGGACACAGGCCTCACCCGGCCGGATCAGCGCCAGGGTAGCGGGAGCGCAGGGTTGCCTGACACCCGCCAGCTACCCACGACCCCCGCCGCAGGATTTTGGGACTGCTGGTGAGTGGAACACAGCTTCTGCTCCAGTCCAATCACTTGGGACCTGAGACTGCTCTGGTTGGGGAGAGAGAAATCCGGCCTACATAGGGCCACAACCCTCTTCCGGTCAGAAAAGCACCTGGGCAGCTGGGGCGCAGGGTCTGCTGACACTCGCCAGCTACCCACAACACCCGCCACAGGATCTTAAGACTTCTGGTGAGTGGAGCACAGCTTCTGCTCCAATCCAATTGCGCGGGACCTGAGACTGCATTAGTTAGGGAAGCAGAAACCGGCCTGAGTAGGACCACAGGCCTCATCCGGCTGGATCAGCGTCAGGGTAGCAGGAGCACAGGGTTGCCTGACACCCGCCAGCTACCCACGACCCCCGCCGCAGGATTTTGGGACTGCTGGTGAGTGGAACACAGCTTCTGCTCCAATCCAATTGCGCGGGACCTGAGACTGCATTAGTTAGGGAAGCAGAAACCGGCCTGAGTAGGGCCACAGGCCTCACCCGGCCGGATAAGCGCCAGGGTAGCGGGAGCGCAGGGTTGCCTGACACCCGCCAGCTACCCAAGACCCCCGCCGCAGGATTTTGGGACTGCTGGTGAGTGGAACACAGCTTCTGCTCCAGTCCAATCACGCGGGACCTGAGACTGCTCTGGTTGGGGAGAGAGAAATCCGGCCTACATAGGGCCACAACCCTCTTCCGGTCAGAAAAGCACCTGGGCAGCTGGGGCGCAGGGTCAGCTGACACTCACCAGCTACCCACAACACCCACCACAGGATCTTAAGACTTCTGGAGAGTGGAACACAGCTTCTGCTCCAATCCAATTGCACGCGGGACCAGAGACTGCATTAGTTAGGGAAGCAGAAAAACGGCCTGAGTAGGACCACAGGCCTCTTCCGGCTGGACGAGCACCGGGGTACCATCAGCTACCCACGACCCCCGCCGCAGGATTTAGAGACTGCTGGTGAGTGGAACACAGCTTCTGCTCCAATCTTTAAATAGTGACAACGATAACAACTAACCCCAGAGATTACCAGATGGCGAAAGGTAAACGTAATAATCTTACTAACAGGAACCAAGACCACTCACCATCATCAGAACCCAGCACCCCCACTTCGCCCAGTCCAGGGCACCCCAACACACCGGAAAAGCTAGACACGGATTTAAAAGCATATCTCCTGATGATGATAGAGGACTTCAAGAAGGACTTTAATAACACACTTAAAGAAATGCAGGAGAACACTGATAAAAAGGCAGAAGACAATAAAGAGGAAGCACAAAAATCCCTTAAAGAATTGCAGGAGAACACTGCTAAAGAGTTACAAATCCTTAAAGAAAAACATGATAACATAATCAAACAGGTAGAAGTCCTTACAGAAAAACAGGAAAACACATCCAAACAGATGATGGAAATGAACAAAACCATACTAGACCTAAAAAGGGAAGTAGACACAATAAAGAAAACCCAAAATGAGGCAACACTGGAGATAGAAACCCTAGGAAAGAAATCTGGAACCATAGATACGAGCATCAGCAACAGAATACAAGAGATGGAAGAGAGAATCTCAGGTGCAGAAGATTCCATAGAGAACATCGGCACAACAATCAAGGAAAATGTAAAATGCAAAAAGATCCTAACTCAAAACATCCAAGAAATACAGGACATAATGAGAAGACCAAACCTACGGATAATAGGAGTGGATGAGAATGAAGATTTTCAACTCAAAGGACCAGCAAACATCTTCAACAAAATTATAGAAGAAAACTTCCCAAATCTAAAGAAAGAGATGCCCATGAACATACAAGAAGCCTACAGAACTCCAAATAGACTGGACCAGAAAAGAAATACCTCCCGACACATAATAATCAGAGCAACAAATGCTCTAAATAAAGATAGAATACTAAAAGCAGTAAGAGAAAAAGGCCAAGTAACATATAAAGGCAAGCCTATCAGAATTACACCAGACTTTTCACCAGAGACTATGAAAGCCAGAAGATCCTGGACGGATGTTATACAGACACTAAAAGAACACAAATTCCAGCCCAGGCTACTATACCCAGCCAAACTCTCAATTAACATAGATGGAGAAACCAAAGTATTCCACGACAAAACCAAATTCACACATTATCTCTCCACGAATCCAGCCCTTCAAAGGATAATAACAGAAAAAAACCAATACAAGGACAGGAACCACGCCCTAGAAACAACAAGAAGGTAATCCCTCAACAAACCTAAAAGAAGACAGCCACAAGAACAAAATGCCAACTTTAACATCAAAAATAACAGGAAACAACAATTACTTTTCCTTAATATCTCTTAATATCAATGGACTCAACTCCCCGATAAAAAGACATAGACTAACAAACTGGCTACACAAACAAGACCCAACATTTTGCTGCTTACAGGAAACTCATCTCAGAGAAAAGGATAGACACTACCTCAGAATGAAAGGCTGGAAAACAATTTTCCAAGCAAATGGCATGAAGAAACAAGCTGGAGTAGCCATTCTAATATCTGATAAGATTGACTTCCAACCCAAAGTCATTAAAAGAGACAGGGAGGGACACTTCATACTCATCAAAGGTAAAATCCTCCAAGAGGAACTATCAATCCTGAATATCTATGCTCCAAATACAAAGGCAGCCACATTCATTAAAGAAACTTTAGTAAATCTCAAAGCACACATTGCACCTCATACAATAATAGTGGGAGACTTCAACACACCACTTTCACCAATGGACAGATCATGGAAACAGAAACTAAACAGGGACACAGTGAAACTAACAGAAATTATGAATCAAATGGATCTGGCAGATATCTACAGAACATTCTATCCTAAAACAAAAGGATATACCTTCTTCTCAGCACCTCATGGTACCTTCTCCAAAATTGACCACATAATTGGTCACAAAACAGGCCTCAACAGATATAAAAATATTGAAATTGTCCCATGCATCCTATCAGATCACCATGGCCTAAGGCTGATCTTCAATAACAAAATAAATAATAGAAAGCCAACCTTCACGTGGAAACTGAACAACACTCTTCTCAATGATACCTTGGTCAAGGAAGGAATAAAGAAAGAAATTAAGGACTTTTTAGAGTTCAATGAAAATGAAGCCACAACATACCCAAACTTATGGGACGCAATGAAAGCATTTTTAAGAGGAAAACTCATAGCTCTGAGTGCCTCCAAAAGGAAACTAGAGAGAGCACACATTAGCAGCTTGACAACACACCTAAAAGCACTAGAACAAAAGGAAGCAAATTCACCCAAGAGGAGTAGACGGCAGGAAATAATCAAACTCAGGGGTGAAATCAACCAAGTGGAAACAAGAAAAACTATTCAAAGAATCAACCAATCAAGGAGCTGGTTCTTTGAGAAAATCAACAAGATAGATAAACCCTTAGCCAGACTCACTAGAGGGCACAGGGAAAGCATCCTAATTAACAAAATCAGAAATGAAAAAGGAGACATAACAACAGATCCTGAAGACATCCAAAACACCATCAGATCCTTCTACCAAAGGCTATACTCAACAAAACTGGAGAACCTGGATGAAATGGACAAGTTCCTAGACAGATACCAGGTACCAAAGCTGAATCAAGATCAGGTTAATGATCTAAACAGCCCTATATCCCCCAAAGAAATAGAAGCAGTCATTAATAGTCTCCCAACTAAAAAAAGCCCAGGACCAGATGGGTTTAGTGCAGAGTTCTATCAGACCTTCAAAGAAGATCTAATCCCAGTTCTTCACAAACTATTCCACAAAATAGAAACAGAAGGTACTCTACCCAACTCATTCTATGAAGCCACAATTACTCTGATACCTAAACCACAAAAAGACCCAACAAAGATAGAAAACTTCAGACCAATATCCCTTATGAATATTGATGCAAAAATCCTCAATAAAGTTCTTGCTAACCGAATCCAAGAACACATCAAAACAATCATCCATCCTGACCAAGTAGGTTTCATCCCAGGGATGCAGGGATGGTTCAATATACGGAAATCCATCAACGTAATCCAGTATATAAACAAACTCAAAGACAAAAACCACATGGTCATCTCCTTAGATGCGGAAAAAGCATTTGACAAGATCCAACACCCATTCATGATAAAAGTCTTGGAAAGATCAGGAATTCAAGGCCCATACCTAAACATGATAAAAGCAATCTACAGCAAACCAGTAGCCAACATCAAAGTAAATGGTGAGAAGCTTGAAGCAATCCCTCTAAAATCAGGGACTAGACAAGGCTGTCCACTTTCTCCATACCTATTCAACATTGTACTTGAAGTCCTAGCCAGAGCAATTCGACAACAAAAGGAGATCAAAGGGATACAAATTGGAAAAGATGAAGTCAAAATATCACTTTTTGCAGATGATATGATAGTATATATAAGTGACCCTAAAAATTCCACCAGAGAACTCCTAAGCCTGATAAACAGCTTCGGTGAAGTAGCTGGATATAAAATTAACTCAAACAAATCAATGGCCTTTCTCTACACAAAGAATAAACAGGCTGAGAAAGAAATTAGGGAAACAACACCCTTCTCAATAGTCACAAATAATATAAAATATCTTGGCGTGACTCTAACTAAGGAAGTGAAAGATCTGTATAATAAAAACTTCAAGTCTCTGAAGAAAGAAATTATAGAAGATCTCAGAAGATGGAAAGATCTCCCATGCTCATGGATTGGCAGGATCAACATTGTAAAAATGGCTATCTTGCCAAAAGCAATCTACAGATTCAATGCAATCCCCATCAAAATTCCAAATCAATTCTTCAACGAATTAGAAAGTGCAATCTGCAAATTCATCTGGAATAACAAAAAACCTAGGATAGCAAAAACTCTCCTCAAGGATAAAAGAACCTCTGGTGGAATCACCATGCCGGACCTAAAGCTCTACTACAGAGCAATTGTGATAAAAACTGCATGGTACTGGTATAGTGACAGACAAATAGACCAATGGAATAGAATTGAAGACCCAGAAATGAATCCACACACCTATGGTCACTTGATCTTCGACAAGGGAGCTAAAAACATCCAGTGGAAGAAAGACAGCATTTTCAACAAATGGTGCTGGCACAACTGGTTGTTAACATGTAGAAGAATGCGAATCGATCCATTCCTATCTCCTTGTACTAAGGTCAAGTCTAAGTGGATCAAGGAACTTCACATAAAACCAGAGACACTGAAACTTATAGAGGAGAAAGTGGGGAAAAGCCTTGAAGATATGGGCACAGGGGAAAAATTCCTGAATCGAACAGTAATGGCTTGTGCTGTAAGATCGAGAATTGACAAGTGGGACCTCATGAAACTACAAAGCTTCTGCAAGGCTAAAGACACCATCAATAAGACAAAAAAACCACCAACAGATTGGGAAAGGATCTTCACCTATCCTAAATCAGATAAGGGACTAATATCCAATATATATAAAGAACTCAAGAAGGTGGACTCCAGAAAGTCAAATAACCCCATTAAAAAATGGGGCTCAGAACTGAACAAAGAATTCTCACCTGAGGAATACCGAATGGCAGAGAAGCACCTGAAAAAATGTTCAACATCCTTAATCATCAGGGAAATGCAAATCAAAACAACCCTGAGATTCCACCTCACACCAGTCAGAATGGCTAAGATCAAAAATTCAGGTGACAGCAGATGCTGGCGAGGATGTGGAGAAAGTGGAACACTCCTCCATTGTTGGTGGGATTGCAAGCTTGTACAACCACTCTGGAAATCAGTCTGGCGGTTCCTCAGAAAATTGGACATAGTACTACCGGAGGATCCAGCAATACCTCTCCTGGGCATATATCCAGAAGATGTCCCAACCGGTAAAAAGGACACATGCTCCACTATGTTCATAGCAGCCCTATTTATAATAGCCAGAAGCTGGAAAGAACCCAGATGTCCCTCAACAGAGGAATGGATACAGAAATTATGGTACATTTACACAATGGAGTACTACTCAGCTATTAAAAAGAATGAATTTATGAAATTCCTAGCCAAATGGATGGACCTGGAGGGCATCATCTTGAGTGAAGTAACACAATCACAAAAGATCTCACACAATATGTATTCATTTATAAGTGGATATTAGCCCAAAACTTAGGATACCCAAGATATAAGATACAATTTGATAAACGCATGAAACTCAAGAAGAATGAAGACCAAAGTGTGGATATTGTGCACCTTCTTAGAATTGGGAACAAAACACCCAGGGAAGGAGTTACAGAGACAAAGTTCGTAGCTGTGATGAAAGGATGGACCATTTAGAGACTGCTGTATCCAGGGATCCGTCCCATAATCAGCTTCTAAACGCTGGCACCATTGCACACACTAGTAAGATCTTGCTGAAAGGACCCAAATATAGCTGTCTCTTGTGAGATGATGCCGGGGCCTAGCAAACACAGGAGTGGATGTTCACAGTCAGCTATTGGATGTATCACAGGGCTCCCAATGGAGAAGCTAGAGAAAGTAACCAAGGAGCTAAAGGGATCTGCAACCCTATTGTTGGAACAACATGATGTACTAACCAGAACCCTGGAGCTCTTGTCTCTAGCTGCATATGTATCGAAAGATGGCCTAGTCGGCCATCAATGGAAAGAGAGGCCCATTGGACTTGCAAACTTTATATGCCCCAATATAGGGGAATGCCAGGGCCAAAAGAATGGGAATGGGTGGGTAGGGAAGTGGGGGGCGCTATGGGGGACTTTTGGGATAGTATTGGAAATGTAATTGAGGAAAATATGTAATAAAAATATTAAAAAAAAAAAAAACAAAAAACAAAAAAAAAAACAAAAAAAAACAAAACAAAACAAAAAGAATGTAAGGGTTGAGGCTTATTAGTGATATGTTTGTGTGTCAAGTTGACAAGGGGTCAATTGTACTGGCTAGTTTTGTGTCAACTTTATACAGCTGGAGTTATTACAGAGAAAGCTTCAGTTGAGGAAATGCCTCCATGAGATCCAACTGTAAGACATTTTTCTCAATTAGTAATCAAGGGGGAAAGGCCCCTTGTGGGTGGGACCATCTCTGGGCTGGTAGTCTTGGTTCTATAAGAGAGCAGGCTGAGCAAGCCAGGGGAAGCAAACCAGTAAAGAACGTCCCTCCTTGGCCTCTGCATTAGCTCCTGCTCCCTGACCTGCTTGAGTTCCAGTCCTGACTTCCTTGGTAATGAACAGCAGTGTGGAAGTGTAAGCCGAATAAACCCTTTCCTCCCCAACTTGCTTCTTGTTCATGATGTTTGTGCAGGAATAGAAACCCTGACTAAGAAAAGTGGTTTGAATGAAAATGGCCCCCATAAGTCAATAGAGAGTAGCACCAACAGATGGTGTGGCCTTGTTAGAGTAGATATGGCCTTGTTGCATGAAGTGTGTAACTGGGGGTGGGCTTGAAGTTTTAGAAGCTCAAGCCAGTATCCCTTTATCTTCCTGCTGCCTGCCAATTCAGAGGTAGAATTCTCAGCTAGCTTTCCAGCACCATGTCTGCCCGCACACTCCCATGTTCCCTGCCATGACAACAATGGACTAAATCTCTGATTGTATAAGCCACCCTCAATTAAATGTTTTCCTTTATAAGAGTTGCCATGGTCATTGTGTCACTTCATGGCACTAGAAACCCTAACTGAGACTCCCCAAATGGCTTTTAGTCACAGTATTTATCACAAGAGAAGCTAGGGCAAGAACAGTTAAGGAAGACACCTAATGTCAGCCTCTGGCTTCTAACTGTATAGTTAGAAAAATGCACATGGCCTTCTAAACATAGACACAGATACAGGCACACACACACACACACACACACTCACACTCACACACACACACACACACACAGAGAAAGAGAGAGAGAGAGAGAGAGAGAAAGGCAGGAGGGAGAGAGGGAGGGAGGGAAGAGAAGGGGGGATAAACATGTACCATGCACATTCCAGAAAGTCTTGTCTGGTATTGACATGGACTTGGGCCTCTGTAAGGGTCTTTTGTTTACTCAAAACAAGACAGAGAACTTAGACTGACATCAATGTCACATTATCACAGTGTGAACAGAAAACTCCTCAAACTCAAGTAAAGGTGGTGGCTCTCTTGTTTGGGGAATGTAGGAGATGCTGACAGCTTCCCTTGCCTCATCCCCAATGTCAATTTCAAGAGAATCCCTCTCATGGACAGGAGCTGTCAATGACTAGATAAGGAACTAGAGCTTTGGCAGATCATCTGAGCTGGGTCCTTTCTTTGGAGGCCAATGATTTACACTTGATGCAAGATGAGGTGCCAAGGATGATGTGAGTAAAATTAGATCATGGAGGGAAGGTCGGGTACTGATGGAATAGCACAAACTCCTAGAGATCCAAAGCCTAGACCACTCCTGTGCAAGGGACAGGTGAAGAGTGGACCCTCTGGGTGGTAGCCTTGATTGGGCACCCCACCCCACCCCACCCCAGCTGCTTGCAATGCCACCTGCTGTGAGCTCTGCTTCTCCCCTCCTAACTCTGCATTTTTCTAAGTTTTAAAACTTGTCTAGTGGAATGCAATTGAATAGCAACTGATGATTCTATTGTGTATTCAAAATCCCAACAAGATACGGCATATTCCCATCTTCTAGAAGTTTCTCCCACCTTTTCCCACAGTCCTTGTTTTCCATTGGCAGCCACAGTAGCACAATCGTTTACCCTATCATTGAGCTTTATGTAAAGGAAAGTGCCTTTGTGTCTTCTTTTGTACAGGTACCTTTGAGGTAGCTTCTGTCTACTTCTACTGTCTCTGTTTCTTTCTTCATCTTGGAAACAATTAGGGGGACTCATCAGAACCCATCATCTCCCACCCCTTGGGGACTCAAGCAGGAGTCATGTCACTTCCATGATGCCCTTCCTGATGTCAGCACCCTATCTCAGTGCCTTGTAGGTGGTGTTATAGTTTGTATATGCGTGGCCCAGGGAGTGGCACTATTAGAAGGTGTGGCCCTGTTGGAGTAGGCATGGCCTTGTTGGAGTGGGTTTGGCACTGTGGGTGTGGGCTTTAAGACCCTCATCCTAGCTGCCTGGAAGTCAGTATTTTGCTATCAGCCTTCAGATTAAGATGTACAACTCTCAGCTCCTTCTGTACCATGTCTGCCTGTATGCTGCCATGCTCCTGCCTTGATGATAGTTGGACTGAACCTCTGAACATGTAAGCCAGCCCTGATTCAATGCTGTCCTTATAAGAGTTGCCTTGGTCATGGTATCTCTTCACAGCAGTAAAACCCTAAGAAGACAGTGTGTTCCAGAGGATGATGTGCAAGAGTAATGGAAGGCTGGAGAGGTTCAGAAAGCAACACCTCAGAGGATCTGCCGTATCCAAGTTGAAAGGCTCAGGTTCTGGACCTACACTACCTTCTCAAGATCATGCTGCTGTGCCTTCATATGGGGATCAGAATGGGGGGAAGCTGGAAGATTCTAATAGGGTTCCTGACACTAAAACATACGCATGGGGTATACCAGGTTAAAGGGGCAGAGAGACAGGAGTCAGCTGTATAGCAGAACTTAGCAAGCTGCTTTATCCCATCCCTAAAAGGAAACTAATTTTCACTGTTTACAGGGACCTTAGTAAGCAATGGACAGGCACTGTTCTAAGTGCTTTGCATAAAGCTTTTATTGTAGTTTTCACAATTCCAACAAAATAATAATAATAATAATGAGTGATGGGGGACAGGGAAGTGTAGAACCTGTAGCCAGGGGCAATGTTGCACCTTCATCCAGGTTCTTGACTTTTTGCTACTGGCTTTTTCAGGTAAGAAGAATCTTGAAGCATGACACAAATCTGGGTAGGTTTTAGCAGGGCATGGGTTACCTAGGAAATGTATCCACTGATCAGGACATAATATTCTCTACCTTAGAATATGCTTAACAATCAGAGGTTCTTTTAAGTAACAAGGGAAGAGGAAAAAAAATCAGCAATGAGATTTGTAGCCAAGCAAGCAATCAACTGGAACAAATCTTTCCTCACAAATGGGGTTTATCCTTAGGGAGAATAGTCCATGTGCTGAAGAGCCACATTAAGGATTAATCAGAGACAGAGTGTTCCTCCCGAGTGGCATGCAGTGCACTTACTTCGTATTCGAATTTAAAAAAAAAAAAAAAAGGATCAGGTTTTGCTAAAATGCAGATGACAATTGTGGCCTGTGACATGACAGAGGGAGTGGCATTTTCCAGTACATTCCCTCTAATGATTTCAGGCACTGCATGGGGGAACAGGAAGTTGGTACCTTAGAGTTTAAAGTCTATCACATACAATGGACCTTTCAAAGAGCCTGATTGGTGCTGGAGGTGTCCTGCTTTCTTCTCCTCTCCTCCTCTCCTCCCCTTCTCTTCTTTCTCTGTTGAGAAAAAGAAATCTCCTGAATCTGGCCTCAAACTTGTCAAGTAACTGAAGATGACCTCTTTTGAACTTCTGATCCTTCTACGTTCATCTGGCTAATGCTGGGATTACAAGCAGGAACCATCACACTCAGGTTACTGGATACTGGATGAGATTGAGTTTAGGATTTTTTGTATGCTAGGCAAGCATTCTCCCAGCTAGGCTACATCTCCAGCCTGTCTTGTTTTGTTAATGGGGATGTTCTTACCTGCCCCAGGCTCCAAGTCTTTATATACACAAGGAATTCTTATTCAGAGTGACAGACCATTTAGATTCTGCCATTAGACTTTGGGAATCATGTATGCTTGCAAATTCCCTTCAGTGCATTACTGTATATTTAGAAGTCTTTCCCACTTCTTTATATTCTTTGGATCTAACATTCTAAAAAAAAAAAAAAACAAAAAAAAAACAAAAAACTCAGTCTCTTTGCTTATTCAGTGAGGATAACAAATTCAATAGAACTCCTCAGGGAGTAAATGATGTGATGTAAATATTCTTCAGCAAATGGCTGGAGTGTCTGAAACCTTCAGCTTACCTTCAACACTTCTTAGTCTTCTCCCTTAGCACTTCTGTTCATGTGAACTCAGAATGGGATCCTTAATTCATCTTCTCTTTGCTAAAGCCCACAAACCTGCCTTCTGGGGATCTGGGAGAGGTCCTGATAACTTCCTGCCTCTTTCAGCATCCTACTTCTTTGCAATTCTCTGCAATAAACACATTTCCTATAAAATTCTTAACAATAGATTTCTCATAGTCATAAGTCTGCTATTTATTATGGGTAATGATAAATCAAATATAGGAAAGTAGCCCCCAGTTCCTTTCAGAGGCTGGGTATTATTTTAAACATTAGATTTCTGGAACATAGATGATAATTAATAATTGCTTATCCAATAAATGAATGAGGGTATTTTTTTTTACATTTATATCTGCCAGGCAAAGTGTTCCAGTACCATCATCCTCTCAACTGACAGATGAGGAAAGAGTTTCTGGAAGGTTGAGTGAATTCCAAGTGAAGAATATCAAAGATCTAACATCTAAGACCTGGCCTATGCGTGTCCAGACCCTTTCATGGCTTCAGAACACTGCCCACTCCCTGCATCTTGTGAGTCCATAGAAAAGTCTGTTCTTGGGAGTTTGCCTTGGTGTCATTTATTTACAGATCCCAGCCTGCAGGTTGAATCTGAATTCATGATGCACTCTCTGGTCTTTCATGACTTGTGCTCCTGGAATTTCATTAGGCTGACCTGTAATTGTTGTGGTAAGTGTTTACGCATCTATAAATTATTATTAGGTAAGTGAGGCAAGGTCAACCTTTATCTTTCGAGGCACTGGAAACAAACCCCGGAGATTTCCCAGCAGACAGAGGGGCTGGGATCTGATTAATTATGGACTGTGTTGGTGTCATATTGACAACACTATTTCTTGCTGTTAATTTTGAAGTCCCAGTTGGGTCATCCTTCCTGAGCATGAAAAATTATCGCCCTTCTACTGATTGTTCGCAAGTGATTCAATTTTAAATCACTAATGACTATTGATAGCTGATCTTTTTCCTCGGGTCGCAGAAGCTAAACTTTATTTTACCACACTTCTTGTTACTAGGTTGAACAAGGTCTTTATTGCCAACTCAAGGACATTCTGTACTAATTGTTTAAAAAATGCCATAACTATATTCTTAAAACTTCTAAGTAGAAAGTAAGTAGTATAACTACATACCCACTATGTGTTTGACAGTTTTACTTATTGTGTTATCTAATATAACAATCTGTGAATCATTATCTTCTCCTCCTCTTCCTCCTCTTCTTTTTCATTGCTAAGGATTGGATACAGTTCATGTTCTATCATTGAGGTAGAGCTCTGGTCATTTTTTATCTACCTGTCATCTATCTATTTGTCTATTTGTCTATCTGTCTATCTATCTATCTATCTATCTATCTATCTATCTATCTATCTTTCTATATACAGGGGAAATCCTGCTAATTAAGGTATTAGTCTACCATGCCCAGATAGCTCCTCTAAGCTCAGCACAAAATGGAGAACTCCCTATACCAGCAAGTCTTCCTCTTCTCTGACCATGTCTGGAGAACCAGAATCTCCCTGGGGAAGGTTAAGTAGTCCTTGGCAGACCAGCAAGTTCAGCTCCCTCTTTTCCTGATAAGAACCAGCACAGGAAGTACCTGGGATTCCTGGAATGTTCCTCCATACAAATGAGGCATTCACAGTACTTTAAACTCTACCCAATGTTTTTCATTTAACCTGAAAACTCCTTTGCCACTCTCCAAAGTTCAAATATAGCCCTTTTCCACACTGAGTAAAGGTATTCACACAAGCTAAGATCATCTACGAGAGCTGTTTTGTTGATTTTTAAAGAAGGCCTTTGTCTAGAAGAGCTGTAACACTAAGATCCTCCGAGAAGGTCTTCTCTCTCTGTCTGCTGGAACTTGCTTCCAGCTGGACCAGGATCCTGCAGACCCCATCCATTCCTGACTCTGCTTCATTCTTCCAGCCTGGTGTGGAGCAGTGTTTGGACACTCCAAGAGGGAGGAAATGAAGGACTTTGAACCTCTGTCTATCTGCCTGTCTATCCACTCATCCATCTGTATGTATGTATGTATGTATGTATGTATGTATGTATGTATGTATGTTTCTATCTATCTATCTATCTATCTATCTATCTATCTATCTATCTATCTATCTATCTATCTATCATCTATCTATCTGTGTTATTTAAAGTTTGAGTCAGAGTTCCACTAGGTTATTCAAGTAGCCCTCAAACTCCTCTGTAGCTTAGGCTTACCTTGGACTTGTGACCTTCTGCCTACAACTCTGGAATTATAGGTTAAACTGCCACCATCAGTGGCTGGTGAGGTAGTATTACTATTCTTAGTAGCTTAGGTAGCTGACATATAGTAGGATGTTAGGTTTCTTCAGAGAAATAGAACCAATTGGATAAGGGGAAGGATAGATAGAAGACAAATAAGTAGGGGATAGAAACAAATCTCTGTTTCTTATAGAATACTCATAGAAACTAATTTATGGTGGGAAAATTCATACATGTGAATGAGATCAAGAAATCCCATAGTTTTTGCAAACCAGCAGCATGGAGGCTTCATGGTATAATTTCCCCAAAACCTATAAATCCTAGGATGAAGGAGGCAGTGTTTTAATCCCCAAACTGAGTCTGAAGGCCTAAGGGCCTTCCTTCATCTGGAGGCATGCCAGTATACTGCAGAGGTAACACCACTGTTCCTAGGCCCCTGTCTGTTTGCATATGTGCAACCAACCCACATGAAAACCACGTTGGTTTAATACCCATCCTGGCAAAGCTTACTTGGCTTATAAACAAACCCCAGTCAACCACCACCCAAGCCTGACCTCCTTACCAAGGATGGTTCACTAGGAAGCATTTTATGAAACCAATGTAAACATCACTTGAAAAGAGTCAATCTATTTCATGAAATAATTATACCAAAGTTTTATTTTAGCCTGTTTAGTTCTTTGGTCAGAATATACCCTTGGTCAGAAATGCCTTGCTTCCCAGGCTCTGGGGTCAGTTTTATCGAAAAGTTACAGTGAACAATTTCTGGCCTGAGCTGATCCATGCTGTATTTCATGAGATGTTTCCTTAATGTTGCCTGGTTCTAGACTACATCCTACATCTTCACTTCCGCTAAGTTATCTGTGGTTTCACTTTCCTTTAGTCATATGAGGTCCACTGTAGTTCTGGAATAGTCACACGTGCATGCCTCTAACACCAGAGGTGTTAGGTGTCTTCCTCAGCAGCTCTTCACCTTAGTTTGTGATACTTGGTCTGACACACAACCTGGAGGTCATCTACACAGCTAGGCTGGCTGAATAGGAAGCTCTAGGAATCAATCCACCTCTCAGTACAGGTGTTACCAAGGCATGCTGTCCTCTTGATGTAGGTACAATGAATCCAAACTCAGCAGCCACTTCACCAATTAAGCCATTTCTCCAAGAAGTTGAAAAGTCTTTTGCTCTTTTTGCCCAAATGGACAATATGAGAACCTTCAAAGACCCTTTGGTACATGAAGGGCAGAGTCATAGATGGGGAAACTGAGATACAGATGATTTGAGTTACTCTAGAACTCATCTCTAAAACACTGGAGGCAGACCTCTGGGAGCCTGTTCACTTCCAGAATGTTCCCTTGCTCCTTCTTCTTTTGGTACTCTTCTGTTTTGAGATGCATGGCTTTCACAGTTATGAGAGAAGTTTAATGCAATTTTGATTCTGAGTTAAGTATAACCCCCCCCTTTCCCTGTCTTTCATAAAAGCCTGAAGCATTCAGGTGTGTGAATCTTCATCCCAGAGTAACCTCTGCTCCTCACGTCAATGACAGTGCCTCACATCTCAGAGGTCGGGACAATCAGAGCAACGAGCCCAGGATGTATTGAACTGCAGCTTGTTGGTAATTATTTCTCCCCCTCTCCAGCAAACACCTATTAGTTGGTTCAAGGTTTGCATTTGCAGAGGACTCTGTGCTTTGCATATAATTCTGATCACCTCTTTGCCCGGGGTCTAAACCTGAGAGCTGCAATCAAACCTATCACCACTCCCAGATTCTTCTACTCTCCTAAACTTCCACCCTACCAATCAATCACCAGCAGCATCTTTCTGCCCTTCATGAGACCTTCCTAATGCTCTCTGCCTCCATTGCCTTTAGTTTACCCTTGCTGCATTTCTGCATTTGCTTCCTCCATTTGCTCACCTGCCATATTCTCTCAGCACCCTGCCTGACAGACAGCCACCGTCAGTGCCCCATCTAATCCATTGTCTTCAGCATAGCTAGCAAACTTTTTGAAAATGCAAATGGCCTACTTTCAGCATAGGAAGTCATGGCAATTTGTTGTTGTGGCAGAAGCTGCGTGAAGAAGTGATCAGAGCCCATTGCTCTGTGATCAGGACTTGTGTCTGCATTGCTCCAGGACTGAATTGAGTACAAACTAATGGAGAGCAAAAATTGTATGGTGTTGTAAATCTTTAACACAAAAAGCCCAGTCAAAAAATTCACAGCTCAAATAATTGGTATACAAAATACACGCCTAGACTGGGCAGCTCTACCACTACATTACTCTATTCCCATCTATTAGATCCCAAATAACTTGCGATTTCTCCAAGCCACGTGCTCTAGCTCCATCTTCCTTCCACCTCATCCTCCTCTGTCTTCCTCTTCTGTTATCCCCTTCCCCCTCTCCCCTCCCCTTCTCTCCCAAACTTTTCCACTCCACCTTCCCTCTTACTGCCCAATCATCAACGTTAGCCTTTATTTGAAAAGTTAAGGTGAAGAGAAGGTTCATAAGGCACCTGTATACATGATTCACTCCTAGTCTGTGGCCCCTTCCAGGAGAGTAGAATTAGCATCAAAATACAAGATCAAGGCTATCCACAACATATGGAATTTACACCCATGGTCTTAGCAATGTACATAGCTTCTATAAGCCTGATGCAAAGGTTTAATTGTCAATGAAGAACAGCTAAGGAAGAGCCCTGAGATCACAGAGGAAGACAGGGATACCTGCTTCTAGTTCTGAACTAAAGGAAAATTGCTGGATAAACACCCATCATGGCCCCAAATGTTCAAGGCTCAGCAAGTCAGATGCATGTGGATGATAGAATAGTAGTGGTGATGTTAGTTTTGCTAGATCAATGTGATGGACAGAAAGACAGCCATGAGTTTCACTGAGGTCTAACTTAATACCTAGATATGTGTGAGCCCCTAACCAAGACCATTCCACATCACTATTCCTTTCCTTGCTATATTCCTAGGAGCTTGCTTAATCTCTTGATGAGTCTCAGGATTTCTAGGTTCTCTGGGGGAAGAATGAGGGAGGAAAAAGAAGGGTCTGCCTCTTCTATCCTGCCCATCTTGGCTGTTGGCTTTTTATTGGTCAATCAAAAACCAAGTGGGGACAGGGACCTTCAGTGTTTGGATGCAGTTTCCTGATTTGGGGGGCCAAGTTAAGACAAAGCATTAGAACCAGTTTCTAACAGATAACTAGGAAGAAAAACACTGTCCCTGAATTCAATCCTCATAGCTGGAAAAAACCTAAATGTTAAATCAAGCTGAAGAACACTTCTGTGATAGAGAAAAATGGTCCGGGTGGTTGGATGGTGGTGGTGGTGGGGAGGGAGGGTGGTATAGTTTCTTGAATTGGATGGGCCTGAGATTGAATCTCAGTTCTGTCCTATATTATCTGTATGAAGCAAATTATTTAACTGTGTCAGTTCCATAGGCTACAGAATGGGCAATACCAACTTCATGTGAAGAAAAATAAACAGAGTGGGTATAAAGACAGTAGCACATAATAGGTGGGCCATGCAAAGAACTTACTAACATTCTCTTACCAAGACTTCCCCCAGCAGCCTCCT
The DNA here is from genome assembly GCF_978045245.1 of Mus caroli. NCBI lineage: Eukaryota > Metazoa > Chordata > Mammalia > Rodentia > Muridae > Mus > Mus caroli. The sequence goes on from NW_028227265.1 coordinate 25,962,354, forward strand.
TCCCCACTTCCCACCTAGGGCTCATGGTCCATCGAACTCAGAAGCCACAGTTCACCCTGCTTGATGTCTGGTCCTTACTACCTGACTTTTCCTTGTATGGTTCATTATTCTCCCTTGTTCTCCTTTCTTCTAAAGAGGGGAGAGGAGTTTCACATCTTTGGCTGTGTGTGAGCTCTTGACATATGTTAATGTTGGCAAAATCAGCCTGGAATAGACAGGGAACTCTTCCTAACATGGGCCTGGAGGCAACAAATAAATTACTTTACAGGGATGGTTCTGTCTGCTTCAAGTTAAAACTTAACAAAGAAAACCATCTGCTTCTGTCTTTGATGGCCTGGAAGCTGTAGGCACTATTGCCTCTGGGTCAGAACTCTGCCTGTTCTGCCAGGGAAGAAGCCACTATCAAAGGTACCATGTGCCTGGCACTGTGCAAGACCTCTAACTCAAGTATTGCAGACGAGGAACAGAAGTTTAGCAAGCTTAATTAACTCATCCAAACTTATGTACAAAATAGATGGTCAAAGTCAAATTTGAAGGCAAATCTGCTAGACTCCCTTGCCTGTGTTAACTGCTCATCTTCATGACCATCCTTAGCCTCTAAAAAGACAGGGACAGTATGCCCATTTTTGTCGAGAGAAAGCATTTGGGACACTTGCTTTTGTTGTACCATGAATGGTTAATAGCAAAATAGAGATAGGGTACCAAATGAAAGCCTCTTTGTGCTTATCAGTGAATAGAAAGCTACAATTTCCCCATCCTGAAAAAGCTGGGGTTTATTGTGGGATCCAGTATCTTGGGATTTCTTTAGTAATGAAGATGGACCATATGTTCTATCCTGGACCACTAGATAGAATGTCACTATGAGTGTCTACTGTGGGCTTCTGTCCAGGGTATTCAGATTCATCTTTGAGCTTTGCTGTCTCTTCTTCTAACACAATGTGGTAGGTTGTGAACACATGTCCACAAAAATTCCTCCCAACCCTAATTTATGTGACATTGCATTTTCTCTCTTCAAAATATGGAGTTTCTTTATTCCTTGAGTCTGTATTTAAGCTAGTTGATGGGCTCTTGGGAAATATGTTGTAATAGCTAGGGGACATAACTCAGTAGCAGAGCGCTTGACCAACAAGCACAAGATCCTAGGTTCAATGCCTAGGACTGGGGAGAGAAATCCCACAATTCTGTTTTTATTTGATGTCCCACTGAGAACATTTAGGGTCCGTGAGATGGTTCAATGGGTAAAGGTACTTGGTGGCCAGACCTGGCAATTTGAGTTCAATTTCTGAAACCCTTGTAAAGTGGAACGAGAGAACTGACTCTGCCAGGTTGTCCTCTGACTTCCACACACACGCTGTGGCCTGTATAGCATTACCCACTACACCCCCACCCTACTACCCCTCCTCCTCCTACTAAACATATTTTATAAAAATGAGATGTGACTGAAGGACTTGAAAACTGCTTGTCCAATGATGCTCACCACCATCTTACACTCTTGAGCTCTTTTTGAGCCCCCCACGAGAGACCATACAGAGCCAAGATGAGCAGTCCCAGCCAGAGCTCCCTTAGACTCACCAAATATGCAACCTCCAGGAATTCAAGTCTCCAGGAATGCCCTACGACATCCGAGAGAATGCGACTCAGCGAAGAGGTCAGCTGATCACAGGGATCTGTGTCAGTCACATCCAAACTCCAGTCTAGATGACCCACATTTTGTTGCTTGGAAATATTAAAATTTGGGATTTTTTTTTCCTTAAGAAAATGAACTAGAATACTGGAGTGGAATGGCAGAAGGAGACTGGGGTGCTTTTGCTTCGGAATCCTCCTTGTCTTTGGAACTTGGATGTCAGAATATATCATTTTCTCTACATGGAAGAATAGTCATAAAAATAATCCGGGAGAATCTGGGTCAGAGGAGGAGGTGAGACTGATTGCCGAATTTCCCAAGTTCTGCATCTGAACTCTAGGTTCTGGGAACAAAGGCCAGATCATAAGACGTTTGATGTCCTGGCTACATCCTGAAGGTGTTTCTGATCCTTCCAAGATTTTGTATGTTCTGATCGAGGAACTAAAGCTACTCTATGTTGTTATCATGATTTTAGTGAGCATCCATCAAAACCTACAGAGATGTATACTAAAAAGGATAAATATTGCTTTATCTGAATTATTATTTTTATTTTTATTTATTTTTACTTACTCACTTTACATCTTTCCCACTGCCCCACCCTCTCAGTCACCCCCCTCATGTAATCCCCCCAATCGTCCCCTCCCCTTCTCCTCTGACCGATAACCAAAGAACATACACAGGCTGGACCTAAGCCTCCTTGCACATATGTAGTAGGTGTGCAGCTTGGTGTTCATGTGAGTCTTGAACTGGCTATCCCAAAAGCTGTTGCCTGTATATGGGGTATGTTCTTCTAGATTATTCTTTAATAAAAGCACTTGAACAAACAGTTTTGTAGAGATGGGACGTGAATTAGAATGATATCTGGACCCTCAAGCTCCCATGATATAAACCATTATTAGTCTGAGTATATTTTGTCTTAAATAATTCACTAAGAAAAAAATTATATGACTTTAATTCTTAATGAGTGTTTCAGCTAAAGACATTGTCTTGTGAAAGAAGTAGAGAGAGGTAAGTTTAGAAAAACTAATTCTAGAAATATAAAATAGGTTGAAAAAAAAGATCCTCATATAATTCACCACATGTGTCCATGTTTTAATAGAAAATTCACCTAACAAACCAGTAATGGTAGGACCTTCAGCTGCAAGGGAAGAAAATATAACTGATAGGAGCATAGAGAAGACAGACAGTACAGTGACCCTGTAAAGATTCTAAAGCCGAGATCATAGAACGCATTCAACAAACGATTTCAAAGGTACCTAGAGCAAGGAACAAAGAGAAAGCCACTGAAAAGGTGTGGAAGATGTAATGGAGAATGAAGTAGAATTTTAGAAGTACTGAAATAGCAGCTTACAATAAGCTCACTAGCAGAATGGAGATAGTGGGAGAAAGAGGAAACTTAAATACAGAAGGTGATGATTATGCAAGAAGAACCATAGAGAGCAATGAGACCAAAAGCAAAAGGAAGCATGGAGCGTCCTCTAGGATTACAATCTAAACCAAATGTTGGTGTGGCTGAAGTCCAAGAAGAAGAAGAAGAGAAAGAAGGTGAGCCTGAAAAACTACTCAAATGATAATACAAATAACCTGCCAAAGATGATACACAAAGTATAGAAAATCAAGATGCCATGTGACCTCAAAGAAGAATAAATTCAAAGAGTTCCCTGAACATGACAATTATGCCTATAGCCCTAGCACTTGGAATATTGAAGCAGGAGGATTATTGCCTATGTTACAGAGTGAATATTTGTCTTATTTAATAAATAGGAAGAAAGAAAGAGAGAGAGAGAGAGAGAGAGAGAGAGAGAGAGAGAGAGAGAGGAAGGAAGAAGTACTTATTCCCAAAGCATATCATATTCAGACTTCTGGAAACTGAAGAAAAACAATAAAATCTTAAAAACAGGTAGGTAGTAAAACAAATTGAATGGGAGAGGACTCCTCATTTGTAACGAAAGTTCAGAGAAAGTAACACAATAGTTTTCAAATACTCTCCTTTTCCTTCCCATACACACACACACACACACACACACACACACACACCCTATATAAATACCTATACACATACATATGTGTGCATGAACATACACACACACACAAATTTTATATTCATACTAGACAAATATTTTTAAACAATTTCTATTTTATTAGTCCTAACCCTTTACTGCAAATTAGAATCATCAGGTAGCTTTTACAAAACTTGCAAGCTGGAGCCTCTCTCAGTCTAAAAGTTTCAGATGTTTCGGTGATAGATCCAACTTTTACCATGGTTTGAAAGCTTTCCAGGGTGAACTTTATTGGCCGTTCCTTGTTCGATGCATGCTTGCTGATCCCCTTTCTTACACAGTAACTGGTTAGTGATTCCAGAACGGGTATAGGTCAGTCTCTCTCTCTCTCTCTTTTCCTGGAGAAAGAGACTTATGCATAAGAAAACTGTGACTCAGAATAGGTTAAAACAGCTTCTCAACTTGCAGGCAGAGGAGGTAACACTATCTTACTCCAGGGCAAAAGCAAAACAAACACCGTTTCTAAATGGGAACAAATATCATTCCCAAGTTAGGTAAGGGAATAGAACAAGGCTGAAAGAGGGCATGGTGAGGGGGCTCAGGCCTTCTAATGAAACTTAGACATTTTCCTCAAGGTGACATATGCAGCAATGATCTGGTGACAGCTACAATGAAGGTAGCAATCTCAAGTGTCCTTGTAGCCCAGTCTGACCCAAACTCACTATGTAGTGAAGGATGACTTGAACTTCTGATCTTCGTGGCTCCATTTCTTTAGTACTTGGGAGTATAGACATGTGCCACTATGCATGGTTTATATGCCAATGGAGATAAAACCCAGGCTTCCTGCATGGTAGGCAAGCCATCTACAAACTGAGCTATCTTTCCAGCCCCACCCTTATGCACTTCTGCATCTGCCAATCCCAGTATAAAATAAGTCAAGATCCTCATGGGCTTAAATTAATCAGTACCCGAGTCTCTAAGGCAGAATTTTTTGAAGAGATCTGATATATGAATGATATATGTTCACAGATGATCACGTAATCCTGACTCTGGCTCTGCTAATGTCTCCCACCCATCTCACAAGAACTAACCGTGGTGACAGTAAAAACAGTCTCTAGCCCCTCCTGTCACTCTGTCTGCTCAGCACAGGATCTGGCACTGAGTAGGAGACCCAGCGATGCTCCTGAATTGAAATGCACACATCCTCTTGGTGCTTCTTCCCAGCTGCCGCTGAGCAGATGGTAAAATTCCTCTCCAGGTGTTTCTTGACCTAACAGGTGTACACTTAGAAGGCCTTCCCCCCTTTGCCGAGCGTCTGCGTGTCTGATTTATTATTAACAAGACGTGGTGAGTTCAGACCAGCCCTGAAACACAGGCAGAGACGGGAGGAAAAGGATAGCAGCACCTTAGAGGATGTGTTAAAGCAAATGCAGTCCTCTCGTCAGGGAGGATGGAGGCCTTAATGTATGAGGTATCAGGCCTGTGAGGGGACTTTGGCAAAAAGGAACTCCTCTTTCTCCTCCACCTCTCTTCCTTCCTCCATCCCTCCCTTCTTGTCTTCTCTCCTTTCTTTCTCTTTCTTTCTCTCTTCCCTTCCTCCTTTTATTCTTTCTTTGTTTCCTCCCTCTCTTTTTTCCTCCTTCCCTCCTCTCTTAGTCCCAAGCTGTGGATTCGGAACTGTTAAGAGGTTTTACTTTTCTTTCAGATACACAATTTCTATCCCCTAATGTTCTGCTCCCTCTCCCACCTGCTGGCCTGATGTAAATGTTGTTTGAGCTCCTGTCTCATGCTAGGCCCCATGTTAATGGATGAGAAGGATGAATAGGTTTATAATGCATACTCGAAGCCTTCAAGGCATTCGCAATATGGCAGGAGACAGGAAATGAATAGCTATAATAAAACAACAAGATGAATCGGTATGGGAGGTCACAGGGAGGAACCAGAGATCACTTCTAGCTGTGGGGAAGAAGAGGTGAGCTTGAACTTGAACTGGAGTTGAAGGAGAGTCTGGATTAAACTAATAGGGGTCTTTAAGAATGCTGATTTTATTTGGCAGATCTGATGTGATGGGATTCCTGATTCTCAGGTGATCAGCTGTGTTTACTTAACAAAATGACTCTACCTCTCTGTACCTTGGTGTTCTTCTCTGTAAAAAAAATGAACAAAATATTCAGCTATTGTTCTCTCACCAACACGATGGGTCTGTCCAACCCTAGCTTGTCTCCCTTATGTTGTCATAGCTCCCTCTGAAAGCAGATGTCTATTGATAACATCTACTGCCGATTTCACCATCCTCTCGCAAAACAAACTTTCTAAACAAGTGGTCCATATTTGCCTCTCTGTCTTCTCCTTATTCTACATAGGTTGTATCCAACCAGGCTGTCGCCTTCATTAACCGGCTGTGGCTACTAATGACCCAGAATCTAAGAGCCAGTTACTCATTCAAGTCTTGAGTCACTTAGAAGCCCATCAACCCTTTCTCCTCTTCCTGTTCCTTCCAGGCTCTCATTTAACCCTGCTTCTCCTCCCAGCTGCCAGGCTGTGCCTTCTCAGCTGATGGCTGTATTCAGGTCTGTTCCTCAGTCAGTATCCAGAATGAGCCTTTCATACTGCCCCATGTTGTGGTATGCCACTACATACCATGCCATGTTATCCTTCTGTCCCCAGAATGAAAGCTGAAGTCTCATCACGCCTCTCCTCTCTCCCTCCTCTACCAAGACTTGATCTGCTGTCATCCTCTGCTTGCTCTGACCCAACCATGCTGGCTCTTCTTAGGTGAACCTCAAACTTACCAGGTATGCCCTCTCTTCAAAGTCTCAGCATTTTAAAAATAACATCTAATAGGCATCTTTGTTTTATTTTGTAGATGTGTGTGTTTGCCTGCATGTATGTCTGTGCATCTCACAGTGAGCCAAAGAGACCATTGAATCCCTTTGAATGGGAGTTACAGACAGTTGTCAGCCATCATATTGGGACTGGGACCTGGACTCTTCTCTCCTGCAAGAACAAATGCATTCAACTGTTGGGCCATCTCACCATCCCCAAGTTTTAGCATTTTTTAAACAGCCTAGGACCCTTATCTAGAAATCTTCAAGATCTAGTCTATAGTTCTCTTGTGCTGCCATAGCACAAATGCCACTTAAACAAATAGAAATTCATTTATCACAGTATGTAGGTGTGTGTGTATGTGTGTGTGGTTCAAGTAGGTGGGGGGGGGAGGGGAGGGTTTCAAGGTCAAGAATTGGCAAGGTTTGGTCATTGGTTATAGCTTCCTTCCTACTTTGTAAATGACTACTGACTTACCTTCATTTTACAACTTCTCCATGTAAATACACAGATTTTTTTTCCTCCTTCTTATCTCTGTAAACTCTCTAAGTAGGGCTCACTTTTATACTCCCATTTAATCCTAGTTACATCCTATTCTGTTTTCTCCCCTAACTTGCATAAACTAGAGTTACCTGGGAAGAGGGACAACTTCAACAAAGAAAATGCCTCCATCCTATTGCCTATAGACAAGTCTATAGCATCTTTTCTTGATTGATGATTGATATGGAATGCTCCATCTTGCTTTGGGCAGTACTTCCATGCTAATATACTTACTTATGTACTTACATACTTATTGACACTGCTTACACTGCTTAGGCAATGCCTGGAACATGAAAGTGTTCAACAGCATTATAACTATTTATTATAAGAGTATGGCAAACAAAAGGCTCTTTGAGGGAGGGATCTCTGTAAATGAGAGACCAATTTCATAGACATGGGAAGCTTATCTTACCTTTGGGGAAAGCAAAGGGAAGCGGGTTCCATGGTCTTTGGAGAGCTTTGCTAAGTTATCCCAGGAGGCAGCTGATTGTCACCTTTGAGGTGACAGTTACTGAGTGGCAGTTACAGAGTATTCTCAGGCAGGAGAATGTCATAGTCTGAACTGGATTCAGGTCAATTAACCTGTGCTGAGGGACTTGCACAAGGTAAATCTTGAGGCAGATAGTACTGAGAAGAAAATTTCAAGTGGGTCAATTTATCCAATTGAGATTTCAGTATTAGACAATTTGTGACCTTCTAACTCTGACTTTTATATAGGAGTATATTTCAATAATTTATTCTCACTTAGAAACAATGATTTTTGGTCCTTTTGTATATAATTATCCCAATTACTAAAGAACTTTTTGAGAAATCTAAATTAGAAGATTTCCTCATTTCTCTTGTTCTCTTGCCCTCTTGTAGTAATGTTGTTTGTATTATTGCTGTGAGATCTCAGAATGATCCCTCTCTATGAACTTTTGCATACTCCCAAAACTTCAGTGGTTTCTCTTTCTCTCAGAGAGAAGTTCAACTTGTTCATTGCAGGAAGAGTAAAACGTTTAAATGAATCTTTATTAAAATCTTTGACATGAGAGAATGGGGGGGGGGGCTGTGCCTTTCTTGAGGCCCATGCTGATTTGCATAGGGATATTTCTGTGCAGAGGAGAGGGTGGAGTGCATAATGTCTCCATTATATAGTAGTGTGACTTTCTTAGGTCTGTAGAGTTGACCTGGCATAATGAGCTTCTCGTTGATCCCTTTGTCAGTTGATGATCAGGCCCCTGTCCTGTCCATTAAAACCTCTTCATTTCATTGTAACCTCCTTTATATCAGGAACCTGTGAGGGCTGTGGGAAGCCACATACGCCATTACAAGATGGCGCTGGCTACCGCTGGCCACCACCCATAAGTTTGGGTAAACAACCAATGTGCACATGTGCAGTAGAGTTTTTTGCCTAGTCACTGCCTGGCCCGAGGCATGTTAATGAGGTACTGAAAGCAAAACCAATCGGGTATAGACACGCCTATCCTAGGCCTATATAAGCAGCACTGGTTTTCGGGCTCGGGGTCTTTTGCCTTCTCAATCAAGCTCTCCAAATAAACGTGTGCAGAAGAATCCTGTTGTGCCATCCTTCTTGCTGGCGAGTCAGGCGTCTACAGAGGGCAAACTGGTCCCAGCAACGCTGGTGACCACTGTGTCAAATACATTCACCTTGATTGATCTCTCTGGCTTTCAAATTCTATACACTTGTATCATGTGACCATTGCTTTTATTAAGTAGATGCTGAACCCACATTTGGTCTTGCTTGACCACAGTTTTGTCTGAGCACAACTTAGAATTTCCTGGAAAGCTTGGTCAACATGCAGATTCCTAGCCTTGACTGAGGACCCTCCATATGAAAACCTTAATTCTATTTCTTTTTTTTAATTTAAAACATTTTTATTAGATATTTTCTTCATTTACATTTCAAATGCATCACCAAAGCCCCCTATACCCTCCCCTTGCCCTGATCCCAAACCCACCCACTCCAGCTTCCTGGCCTTGGCATTCCCCTGTAATGGGACACATAATCTTTGCAAGAACAAGGGCCTCTCCTCTCTTTGATGGCCAACTAGGCCACCCTCCGCTACATATACAAATAGAGACACAGCTCTGGGGGTGGGGGGGGGTACTGGTTAGTTCATATTGTTGTTCTTCCTATAGGGTTGCAGACCCCTTTAGCTCCTTGGGTACTTTCTCTAGCTCCTTCATTGGGGGCCCTGTGTTCTATCCTATAGATGACTGTGAGGATCCACTTCTGTATTTAGCAGGCACTGGCAAAGCCTCACAGGAGACAGCTATACCAGGGTCCTTTCAGCAAAATCTTGCTGGCATATGCAATAGTGTCTGTGTTTGGTGGCTGATTATGGAATGGACCCCCGAGTAGGGAGGTCTCTGGATGGTCCTTCCTTTCATCTTAGCTCTAAACTTTGTCTCTGCAATTCCTTCCATAGATATTTTATTCCCTATTCTAGGGAGGAATGAAGTATCTATGGGTTTGTCTTCCTTCTTGATTTTCTTGTGTTTTAGAAGTTGTATCTTGGGTATTCTAGGTTTCTGAGCTAATTTTCACTTATCAGTGAGTGCATATCAAGTGACTTCTTTTGTGATTGGGTTACCTCACTCATGATGATATACTCCAGATACATCCATTTGCCCAAGTATTTCATAAATCCATTGTTTTTAATAGCTGAGTAGTACTAAATTGTGTAAATGTACCAAATTTCTGTATCCATTCCTCTGTTGAGGGACAACTGGGTTCTTTCCAGCTTCTAGCTATTATAAATAGGGCTGCTATGAACATAGTGGAGCATGCATCCTTATTACCAGTTGGAACAACATCTGGGTCTATGCCTAGGAGAGGTATTGCTAGATCTACCTGGAGTACTATGTCCAGTTTTCTGAGGAACTGCCAGACTGATTTACAGAGTGGTTGTACAAGCTTGCAATCCCACTAGCAATGGAGGAGTGTTCCTCTTTCTCCACATCCTCACCAGCATCTGCTGTCACCTGAATTTTTGATCCTAGCCATTCTGACTGGTGTGAGGTGGAATCTCAGGGTTGTTTTGATTTGCATTTCCCTGATGATTAAGGATGTTGAACATTTTTTCAAGTGCTTCTCAGCCCTGTGGAATTCCTTTGTTGAGAATTCTTTGTTTAGTTCTGTACCCCATTTTTAATGGGGTTATTTGAATTTCTGGAGTTCATCTTCTTGAGCTCTTTGTATATATTAGATATTAGTCCCCTATCAAATTTAGGATTGGTAAAAATTCTTTCCCAATCTGTTGGTGGCCTTTTTGTCTTATTGACAGTATCTTTTGCCCTACAAAAATTTTATGAGGTCCAATTTGTCGATTCTTGATCTCACAGCACAGGCCATTGCTGTTCTATTTAGGAAGTTTTCCCCTGTGCCAATATCTTCAAGGGTTTTCCCACTTTCTCCTCTATAAATTTCAATGTCTCTGGTTTTATCCGGAGGTCTTTGATCCACTTACACTTGAGCTTTGTACAAGGAGATAAGAATGGATCAATTTGCATTCTTCTACATGATAACGACCAGTTGTGCCAGCACCATTTCTTGAAAATGCTGTCTTTTTTCCACTGGATGGTTTTACCTCCCTTGTCAAAGATCAGGTGACCATAGGTGTGTGAGTTCATTTCTGGGTCTTCAATTCTCTTCCATTGATCTATCTGTCTGTCGCTGTACCAATACCATGCAGTTTTTATCACAATTACTCTGTAGTACAGCTTGAGGTCAGGCATAGTGAATCCCCCAGAGGTTCTTTTATTGTTGAGAATAGTTTTTGCTATCCTAGGTTTTTTGTTATTCCAGATGAATTGGCAAATTGCCCTTTCTAACTCAGTGAAGAATTGAGTTGAAATTTTGATGGGGATTGCATTGAATCTGTAGATTGCTTTTGGCAGGATAGCCATTTTTACTATATTAATCCTGCCAATCCATGAGCATAAGAGATCTTTCCATCTTCTGAGATCTTCTTCAATTTCTTTCTTTAGAGACTTGAAGTTCTTGTCATACAGATCTTTCACTTCCTTAGTTAGAATCACACCAAGGTATTTTATATTATTTGTGACTATATTGTTTCCCTAATTTCTTTCTCATCCTGTTTATCTCTTGTGTAGAGAAAGGCCACTGATTTGTTTGAGTTAATTTTATATCCAGCTACTGTGCTGAAGCTGTTTATCAGGCTTAGGAGTTCTCTGGTGGAGTTTTTAGGGTCACTTATATATACTATCATATCATCTGCAAATAGTGATATTTTGCCTTCTTCCTTTCCAATTTGTATCCCCTTGATCTCCTTTTGTTGTCGAATTGCTCTGGCTAGGACTTCAAGTACTATCTTGAATAGGTGGGGAGAAAGTGGGAAGCCTTGTCTAGTCCCTGATTTTAGTGGGATTGCTTCCAGCTTCTCGCCATTTACTTTGATGTTGGTTACTGGTTTGTTGTACATTTCTTTTATTATGTTTAGTTATGGGCCTTGAATTCCTGATCTTTCCATGACTTTTATCATGAAGGGGTGTTGGATTTTGTCAAATGCTTTCTAGGCATCTAAGGAGATGATCATGTGGTTTTTGTCTTTGAGTTTGTTTATGTAGTGGATTACATTGATGAATTTCCATATATTAAACCATCCCTGCATCCGTGGGATGAAACCTACTCGGTCAGGATGGATGATCTTTTTGATGTGTTCTTGGATTCGGTTTGCAAGGATTTTCTTGAGTATTTTTGCATCAATATTCATAAGGGAAATTGGTCTGAAGTTCTCTTTCTTTGTTGGATCTTTGTGTGGTTTAGGTATCAGAGTAATTGTGGCTTCATAGAATGAATTGGGTAGAGTACCTTCTGTTTCTATTTTGTGGAATAGTTTGAGGAGAGTTGGAATTAGGTCTTCTTTGAAGGTCTGATAGAACTCTGCACTAAACCCATCTGGTCCTGGGCTTTTTTTGGTTGAGAGACTATTGATCACTGGTTCTATTTCTTTAGGGGAAATGGGATTGTTAAGATCGTTAATCTGATCCTGATTTAACTTTTGTACCGTATCTTCCTAGAAATTAGTTCATTTCATCCATGTTTTCCAGTGTTGTTGAGTATAGCCTTTTTATGGGATATGATGATATTTTGATTTCCTCAGTTTCTGTTGTAATGTCTACCTTTTCATTTCTGATTTTATTAATTAGGATACAGTCCCTATGCCCTCTAGTTAGTCTCACTAAGGGTTTATCTATCTTGTTGATTTTCTCCAAGAACCAGCTCCTGGTTTGGTTGATTGTTTGTATAGTTCTTTTGTTTCCATTTGGTTGATTTCAGCCCTGAGTTTGATTATTTCCTGCTGTCTACTCTTCTTGGGTGAATTTGCTTCCTTTTGTTCTAGAACTTCTAGGCGTGCTGTCAGACTGTTAGTGTATGCTCTCTCTAGTTTCTTTTTGGAGGCACTCAGGGATATGAGTTTTCCTCTTAGGACTGCCTTCATGGTGTCCCATAAGTTTGGGTATGTTGTGGCTTCATTTTCATTAAACTTTAAAAAGTTTTTAATTTCTTTCTTTATTTCTTCCTTGACCAAGGTATCATTGAGTAGAGTGTTGTTCAGTTTCCATGTGAATGTTGGCTTTCTATAATTTATGTTGTTATTGAAGATCAGCCTTAGTCTGTGGTGATCTGATAGGATGCGTGGGATAATTTCAATATTTTTGTATCTGTTGAGGCCTGTTTTGTGACCAATTATATGGTCAATTTTGGAGGAGGTACCATGAGGTGCTGAGAAGAAGGTATATCCTTTTGTTTTAGGATAAAATGTTCTGTAGATATCTGTTAAATCCATTTGTTTCATAACTTCTGTTAGTGTCCATGTGTCTCTGTTTATTTTCTGTTTCCAGGATCTGTCCATTGGTGAAAGTGGGGTGTTGAAGTCTCCCACTATTATTGTGTGAGGTGCAATGTGTGCTTTGAGCTTTACTAAAGTTTCTTTAATGAATGTGGCTGCCCTTGCATTTGGAGCATAGATATTTAGAATTGAGAGATCATCTTGGTAGATTTTACCTTTAATGAGTATGAAGTGCCCCTCCTTGTCTTTTTTTTGATAACTTTGGGTTGGAAGTTGATTTTATTCAATATTAGAATGGCTACTCCAGCTTGTTTCTTCAGATCTTTTGCTTGGAAAATTGTTTTCCAGCCTTTCACTCTGAGGTATTGTCTGTCTTTATCCCTGAGGTGGGTTTCCTGTAAGCAGCAAAATGTTGGGTCCTATTTTGTGTAGCATGTCTGTTAGTCTTTTTATTGGGGAATTGAGTCCATTGATGTTAAGGGAAATTAAACAAAAGTAATTGTTGCTTCCTGCCATTTTTGTTTTTAAAGTTGGGAATCTGTACTTGTGGTTGTCTTCTTTTAGTTTTGTTAAAGGATTACTTTCTTGCTTTTTCTAGGGTGTAGTTTCCATCTTTGTGTTGGTGTTTTCCCTTTATTATCCTTTGAAGGGTTGGATTCATGGAAACATATTGTGTGAATTTGGTTTTGTCATGGAATACTTTGGTTTCTCCATCTATGGTAATTGAAAGTTTGGCTGGGTATAGTAGCCTGGGCTGGCATTTGTGTTCTCTTACTGTCTGTATAATATCTGTTCAGGATCTTCTGGCTTTCATAGTCTCTGGTGAGAAAACTGGAGCAATTCTAATAGACCTGCCTTTATATGTTACTTGCCCTTTTTCCCTTACTGCTTTTAATATTCTGTCTTTATTTAGTGCATTTGTTGCTCTGATTATTATGTGTGGGGAGGAATTTCTTTTCTGGTCCAGTCTATTCGGAGTTCTGTAGGCTTCTTGTATGTTCACGGGCATCTCTTTCTTTAGGTATGGGAAGTTTTCTTCTATAATTTTGTTGAAGATATTTGCTGGCCCTTTAAGTTGAAAATCTTCATTCTCATCTACTCCTATTATCCATAGGTTTTGTCTTCTCATTGTGTCCTTGATTTCCTGGATGTTTCGAGTTAGGATCTTTTTGCATTTTGCATTTTCTTTGATAGTTGTGTCCATGTTCCCTATGGAATCTTCTGCAACTGAGATTCTCTCTCCCATCTCTTGTATTCTGTTGCTGAAGCTCACATCTATGGTTCCTGATTTCTTTCCTAGGGTTTCTATCTCCAGGGTTGTCTCCCTTTGGGTTTTCTTCATTGTTTCTACTTCCATTTTTAGATCTTGGATGGTTTTGTTCAATTCCATCACCTGTTTGGTTGTGTTTTCCTGTAATTCTTTAAGGGATTTTTGTGTTTCTTCTACCTGTTTAGCAGTATTTGCCTGTAGTTCTTTTTTTTTTTTTTTTTTTGAGGCCTTCTCTGTTTATTTTTTTTATTACGTATTTTCCTCAATTACATTTCCAATGCTATCCCAAAAGTCCCCCATACCCCCCCCACTTCCCTACCCACCCATTCCCATTCTTTTGGCCCTGGCATTCCCCTGTATTGGGGCATATAAAGTTTGCAAGTCCAATGGGCCTCTCTTTCCAGTGATGGCCGACTAGGCCATCTTTCGATACATATGCAGCTAGAGACAAGACCTCCAGGGTACTGGTTAGTTCATCATGTTGTTCCAACTATAGGGTTGCAGATCCCTTTAGCTCCTTGGGTACTTTCTCTAGCTTCTCCATTGCGAGCCCTGTGATCCATCCAATAGCTGACAGTGAGCATCCACTTCTGGGTTTGTTAGGCCCTGGCATACTTTCACAAGAGAGAGCTATATCTGGGTTCTTTCAGCAAAATATTGCTAGTGTATGCAATGGTGTCAGCGTTTGGAAGCTGATTATGGGATGGATCCCTGGATATGGCAGTCTCTAGATGGTCCATCCTTTCATCACAGCTCCAAACTTTGTCTCTGTAACTCCTTCCATGGGTGTTTTGTTCCCAATTCTAAGAAGGGGCACAGTGTCCACACTTTGGTCTTCATTATTCTTGAGTTTCATGCGTTTAGCAAATTGTATCTTATATCTTGGGTATCCTAAGTTTTGGGCTAATATCCACTTATCAGTGAATACATATTGTGTGAGTTCCTTTGTGATTGTGTTACCTCACTCAAGATGATGCCCTCCAGGTTCATCCATTTGGCAAGGAATTTCATAAATTCATTCTTTTTAATAGCTGAGTAGTACTCCATTGTGTAAATGTACCATATTTTCTGTATCCATTCCTCTGTTGAGGGGCATCTGGGTTCTTTCCAGCTTCTGGCTATTATAAATAAGGCTGCTATGAACATAGTGGAGCATGTGTCCTTCTTACTGGTTGGGACATCTTCTGGATATATGCCCAGGAGAGGTATTGCTGGATCCTCCGAGGAGTTCTACCAGTGTTCTGTAATTCCTTGAGGGATTTTTGTGCTTCCTCTTTAAGGGTTTCTATCTCTGCAGATACTGGGAACTGAATGGAGGTCCTCTGGGGGTGGGGGTGAAGAAAGCAGTGAGCATTCAACCACTAAGCTGTCTTGCCAACTTATGAGGACTCTTACAGAAGTGGCCCTTTATTTTGTCTTTTCCAGGGAACTGTTGCCTGTATTATTTATTTCATTGAAATATATGCAATGTGCATATATATATATATATATATTGTGTGTGTGTGTATTCCAATTATATTTATTGGTCATTTGCAATGGAAAATTTGGAGGGTGGAGTATTAAGTCTGCTGAAACGATAAGACACTTACTACCCTATCCCATCAACTCAATAGATGAAATAGTTTTTATATTCATTATAAGTTTTTATTAGGACAATAAAACCATATTGCAGAAAGCTGGGAAGATAGGTAGAAAGATATAATTTCCCCAATTTGATGCAACAACTGTTTCCATGCTGCTATGGTCCCTCTGGGTCCCTGTGCAGGAGCATCTGTCAATGTGTGCTTTGTCACTGTGAGTGTTCACACCATTTACTGTGATGTATAGTCAGAGAGCATAGGCCAAGATCACAGGCTGCTCTGTGCTCCATCCTTCTCAGAAGACTTAGCCCACTAGACTCCTAGGAAGAGATTTACTACCCATGGCTCATCCCAAGGCACCCTGAGCCCTCCTGCTGCATGAGATGCACAATCAGTTAAGCCCAAATCCCCAGTTTACCTAAGTCCTGGGCATCTCTTGGGCTGGTGTGAACTGTGTTTTTCAATTTTGCCCATGCATGATGTCACCTTCTGCATGGCACAAGATGAACAAGATTTTGTCACTGCCCCAGAGCTTCCAGACTGGTGGGGGAGACAGACACATAAACAGCAATTACCACATGGTGAAAATATGTAACACTAGAGTTTGGCACAAGGCAGAACCCTGGAGGTGAAGCCTAGCCACTGGCTGATCCACCTTAGAGCATTACTCTCCTGTTCTTCCCTCAGACTTACTCCCTGTGGAGCTGTGGGAATTGAAATTATTGAGATCCCAGAAACTCTGTTGTGTACAGGATATTGTAGTACTTTTTGGCATCATACTCCCCCTTTTACATTTTATTATATTTTTGTGGGAATTCTGAAATATCTAAAATATGTAGTAAAGGACAGAAACATGATCAACTAAATATATTTCCAAGAAAGACTTAAACAGAGGAATTTCACTGCATTTGTTTCCTTTATTATATAAAGCAACTAAGAACCCCTGCTGTTGAAGTGCATCCATCTTTAACCCCCCACCATCACCACCACTTGTCCCTCCTTTATTTCCTTTTTCCTAAACTAGACAAACACCATTTTGAAGTTGATGTGGGCCCTGGCTATATACTATTATGCTGTCAGTTTTTAGGTGTCTGCTAGTGTTTTAAAAACACATGTGCATGCACACATGCATACATAAGCATGTGTACATACACAGTAATACATATGTGTTCCTCAACTTACCTTTCCCTTGCCTATTCACAGTAAATTCTGTGAATCTACTTATCTTTATGGACCAACTTTTCAGCTTAAGATCATGTGCTTTGGCTTAAAGACACTGTGATGTATTTATCCACTCTCTTTTGGATGAACATTTCAGTTGTTGCAGAAAACATCCTCCCTCCAAGCTCTTAACGGAAGACCACCTGAATGCTCAGAAGTGTGCATTTTCAGATTCAGTAAATGGTCCCAAATTGCTCTCTAAAGTCTTTGCATACTCTTGGACTACCACTAGTAAAATGACAATGCCTGCCATCCAGCACTGGGGTTATCACACAATGCAATTTTATATACAAGAGACACCATTTAACTGTGTAACTGAAATTTCTTTCTCTGATCAATAGAGAAGATTGACAAGTGCATATATCTTTATATGTAGAAATGATATAGTCTGTGTTTGGATCCCTTTTTCCTCAGATCCATTGAAAATGATTGTTTCTTTCTTAATCTTTGGCTATCTTTTATTGTTATATTTGGAACCTTCTCCCTTATGGATATTTAGAATCTTATCATGGTGTAGTTGTGCACTGAACATTTTGTTTAAGGAGTTCCCCTCTTACAGGACCATAAATACAGTCCCCCAGTACTTTCTGAGAAGGGATTTAAGCTTTAATTTTTATCATTAGCTCAACAATATAAATGGGTTAAAATGCTTTTAAACTATAAATTATAAAATTAAAGCATAAACTTTGATGTTATGATGCAACTTTGATGCTTTATTATGATAACTATGATGCAATTGCTTCTGTTCCAAGAATTAAAGCTTTGGGGTGAGAGAAATCCCACACTTGCTTGCTATCAATTATAAATGCCTTGCTTTGTCCAAATTTACCGTTATTCTAATTATGATGGCAATCATATTGATGCCTCTAATTGTAGTTTTAGTAAGTATCCAAACAGCCTGAAAGTGAGTAAAAATAATATTTACTATTTAAATATCTTTAAACTCTATAGTTTAATTTTGCTTGTATTTTTCAAGCTATGTATAAATGTAATTATACAGTAATACTATGCATTAAATCACCTTCCTCTTGCTATATCAAAATATTTGAGACTTTGTGGCTTATAAATTGAAGACGTTGTCAGCTCATAGTTTCGGAGGCCAAAAGTCTTAGTTGAATAACCTTGTGTGTTTGGTCTCTGATGAAGGTCCCCTGGGCCTTGCATCCTATCATGACAGTTGACATCACAGTGCAATGACACGTAAGGGGAGAGATTAGTAGGTGAGATAGGAAACCAGAGAATGACCAAAATCTGGCCTTGTTCTTTTTGTAGTCACAACCCTCTAATAAGAACTAATCATGGTCCCAGGCAGTGGTGTAATGACCCAGTCACCTCCCTAGATGTTGCCTTGTAAGGGGTCTACTATCTCCATCCACTACATGGGAAACCGGACTTCAATACATGGAACTTCTAGGGATGTACTCAGACCACCAAACATTAGTCTTCCACGTCAGCATTATTTTCCCAGGTGCTCAGCCTGTTGAGATTAGTTCAAGTGATAATGCATAGACTGTTTTCATGACCATGTGTTATTCTGCCATGTGGACATGCCACAGTTCACTTCTGCATCCTGCTGTTGTCAGACTTTGCAGGCGCTGCAGTTTGAGGACACAGAGGGGTTGGTTGTATCTCTATGGATATCCAGACATCACTAGCCATTTATCAAAAGGTTCTCTTCCCACCCCACACCCATATTCTGTGGTCGGTAGCATCTTGGCCATGGAATAAGCCTCTGTGTATGTGTGGGCTCTTTATGTATTTTGTTTTGTGACATTAATCTATTTGTCTCTTCTTGTATCATTACTACTCTAACTTAATTAACCAAACTTATAATCACTCTCAGGCTAGGCAAGGCAGATTCTCCCCCTTTCTTTTACTTCTTCAAATTTCCTGGATCTTTATATTTCTAGCTTTTAATTAGCTTTTCAAGAAGCACACATGCACACACATATATGCACACACACTTTTTTCTTTTAATTGGAAACCATCTGGGTTTAATTTCAAGTACATTATGAAGTTGAGATATAATTTTATTCTGTTCTAGTTTTCTTCTTATAGTGACAGTCAATTGTCCCAGTTTCATTTATTGACTCTTCATTGACTTATTAATATAGAAGCTGCGTTTTTCTTTCATGTGTATAGTTGATCCTTATTATTCATGGATTCTGATGACTTCTTCTCACTATAATTCATTTGAACTCCAGAATCAATACTCACGGTCTCATTGTGGTCAGTTTCTGATACGTGCAGAGCAAAGACAATTTTGAGTTAAATGGTGAGTATTTTCCAAGCTGATATCCAACAACATGACCTGTGCCGCCACTCTGCTTCAGTTCTCAGAGTATAAACAAGTGTCCCTTCTGGAATTTTTTAATTTTGTCAAATTTTATTTATCATAATGTATATGAAATGTGTGTGTGTGTATGTATGTGTGTGTACATGCCATGGGCACATGTTGAGGCCAGAGGACAGCTGTGTAGTTTCTTCCTTCTACTTTATTGTAGGTTTCCAAGGTCTCCAACCTGTACAAAGATTTCACTTACCTTCTGAGCTATCTTACCAGCCCCTCTAGAATCGTCTTTCAATTTTTTAAATTTATGCTTTTTATTGGTGATCTTATAATTAAAATGACCTCCAAGCATAGTGCTAAAGTGCTGAGTAACATTTTATATATCAAGGAAACTGTAATGTGCCTTACATATTAAATAAATCTGTATCATGAGTTGTAATTCTCCTGGCTATGAGTTCAAGGCTAACAAGTCAACAATACGCATTTTTAAAATTCTTTAAATAGACACACACAAACAATGTCATGTGTTGACAGCCAATGAAATTATTGTGAGTACAGTCTTACAGGAATCTACCTGGATATATTCCCCATAACCAATGGCTCAATTTAGTGTTATGGTGAATTTATAAAACATAACTACAATCAATATAGAGAATTGATTGCATTTGATTACAATGGCTTTTTAAAAATCTCTTTACTTTCAATATTTCTGTGTGACTTTAACAAACATCATATAGCTTATATCCCCTCCCCAATCTGCTATGAGAACATCTGAGTTTAAAATGATAGTTAATTTGGTCATCAATAGTGTCCCATGTTGACTCATCTCTCCCATTTCCCCTTGTAGTTTGCATTTCCCTGATTGTTTTGTTTCTCTCTCATTTTATTTTCCTGTTACATTCTCAAATTATATTTATTGATTTTTACACTTTATGTTTATACTTTATACACTTGATTTATTCCTTTGGTAGAGGTATTGCTTTTAAATTTTAACATATAGCTTTACACAACAAAAACTAAGAAATTATATTCCTTTCCTTCCACCTCAAAATATGGGAATGACACAATACTTTTGCTTTAAATCGGACTGCAGACACAGCCCAATATTAGAATACTTGCCTAGCAAGTGCAAGGTCCTGGGTTCAATGCCCAGTGCCTGCACTCACAAAACACACATACATACACACATGATCGATAGATAGATAGATAATTTAAATTCTACATAACCAGGTACCTACCTTTAATACCAACACTTGGGAGGTAGATGCAGACAAATCCCTGTGTGTCAAGGCCAGTCTTGTCTACAGAGTGAGTTCCAGGCCAGTGCTATGCAGAGAGACAACATCCACAACAACAACTAAAATTATTCACCTAAGTACCATTTCAGTATCTGTTATTGAATGGTCCTTATTAAAATTTGAATCTGAGCTAGATCTACCCCCATAGATACTCTGGTGCTTCCTTCCCCTCCCCTATCCAGTTCTACCCGGGTCCCTCCCTCTGTCCACTTCCAATATCTATTTTATTTCCCCTTCTGAGAAGAATTCAACCATCCTCCCTTGGGCCATTTTTATTCTTTATCTTCTTTGGGTCTGTGGTTTGTTGCATGGTTATCTTGTACTATCTACTTATAAGTAAGTATATATCATACATGTCCTTTTGGGTCTGGGTTGTCTCACTCATTCTAAGCAGCCACTTTGTATAGTCAGGCAGGGTGGGACTCCCAGTGGAGGGATAAGGATAGCAGCCCAATCACAAACCTTCCATGCAAAATGTGTTCTGCATACATGATGTACAGGGACAAAGAACAGAGACAGAGGGAATGGGCAACCAATGGCTGGTCCAAATTGAGACCATCCCATGGGCAAGAACTAATCCCTGACACTATTAATGATACACTGTTATGCTTGCAGATGGGAGCCTAGCATAACTGTCCTCTGAGTGGCTCCACTCAGCAGCTACTGGAAAGAGATGCAGAGACTCTCACCCAATCATTAGATGGAGTGTGGAGAGTCTTATGGAAAAGTTGGGGAAAGGATTGGGGAATAGGACAGGGACTCCACAGGAAAACCAACAGAGTGAACTAACCTAAACCCTCAGGGGCTGCCAGGGCCTGAAGCACCAACCAAATATTGAGCACAGGCTGGACCTAGGCACCCTGCACATATATGTACAGCTTGGTCTTTATGCAGGTCCCCTAACAACTGGAGCAGGGGCTGTCCCTAAAGCTGTTGCCTGCCTGTGGATTCAGTTACCATAATTTACCACTTTGTCTGGCCTTGGTGGGATAGGATGTGCCTAGTCCTTCAGGGACTTGGTGTTCTGGCAGGAGTGAGGGAGTAGGGAATACTCAGAATGCCCTCTTCTCAGAGGAGAAGGGGAGTCGGGAATGGAGGAAGGCTCTCTGTGAGGGAGTACTGGGAGGAGAGGGGGAGCTGATATTGGGATGTGAAGTGAATAAATAAGTAAAATAAGTAAATAAAAAATAAGTAAAATGTAAAAAAATTGAATCTGAAATGCCTCCCCCCAGACGAATGCTTTGAAATCTTAGGCCAATCCACCTAGTTGTGGTATTTAGGGCAGGATGACTTCCCGAAGGCTACAGTTTGGTCCTTGGTCTGTCACCCTAGTTCCTAGTTTGTCATGACAAGCTCATGCACCATGAACTGAAATGTCCCACCACTCTGCCTCCCCACTCTGTGACCAGACTGAGGTCCTCTGAAACACAAAGTAGATCTTTCCCCAACTTAAGTTGGGTTATGCAAGGTATTTAATCCGAACGCAAAAAAAAAAAAAAAAAAAATCACTGGAATAGCCTTTCTAAACTGTGAAGAATGGGTGATCCCAGCCCAGGAGCTAGGCCTCAGGTGGCAGCTAGAGAGAGGAGATGGGAGCTAGTGCTCGCACAGAATTTTATCTTCATCACCTGCTTCTTCCACCAGGATGTATTCAGCTGATGCTAAATGCAAACCCCTCTCAGTGTCACACCAGGGACATAAAGAGAAGGCTGGCCTTCTTTGCTTCTGCTCTGTCTTCAGCATAGTACTAAGGGATTGCCGTTCTCCCTACTCTTTGCCTATCAGCTGATGGCCTTGCTGAGGAAGGACTCCGAATTTTGAACATTTTAAGCAATTTTAAAACTGTGAAGCAGGAAAATGATTCACACTCCACCTAGGAGTCCCATGGGTCCTCACAGTCACTAAT
Source organism: Mus caroli (assembly GCF_978045245.1). Classification (NCBI taxonomy): domain Eukaryota; kingdom Metazoa; phylum Chordata; class Mammalia; order Rodentia; family Muridae; genus Mus; species Mus caroli. The sequence goes on from NW_028227265.1 coordinate 25,984,728, forward strand.
GCTACTATTTAGAAATAATTGGTCACCACTACCCAATGTGGGGGAACTCTCGGCCCTTTCCTTTCTGTTTTGTCTCTGGATTATGGATGAAATTGGCTCTTGAAACCCTGCTGGTTCCTGCCAGGAGCTTTAGGTTGGAGCTACATTCCCCTTCAAAGGCAGTGCCTATCAATGAAGGTGTGTTTTGCGTCAGCCCTTGGGCAAAATGCTTACACAGTTGCCACCTCACTTTAGTTCATACACACGAGGCAGAGCCCTTTAAAACCAATTCATTGAATTCTGTGGCTTAGGAGACAGAGACCGTAAGGCCAGAGACTAGGAAGAGCCTGGCTTTACTCCACATGGTCAATTCCAGTTCTACACTTTTCTCCAGAGTAGGGGCTATGCTCATTAGGGAGACTAAGCTGCTAATACTGCACCCTGCTGGGTAGTGCCCCTTTCCTGTGTTCTACCCCTCCATGGGAGTACCCAGGAATCTATAAGTTCACCCTGTTCCCCAGAAGTTTCAGGAAGTCACCCTGACAAAGCCTCCAGAGATATTTCGCTACAGAGGTCAAAGGTCAGCCCAGACAGGAAGTAACCAGATAAATGGCTCTCCCTAGGTCACGCTTCTTTCTCTGCTCTAGTTTGGAGTCTCCAGATTGTGTCTCTGACCCGTTTCTTTCAGCCTCTCCCTTCCATGCATCAGATATTCCAAAACCCAAAATTAACCCATAAGCCAGACTGGCCCAAGGACCAGATAACTTCCTGGAATGCTGGGAGTTGTAGTTCTTGGAAAATAGCGTAGCCACAAGGTAAAATATGGTGGCCTTATGGTTTGTCCTTAAAAGCCCCTACAACATGTGCTGCGAATTCCAGCGAGTGTTCCTGACCAAAGGCTATCTTGGTCAGTATTTCATTAAAATGTGCTTCAGACGGTGGAGCTGGACTTTGTCTTGCAAATCTCAGGATTAACAATACATCTTTGGATTTTAGATTTTTTCCAGGTTTAGGAGCTAACCTGGATCAGCTCTGAAGGAGAGAACTTGAAGGTCAAGAGTCTCTGGGAGACAAGTGTTCAGACTGAGAAAGTGTGCAAGAGGTTCAGTCAGTCCCTCGGAGGTCTGGTCCTTCATACTAGGACTCAGGAGCTGAGAGCCTTTGTGGAAAGGGCAACAGAATGAAGCTGAAGAGAAAGTCCCCCTCTCCCCTACCCAGAACTGTCTTCTTGATATTTTTTAACAGTGTCAGAACTTTCTCTCCAGGAAACGTTAGCAAGGAAGAGAAGTGTATAAGGGAGGAGGCACGTACAGCGGATGCCCTGCTCCTCAGCTCTTTCAGTCTCCCTGCCTTCTCTTCTGCTGTGCTCCTGAGCATCAGGTGTAGTTGTTGTAGTTTATTAGTCGGGCGGAGTATCACGTGGTCAGTTGTTCTCTACATTGTGATCTGTTGTGGTTTTCTGTAATGATCTCCATCTGTTGCAAAGTGTTTCTTTGATTGATGTGAAACCTATACTTATCTGACAGACAGAGCAGGTTATATTTATATATTTAGAAATATATACAGACATATATAATATACACATGTATACATATACATCATATACATGTTACAACAATTTAAAAAACAGAAGCCATGAATTTGAAAGAGAGCAAGGGAGGGGATCCCTGGGATAGATGGGAGGGAGGAAGGGAAAGGGGGAAAACAGTGTGATTATTTTTAATTGCAAACAAACTTGAAAATATATAAAAGAGAGGCTGCATAGAATACACAGACAGGAGGATTTGTGGGATATGAGCCAAAAAAAAATCCTCAAAAACAAACCAAAACAACAACAACAACAACAACAAATCCAACCCAATTCAAAAACTAAAACCAAACCAAAAGCAAATAACGAAACAAATACCCAGCCAGGTGACTCCAGAGCCACTTGAATGAAATGCTGACATGGTGGTGCATTTGTATGATCCTGGCATTAGGGAGGCAAGACAGACAGATCCCTGGATCTTTAGCCATCTAGCCCAGCCAGCTTGCTCCAGTGAAAGTCCACAAGGAGGTGTGTGTGTATGTGTATGTATGTGTATGTGTGTGTATGTGTGTTTGTGTGTGTGTATATGTGTGTATGTGTGTGTGTTTGTGTGTGTATATGTGTGTATGTGTGTGTGTGTGTATGTGTGTGTGTGTGTGTGTGTATGTGTGTGTGTGTGTAGTCTGTCTGCAAGTACATGTGCACAGGTGCAAAAAACTGACCCCCCTGGTGCTGTCCCTTGCCCCACCAACCACCTTCCCTGTGGCGCCTGTTCTTCATTTGCCCTTTCCCATCTTCACAGGTTTTGGCTAAGAGGCTAGTTCTCCACTCAGATCAGTGCTGCCCAGAAGGATATTGGTTCATGGTACATTTTTTTTTTATTCTTCTTGCTCTGAAAGATATTGAGGAGCTCTATCTAAGACTTGTTTATAGACAATGGGATCTGGGCCTGGAGGCATAAACCCTGTGCTTGCTATAGGTTTCTGGTTTTCTGGTTCATGTTCTCAATGTCTATGATATAATGAGGCTCAAGTCTGGATACCTAACCTGGAACAGAGGTGGGAAAATGTAATGAAGATGTCAGGGGTTTGGGGGAGGGAGTAATTCATTCTGCAATTCCAGAGAAGTTCCATGAGAAACTGCAGGGCTGGCTTTTCCCCAAGAGCTCAGAACCTGAATATGGACTGGTTTTCCAAGGCGGGAAAAAATTCCACCAATGTCTCCTTTGTTTTAGAAGTCTCTATATTTTAGAGATTTACAAGCCATTAGGGAATGGCTTAAGAAGTTAATAACCTGTTACCATTCTGGAAAATTGCCTTTGATGTTGTTTATAGCTGTTTGGCTTACGAAAATAAATACATTAAGATCGAGAGGTAGTCCTTATTCATGCCACTTACTGAAGGCCGATCATCCAATAATAAGCAAATATCATTAATCTTAAACTCACATGGGGGAGAACTTAGTTCTTCAATATTAATTGTACTTGTGGGCTTGCAGTTTTTAGAAACCCAAGTGCAAATGACACAATAAACTTTGTGTCACTGGTTATTTGTGTGAAAAAAAAAAAAAACAAATTAATTGGGAAAGGCAGCCAGAGAAAGTGATGCGGAATACACTGAGCTCATAATTAGGGTAGTTCATATAGGGCACTGGATTCTTCTTTTCTCCCACCAGGCCTGAGCACCAGGGAATGGGTACATTTGATTAGGTTTTAATTAGCATGGTAGTGTTAATCTTAATTTTATAGATGACTTTTAAGCCTATAGGGTTTGATGCTAGAGTTGGAAGGGGTTTTGCCACCACCACCTCCTCCTCTTCCTCCTCCTCCTCCTTCTCCTCTTCTCCCTCTTCTTCCTCTTCCTCCTCTTTCTCCTCCTCTTTGTCCTCCTCCTCCTCCACCTCCTCCTATCTATACATTTGAGCAATTGTCCTACAAATAAACAAGGTCAACTGTGCTAGGGAAGAAGTTCAAAGTTCCTTTGTGTGTGTGTGTGCGTGTGTGTGTGTGTACGCAAGCACATGCATATTTTTATATTTATAAGTAGTACACTTCTATGGAAAAGCAGGTCCAGAAGTCAACCTCTGGTGTTGTTCTTCAGGAGCCATTGTCAGTTTTGTTTTTGACACAGGACCTCTCACTAGGGCTTGGGTCTCACCAATTTGTGTAGATTGAATGGCCAGGGATGTCTAGGGTGTCAGTCTGTCCATCTCAATTCTCCAGAGCTGGGATTATAAGCACTCACCACTACACCTGCTCTAGCTGCTGGAGATTGGACTCAGGTCCTCATGCTTGTGTGCTGGTACTTTATCAACTTAGCTCTCTCCTTACCACTCCTCGTCCAGACCCACACCATGTTGGACTTGAGTCAGAGAAAGTTAGAAAATTAGAAAAATAGAAGAGAAAGTGAGAAATAGCTTCAAGTGCATTGGCATAGGGGCACTTTTTTCTGAACAGAACACCACTGGTTCAGGTTCTATGATCAACAACTGACAAATGGGACCTCATGAAACTGAAAAGCTTCTGTAAGGCAAAGGACGCTGGCAATCAGCAAATCATCAACCTACAGATTGGGAAAAGATCTTCATTGATACTACATCCAATAGAGGGCTAATATACAAAATAAAGAACTCAAGAAGTTAGACTCAATACACACACACACACACACACAAATAACCCAATTAAAAATGGGGTATAGAGCTAAGCAGAGAATTCTCAACAGAGGAAACTCAAATGGCAGAGAAGCTTTTAAAGAAATGTTCAACTTCCTTAGTCATCAGAAATGGGAATCAAAACGACCCTGAGATTCCACCTAAGATCAAAAACTCAAGTAACAGTATATGCTGGTAAGGATGTGGAGAAAGGGGAGCACTCCTCCATTGCTGGTGGAATTGCAAACTGGTACAACAACTCTGGAAATCAATCTGGTGGTCCTCAGAAAATTGGAAATAGCTGAAGACCCAGCTATACCACTCCTAGGCATATACCCAAAAGATACTCCACTATACCACAAGGACACATGTTCCATGGGGGTGTGTTCTTATCAGGGTTATTCATGCTAGCCAGAAGCTGAAAACAACCCAGATGTCCCTCAACCGAAGAATGGATACAGAAAATGTGGTTCATTTACACAATGGAATACTATTCAGCTATTAAAAACGAGGATATCATGAATTTTGCAGGCAAATAGATTGAACTAGAAAATATCATCCTGAATGAGGTAATCCATACCTCAAAAAAACATACATGGTATGTACTCACTAAGTAGATATTAGCCAAAAAGTACAGAATACATATGATACAACTCACAGACCATATGAAGTTTAGAAAGAAGGCAGGCCCAAGTGAAGACACTTCAAGGAAGAACAAAATAATCATGTGAGGCAGAGGGAGGGAGGGATCTGGGTGGAAGGGATAGGGAAAAGGTGCAGGATCAGTTATGGGAGGGGGTGGAAAGGAGAGAAGCCCAGAGGGCTAGGAGAATGAATGGAAATATGCAGTCAAGGGGGGTGAAAGGGCGTGCAGGAGGAACCTATAGAAAGTCCCAGAGAACTGGGATGTGAACTCCCTATACTCAATGTGGATGACCTTAGCCAAAATGCCCAACAGTGAGGAGATGGAACCTGAAGAGACTACCTCCAGTAGATAGATGGGCCGTCCAGTAGAGAGATGGGGTCACCTACTCATCTTCAACATTTTTGACCCAGAATTGTTCCTGTCTAAAGGAAATGCAGGGACAAAAATGCAGCAGAGACTGAAGGAAAGGCCATCCCCATAGGCAGGCACCACACCGAGACTATTACTGATGCCATGTTGTGCTTACAGAGAGGAGCCTAGCGTGGCTGATTGAGTCAGATGTAGCCAAGCATTGGACTGAGGTCAGGGACCCCTATGGAAGAGTTAGGGGAAGGATTGAAGGAGCTGAAGAGGATGCCAACCCCAATGGAAGACTAACAGTGTCAATTTACCCAGACACCTTGGAGCTCCCAGAGACTAAGCCATCAACCAAAAGAGAATAGGTGGGCTGGTTTGTGACCTCTGGCACATATGTAGCAGAGGACTGCCTTATTTGGCCTGAGTGGGAGAGCATGTGCCTAATCCTGTAGAGACTTGATGCTCCAGAGAAGGGGGGGGGTACTGGAAGTGGGGCTGGAGATGAGGGGTGGGGGATGGGAGCGAGAGGTAGGGGAGTGGAGGAGCACCCTCTCAGAGGCAAAAGGGAGGGCAGATGGGGTGATAAATTCTGGGAGCGGGACCTGGGAGGGGGCAACATTTGGAATGTAAGTAAATAAAATAATTAAAATGATTAAAAAGGGAAAATGATGAGGTATTCAGGGAATGGAAGGCTGTGGGAATGGTTAGGAAGAAAAAGACGCTGGGGATGCAAACAGCTTCTAGGTTCATTCACGTACTCTAATGACTGATTCAACTCCCACTATGCATCTCACTTCAGCCAAGGAAGCCTGACATTGCTCCACTTTTACTTTCTCCAGTCCCCCTTCCACAGTGTGACCTAACCCTGTGTCATTCATGGTCCACAAAGAACCCTCCTGTGTTGCCCTTGGCTGCTCGTCCAGACCTCAGGTCCTATCAGTGGCTTCCTACTTCAGTCTGTTGTCAGGCCATCCTTTCCACTTTTGTTCTCCAACCTGCCAGGCCCATCCCTCCTCTGAGCCTCCACAGATGCTGTTCCTGCTGCCTGGCAACCTCCGTTTTAGAAAAAGGATCATTGTTCCCTTCTCCATCCCCTCCCCTCCCACTTGTTCCCTGAGTCCGTTGTTTTGTTATTCTGTAGTTCACTGTAATTTTATCCACTGTGGCCCGTGCCATTACTTGGGGGTGGGGGTTGTGTTGTGTCCTTCATCCAAACCCCATGAAAGGAAGAATGGTGTCCCTCTTACCCACAGTTGTATCACCACTGGTGACAGGCACCTCCCAGATTTTAAAAAAAAAAGTTTCTAGAAAAATCGATGAAGGAACAGATTTCCAAGGCCCTTGTGTGTCAGGCTTTAAGCTTTTAACCTGAGCCTGTGAACAACAGGAAGCCAAAAGAGAGATTTAACCAGGCCTGTGATGAGCATGGTATGGGTCTGCCTGACACAGAAAATTAAGTTTAAAATATTTTCAGTAATTTTACTCCTTCTCTGACTTCCCTGGCATGCCTCTGTGGTGATGTGATGATGGGCGCAGAAAACGATTTTCCTTTCTCCAGTAAAACATAAAACCCATTCCTGCAGGGCCTTACGCGCACAGAATGAAAACGGGAACCGCCAGGCCCTGTCCAGACAGGCCAGAACTGGTTAGCAGGGGGGCAGTGGGTCACTGACAGCAGAGGGGACTCTGGTTTGCAATTTTAAAGGGACATAAAATGCTGGCTGGCTTTCACAGAACACCAGGCTGAGCTGCAGAAAACTGTAAAATCTCCCTGTTGCAATATAAATATGGGATGAAAGTTGATTAACCAATTTTATGTTGTTATCCGAGCCTTCAATCCATTTGCACTTGAATTAAAAAAGACAGAAATTGAGTTTTTGGCTGGACAGGCATTTTCCTGCAGGCAACATACTTAGCAAAAAAAAAGATAGGTTTCAGTCCTCTCTTTACCTGAAATCTTTATCTGGCAGAGGATTTTCTGGAGTGTTGCTCTCCTTGGCTTTTGTTAAATAACTCCCAGGGCAGGGATTCACATGTGGACTGAGTACCAGGGTTTCATATGGGGGCACACAGACTACCATAGAAAGAGGATCTGCATTGGTTATCTGGCTAAAGCTGCTTTCTTTCTTAACTGGATTGTAGCATCTGCTCCCCTGCCCCTAGGATACCTTACGAAGCCTTGGGCTATCAGTGCTCCCTGTCCTCAGGTCTGTGCTCCCACTGTGCCCGCTAGGAACTTACTACCTGCCAAAGTTTTCCATTTGTTCACTGATAAAGCTCACCACAGAGTTCTTTGGTGTTGATCATCGAAGTCATTAACAATCCATCTACACATGGGTATGTTTTTTATCTTGTCCCCCTTCTCCACCTTTGACATTCTTCTGTACTGACATAACAAGCCCTGCTAGATTTCCCAGGCTCCCCTGTCTAGGCATCCAAGAAACCACACCTATATTCACTCCCGTTGACATCAGTCTATCCTGCCCCCATCTGCTATCATTTTCAGTTTTTAAGTGTGCTCATCCTTCAAAACCTGGTCAAGGCAGTAGCAGAGACACTAAAGCATCTTTCTGGTTTCCTAGTGGTGTGGCTCACAAAAACTGGTACTGTATCCGAACAGGCCAATTTGGTCAGATGGAAGGGAAGAGAAGAGGAGAGGAGAGGAGAGGAGAGGAGAGGAGAGGAGAGGAGAGGAGAGGAGAGGAGAGGAGAGGAGAGGAGAGGAGAGGAGAGGAGAGGAGAGGAGAGGAGAGGAGAGGAGAGGAGAGAAGAAGCAAGCTTGTGGAAAGACATATGGTCCTCAGTTCTATAGCAGAGTTTTTACCCACTGGCTTCTGTTCTCCAGTTTTGTCTCCCATATGTTGTTTGATATCTAGCCTCTAGACATAAAACTTGAGTGTGATTTGAGTCTCTGCTTCTGACCTATGGAATTGGCTTTGAATTCCAACCTCTTGGAATTGTTGGAAAAATTTTTTCCTTGTTTGCCTTGGATACTTTGTTCTTACTTTTCACAGGTATAGTATTTGTTTTGGCCTCACCTTGAGCAGGGATTAATTTCATATAATCATAAAACTCTCTACTGTTTCCCACCTGCCATTAACACAAAACCAATCAGTTTGGTCTTTCAGGCTTGTGCCCTTGACCTTCTTTCTGCTTTACATTAAAGTCCTGGACCAGTTTCTGTTCTTGAGCACCCTATGAACCTGACATCTCTGACTAATTCTGTTATTCTTTAATGGGCCACTCTTGGTCAGTAAGAATCCTTCATATTCACCTTCCAAAATCAGGAATCAAAGCTCCACTCTCATAAAAAGACATGAACTTGGGCATAACCCAGAACCTTAAGAAGCTTGCTAGAAATGAAATCAATGACTTTGGCTTCCATGAGAACTCGACTCAGCATATCCACTGAAGTGCCGGGGTAACTTGACTGAAGCTTTCTTGCTCCTTTTCAGATCTCATTGGCAGTTAGGAGAATTTTTCCTGTCTGAGGTGCCATACATCTTTTTCCCTTGAGAACTGAGGTTTAGAGGGTGGAAGTCCCTTGACTGACTCTACTCCTGTAGAGACAGCACAGTACCACTAACACATCAGCATCAGCTGTGATGAATTCAGGTGGCGCTGGGGATCTCACTTCATCAAGTCTTATTATAACATGTGGATCAAAGTTAAGAATTTCCAACATTGTTCAGGGAATTTTCACTTAAAAAATATCCTTGACCTGAGTCAGCAATGGCGTAGTCTTGGGGAGGGGTCTGGGAATCTTTCCTAGAATTCCTAGCAGCATCTTCACATGCTGCCAAGCAAAAGGGCTCTGGGCCATCACAATGAGTGGAATGGACAGCACCCTCTACTGGCCATCCAGATGCTAGCTTCTAGTTCGGTTGCTGATGTTGATTTCCCAAGTGGCCTTTTTTTTTTTTTTTTTTTTTTTTAATATTTTTATTAGGTATTTTCCTCATTTACATTTCCAATGCTATCCCAAAAATCCCCCATACCCTCTCCCCCACTCCCCTACCCACCCACTCCCACTTTTTGGCCCTGGCGTTCCCCTGTACTGGGGCATATAAAGTTTGCAAATCCAATGGGCCTCTCTTTCCAGTGATGGCCAACTAGGCCATCTTTTGATACATATGCAGCTAGAGTCAAGAGCTCCGGGGTACTGGTTAGTTCATAATGTTGTTCCACCTATAGGGTTGCAGATCCCTTTAGCTCCTTGGGTACTTTCTCTAGCTCCTCCATAGGGGGCCCTGTGATCCATCCAATAGCTGACTGTGAGCATCCACTTCTGTGTTTGCTAGGCCCCGGCATAGTCTCACAAGAGACAGCTATATCTGGGTCCTTTCAGCAAAATCTTGCTAGTGTATGCAATGGTGTCAGCGTTTGGAAGCTGATTATGGGATGGATCCCTGGATATGGCAGTCTTTAGATAGACCATCCTTTTGTCCAAGTGGCCTTTGATGCATCACTACCTCTGCTCACATTCCAGTTTCCTTAATTGACCAAGAAAGGCACTCAGCCAAAAGATCTCTACTACCATCTGAAATGCCTCTGTGGCATACTTGCTATTAGTGAGTGTCCCAGGAGCACTCCTCCACCTGCATGCGCCTTGTTGGGATGCTGAGCTAACATTGTACAATGCCCAATGTCCTGTCCCACCTGAAACACGCAGGAGGCACTCGGTACGCGCCATGCCCCATGAATACTTAAAACCTGAAAACCTAAAGCACATGTGAGTGTACACTTTGAGGATATCTAACTCCAGTTGCTTTGCCTCACCAGAGCGCCATGCTGACTTAGTTTGGGTATTCCCCAGGACAGACTCTGAGACCAGTGGAATTTACATGGAGACTGTCCGTGAAGACGTGATGAAAAGAGGAAGGTGAAACACAGAAAGGAAGAGCGGCTGTGCAGAGTGCATTAAAGAGGAGGTCACTGTTACCAGCAACCAGATGCAATATAAAGGGTTGTCTGCAGGCTGAGGGCACATGGATCAAAAGTATCCTACTGTGTGTGTATGCCTATTCATTATTGCCTCCCAAGCCTGGATTGCTGAGAATCTTTCTCAGAATTAACTATTTCTGTGGTCTATTCAGGCTGCTGTTGCCAGGAAGGGTCCCCAGGCACACAGAAGACACTCAGATGTAAGGCCCAGGGGAGCAGTGACCTCAGGGGTATGTAGATATCTAGGATATGCAGGAGTTGGCTCATTTGAGTTCTTAAGAGCTGACTGTCAACCTTTCAGTATTTTTTTCTTTGCCAGCTGATTATTAAACATACACATTACTAAAAATTGCATTTAAAATGTGTAATTAAGCAAGTGATATGAAAGGCAAAGGTAATAAAACCTCAAATCTCATCTAATTATTTTTCTATGTTGTTACGCTCTATGCTCCTGAGGTGGTTGTCACCTAGCAATGCCTTTTTGAGAATTTTCCTGGGGAGACGTAAACAAATGTCTACCCATGTCAGGTGGGGGAGCCGATGACAGACCAGAGAAATCATTCCACAACAGTCCAATTTAATGAAACTGTTTATCGAGTAACTAAAAGCAGTATGAGGGATGGATTAACTACAGGAACATGGATGACTCTGAAAGGCAAGCTGTACCACTGAGATGCCGACCTAGCCTTGAACCGGAGTGAAAACTGCAATTCTGCACCTCTCCACAGAACATGCAGGCACCTCCTAGGTCAGCAGTCTTTAGGGCCAATATAACCACAGGAAGGACAAGCCGTGTGAATCTGGTCAATTTCAAAGATTTCCTGACACTTGTGAGTTGTTTACATCCAGAGCGTTAAGGAGCTCTGCCTAAGGTGGAATATGTCATCTCAGAGGAAACTCTTATACAACACATATTCATATGATGCAAATGCAATGTGCTGATGTGTAGGTGCATCAGCCATTTGGGGAATATTCAGACATGGAAAGTGGTAAATGATATTGTAGATTTTATTTCCTGTTAAATGGCCAGTGATTAAATGTTTGTCAATATCATTGGCTGAGCTGTTTCCAATAAATACAGACAGAGCACCACCTCCTGTTCTCTAGAACCAAGGCCCTAACAATGCCGCTGCCCTGGCCATAGTTGGGAAATTGTAGACTTCTGAAGTGGCCTATGGACACAGGGAGGAAGCCTTTGCACCCTCTTTTGTACTGATCCACACCAACAAGGAGAATGCTTCTCTGCAGCGTGCCTCTTCTCTGGCTTGACTCAGTTCTAATTTCACACATACAGAAAGTGGGAACAGATAACATCACATCTGGACCTTCAGTTGTGATGGAGTCTGAGAAAGATGGTATGTTAGGCGTTTGTCTCATTTGCGGCAACACAACGTTTGACCAAAGCAACTTGAGAAAAAAGGCCATGTTTTGGTTCAGGTTCAGCAGTTATACTCCACCCTAGAAGTAAAGTTATGATGTCAGGAGCTGAGATGATTGGTCACATTATGCTCACCACCAGGAACCAGAGGACTGGACAAATATACTTGCTTTCAGCTCCATTTCTCCTTTTTATGCAGAATGGGACTCCAGCCCGTGTAATGGCCATGCCCATGTCTAGGGTTGTTATTCTCACCTCAATTAACCTAATCTGGATAATCCCCCACAGTCATGCCTAGAAATTTGTTCCCATGGTGATTTTAAATCCTGTCAAGTTGGCAGTCAACAGTAACCATCGCAGATGGGTTTTTAGATGTTTGACTTCTGTAGAGCAGAAAGGAGTTACAATACATGTTGGGAGAGATTTGTAAGCCAGCAATAACGGGCAGCATCCGAGGAGCTGGGGAATGGCGACTACATTATAGGCCTCTTGCAGTGTAACCTTGAGCATCCTGAAGCCCAGTGCAAAACCAGGGACACAGTGGGAGTTGTACATTAAATGAATGTCTTTAATCTGGAAAACCAAATTATAGTTTCTTTAGTTCCTCATCAAGATTAAATTCTCCATGAGATTCGGGCTCAAGGAGAACCATTTGGCTTGAACTGAATGCTCCTCTTCACCTTTATTTTGATCCTTTCTGTCTTCTCCTATCCCGGCTCTTTCCCCTTATGTCTCTCTGTGTTTACCCTGTCCTCCTCCCCATTGTCTCAGCTTCCCAGTCTTGCCCCAAGGCCCCAGCAAGGCACTCCTCCCCATTCTACAGTGCAAGCCCATGCAAGGCATGCTTTGCCTCTTCCAATTACTCAGCTCCTCCGAGGCAATCCCTCAGTGCTGTGGAATTCTCAGTTCCGCAGGAGCATATCATCACATCTCAGATCTAGTGTTAATGGAAAATATACTCCAGGAAATGGCTCTCCCCTTTAGGGATAGCCTAGCTTCTGTCCTTGGGAACCACTGCTTGCTCCCTACTAGGAGAACCTGTATATTTCTTACTCAGTGAACTCTAGGGCACTGCAGGCTGGGGAAGTTCATGTGACCCTTTCAAAACATGAAATACATGGCTAATTTGCAACATCATTGGGTCCCACTTTCCCTCACACCTCAGTTGAGTTCACAGTTTCCACCCACACACTTCCTCTTTCTTGTAATCCCCCACCCATGTGTGAGTATCACAACACACCCCCTCTTCCATTTCACCCCTCATATTAGATACTTCCCCTTCTATCTCTGTTTCTTCGTTCTGTAGAGTTCGCAGGACTCATTCAAATGTCTCAGTTCTAAAAAAAACAAAACAAACAAACAAAAAAATAAAACAAAAAATAAAACAAAACAGAACCTTAAAATAGATATATGGGGGAAAGGGTATATTTCAGTAATAAGAAGCCTGTGTCAAATCTAGTTCTGTCTAGGACTAGAGGGTACTACACACAACACTTACAAGTCTTGAGCTTGCTTTTTCTCAGCCATAACAGGAGAGTAAGGCTCACTAACTCACCAGTTTATTGACAGGATTAAGTGATTTACAAATATATACAATACATATTGGAAATAGTGTCTTCTATATAGTAAAGCTTTCCTCAAGTTCATAAGAATCACTTCTTAGTCTCTGGAGTGCTGGGATTACAGGCATGATCTACCATGCCCAACTTATTAATGAAAATGTGTGTTCTGCAGGAAGAGACCATGGAATTGTACTGCTAGCGCTGAGTTGGCATTTGAGGATCTGCCTCTTTTTTCTTTTTCATTAGTTGTTCAGGTTTAAAGAAAGTTCTAAGTGACCTCAACTCTACCCAGGTATTCTTTGGTGAGTATGAATACCCGCCCTGCAAGGTCTTAAGACAGAGATGGAGCCTCTTCATGAAACTGAATTATGCTGGAGCAAAGAATTTAAGGACCTCCAAATCAGCTGGCTCCATCATTGGCTAGGAGTTACCTGTGTTCCTCTCCCTGTGCCCAACCTGCCTATTCTGTACCCATCCTGACGGCTAGAATGGGGTTTATATACTGATGAGTTACTGTACATGAGGGTGGGGAAAACACATAACCCACCCACAGTACTGTTTAGGAAATCAAGGCAGGACTTCCTAGGACATTCTTTTCCAAACTGTAGAAAGAATAACAAAGAGTGAGCAATCATCATCCTAGAGACCCAGGAACATAGTATTTTTTTCAGAGTTGAGGACTGAACCCAGGGCCTTGTGCTTGCTAGGCAAGCACTCTACCACTGAGCTAAATCCCCAACCCCATTTTTTAAAGCCTTCTAACATACCTAAATTGTTTGGATTAAGTTCCAGATTAATCTCAAATTCCTTTGTCTTTTCAATCAGTTGTAAAAATAATAAGAAAAGAAAAAGAAAGCCATTCAAACACGCTTTCTCTTTCATCTATCTATCTATCTATCTATCTATCTATCTATCTATCTATCTATCTATCTACCATCTACCAATCATGTATCATCCATCCACCTATCTATCTCTCTATCTAATCTATCTATCATCCATCTATTACTCCTCTCTCTCTCTCTCTCTCTCTCTCTCTCTCTCTCTCTCTCCTTTCTTCCCTTCCTCCTCCCTACTCCTGGGGAGAAATACCTTCTCCCATGGAGCTTAGAATCTAGTGAATGCAAGTTATGAGGTCAGATGCTGAAGTTGACTTTGGACCATTCAACACTAAGGGCTTAATGTCCTGCAAGATTTTTAGTGACTCTCTCTATGTCTTATAGGCATATCCACTAAGCAACTTCCTATTTTTACCTCCTTGACAAAGGCAAAAAATATTCCCTATCTATATCCTGTTCAGATCCAAGACTTATGTAGAAGAAACTAAAGAGAAAGATCAGTTGGTCAACAGAAAAGTGCCATGTAAGCGACAGAGCCATGCTCTAATAAATAGATCAAGCACAAAGCAGGTGAAGGTAAGCTCATACAGGAGATAAGACATCCAGCCTTCACTGTAGAACCTGAGCACCATTTGAACCTGAAGAATAAAGCACATGCAAGAATGGTGGACAACCATGGCTTGTGAACTGAAATGATGAATGGAAAGGACTTGGGTCTGGAGAGATGGTTTTTCTTTTAAGAATGTACAATGATTCTGTGTGTAGAATATGTAAACAGAATCTACTGTCTTTTCTGTCAAAGTCCTAAATAAGACAAAATTTAAACAAAACAAAACAACTCTCAAGACGTCACTTGGAAGAAGTTCAAGTTTCTCCAGGATCAGACCTTCTTGAAATCAAAATATGTACTTAAGGTTGTATCCTGGTATGAAAGGTTGTACTTTGCTAAGTCATTTTGAGTTAGTCAACCACCTAAGAGTGTGGGGCCAAGCTCTGACCTTTCAGAGAGGGACAGGAGGACTTTGAGTTACTTGCTTTCTTGATTTGATGTGGTTGCACATTCTTCTGCAATAGTAACACTCTCTGCATTGAAAACAATACTTTGGATTATATGACCATTTTCTCGGGATGCCAGGCCCATTTCTAACATGCAGAGGATGAGTGAGTTTGGCTCCCAGCATCCATGTCAATAGCTTACAACTGCCTGTAACCATAGCTCTGATATCCTCTTCTAGAGTTCACAGGCATCTTTCCTCACTTGTGCACGCTCCCCCACCCCATACACACAATTCAAAATAACATAAATCTTTTCTCAAAGGGTGCCTTGTACGGCACAAGGCAGATGGGTTTCTTTTTGAGCTTGGCAGCCTGCAGAGCAGGTGCTGCATGTTCAGAGGAAACATTCCTACCTGCAGCATCCACAGCAGGGCTCCGTAGGGCTTGCCAAGACACTGCAGGCTGCTTTCTAGTGTCCTGGTTTGCTCTTTATAGTGTTTTGTATTTTAGAGAATTGATATCATCATCATTATTACCACCATGACCAACATACATTGTCTTCATCATTGTTTCTTGTCACAGTCATCGTCACAGTCTTTATCATATTCTCTGCCTCCTCTTCCTCTTCCTCCTCGTTTTCTTTCCCCTCCTTTTTCTTTATCATCCTCCTTTCTTTTCTTCCTTCTCAACCTTTGTTAGTCGGGACCATATAGATCCTCTTTTAGGTTTTCCTACTTTAGACATCACCTCTTCATTTTTTGTGCCTTGAACATCATGTGATCAGTTCTAACCCCAGATCTTTGCTTCAGCTCAGTTTCTTAAATTTCCCAGAATGCCTATCTATTCATTTTTATTGAACTCTAACATATACTCAAGCCCATCATAAGTCCATGCTTCCTAGGAATCTTCTTCCTGTCCCCAGAGCTGCCTGAGCACCTGGCACATATTATCGCTTAAGCATCCATCTATTTCACTCAGTATTCCTGTGAGTTTGTGGGGTTTTGCATACTGGAGAATCTGCCATTGCCTCTAGAAGAAGGATCTAGAGCATTTGCAGTTGTGCCTGCTCTAGTCCAGCTGGATGTGTGTGGTGCTCCCTAGTAGCTCACTTGACATTCAGAGCAGTGCTCCACAAACTCAGGTATAGGAACATTAACAAGGGACTGTTTGATAGTACCATGGCATAGTTGGGGAAGAGAACGTTTCTGGGTGAGGACCAATGTTTACATGGTTTGCCAAGATCCTGGGTAATTATAGTGGATCTGATGGTAGTTTGTGAACTCCTAACTCAAGAGATGACGCTGGGAGTTACCTGGTGGATCTTGGGAGTCTGACCTCCCAACCAGACCAACTAGATGAGGGTTTCCAAGGATGACTGGGCCTTGAAAATTCTAGCTAAATAAGTGTTCCAAGGGTGTTTTCTCATCTGGTTCATTTGAGAAAGCTGACTGAGCTTCAGGCCCACCCAATTAGCACTTATTGTATCCCAGTCTATCTTCTTCTACAGTTAGTTCTGCATCAATTAAGCTCCTTAGAGACGCATACTACAGTTTTTAAAGTTGAACGGCCCTGATAGGTGGGTTAAGGGTGACTGCTGACTGTAGTATAGAACACCGAAAGCAGTTTTGTGTGGAGAAAAGGCATTTCTGGAATGGAAGCACTAGAACTGTGTTAGAAACCTGGGCTAGAACCTGGGCATTAACCCAGGATTCTTCCTTGTTCCTCAGCTCTTTAATGTTGAAACGTTCCTGTTGTTTCAGGGACCACCCAAGGCTCTCTTACCCCATGAGCTCAGAGCATTGTTGCTAGCATGACTCTTTGCGCTTTCTTATGTGGAGTTACCTAGAATTAGTACAGCCATGAGGGTGAGCTCTAGGGAGTTCCTGGTGCTGAATACTTAGTATACTTGCTTTTTCTTCCCACTCTTTTGGACAAGGGCTTGATTTTATATTCACCCAAAATGGAAAATGGTGACTTATGTATAGTACCCGTTCAGTTCTCAGCAACACTAATAAGAATTAAAAGCACAGAGTGGGAGATCTCCCAGTGGTTAAGAACTCTTGCTTCTCTTGAGGAGAATCAGATTGGCTCCCAGCACCCATGCGATGGTTCACAGTCATTCAGTTCCAGGGATCTGGCCCTCTCTTCTGACCTCCATGGGCAGCAAGCACACACATGGTGCAAATACACACATTAGCAAAACAGTTAGATACGTAAAATAAAAGTAATATCCTAGAGGATAATCAAAAATGGCACTGCAAAGAGTATGAATGGATATTTAGTAAGTGTGTGTGTGTGTGTGTGTGTCTGTGTGTGTGTGCATTATTCCTCTCTGTCCAAAGGTATTCCTTACTTGTTTTTTACTGACAAGATCTCTGAATGTTTGGCTTTTATAATTTTTCCTGAATGAATAAAATTATTAACTTCTTAGAGTAACTATTTTTTTAACTATATTCCAGACTTGATCCAGATCCTTCACTGTTCAAAGACTTTGAGTATCTGCTTCCTTGTCATTAAAAATAGAAATGAAAAAAAAAAACAAGCATTGTTTTGTAACTCTAAACACCTCTGGAAAATATTTAATATAGTGCACATATGCAGAGTTCGCTGGAATTTGCTAGCTGTATGATATAATGCAGACAATTTAAGACATAGACAGAAGACAGAGCATATATTTCATTCCTATCAAAGGGAAATCAAAACAAAACAAAATAAAGGAAATTATCAAAACCCAGTGTGGGTGGCATTATGATGGAATTGGTGCACATATTTTGGGAGACTGTTTATCAGTGCACCCAAGAGTCATAAATATTTTTACATACCTTTACCACCAAATAGCAATTCTGGGAATTGCTGCAAAAAGAAAGGCTTTTAGAAGGGGAACGATTCAAACAGAGGCATCAGAGTAATTTACAGAGCTGAAACTAAGAAACAACTTCAACGCCAATGGGAGCAGGTTTATGTAAATGACTGCAGATGTGTTATGGAATACCTCTGCAATTAAAAAAAAAAAAGGCTAAAGACAAAGCCTAGACAGGAAGTCTCAGTGATGGCAAGTAGAATGCTAAAAACACTATTCTGTGCACAGTTAGACTAAAATGATACCGACTGATGTCTTGACTTACCAAGTAAGAGAGGCCGGGATCAAAACGATGTGAGTACATTTGCTTTGCTTTGGTGGTTTTAAATTTATCTTATCTATGCAGAATCTCCCCATGGTTTGAATCCTTTTAATAGATCTGTGAGGCAGCTTCTATTACCTGCTTCTTGAATGAAGGAAACAGGAAGTGTTTTACCCAATCACATGCTGAGAAGAGAGTAAGCCTTAAGTGACCATGGAACCTTTAGCAGCTGGGGTCTGGTGGGGGGGTGACTTCATGTCACTGGACTATGCCGTGGGAGCCCAGTGTTCTTGCTTAGTTTTCTTAACCTGATGGGAGGGTTTTTTTGTTTTGTTTTGTTTTGTTTTGTTTTGTTTTGTTTTTTGTTTTTTTGATCCTTTATGTGCTCTCTCCATGATGCTCTCCCTCATCACAGGCCTGGATTGGCAAAGCCATCTCATCACAGACTGGGATCTCCAAAGGGTGACATTTATTCACTGAGGAATTTTATTATAGTGATAGAAAAATGACTGACGTACACCACAAGGAGAACAGAACATGAGCTCAGTCGCCTACAGGACTTCGGGGAGTATGGTTTCAAGACCACAGCTGTGGGATGCTTGCTTCAGGGCAATTGATGACTGAAGGACCGGAAGATGGACATTTAAGTACCAAATAACTTAGCACAGAATGAGTACTTACTTAATGCATGGGATCCAGAAGAGACATACTGCATTTTGGCCCTGAGATGCCCTTCAGAGTGCCCTCTGCGGGGCCTTCTGTTTCAACAGGTCAACAGGTCTCTATGGAAGTAGATTGATCTGCAAACCTGGCCAGCGATCCTGACTTGGGAGGCCTGCCCAGAGAGCAGGCTTGTCGTTACAGAGCAGAGTGGGCACTGTCCCCACTGAAAGGACAAATCCTTTAGAAGCCAGCAAGTTCCAGCCACGGGTTGGTAATTGCCCCGCCTCCTGCTAGCGCTTCCATTCTTGGCTCCCACAATACAGTTCAGTCTCATGCTCATTTTTTATCTCCCTCAATGGAGCCTGACACAGGATAGCCATCTGTATTAGGATCATAGGCAACCATGACTTTCCCACAGTTGACATCCACACTGCCATGACCTCTGTTCAGCCTGTCACCAACTCTTCTTCAGATCATGACGATGGCCCCCTAAGTAGTCTCCTAGCATCTTGGCTTACATGCCTCTCTTCCATTCTCTGCAGCAGGCAGTAGGCCGTTTCTAGAATACAAACTGAGTCCTTTCCCTTCACTTTTTTAAACAGTCACAGGCTTCCAATTGCTGCACAGCAGAATTTCTCAAACTGAACTGATGAGCTTTCGCTAGAGAGGCTGGAATGAGATTCACAGTCTAATACAATGGGGAAACCCCTGGTTAAGCACACATAACCAGGTGTTTTTAGTACATTGGTTACAGGATTTCTCAGAACCTTTAGTAAGCTGAAGCAAGCTGTGGGTCTCCAAAGGGATACTGTAAAATCAGCCATTGATAATACGTTTGCCTTCTTGGCAGGCTGTCTTTGGTTCCATTGAGCTAGTGTTGAGAACAGCTGAAGAGCCTCTGAGTTCTTCAGTAGGTGCAGGTTTGTTGTGGTTCTTGTTTGCCCTCCTGCTCATCTTTCCAGCTCAAATTCCTGTACTGCTCTCAAATTCTTGCTGTCTGATAGCTCAGTGCCTGTACACCTGTACTTCTTCTAGCTGAAATTTTTACTCGCTCTGCTCTTTCATAGCCTGCTTAATTCTTATTTACCCTCTGAACCTCAATACAATCTTGGCTTTCCTGGGAGATATTCTCCCGTTCTGACCTATCCAACTCTATGATGGCTGAATCAGGCATCCACTCTTCAACATCCCATGGTTTTCCATTATAGTGACTTACACATAATCTTTTTATAATTTTTTTACACAGATCTCTCTATGTAGCTTTGAACCCTGTAATCCCTCTCTCACCTCCAGATGTTGGTATTACAGCTCTGATCCACCACACCTGGCTGCTTCACAAACCCTAATAACTGCCCGTTAGTCTTTCCATCCATTGTGCTTTTTCCTTTAGTTAGGGCTGGCCCAGTTACTTAGTGACTAATAATGATGTCAGTGCTTACTGACCAAATGAGCACAGGTTTGGTGAGCAGTCCTTATCTGAAATGCTAGAGACTAGAAGCATTTTAGACTAGAGAGGGATTAAAAACAACAACAACAACAACAACAACAGTATTTGGAAATATTGCACAAGTGTTATGATATCTGCATATGTCTTTTGTGGAGGGGTCCCAAGTCTAGTCACAAAATTCATTCATATTTTATTTAGACCTCAGACATATCGCTTGAGGGTAAGTTCATATAATATTGTCAATAATTAGGTACATTATTAAAAGTTCAGCAGTGTGTAATTCTCTACTTGTGGCATCATGCAAGTATTCAAAAACTTTCAGTTTGGGGAGTATTATATATAGATTTATTGATTTATATGTATCTATCTATCATCTATCTATCTATCTATCTATCTATCACCATCTATTATCTGTTTAGGTTTGTGGCTGAGATCAAAATAACCAACATAAACAATATGGGGGAAGAAGCATTTATTTTCACTCACAGTTTCAGATCATTCAATTCAACCGTTACTTTCTTGGTTTCCTGAGCACAGGAGGAACAGCACTAGTTTGGGAGTGCTGCTTCTCATCTCCTGAAAACAGGAGGTAGGAGGCAGAAATGTCAAGGAGTAAGGCACTCTTAAGGACCTGCTCCTAGGCCTTTCCTTTAGTGTGGACTCACACTTCGGGTCCTAAAAACCCCAGAAACATTGTCAGTGGCTGAGAAAAAGCTCCCAACACCTGAGCCACTGTGGAGACGCTTCAGATCTGATCTCTAAGAGGAGATACAACCTGCACTGGGAAACAGCAGCTTTTCTAAGTATCATTGTCATTAGAATGAAGGATTGCCCCAGGGCAAGCACTCCAGGGGTGATACCTTCTTAGGAGTCCATGCATTCATTCAGGATCCATCAGTGGCTCCCTTTCTGACCTTTTCCCTCAGCTGTCCCCAGCAAAGCTGGCTCCTGAGACCATGACAGTTTCTGTGAGCAAAACTATAACAGTTCGTCTTATTCTTGGAGGATCTGGACTTAACAATTGTCAGAAGGTGATTTTAAAGAAAGTAAGTAAACTGCAGAGCTCTGGTGGTCTTTCTGTGTGTGAACAGATGGAACCACAGAAGCTGTAGGGAGGGAGAGGGAGGAAGGCAAAAGCCTAGGCTTTATTGTTGAGGCAGCCAAGATGTAGTGGCCTGTATTCTAAAGCTCTTTTAGGTGTCTCTTTTCAGCCTGGTTAAGGCCCGGCTACCTTGTCTGCCTTTGAATTGTGTGTCTATTGGTACAATAAACTTTCTGATCTCAGCTCAGCTTATTTGAAGGGGTTTTGGCTTTGTGTTTTCCCATGCAGCCTCCACTGAACAACAGCTAGTTCGTTCTCCTTGGGAAACCTGAAATGCCGATAGGCCTCTCAATATGCATCTCTGTCACAGCTGCATTGTGAATATTAATGGCAATACTTAAGCAGGTCGATTGCACATTGAGAATATGAAATATGTGTGTAGCTTGAAAACAAATGATTGTCAACATAGCGCCTGGGCTGAATTAGTCTCTCCCAGATTGTCACACCTGATGGGAGGGGAAGCTAAGGCAATGCATTTATGCCAGACTGTATGGATCCCAAGGTCAAGACCAAGATACACAGTTTTAGGAAGGTGCTTTCCCACTAATGATTTGTTATCATTAACTTGACTCGCGGGTGGATTTATAGAGAGGAAAATGTTAATAAAAGGCCCTCAGAGCTCTGTGGCTGCTTTGCTGAGTTGTCATTTCATTAAGCAAATTCGAGACAACGTAATTGCTACAAGATTCTACATATCTGCAAATGAACTTGTGAATTTATTTGGGAAATGAATGGGTTTTAACTTGGCTTGTTGAATTAATTCTGTCTTCCTTTTTTTTTTTTCCCCAGACGATGTTCTGACGACGAGTTTCTAATAGCTCCAGCAGGCATCCCAAACAGTTTATTTATTCTCAAGCAGATTGCAGATGGATAAATTCTGACTCTGTCATGTCGAGATGCTATGACCATATCTGGGTCTTAGTCTCCTCATTCGTCCAATGGGATAGTAATCCTTAATTCATATGGCTACTCTTAGGTCTGATGATGAGCATCTGAAAAGTGAGCATGCAGGGTTGGGGAGAGAAGTCAGTCAGTAAAGGGCTTACTGTGAAAACCCAAGGACCCAATTCTCACCCACACTTAACAAAACAAAATGGGTATAGTGATTTGCAATCCCTGTGCCAGGTGTGTGTTGGGGGAGGGGTGGGGATTCCTGAGGCTTGATGGCCTGCCAGTCTAGGCAACATGGTGAGCTCCAGATTCAGTGAGAGGACTCAGTAAGAGAACATTAAGGTGGAGAAATGACCGAGGAAGACCCAAAGTCAACCTCTGGCCTCTACCTGCCCTTATCAGAATATACATATGTACCTGTACACTCACATTCACATACACATGTAAGAACATATACACATACAAAAAGGTTAATGGGCAATAATTAGCATGTATTATTTTATAGTCTAGATTTATTTATGTGTGTGCATGTATGCCATAGCATGTTATGTATGTGAGCCATAGCGTGGGTGTGGAGTTCAGAGGACAACCTGTAGAATCTCAGTTTGCTTTTTTCTCATGTTAGTGCTAGGGGTGGAACTCAGGCATCCAGGCTTTACCACCTGAGCCATTTTTCCAGCCTTATTATTTCATTTTAAAATGTCATGAGTGTTGCTTTAAGAGCAAAAATGTTTACACACATGCTAACAAGTGTGAATGTGTGACCACCATTGGTAGTTTGGGGAGTCTGGTAGACAGGGCTGGGGAATAGAGACCAGATGTCATCAAAGCTAAACTACCCCAGGGTCACCCTGACACAGAGTATTTGACACAGGCAAAATCCAGATGTGAATCTGAACACGGCGAGACTACCTCACAATATTCAGCTGCCTGAATAGTCTTGTGTTTGGAATAGCTATATTTTTGACTGTTTTATAGTATTCTAATCCCCTCTTTTAAAGTCCAAGAGGAGCAGCCTACCTTTGAAGGCAGTATGCACCCGGTTTGATGAAAACCCTTTGGCACTTTAGTTTGATTACTTTCTATTTGTTTTTCATCTGGCTCATCTTCTTAGCACCTGGAGGTAATGATATCACCACATAATATCAATGCTTCTCCTCCCCCCCACCCCGAAACCCCTCGTTTAACTCATTTATTCAACAAATCAAGCACCGAGGAACAACAAATATTTGCTCTCATAGAGTTTACATTTTATTGGAGGAATAAATGGGATAGTGACCATCTCAGAAAGTAAACTGCTGAGCATATTACCATGATAACTGATGTTGGTGAGCAGGACAGATCAGAGAAGGAGAACTTGATGTGTCCATTTATAGTAGACTGGCTGGGAGCTGCAGAAATGACTTAGCAGTTAAGAGCAGTTGCTATTCTTGTAGAGGACCTAGGGTGGGGTTCACAGCAGAGAGTTAAGTTCACAATCATCTGTAATGATTGCTCTAGAAGATCCAATAACCCTGGCCTTCTTGGACACCTGTACTCATGTGTGCCCATGCAAACACCCCTGTCATACACACATACGCACACTCACAATTAAAAATAACAAAAACGAATGCTTTGATGTAGTGTTTCTGGGTAGTATTTGAATGGAGACTAGAAGAAAACGAGGTGATACCCACTCAGAGATATGAGTACTGGTTGGGAATCAACATCCTAAGGTGGAAGAGGGTGAAGAGGACGAGCAACCATGAGGAGGCTGAGGTGGCTGCTGTGATGTTAGTGGGAGGCAGAGAGGCAGGTAATGAAGGCGGAGCAGGCAGCAGATGTGAACGGACCTGGACCATTTGATATTGAGACTTTGGCTTTGATCCTGCTATGCTTTGAATAGGAAGTACTCTGCATAGCACCCTCCTGGGTGCTGAGTGCTAAGTCCCCAGCTGGTGGTACTACTTTGGAAGGGTATGGAAACCTTCAGAGGTGGGATTTAGCTGGAGGAAGTGAGTCATTAGGGATGGGTTTTAGAGGTCTCTTACTAACTGCCCCTTCCTCTTATCTGTGCTTCCTGGCCACCACAATATGGATTGTTCTATTCCTGTCATATTGGATTTATGCTTCTGAAATGCAGCCATCTTTTCTGTCAAGTTTTTCGGTCCCAGTGATGGAAAAGTAACTAATTCGGGCCCCAAGTATGGATGTGAATTAGTGAAATTCATCTACAGTGCTTGAGGGCTTTGATTCAGCTTGGCAGGGCCACCTTGCCTGACACCACCCCACCCTTGAGCTACAGCCCCCCAGGAATGCAACAATGGAGACTGGAGTCGGGGTACTGAATCTTTCACTTTATTTCATTTGAATTAACTTAAATTTAAAAATCATTACTTGATTCAGATATTGGAAAACTTTTATAACTGCATTTAGAACAACTCGAATACATGAATCTTAGTTCTTTAGCTGTCAGTTAATGAGACCTAAATATAGACCAGGTATTTCCGATAAAAAATTTACCATCTAAACTGAAATATGGGATAATTACCGAAGACACTGGATTGCAAAAGCAGAGAATGACATGTATTTTTAGACTAATGTTGAACTAATTATATTTTGAACACATTGGGTTTGATAAAGTAAAATAACAAGGGTTTCACCTGTTTCTCTTTGCTTTCTTAAAAATGAATCTACTAGAAGATTTAAAATTAAAGACATGATTCACATTCTAATTCTATCAGAAGGGGTTGACTTAGGAAAAGTCTTCCACCTACCTGGCAAGCACATATTAATAGGATATTTAATTCATTCATCATGAATGTATGGGTCACTTGCAGGGGATAGAGCACAGTGCACAGAAAGGAAAACACAAGGGTTCTCTGACCTTGTGAGATTTAGGGTGGAAGACACAGAAATTAAACTTCTGCTTTTAGGATTTGGATAACAAGTACCCTGCATATTCTCCTGGATGCTTACTTCTCGGTCCCCAGCTGGTGGCATTAATTTGGAAGGGAACAGAGACTTTAGGAGGTAGGATCTAGCTCAGGAAGTCATATGTACATGTTTGGTAAAAAGAATTAATGAATAAGGAGGCCATGCACTTGAAAACAAGGAGGAAACAAAGTCTAAAATGATGAGAAACCATGGTGAGAGAAAACAGCACATTAGCCAGGGCCCTTGCAACTTAGGTCAGCTGTGAAGGAAGAGTCTCTGTGAAGGGGAGGGATTAACACTGCCAGGAAGGTAACTGTCTAAACTGGCACTGAAGTGTTCCCTATCCACCCTTCACCATGATGTAAAGATGAGTTACCAATAACTCTGTTCTTCTGGGCAAGGCATTTAGCTATCTTGAAAACAATTTCCATGAAGAAAAAAAAGGGCTGGACCTGAGTCACAGGTTTTTGTGGGGTTTCTGCTCCGGGTCAGGGGCACATAATCTCCCGGTAAGGACTTCAAATGTTGCTCCTTTGAGAGATGGAAGAGCTGAACAGGGCCTGGTTTCATCAAGTTTAGATGAAAAAAAAAAAGAAAAGAAATAAAACATCAAGGAGGCAAATAGGAACTCAGTGTTCTGAGGTCTGGATGAATAAGACCCACAGGAGAATGGTAATTAACACCTATGGGCAGAGACCCAGGAATGACAGAAGATACAGCAGAGGAAGAAGGCAGTGCTTAGAGGTGATGATCTATAGGAGTTCTGGCTGAGTAGAATGAGCAGTGGGGTGCTGAGGGCAGGAAGGGAGGTGGGGACTGGTGACCGGAATTGACTATACATCCCCAATGGGTCTGGTTTCTTGGGTTCTAATTCACTGAATCAAGAGTCTGAACAATAAATAAGATCTAAAGATAAACTGGGTATCCCCAACAGAAGTTTGTTGCTAGAATTGAGATAGTCTGTAATTATAACATCTCTCTGTGCCAGCATCTATAACTTATGAGAGAATAGATGAGGGAAAGAACATCTTGATTGTTTTTGATGTTTACTGTATGTTGAAGTCTTAATACTTTGGTTGGGCTAATAGGATATATTGATATTAATTTCATCTGGTTATTTTGTAGTTAGGGAGAACATGTAAGTAGATAGAAAATTTTAAATGACAGATATGACTCTCATTGTGTTTTCCTGGAGACCATGGCTGCTTGTGGTCTTGATGTGTCTTAGGGTTTTACTGCTGTGAACGGACACCATGACCAAGACAACGCTTATAAGAAGGTTCAGAGGTTCAATCCATTATCATCAAGGCAGGAACATGGCAACATCCAGGCAGGCATGGTGCAGGGGGAGCTGAGAGTTCTACATCCTCTCCATTTGAAGCCTCCTAGGAAAATACTGGCTTCCAGGCAGCTAGGACTAGGACATTAAAGCCCACACCCACAATGATACACCTTCTCCAACAAGGCCACACCTCTCAATAGTGCCACTCCCTGGGCCAAGAAGACACAAGCCATCAGAGGATGTAAGATCTGCACAGCCCAGCCCAGATTTCTTCTCTGAGGAAGTCTTTAGAAGACTTTAGAGTGAGTCTTTTAGAAACCCATATAGTGATGCAGTACACTATAAGGTATTGGAGCCACAATAGATGCCCAACCACAGGTTACTATCACATTAAATTCAGCCTTCTCCTTAAAGAGAAACATGGTTCTAAGTTCACATGAACTCGATTTCTTTCCACCAACAGCCTTTGTTTGCTGTCCCTTGTTACTCTAGTGTGAAGTGGAAATTCTAACTCTAATTTTGAAAATTGCATATGTGGGATATCTGGTTGGTAGTCACGTGGAATAGACAAGGTTCAACCTTAGATAGTAAGAAAATAGTGATTGTGTTGAATCCTTGACACGAGTGCAGAAAGGAACCTAGTTCTCTCCTATAACACTGATGGAAATTGAGATGTAGAGAGAGTAGAGATTTGTACAAGGTCATGTGATCAACTGCTTTTCATCATTAGTTCCTTTCTAAATGAAATCACATGGGGCAAAGTTAGTCCTCATCCATCTGAGGCCAGGCAGATATGAAGTATAACATACTTCTAGTTCATTACTGAGTCAACAAACAAACAAACAAAAACAAATACAAAACAAAAAATCCACAAGATTTATTGAACACTGTCCTTGAGTTAGGAAAAAGGCTGATGATGTAGTCCTTGCCAGGTTAGGACTCACTGTTTTCTTCCTAAATCAATAAACATGCCCACACTCCTCTTCCTTCTGGTCTACAGAGACTTCCTGGAGGCCACAGCTGCACACCTGGCTTTCTCCCCACAAGGAAGCCAGCAGCTGCAGACCTTTTCTGCTATCCTTAAGCACAGGCTGGGCTGGGTTGGGCTGGGCTTGGAGGACTCAGCCATGGATGATCTTCTCAAAGGTTCAGAGCTGAGAGCTGGGTAGTAGGATATGAGGGTACTGCCCTAGGTAAAGGACCTCCCACATTCTGTTTATAAGCATGTCTCTTGCTGTCTGGGTCTTGTCCTCACACTGGCACTGGCCTACATTCTGGGAAGCCAAGTCATGTTACACACACACACACACACACACACACACACACACACACTTCTTTTTAATGTATTCCATGTCAATATTTTTAAAATGTAGAATGGAGTAAAGTGCTCAGTGGCTGTGGACTGGGGCATTGACGAACATGGGTACGGTAACACATAAGAGGCAGGATGGACTATTGGTGCTTGTCTGCTGTTCCCCATGGTTCTAGGTTTGCTGACAGTGTTTCATTTCCCTAAAAATTACATTCTTTATCTGAAAATAAATCTCCTCGAATGATAGCCATAGTTGATGTCCGTGGGTCTGCAATCTATAGATGATTTTTATTGCTAATTTCCATTTCTTTATACTAAGCATGTTCTTCACAGCATTACATTAATTTATAAGAATGATAGTTGAACAAAAAGATTTTATTCTTTTTCTCCTAAAAGATCCAAGGATTTCCACGGAACAGATTGCCAATCTGGAAGTAAGATGGCCTCAGTTGAAGACCACACTACCTAACATTACATCCTTTATTCTCTGACCCCACATCTTCATCAGAAAACAAACATGGCAATCTGAAGATTTTTGTAACTTATTTTATTCAAATATTTGTGCTGGCTAGTCTTATGTCAATTTGACATACAATCTAGAGTTATCTGAAAGAAAAGAACCTAGTTGAAAAAAAATGCTTCTGTAAGATCCAACTATAAGGCATTTTCTTAATTATTGACCTATTGGGAGGGCCCAGGCCATTGTGTGTTCAATCCATGGGCTAGGGGTCCTGGGTTCTATAAAAAAGAAAGCTTAGCATGCCATGAGAAGCAAGCCAGTAAGTAGCACCCCTCCATGGTCTCTATATCAGCTTCTCCTCCATGTTCCTGCCCCATTTGAGTTCCTCTCCCAATCTTCTTTGATGAGGAACAGTGTTGTGAAAATGTAAGCAGAATAAATCCTTTCCTCCTCAATTTGGTTTTCAGCCATTGTGTTTTGACAAAGCAATAGAAATCCTAAGACTGTATCAGAAAATCAATCAATAGACTAGAGAGTAATAAAGGAGAGGACCGGGAGCTCTCTGATTCTGGTTCTACGGTCTTTACTAACACCCTGCAGATCCATGTCCCGTCTCTGTTCCCTCACCCTTTGGTCCTCACCTCATACCATGTGCCTTGTCTGCATGCAGCTCCTCCAACTGCGATGTTCACTTTTTGTGGATTCTTGAATATATGACAGTGAGGATTCTCAGAGCTTGGGTGGGAATTCAAATCTCTGAACTCATCATTTTCTTCAACTGCTTTGTCCAGAGATATTAGAAGCAACCAAGTCAATTTCATTGTGTCTATCAGTTTGCTAGGGTGTTTGAAAGTATCATACACACAGCCAGCCAGTGCCTTGCATTTGTAAGTGGCTGATTAGGACTATCTAACATATTTTATATATCTCCATTGCTGATCATACCATGGACTACCAGTGCTCTCCTTGACTACAGGAAATGGGTCATTAATATTTTAAAACATAATCATATTGGGGAGTCAATTCTCAAACCATAAGGGTCAGTTCAGAAGGATTGTCTTTAAATTCTCCAGTTCTTTATAAAAACATGTAGTACAAGGAATGAATGAGCCCTTGGAGATTTCTTTTCTGTCTATACAACATATTAGTCAAGACTAGATCCACAACTTTTGGCTAGCTGTGCAGGGATTGTGGGGTGAGTGTCAGAAGTGAGTAATGTAAACCTGACTTGTAATAAAGAAAAGGAGAACTGGGTGTGAGTCAGCGCTGGGAATCTCTATCCCAATGTTCATGAAAACAGATTCATAAACCATCAACCACTGCAGGAGAAGATGCCCAGCAGACAACGTCTCACAATTATTAGTATCAGTGGCAAACATTGGCAAGGTTGAAGGATGTGTGAAACCTTTTGCACTGTTACTTCTAAAATAAGTTGGTGTAGTCATATTTGAGAGCAGTTTGGGAACACTTAGATGTTATATTTTAAACTTGTAGTTCTACTTCTAGATATATGGACCTAGAATAGGGAGATACCCGCAAGAATGGAGATCACAGCATCATTTATGGTAGCAAAGTTGGTACCTACCTAAATACCAAGAGGAAGGTATATGGCAGAAAATTGATATGTACTGTGCAATAAATCTCCCCAAATACCACTTAACAGCAGGGAAGCAAGTTGCTGAGGATATATGTGGTATGATATAATTTATATGATAATTAAAATGTAAGAAATAGAACCATAAATTGTCTTTATGTTCATACTGTATTCTTATTACCTTCAGGTGTGTTCATTTAGCTGCCATATACAAGTCCTTGAGTTTTAAATTTCAATAATTGTAAATTTTAAATCCTAGAATTTCTACTTAGTTCAATTAAACACCTGCCTGTTTGTTTTCTTTATCTTTTGTTATTTTCCAAAATGTTTTCAACTTCCTATTTCCCATTTCTTTCAATATTGTCTGTTTTATATGTGCATATATTTATTCCATTTTGATCATTTTGCTTTAATGTGGAAAGGGTTGGCTATATCTGCAAAATTTCCCAGGCTTTCTTCCCCAGTGTTTCTTCTTTCCTAATCATAATACATTAGATTTTTACTGTTTTTTTTCTCAGTTTTCATTTCTTAATTTTATAACTAAGGAGCCTCATTGGAAGTAACTTTTCTTTTCAACAGAAAGTTTTGCATTCTCTTCTTCAGGGTACCCAGAAGCAGGTACTAAACTCAGGCACCATCTCTTGGCTTTGGAGTGTATGCATCTCTGAGATGGAGTACTTCCAGAGTCCACCTTTACATTCAATAGGGAAAGTAGTCAGTACTTTCCCAGGAAGACACACTCAGCAGAGGGAGGAAGGACTAGTGATTCTCTCCCCACCTTACCCCCATCCCTGCAGCCTAAAACAAATACTTTCCAAGGGTCTTTGCCAGACTGGTTGTTTCCTGACTCAGTCTGTTATTGAAGGTGCAGTCCTGAAGGTTCTCTACTTTCAGTGGAGTTACCCATCTTCTGTCTGATCAAGGTCACCAGTTCTTATCTCCTTTCCCCCTTTCCATCCCCATTTCTTTTTCCCCTCCTGTTTCCCCACTCCTTCTCCCTCTCCTCTTTCTCTACTCCTCCTCCTCCCCTCCTCATTTTCCTCTCTTCTTCTTCCTGTTCCATCTCTTTCACCTCTTTTCCTTGCCCTCCTTTTTTTCCATCTCCTCCTCCTCTCCCCTCCTCCTCCTTCTCACCTTCCATTCTCCCCACTCCTCTTCCTTCCCCACTCCATTTATTCAGCCTCCTGTTATCCCATTCTTCCTCCCCTCTCTTTTTCTACTCCTCACTCACCATTCTCTTATTTTCCCCTCCTCTCTTTCTCAACCTCATTTGCTCTGTCCCCTCTCCTCCTCTCTGCCTCCTCCTCCTACTCCTCCTCCTGCTCCTCCTACCCCCCACCAACTCCTACTCCCACACTTCTTTTTCCCTTCTCATTTTTCTCTTCTAACTTTTGCTTTCTCCGGTCTTTTTCTTCCTTTTATTTGTGGTTTTCAATGACACTGTATACCTGTATATAAGTATTGTCCCCACTCTTGTTTGCTGATTTTATTTCACTTTTAGCCACTATGACTTCTCCTCTTTTAAAACAGAGATTGTTGATGAGGGTGGTGGGAGAGTTTTGTTTTTGTTTTGTGGTAAATGCTTTGGGTGGACTGAACTTCCTAGGAAAAGCTACACCTACACTGAAGATTCTGCAAGGCTGACTGACTGGTGAGAACTTGGATTGTGGGGAGGTCGGAATGTTGTCGATCCAGAGTGAAAATGAACCTCAATCTATTTTTAATTCCCTTAAAATTCATTTAGTGCCTATTGTTCTTGTCTGGTCCAACATCCTTAGAGCTATTTGGTAAGACCTTTGGAGTTCATTAGCTTAGCTAAGAATATCGACAGATAGCATAAGTTTCTACAAAAGAGATTTCCTGGCTTTGTTATGCCCTACCAACATGATGTTTCCATCTTCATGTATGACCTCTTTCATATATGACTCTCCTCTGTCTGGGACGGTAACAGTGTGTGTAGCTGCTTCCATGCTAGGCCATATTAGTCAGGGCAACACAAATCCAGGGTTCTAGGCGAGATTCATTCAGATTTAGCTCAGCATAAACTCTTTTTCTCTTTAAAGCCAGAGCTGTGGTTTGCACTGATATTTGTAACAGGACTTTTCAACATTTCATTATATCTGTTCTCCAGATTATCTAAAGCAGAAGATATCCATTTATTCTGTACAGTGTTTATTTTTATAGACACATATATACATACATTTGTTAAATTTCAGATATTTAAAACATCTGGACATAATAGAATGTTTAAGACAGAAAGTTGTTCTGAAATGGATAAAAGTAAATGAGTTAAGGGAAGAGAGATAAAAAGGCTTCAAAATTATCAGTAATACATTTTTAAAATAGAAATCATAAGTAAAGATAAGAGAGAATACCAAGATGTCTTATGAAGCTGTGCAGTTGTGTGCCTTGGGTTTATTATATTATGATCAACATGGTCTATTGAAAATACTTCACAGGTAGATAAAGAAAGCAAGGAAAGACAAAAGGAAGGAAACACAAAACCAAGTAGAGGCATGAATGGGGAAGTGGTGGGTGCCATCAGACCCTGGGTGCTAGGACCCCTCTGCTGCCATGGACACCAGGAGTTTAGTGTGTTGCACACACTGTCACTACTACCCAATGCCAGTTTTCATGCCACTATCCCCTGCTCAGTTGTATGCAGGGACACTCACTGGCAGAGCCCCAGTGACATAGTTCACCTGTGACACATAGAAAAGGAAGGGATCTTGGTGTTTGACTGTGTATACTGAGACTACATCTCTGTGTCATGAAGGGAGATCCTTTTAAGGACACAGAGGAGATAGAGGTTTAAATAATAGATGATCAAAAATTTAACCCTAAAAGCTACCTTGCCTATGACTAATGAACCTTTGCTTCAAGATCTTGACCACTGACCAGATCCTGCACAAGACTCCCTTCCTTCTTTTCTGCCTATCCTGCTTTGTGCCAGAGGGGTAACGATTCTCATCCCTAACGTATGGGTGACAACATCTTGGACTCACTGTTCTACAAGGAAAGCTAGAGACAACTCGAAGATTCAAATTCAGACTGAGTTCACTCGGACTTGAGTCTGGATTCTTTCTTCTGAGACTTTTTTTTTTCCCCAGACAAAACTAAGAGAAACACTCTCCCTGTGTATGCCTGCCCCTTTCTTATCATTTTAGCCTCAGGGGCAGTCTTATTCTGTAGTAGTGTGTGCTTTTCCAGAAGGGCAAGGTTAAAGAAAGGACTGTCTTTTCCTTTGTTGTACTACAGCAAACTCACTTGATAGGCTATCTAGTTTTAATAATGGGGATGTACTAGGAGATCTCCCTGCATACCATAGCAAATAAAGACTTAGGTAGGAGAAGCATTTTCCCAAAGCCAGCTATAAAGGTCCCACCCCCCATTTGGTGTGAATGAGGGAAAATATCTTATCTGAGACGTTAGGAGCTTTTCGGATGGCTCTGTTTAAATATATAACTCATAGGTTCACAAATAAAATAGGATAATGATATGCTGTTTGTGATTATCAATGTGGGAGGGAGTGTGGCCAGCATGTGACTGTTTCTGGGCAGCCAAGCTATGTTTTAATGTCATAGAAATAGCCTGTGTCAAGCACTAAGCCTTCTGCATACTGGTTTGGCTCACTGCATCTGCAAGGCCCAGAAATTGGTTCCACATTCTCAAAATTAAAATTCAAGAAGAAACATCTTTTATTTCTACTGCTTTTATGTTGCAGACACAATATACTCTGGTGACAAATGCAGGTGAACTGACTTTTGTTGCTCCCCATAATGGTTGCATCCAGCAGCAAAATAACATCTTGGCAATCAGAGGCGAGAATAAGCATGATGTCTGATCCTGAACTTGAAACTGCCTAACTGCTGCCAAATGCCCTTCCGTTCAATCACGTACCTATTTTCCATCCTTTTCTTCCTTCTTGTTTCTGCTAAATCTTCATTTACCTGCTAGAGTCATAGCTCATTAGGGGGCTGTTTTGGAACATACTGAAAAGGAAGGGGTCATATTTCATTCGTCAATATTCTACCTCCAGGCTCTTAAGCACTCATTTGAAGCCCCTAGTTTTTGTCTCCTAGAAACCCAAGATGCAGGATGCATATTGGTCTATCTCATTTTTAATGCAGAAATCCAAGGCCTATGGATCCATCCAGGAGAGTGGGGATCTTGCCTAGTTTATAAGACACAGTAATAATGATAGACTCGTGCATTTTTTATGTCCCTCAAAATTTAGTATCAGGATGTGTTATTTCAATTAAACTTATTAGAAGATAGATTTTATATAAAATTACATTTATTTATTATGTGTGCATGTGTGCCAAGGCACATGTGTGGAGATAAGAGTCAATTCTCTCCTTCTCCTTTGCTAGGCTCCAGGATGTAACTCAGTCTTCACAGGAAGTTCCTTTACCTGCTGAGTCTTCTCACTTTCCTCAGAGATGAAGGGAGTCTTAATGAAGATGATAGCGTGGAGGGAAAGCCTGAGGGTTCAGTGTGGGGAGAAGGTGACTTAGTGTGTGTGTGTGTGGGGGAGGGAAAGCCTGAGGGTTCAGTGTGGGGAGAAGGTGGCTTAGTGTGTGGTGTGGGGGGGGGGGAGGGAAAGCCTGAGGGTTCATTGTGGGGAGAAGGTGGCTTAGTGTGTGTGTGTGGGGGGGGAAAGCCTGAGGGTTCAGTGTGGGGAGAAGGTGGCTTAGTGTGTGTGTGTGTGTGTGGGGGGGTGATTTAGGAGAGCAGAACAAAGGGTTCGTTTAGGAATTTTGGAATCAGAAGGCCTCTTTCAAAAGCCAAGTTGAAAAGTCAAGTTGTAGAACTGGTGAAACTAAGGGAGGAATTTAAGGGGACAAGAGGGGAAGTCAGTGGAACTTAGGCCAACCTGAAAAATACAGATGGGTTCCTTTAAGAAGGGTTGCACCTTATTGAAGTAAAAGGAGGGGGGTTCGTGTTACCCCCACCCACCCCAATGTCCACCAGAAGATTGCAAGGAGAGAAAGAACTTATCTAAGGGAAGATATTCCAGTCAGTACCAACAACTCAGTAGAGGGAGTCCAGAGGCTTGGGAGCCTATAAGAAATAGGACCCAGAATCCCAAGATGGGCATCCACCTCTGGAGCTTTCCCACCCCTTTGACAGGATCTTATTGCTCTTAAAAAAATGGTTCCTTTGTTCTTTTTTTCTCTCTGTGTGACCGGAGCCTCTCAGACCCCTGCCAATCTGTAATTTATTTTCACTCTGTCAGCTGCCCTCAAGATCTGTAACTGCTGGGAACTTGCACTCTCTGGTGGCTGTCTTTCAAATCCTTACTTCAGATCTCTGTCACTTTCCATCAGGGACCCTCATCATGACTACTTGCTCTCTCTGGATCTGGCAGCAACATCGGTGAGATCGCCAGCTGTCACTAGTGGGTGATCCTTTTGTCTTTAATTGTCTTGTCACCTTTTGGTCTTAGTGGCTCTGTTTTCCAAGGATTATTTGCCTAGTGTATGGAATGAACTAGGTGGCACGTAGCTGAGATGACAATCACCTATCCTCTTCTCTCTTGGCCTCCATCACCTATAAGTTGAGAACTGCTCACCTAAATGCTTAGAGGGCCACTTTTCATTGTCTCAGCCTGGATTTACCTTAAGCATCACTGTTGTCCTGTATCCCTAAGGGCTTTGATTCTGTTCAGGCTTCCATGTGTGTTCTCATCCTTCTGCCCACATAGGAGGACATACAGCATTCATAGACAGTCACTTAAAATCACTTAAAAATCACTTATACACTCAGAAGCCAAGGCAGGCAGACATCCATGAGTTCAAGGCCAGCCTGATCTGCATAGTGAGTTCCAGGGCAGCCAGGGCACATAGTAAGACCCTGTCTCATAAACAAAATAAAGCAGATATCTTATGCAGTAGGTCCTGTAAATAAAGCAAGGGACCATGAGGTTGTCTTATTGTCCTCTAACTGGTAACATTTAACAGCGGACTGGTAACTGTTCATCGACACTGTTAATATAAATTAGCCATTTTAGTGTAGAGGGATAGGGTATGCAGCTGGTACATGGTATTGCTACTGACTAGGAGAATAAGCCGGCTAATCAACAGGGATGCCACATGACATTATCCTGCGGTGGTAGAATTTGTAAGAGAGAAAATGAGCAATGGAAATGACTTGGAGATGTCAAGCCAGGACCAGGATACAGGTGGGCGGGAACATACTTTGACCTACAGGATGGAGGTCCATGAACAGACTTAAAGGAATTAAAGGACTAGTCAAGGGGGCTGATGAATGTATGGCTGGAATACATTCTTTAGGAAAGAGCATGGGAGAGAGTTCCCTTGAGTAGAGAGAAATAGTGTGAAACTGTGTGATGGGCTGTAAGGTGAGATATTTTAGATCATTTGATCAGGGAACATTTATCTACATAAGGATAATAAGGCATTAGCAGCACAGGGCACATTTGCATGGGGGAAGACTTGTACTCCATAGCAATGCTGGTCCTTCTATTGCTTTCTCTGGACTTCTTGCCCTGACGATAAACCAAAGGGCTTGTCAGGCTGGCAAAGGCCAGTCATGTCATGATTGGCATCTAATATATTTAGGTAGTTATTAATTTTGAACAAAACCCAAGAACAGGTGTGGAGTGGCATCTACCTGTTATCCAAGCACCCACGAAGTACACGTAGAGGTTGATAGTTTGAGGCCTGTATGCTGTAGCAAGAGCCTGTTTCACGAATAAGGGCAAAACACAAAACAGCAATTCAAGCTTGACAGTGAAATACAGGGACCTGACTAACATGGTCTCACCTCCTCCAACTCATAATGTCTACTAGAGCACTTATGGGATTCTGGCCAACAACATGCCCCCCGCTCTGCTCCTACCTTTTTTCAGAGTATTGGACGATGTTTTGCATCCAATTGTGTGTGCAAGTACGACTTGGTAAACCCCTATTCTTCCATGTAACTGGCCCTGTGTTCCGCTGCTAAGAAGTTGCCCTTAACCATCACTACTCTTTGTGGACTTGAGGACCTTCAGTCAAGAAGCCTGCCCATCATGTTCAGAGTGCCAGGGACCATGGAACTCCAGAAATGATGCTTTTATACCTAACCCCGAAGTGTCATCTCTCTCCAAAGGTATCCTTCTAAGTGTCATCCCTTATCCAAGGTCATCCCAGGGGACCCCACAACTCTGGCTTCTGTCAGAACTCCTGTCCAGTTGGGAAGGGACTACAGGTAAACTTGAAGCTTTCCAGATAAACTGGCAAGTATAGAGAATCTATGGAAAACTTACTTTCAAGAAGGAAAATGACCATTCCTGGGCAACTAGAGTTGAATAATTGAGAAGACAGCCATTGGCCTGTCTTTGCTTAAGCTTCCAGGACCTGGGAACTTGGCTTCTGTGACTATGTCAGCAGAGGGAGACAGCCAAAAGAGACTGGATGCATCCAATGAAATCCCAATTAGGCTCTGGCCTCCGTTCCAGAACTTCCCCTTAAAAGGTTTGGTAAATGGAGACTCAACAGCCCAGCCACCTGTCTCCATAAAAATACAGCCATATGCCAACTATCCATTTACTTTCACTTTCATACCATTTGTGCCACACACCTGCTCTGGGCCAGGTTTCCCAGAGGTGCTGTGCCTTTATCTCCCTGAGTCCACGGGATACACCAGTCCTTGAATCTCTTTGGACACCACACCGCCTGCTGGAAGACTTGAAATCTGACTTCATGTCTGCTCTTTGTAGATAAAAAGGGAATGTGTGTCATGGAGATTACACAGTGCAAGAAGCAGAGAGAGTTTTCAACAACTGAAAGGCTCTTGTACAGCCACCTCCTGCAAATGGAAATATTGTCTCTTGGCAGGAAGACAGGAGCTCGGGAGATTCCTGAAATTTTCAAATCTTAGAAGATTCACAAGGGCCTTTCCCAGAGTTGCATATGTAATATGTTATGTCTGAGAGAGAAGAGAACCTTTCACGAAGGGGCCTGCAAGCTGCAGGGAACTCAAGTGGACACAGCTTTCATGAGTTGTCATCCACCCTGTGGTGGGCATTTTGATGATCCAACTGCCTTTGCGTGACCCCTTGAAAGCAACCACAGTAAGCTTAGTCGCTCACTAGGTCTTATTTGGTTGGCATTGCTTCTTTGATCTGTCATCAGAGTTTACATGGGGGATTACCAGATGCTTGTTCACGTCTTCCACAGAAAAATCATACAACACAGGCAAGAATTCAGAGTCAGATGCATATGCCTATAAATACCAGAACTTTGTGCTTATAAGAGTCCTTTTATCAGCCAAACTAGACCTATAGTCTGGATCCTTTATATAGATGTCTCCTTCTTCCACCTACAGGATCACTACCACCTTGCATCCTAGCAACCACTCAGAAATGCTGATGGACTTTGTCCATTTGTAGAACAAGAAGGATACAAAAACCACAGAAAAATCCCCCAACTCATATGGTTAGCAAATGCCGCAGCTGACATTCAATTAGATGCCAAAGCCTGGCCTCTAAAATAAGAGGGGATTCTTGCACATTTAGAAGACCTGAATTCCCTTCCTTTTCTATGCCTCTCCAATTTTGTGACCTTACATGAGCTCCTTCATTCATGTAAAGCTTAAGGCTAACTAACATTCAGTATGCAGATGTCTGCAAATGCCCCGTTCACAGTCCAACACTGGAACAGTCAGCGTGTATCACTGATAGTGTGCTGGGGATTTGGGGATGGGGGAAGTATGGAAGGTACACTCAGGTGGATGGAGGGAAACAGGTAGAGAGAACTGTGATAAAAAGATTGGCATGGTTCCATGGGGCACAACAAACAGGGTTGTCTGACATCCTTGAAGATTTAGTGAATTCATCCAAGAGGATGGGCTCAGGGTGATGCGTTTCCCACTGATGGATCCCTGTATGGCTTCCCTGCTGACATTACACGTTTCCTTTTTTGCAGGTCTGATTTCTCATTCTTCCAGACATTGCTGTGACTCTGTGGGGGAGGCAGGAGGGACTTATCCCTTTCCTAAGAAGCCGGCAGCAACAGGGATTTGTTTTCTCCACTCATCATGACTGTGCATGTGAGCAAGACTGGTAACTTGTTGCCCACCGTGCACGGCTGCACAGCCAGATGTTGCTGAATCTCAGGTCTCCCAGCTGGCTCAGAGCAGGCTGCAATCACAGAGGCAGGAGTGGAACCTCCTGGGCTTGTGCTTCTGGAAAGTCACCTCATTCACCCGCCCACTGAAGATGTCCGTTGGGGCATCCATCTAACTTGCCATTGGTCCGTGAGTTGGAGGAAAGTTCTACAGATTGGAAGGCTGCCTCCACAGGGCATTCTCTATGGACTTTTTCTGCCTCTGGTTGCTAATGCATGGTGCTCTGAATGAATGATTTCCCTGCTTCATCACCGTTTAATATTTAGGAAAAGGAATATCTTATTTGTCTTGCTAAATGCAAATTGGGAACCCATCCTTGGTGTCTGATCACATGGAAGTTTCCTGGCAGAGAGAGAGAGAGAGAGAGAGAGAGAGAGAGAGAGAGAGAGAGAGAGAGAGAGAGAGAGAGAGAGAGAGAGAGAGAGAGAGAGAGAGAGAGAGATTTTCTCACTAGACTCCTTTCCTTTGAAGATGATATGCTGATATTGCCCCAAAGACTTCCTTGGGAATTAGGCAGAATGCTGTCATCATCCACCCTGATGTCATCAACATGGATTCTTTTAAGTTTGGAACCAGAAGATCAGGGTCCAGTCCAGAGTTTAATTGATGACTAGCTTTGGTACATGGTCTTGTGTACAATGCCTCAGGTTTCATGTTTGTCAATAAAGCTCATCATGCCTACGGCAATGGGCACCTCTCGCATGGGCATAGACATCACCTCAAGGAAGGCCACATTGTATTTATCATCTCAGAAGAGTATAAATTAGAATAAGATGTACAGACATAAACATGAACATTTTAACTACTTAAAAAGAGATTTTTAACACTCAGTGGTCTTAAGTACAGCCATCTTGTTATGCAACCATTATTGTTCTCTTCCAGCCCTTTTCTTCTTCTCGGCTGAAAATTTGCACCCACTGAATGGGAACTGTTCACAGTTCTAGTAACTGCTGTTCTGTTACCTGCCTCTGTGAATTCTGTTCTTACACTTAGTTGGAGAACTCATACAGCCTTTGTCTTTTTATATGTAGCTCATTTTACTCCAAAGTTAATCCACATTGTAGCATGGATGAGAGAAATTGCTCTTTAAAGACTGATTCATGCCTTCTTGGCTACATAGACCCCATTTTGTTTATCCAGTATTTTGTCAGTGTCATTTGGGTTGCTATGAACAGGGATCCACAAATACCTATTTGAACACCTGCTTTCAATTCTTGAGACATATGTCCAGAAGTAGTAATGGGTCAATGGTAATCCTAACTTTAACCCTTGAGATGACTTTTCTTTTCTTCTGTGTTATGAAGTGTCTTGTCATGATCTGATTTGCATTCCCTAGGTTGAGAAACTTTCCATGTGCTTTCTGACCTTAGCAAGTCTGCTTTGGAGAAATGCCTATTTGACTTACCTCATTTAGCTCATAAAGGAGAGAGTATACAATGTTTATAATAAGATTTCTACATCTTACCATGTCCCTTGTTCCAGCCATTGATCCTCTCATTTATTAGTCAAACTTTTCTTAAGTGTCAACTGTGCATCAGACCCTGGCTAGAATTCTGGGGACACTGGAACAGGGGATAGTGTGGTATGTACACTCAGGTGACTAGGGGAGGGAAGCAGATAGAGAGAGATCATCTAGGAAAAAGATGTGCATTGTTCCAAAGGTCACAAAAGTGGGGCCATATATCCCCAAAGGCTTGATGAACCCATACAAGGAAAAGATGCTAAGAGTAAGGAACAGACAATGAGAAGAAAAGGTAGGCATTCTAGGAGGACAGCATGTGAAAAGGTCTGCTTGTAGAAAACTAGGAAACTTCATTTAAGTGGGGAAAGTTCACTTAAGTGGGAATCCAAGTTCATATAAATAGCTTCCTCTGTGTGGATACCCATGAAACTACAACTTTGTACCAGAACAAAGCTTCACTGGGAACAGCATGGATCTGTATGATGATCAATGCTGATTAAGAAAGTTGTGTTCCATAGCCAGATCTGCCTCTTCCAAGAGAGATGCTGCTGTTCAAAGTCACCTTAGGGTAGACTCTCATTCCCAGAAGGGCTGCAGCTCATCTCAGAAATGCTAGAGAGAGAATGAGGAGCTACGTGCATCAGTGAGCCCTGGTATTGAAAGCTATATGATGGGTGTCTTAGAGGTTGTCATGGCAACTGCCCTGGCATGGAACCTTGTTGTGCAGAACAGCACTAGCTATGAAATGGACTTAGCACAGAGATAGAGCTATTGGTTTCTGACCTTGGAAACATTACTTTCTGGATTGATGCCTCTGTCTACCTCACACTTCCAACACCTAGGATTCTAATACCCTGGGAAGTTAAGTTAATGATCTGAGGTTCTAAGAATACCCATGTATTGAATGGAAGATGGCAGTTCAGGTTCCACTGTTGAAATGATCAGGCTTCTGCTATGGACAAGAAGAGTCAATATTACACTTGTATCTTTTCAGGCTGTAAGCTAATAGAGTTGTGTTGTTTTTATGGCACTAAAGTTTTGGTAAATTGTCATAGCAGCAATAAAAACTGCAGAGAGTTGGAGTTGGGGATCTTTAAATGTCTCTTTAGTTAGAAAAATATAAGAGATCCACCATTTTTGGAATGACATCTTTGCTATGAGAGCACCAAGTAGTTGCCATGTTTCCTCTGCACGATATCACAATGACAAGTTGAACATTCTGGAGGCACTGCAGTTTTTAAAAAATAAGCATTTACTGAACAGTTAGTTACCTAGTGTCCAGAATTTTGCTAGACAATTTCACAAGAGCCAATACACCATTTGGCTGATATTCTAAGAAATGCTACTTTTATTCTTAAATATGCTGCTCAGCTTTCTGCCTTGGGGACACAATACTTGAGATGGCCAAGTTAAGGGGGAAAGGCTTATTTTTAGTCAAAGTTTCACAAATGTTAATTCCTAGTTGTTTGGCTCCATTGGGTTGGGTATGTGATGGGATAGAATCTTGCTGTTTTACAAACAAAAATCCCAGCCATTCTATTTTACCAGTGAAGAATTGGGAGCCAGATGCTGGGGTGAACCTTGTTAGCTCATAGAGGCAGAGAAAGCATCCAGCTGACCTTCCTACTCTACCACCATCCTAGAAGGAGAAAGATCCTTCTCCTTCTCCATGCTATCTTAAATACCCTCAACTCAAAGGCCTGTCTTTCTCTTCTCTGGGTTTTCTTATGCTCACTCCCTGTCAACTGGTTGCTTGCTCTGCCTCTTGATCTATCATTGTCTTTATTTAGCTCTTGTTTATAGAAAGCTTTTGAGTTAAAGGTGTGTGGTAGGGCTGAGCCACAGAATGTGTGCCGTCACATAGCTGTCTACCTCACGGTAGTCAGAGAGTGAAAAAGAGGAAGGGTTCAGAGTTCTAATATCATTTTCAAAGGCATATGCCTGTCACTCAACTTCCTTCTGCTACTCCCTACCTCCTGAATGTTCTACTACCTCCCAAGAGTCCATAGGGTGTTGACCCAGTCTTTAGCATATGAAACTTTGGAGGCCATTTAAAATGGAAACCATCAGTTTACATAATGAAGACTAAAACAGAGCCTTGTCCAAAGCATGGCTTGCATTTGAAGTGTTTATCCATCTACCAGTCTCTAGTTTGCCCTTCTGCCTTGTGAAAATATGATAAAAAAAGACATGAATTATAAAGCAGAAAACAGGTCTTTGCTGGACTATGCAAAAGTAGGCAGCACCTTGATTTTAGATTTCCTAGTCTATAGAACTGTGAAACAGTAATTTCTATTGTTCCTATAAGCCACCTATTTTGTGACATCTTATTATGGCAGCCGAAACACTAAAACAATGACTCTCTTCTTTACTGTCATTAGAGAAACCAACCCTGCTGACACTTCATTTGGCTTCTCAATACTTTTGTGTGTGTGTGTGTGTGTGTGTGTGTGTGATCATACATATCTGTTTAATTACTGTGTCTGTTGTGCTTTGTATGGAAACTCAAACAAATACAATATCCAAAATAGCAAGAGCCTAGAAAGAAGAATTTAGTAAAGTACACTGGCTTCAAAAGCAGGGGTCAGAAGGTAACTCTTTTAAATGTTTATCAAGACCATGTGGAGTTCATTTCTGCCCAGGCAAAAGTAAAGGATAGACACAAGGACAGATGAAAGAAAACCCTTCTTGGCAAGCTAATAAAGTTTTTCTTCAGTGCCTCTGTTTCTCTTTGTCTCTCTTCTCCCAACTGCTTAATGTTTATAAGCATTGGGGAGAGATGTTTTCACAATACAATGGATTATTTATTGTGGCTAAAGTCATAGGTCACCCAGTTTCCTGTGGCTTCAGACCCAGGCCAACAGATGAGCTGCCTACCAATGCTGTGGGTCCAAGAGACTACTGATGTGTTCAAGATTTCATAACCCAAGTATATCAACCTCCACTGCTGCTGCAATAAATGACTACAAACCAGCAAGTCCCTCACCTCCTGTTCTTCATGGCAGAGAAAGCATGAGATGCTATCCATCAGTAATTTTCAGTCACAAGGCTGCATTGCCAGCCCTTTACAGGCAGATCTAATTTAAATCACAACTGAGGGACCCTGGGCAGTATTCTCACTTTCCCTTACCTGCCTTGATTTCCCTGTCATCAATTATGACCTCATTGAACTTAACAAGGGAAACAAATACCACAAGGCTTAAAGAGAATAAAGAAGCCTACTGATAGGAACACAGGGCAGTGTTGTAAATATTGGTTTTCCGGAATCATCTAGGTGGCTAAGAACAGACAGCTTTGAGAAGACACATGGGGGGCTCATTTCTGTTACTAGCATGTCTGCATGAACAACTCTCCAGGATGCATAAGGAGAACTAATGAGAGAACTGCCTTGGCTGTAGTGAGCAGCAGCTACTGCATGCGGCTTCTGGAGAAAAATCTGTGACTGGAGAAAAAAGCATGGTAGGCATGGCAACATGAACTTTCTCATGTGGTGGCTTTGTACTCTTCTCTGCAGATCCTTAGTGTGTTGAACTCTTGGGCTCCCTGAAGTCCCACCACCACTATGAAAGGTGGGCTCAGCCTTTTCCAAGGATTTTGACCTCCATGACTTGTAGCTGAACCATCTGGCATTCTGATGATCTTCTGGACTCCGTTCAGAACACCTGAATTCCACTGGCTCAGGCTCTTCGCTGGGTGAAGAACGCCATCTCATGCAAATGGACAGGAAGCCTTCCTGTACCCAGGTTGAGGGGAGTCATCTCAGGATATGTTGTGCAACCCTAAACTAAAGAAACGAATATATTCTCTTACCCCCTAAAACTTTGCTCTCCATAGATACATGGGAATCGCTCATACAGACTAAAAGTAGAGTGCCTCCTGCCTCACACCAATTGTCTGGCTCTGCTTGTTCTCCTTGCTGAGTGTTGATGAAGATCCCATTGTTTGGGCTGTCATCTTGGCTAAGACCTGCTCTTGGGTCTTACACAGCTTCCTGGCTCTCCCAAACTCATCATCCCAGCTCACATTTCCTTGTAAGAGAAGTAAGTCCACAGGCACTGTAGGCTTTCTAGGCACAGAGAAGACACTCACTGCTGATCTGCTCATTTCTACCCTACCTTGGACATAAAAATCACCATCCGCATTACCCACACCCAGTGCTAGGATGTTGTTGGTTATCCTTGTGAGGAAAAATGTACCCACATGGCTTACTTTGTCAGTTTTCCCATTTATCGCTGAAAAGTCAGGCTAGTACAGTTGGCTAGTCTGTCATGTATCTGACCCCACACACATTTATCACTCTTCTACCAGGCTTGCCTTGTCTCTCCAGTCTTAAAAATGTATTATTGTACGGGCTTGAGAGATCACTTAGAGGTTAAGAGCACTGCTTCTGTAGGAGACCTTCATGGGATCCAGACACATCCCTCTGTGACTTCAGTTTCACAGCATCTGATACCCTCTTCTGACAGCCTTGGGTACCAGGGACACTGATGGTACACATACAGAAAATAAAAACAAACCTAAACATGTCAAAA
Organism: Mus caroli; assembly: GCF_978045245.1. Lineage (NCBI taxonomy): Eukaryota > Metazoa > Chordata > Mammalia > Rodentia > Muridae > Mus > Mus caroli. The sequence continues at coordinate 26,029,521 of NW_028227265.1, forward strand.
TATTAAAACATATTAATAATTTGAAATGGGTTTCATCGTGCTATTTCAACTCATATGCATAGCACATTCATCACACCTAATATTCCCAATTTTTAAATACTGCAGTCTGACCATATTCACCCTCTATCACCAAGACACCCTACTTCTCAAAAGCTAATCACTTCCTGTTTCCTGTTTTCTCTCTCCCTCTTTTTCTCTCAACTTCTTCTCTCTTTCCCTCCTTTCTATTCTCCTGTCTCTTTCCCTCTTTATATGCTTGCTTTCTGCTGACTTTCCCAAATGTCCTCAGGCTTTTTTGTTTTGTTTTGTACCTCTATTTGGTTACAATTTATGTGTGCCAATTTTCTCTCATATGAAGCTGAAAACTCAGCAAAAGTTATTAACTTATCCCAACTAAATATTTACTTAAAACAAGCCATCTTCTAGGCACAGAAGTTAGTTGTCTCTCGGCCATCCTGGGATACAGTTGTGTGAAGCATCATCATATCCCTTTTCTCTTACCTGACCTTGGGATGGAAGATATTCAGAGTTTTTTTTTTTTCTAAAGATAGAGATCTATCTTAGGATCTATCAAACATGAATTTTACTTCTTGATCTAACTTTAAGTTTCATGCTGTAGCTTCAAGCTTTACCTAATCAGTTATTTAAAAAAAAAAAAAAAAAGCTGTCACCAGGTTTCCAATTCCAGTCCATTTAATTCTAAGTTTTCGTTTTGCTAATTAATACCTGTGTGATCAACTTGTTCACTTATGATTGTTTTTCTGGAGGACATTTCTCATCTGAAGCTCGTCTGACTCTGGAAACTTCATATTCCTTTGACTGGAGGATACCACAGATACAAAGTTAGCCTCTGGGTAAATCAGGGTTTTCAGAGAGCTTTAGCTTTCCAAAAATCTGGTCTGCAACAGAAACCAGAAAAAGCCAAGTTTTCATGCTATGCTGGTCCTGGAGGACCCTGAGTTGTACCTCTGACCTGGTAATCAGATCAGCTAGGGGCCCCTGAGACTTCTGTGTGGTGACAAAGCACATCCAGATTTGAGTGCAGCTGGAAAAGATCTGTCCTAGGAGGAACATCAGCAACACATGGATGTGCCCAGGATGTGTCCACAGCAAAGTAAGAGCACTTGGGAGAATGAGTTTCCCGAAGAAAGTTCAACTTCTCAGCTGCTAGTGTATACTACTGTGTTATAAGTCTAGGATACATTTGTCCCTTTCATTTTTCAGCCTGTAGGCAGAGAATTCTCATCGTCTTCAAAACTATGAGATGTGGGCTAGGGCTACAGATTTTTTGGAAGAGTGCTTGACCTGCACTGATACAACCCTGGGTTCAATCCTGAGCTCCATATAAATGACTTGTGGTGTCCCCACTCCTCTAATCCTGAACAAGGGACTTAGAAGTAGGAGAAACAGGGTCCTTTTTGGCTACATATCAAGGGCAGCCTGACTCATTAAAAATATAATTGCAAAAATATTTTAAAGCTATTGTATAAAAGAGGAAAAGCAGTTTTATTTGTTTCCATAAATTCAGGTAATAATTTGATCTACATGATGCTACATAATAAATCCAACAGATGCAAAAACAACCTGCAGCCACGAGGATGAGATGGGAAGAGACATGACAACTCTCGGTTCTGAACACCATTTGCAGATCCTCATCCTTGCTGCTTCTCTGGAACATTGAGTAAGACAGTCTTCCCAATCAATGTCTCCTAATCCTGTTCTTCTGAAGGCTAGGGCTTCCAACCCATAGCAAATTAACTCTCTGGGTGTCATTTCTGATCCACTGTCAGAAGAAGTCATAGCTGGATTCCCAGAGTCCAGTACTTGCTTCCTAGAGCCTAGGTTTGGGGCACAGCTTTGATACTTACAAAAATGTATCCTCTTAGGTCAAATATCAAACTTTCCTGTTCATTCATATATATATATGAATATATATATATATATATATATATATATATATATATATATATATATATCTCACAATGATCCTCATGCCACAAGATTTCTGTAAAAAGATAAGATGTATTAATTCATATTCATGAGTCAGCAGTCTTTTTTTTTTTCCCTACAAAAAGTCAAGCAAGAAATACTTCAGGCTATGCAGGTTAAAGAACCTTGGTTTCAATGACTAAATTCTGCTATTGTGGCTTTAAGTCATCCATAGACTATGCATAAATAAGTACCTAGCTATTTCAGTGAAACCTTTTGGAAGAAGCTGATGTCCTCTGTTGGCAGACCCCTGCATGACTGCCTGTAGAGCACGCAAGACAGAACCTGGTACAAGGTATAATGCAAGAAAACACTATCTTTACTAGTAGTCCTTTGTGAAGAACTGTGAAGATCCTCTGCCTGACTGTGAAGATGTCTACAAAAGTAGCAGAAACCCAGAGGACCCTGAAAGTCATCTAATACCATTTTCCAACCATTACATAGCTTTGTGGAGAGTGTTGCTGTTCAGAGGAACTAAGAAAATATAAGAGATGCCTGTAGAATAATACAAATCAGGGCACCTCCCCTCTTTCTCTTTCTCGGCACCTGCATATGTGTACATATGTGTGCATGTCCTTGTGTTTATTGGGCAGGTTGGGTACATTGATATTCTTGACCAGGACTATCTCTGCCAAGATATAATGAACTAGCCATCATCTCTCACTTAAATTCTTCACCTGTAGCTGGCAAGGAAAACCCATCCTATAGAGACAGGTCCTAGCTGGAAGCATTATCCTGAGGTAATTACCATTTTTTTTTGTCTAAACATGACTAGGATTCTCCATTTGGTTCTTCAAAATCATTTGGGTAGAGGACCCATGGAAGGGATTTGTGAAATAGTTCTCATCATCTTGTTCTCATCCTTCTCTACCAAGCTATAGAATGTTTCTCTGAATCTTTTTCCTTGGCCTTCAGAAGCACTGTTTACATATTTCTGGTAAACTACATTGCTTTGGGTTCCCTGTGTAGCCCTCAGGAAAATGTTATCAGTTCCCACAGAACGGCATGATGGGGAGGGAATTAAGATGCCACTATTCCATATAAGTGTTAAGGACACCACCTGGGATGATGACTTAAGATCTAGAAGAAGAAGGTCCAAGAAGAAAATAGCGACAAGAATTCTGTTTTGGCTACAGATGTTTATCCAAATTAAATAATAATAATGATAATGATAATGATAAGCTTTAAAAGAACCCAATTATTTAGCAAACCTCTAGAACTGGCCAGAGACTGATTCCTGAATGAATGCCAAGTTTCCCAAAGGATGAAGACTGAGCTTTTCAGTGAATTCAGAGTTCTCAATTATTTTATTTTTCACTGGGTTTTCCCATATCTTCACTTTGAAGCTGAATAAAGGGATGGTCAGGGTAGAGGTCCCTGGCCCTGAGGCCTGCAAATAGCAAGGAACATTTCAGGTCTGAAGCCAGAGCTCCCATCTATTCCTATGCTGCAGCACTGCTTCCCTTGTCCATACATCATGCTCCAGTTGTATCAGTCACTGTGGCATCTATCTGCACTGCTTACAGCTGCATCCACCATCCTAGGACAGTCCTGGCACACAGGGGCTTGCTGCGAGTACTTGTCAAGTGGATCACTGGTCTCAAAGGCAATTTCCTATAACCAATGGGTAAGATCGGTCTCCAGTCCTGGGAGAAGAGTAGTCTGTTGTTTACTATGACCTGTGACAAAACAGTAGCTAAGAAGGGAAAGGACTGAACATCCCACTGCAACTTGTAGCTATTGTCTCAGGGCTGTTCTTTAGGCTGAATGCTCTTGTGAGCTGAATTTGAATGCAAGAGGCTGCTTTGGGATGTGATCAGAGATGCCACATTGAGAAATAAAGAAATGAGATAACAAAGAGAGGAAGACAACAGCACACCTATGTATGAACAATGCTCTGGGCTAGTGGTTGTGTCCCAGTGGGGCCTCTGAGAGACTTAGATGTTCCCCCAACCAAAAGTGATGTCTTCATCTGTTTCACATTGTTATTACAGAACCCCAAATTATTAATTATTGTACTATTTATCATTATAAGTTAACTGGGCTCAAGTTTATTTTGACTCATGTTCTAGAGTCTGAGTAGGCCATGGTCAAGCAGCAGCATCTACTGAGGCTTGTTGTGGTTTTTAACTCTTGGTGGAAAGCAGAAAGACAAGTGGATCATGTACAAAGGCAACAGGGTGGGGCAATCTTGCTTTAGAACAACCTACTTTCAGGTTATTAGCTCAGCTGTGCAAGAGCTAGAACTTATAAGAAGAGAAAAACCTGGATCCTTTCAAAAGGACAACTAAATAATTTCTACTAGGCTCCAGTGCCACTTCAAAGACCAATGTTGAGCCCAAGTGTTGGTGGGAACAAACCATATTCAAACTACAGTGGGTGAAGAGCAAGAGTTTTGAACCCATCACTATGAAAAGACTGATTCCAGGGATGACACCTTCTAAGCACAATGATCTACCTAGATTAAAGCTGCCTGCCATGATGCAATCTGAGCAGATACAGGCTGAGCCCCCATTAGTGTGCCTGAAAAAAACATCTATGGACACTGACAAAATTAATGCTTTCCCCTCCCCCTCCCCCTCCTCCTCCCCCCTCCTCTTTCTCCTCCTCCTCTTCTTCCTCCACCTCCTTCTCCCTTTCCTCTTCCTTTTTATAGGCTCAAGGTGGTTGAGGACTTTCTGGTAAGTAGAAGAGATGGGTTGGATGCTTTGTGATAAACAGCAAATAAGTTTTGGGTACAGTTTTACCTAGCTACAAAGCCAGGCTCTTTCAGATGGGATTTGCTGAGTTCCTATCACTTCTGTGCAGAGGTGTAGTGACAGAGAGTCTCCTTGGTGGTTGCAGCCTCTTGGCATATTGTTAGGATATTACTGCTCTAGTATATTCCATTACAATATTCTGCCTTCTGTTCAGAGCAGTTAACTTTGCCTCATTATTATTTCATTGGGCTGAGCTTTAGTGAAACATGGCCTTTAATTTGTTTATTTAACATTCCTAGTCTGCACTTGCTGATAGAGTATAACTGATTAATTAATTAATTGTGGCTGGCCGTGGCTCAGACTGGATCATGACAGTATTTCAGACACTAATGGGATCTTAGGCAGAAGGGGGTGGAGATGGAGGGGTGTCAGAAGCATGGGTTGGAAGCTGGAGTCAGGTTCCCCAGCTTTATGCAGTCATGGTGTTAAAGTCAACTAGACTGGCTGATGCAGGTGGTAGGCTAGTAGCTGCAGCCATCAGTAATCCAAAATGAGTCTATTGGTCAAGTCAGGTGCCAGGTGATCTTGGGGCTGTGAGCTCCAAAGAAGGTGTGATTGTGGAAGCCAGCTTGTTCTGGATATTTTTGATTGTTTTGCTCTGAGAATTGATTAAATTATTAGCCATTAATGATCAGGTCACACTTTGATCCCTATGCCCTTGGTGCTAGTTTCCTTATGGGGAAACTATGTAGGCGTTCTTGGCCAGCTGTCATCTCCTTAATACATAAAAGAGATCCCCATGATTTTGGAGACTAGGAGCTGTGTAAAATAAAAACAGGACTGAACACCAATATTTATTAATTCATTGCAATTAGCCATGAAGATCAAACAAGTATTGGGAGCTATCAATCAATGTAGCAGGACTCTAAAGCTTAGCATAACTGATGCCATGTTAGAGCTAGCGTTATGACCTTAAAATCCAGCATGTAGGCCCCAACACCTGTCAAACTGTAACAAAGTTCCAATTCATCAAAGACCCAGTCCATAGTTCCAGGAACATCCCTAAATGTACAAACTTTGCTTTTTGGCATCTATAGTTCTGCTTCTTGCTAACTGAAGTGTGACAATCAAGATGTAGTGTCAATGCATAAAAGACATAGAGCTGTAAAGCTTGGGGCTGCATGATTTGGGTAATTTTCCTGGGTAGCTGTTGGCTGGCAATAAAGGCTGTTTTTGGCTCTCATGATATCCATGCGGTAGTCTCTGGTAGGCTTGTCTTGCAATACCAGGGCCTTATTTTATATCCCAGTTATATATGGGCAGAATAAAATGTCCACCAATAACTTTGGTTTCTATGTCTAGGAAAAAAATAGAATGATCATACCTAGCTTCCAGAAGTCATTTTGCCAAACCAGAAGTCCAAGTAGATGCCACTTATAGAGAAGGTTACATGGCAAGGGTAGGCAATATGCCCTGGTAACCATTGCTATCACCAAAGCCATGCTTGTCTCAGTGATGAGATACTCTCCCTACCTAGCCGAGAGACTGTGTACCCTTCTGTGACCATGCTGAACCAATAGATCAATGGAGTCCATTGAGGAAGCATATATCATGACTTATGACATTCTACCTTGCTGTGTGGTTCAAGACACAATGGTCAAAATATATCTCTCTCTAAAAGTGGGATTATATAAAGATAAACCAGGTTTTTGATTAAAACAAACAAAATACAAAGAAAGGTATTTGGTCTACTCCAGACCAGGAGGAGGAAGAGGAAGAGGAGGAGAGGAGGAGAAGGAGGAGAAGGAGGAGGAGAGGAGGAGGAGGCAGCAGAAGCAGCAGAAGCAGCAGAAGCAGCAGAAGCAGCAGCAGCAAAAATGAAAGACAGAAAACATCCCCACCATAGTCATGGCTAGCTCCTCCATGCAGAATACACTTTGGTTTCACACAATTATTCAACTATTGAATTTATGTTCCCAGTACTGGCCTGAGCCCCAGCAAACTACTCTACATTTTGCTGGTTTTGTGAGGATCCATTGGCAGACAGTAGAAAGCAGCTTCTGGTGTACAGAGGAGGGAGACATATATACTATGACCTGGGGACAGAAGAAGCCCCACTGAGAGGTGTAATGAAGTGATCTTAAAGGAAAAACTGAAATGTCGTAGACAAGAAGAAGTGGAAAGCCATATCTGAATGAGGAAATAATGAAGAAGAAAAAGAGAAAAATGTCTGAAGGAGATGGGCAGGGAGAAAGCCTGTGGTTCTAGGGCATCCTTCCCAGACTTGGGAGAAAGAGAAGGTCTTGTAAAACCATGTTTAGTGATCCCATAATTATCTTCACCTCAGGAAAGAGGGAAATGCCAAAATGAAAGCGATTTTTCCAGGGCACAGATTCCTCCTTGGACTCAGCCCCAGAGACTCAGCATGTCCTGTCTGGCTGGGACATTCCATTAAAGCCAGCTCTGCAGGGATGCTGACTTTTCCCAGTGGCCCAGCTTCTTAATGGGCACAGTGCCTGGCACAAGGTCATTCTGAAATAGATATTTGCTGAAGAGCACATCGCAATGAGTGAGTCCATTGCTTTCCAATTTGGGTTTGCTTCCACTTTTATGAAAGAGCCTCAAGCAAGAAATTCTAGTCCCTTAGCTATGAGATTTGTTGACTGAAAAAAAAAAGGGATTTGTTGTGAATGAGACAGTGGAGAAGAGCAAATGAAATGTGGATCTATCTAGGAAAGTTCCTGATACACAGAAGCTGCTAAGGCAAGTGCTCCAAGATCAGGTACATGCAAAGATGGACAAAGATCCTCAGAAAAGTGCTGTTCTCTCTACAACGTAGTCATCTTGCCCTCTTTATTTATCTTCCCTGAGACTGCAAGGATGTAGTTTCTGATGCCACTCCCCTCAACAGCTCTGGAAAATTTGTCCTATCAGTCTCCAGTGTTTTTATCTCCAAAATGGGGACATAGACTTGTTTTCCAGAAAGTTCCATTGGGCATGGAAACCCCTGTCTACCCTGCAAGACCCGAGAAAGGAGCAATGTTTATTTCCAGTGTGTTGGGCAAGAAAAGGGGTGGAAGTCAGAAGGGACTCACATAATTATCTGTTTATCTCTGAGATGTGACCTGTGGATGCTTATTTTCAAACACTAGTGTTTAGCAATGCTCAGCTGGGCATAAAACTTCCATCTGCTCCTTGGGTTGGTAGTGGACAAAGCCTGCAGGGGACAGAGCCTCTCAGTCTCAAAAAATGTGAATTGTTTGGTATTACCCAGAGTAATTCAACTGGTGGATACATCAAGGGTAGCTCAAGGACCAACTAATCTGTCTTCTGCATTTTAATTGACACAGATGGTGGCATTTCTTTCCTTATCAGAGAATTAAACAGAGACAAAGTAGGACCAAAAATATGAATTTAGAAAATCATGAATATTTCAAGGGATACTAAGTAACTGATTTGCCTTGGGGGTTCTTGCACAATTGGAAGATGGTTGAAAGAGATTGCTTGTGGAGTAGGGTCAACTTAAAGAAACCAAAGCAGCAGCAAAGCTTTAGAGGTTGTCCATTGTGGGATTACGGCATCAACAGGGGGAAAAGTGGGTGAATAATAAGTAGAAGACAACTGTGGTCAGAAGGTGTTTGCTTGTTTGTTTGTTTACCTAAGTCAAGTGAGAGAGACTCATTGTGGACATAGCAGAGCCAGCAATCCCCATGGAAGGGCTGAGACAGACAATGGAGAAGACAGGAAGTTTGTATGGGCTACTCTGCTGGAGTGGTGGGAGATTGCCCCATAGAGGCAGCATGGGTTTGAACAGAGAGAAGGGACTCAAGGTGCAGGAAAGGGCACAAAGAGGTTCTAACATGAGAAACACTGGACTGTAGATGGCCCTGCCATGGGGGTATGGGGGTGATCAGTAAACCATCAGGCTGGCTCGGCATCAGCTGGTTAGATAATCCCAGTTTCCACCTCCTTCTTTGTCACAGAGTGGGTGGGCCACCTGGTGCTAATCACCCTCCATCTCAGTCCATCAGTAGCTTAATTTGCAATTGGTTCAGACACGAAATATAAAACTTGAACATGAAGTTCGAGTGCCACCGATTCTTCTAAACTTTTCAGAAATGACTCGCCCTGGCCAAGCGGCATTAGGTAGATGTTTAGGAATCCTCCAGAATCCTAAAAGCGTATCACTGGATGTGACTAGCCAGCATCATTTCTGTTCTTCCCTCAAACTGCTGACTGCAAGTGTGAGTCAGAAGGATGGCAGCATGACACAGTGTGACCGCAGCTGCACCCACTAGGTCATGCCAGGAAGATGAGCCAAGTGGGCTCGTGTTCCTATGATCCTGAATCACAGTTCTGACATGCTGCCATGGAGTCAGGGCCAGGCTACAGCTGCCCCTCTTGAAAAAAAAATGTCCCTAGGAATGGCAGGGAAGCGCTTGCAGAAGCACACTTTGATGAGCAGATTGGCCCCCAAGGATGTCTTCACTGGAATCCCTGGAATCCATGATTGCGAGACCCCCATGTGGCAATTGGAATTACAGTTTTGGGTGGGCACCTAAGGCTATTGATCAACAGTCCTTGAGGAAGATCATTCTGTGTTACCTGGGGAGGCCAGTGCTGAGGAGATGGCTCAGTGGATAAAGCCGGACAACCAGAGTTCAGATCCCCAGTACCTCATGAGATGCTTATGGGTCTGTGGTCCTGGTGTGTTTCCATGGGGAAATGGGAGATAGAGACAGTAGGAAATTGGCTAGTCTAGTTCACACAGTGAACAATAACAGAGTTTATTTCAGACAAGGAAGAAAGGGAGGCCTGACACTTGAGGTTGTTCTCTCTACCTCCTCATATGCACTCACATTCACACACACACACACACACCCTCACATGCATATACACACTTCAAAATGAAGATTTTGATGATGGTGGTAGTGGTGGTAGTGGTGTGGTGGTGGTGGTGGTGGTAGTGGTGATGTTCAAATGGGCTAAAAAAAATAATCAGAAGGTCCTTAAAAGAACAGGAAACAGAAATGGAAGGGCATTACATGAGAAAGACGGTTTAATGTTCCTGGCTTTGAAGGCAGAGGAAGGAGCTTAAACCAAGGAAAGTGAGTAAGTGGCAGCAAGACAGGGAAAGAAACAGGTTTTCTTTTGAGCTACCAGAAAGGATACAGCAACAATTCACCTTCATTTTAGGCTGGTGAGATCCAGATTGGGTCTCTAACCTATAGAACTGTATGATGACAAATGCATGATGCTTAAAGCTGTCATGATGATGGTCACTATAGCAGTAATAGGAAAGTAATATACTTACTTACCACCTGATACACCCAATTCTTTTTTAATTCCTTAAATTCCTTTAACTCATACATTCACTCAACTGCTCATGCATTACTGTCTACATGTATTCATGCATACTGGACTTTGGGTTGCTAACTAGTAAATGGCATGGAAAAATGCTGTTGGATTATTTTGAGGGTTAAATAGATCACTAAAGGCTTCGCGTATGTTGACAGCCATCCTGCAAATGTTTGTGAGTGTTAATTGCCTCTATTTTTATTGTTCCTGTTGTTCAGTCAGCAAGAGTTACTGGCACCAGGCTTGTGCCAGCTATGTTTGAGCTCAAGTCCTTGTTTCTGGGTGGAAAAGCTAAGCTTTGAAGGATGCTCTCCAGAAAGTCTCCCTCAATAACTTTCATCTCATTGGCCACTATTCCCTTTAAGGCAGACTAGTAACTGTCATTGGTTAGTCAAACTTTAGGTTCCCTATGAATAAAACCAGAGATTTTATTTTTTTAATTGGGAAACAAGGGATGTAGAGTATCACTAGGATGTTGTCCACAATTCATGGAAACGTTTGAACCAAAGAAGTTGTGGGGGAAAGGAAAAGATAAATTATGTTGTCTCATTTCATCTCTCCACCATGCTGCAAGTTCAGTAGTTTCCCTCCCAAATCAGTGTGATGAAACAGAGATGTGAGATCCGCTATTGATATGGGGAAAGGCAAAAGAGAACCTGGAACAATGAGTTGCAAATCTACATGCATGCGTCTAGCTACTGTGTTATGCCTGGTGTTGGGGGTTGACTGTAAACACACCCAGCCTGAGGTCCTTTGGAAGACCTTTATGCTTCATCCCCAAGTTGCATGCCAGCAGATGCCTCACACCAAGCGTGGTAAAATCTGGTTTCCTCTGTTCTCCCACCTCCACCCTTCCAGTAGAATGAAAACAATATCTTCTTACCCACCACCATTCTACAACCTGACCAACTTCATGGAACTGGAAGCATTGGTCATTTTGGGAGCCTCTTTCAAAGGGAAAACACTCTTCCTCCTTTGAGAAGTCCCCTGCTTGGCTGACATTCACTGCACAGCTTCAAGAGGAAACAGGGGCTGTGCTCTGCCCTGCCTGTCATGTACCTACATCTGCTCACCAGTATTCTGTAGATCACGGAAACCCCTTTGGACTTTCCTGTCTACATTTCAGGACAATTTTTTTGATTCCCAAGTGTTCCCTGGAGAGGTGTCCCGTAGTAAAACAAAATATCCTGAATAAAACCCAAGATGCTGAGACCAAGGCACAGGGGGTTATCTCTAGAGATCCCACTGATCTAAGTCAAGGCCTGCCACCTCTTAACTTAAATGATGTTGAAAAACAATAAGAATGAGATAAAGAATGGGTCAGGAAATAAAGTAGGGCTTTTACTATCATTTGAAAATAATTAGCTGACTTAATAGTAGACTCAACAGTTGAGGTGACATCTCTAGCAGTTTTGCTTTTTAATGCTAGCAGTGACTGAGGACAGAGAAAAGACTCACATCTGTCTGGAATTTCACCATAAAACACAGGCAAGAGCTTCCCAGGCCTCCTCAGAACTCACTGCAGTAAGTCTATTTGGGGCCCAAGTGTAGGATCTTGAACCCCAGTGCTAAAGGTTCCTTGCAAGTAGAAGAAGAAACTCTAAAGAACCATTACTTAAACATGGGCTTGCAACATCTTCCTGCTAAGTAATGTCAGCATCCTCAATTGGCCTCTGTAATCAGCTTGTGTCCCTGACCACAGGAAGGCCAGGATGGGGTCTTACAGAGTGTGCACTGCAGCACTGCGGATCACCTCCCACATATCTTCTCTGCCTTCCTTTATGCATAACCATCCAACACCTGCTCCATAAAGGTCTTCTCCATGAGAGCAGCTGGGGCTTCTGTCATTTTCCCTGACTGGTCCTCTGCATATTTGTTTTCCTGGAGCTGAAGTAGAATTGAAAGGAAAGACGGGAGAAAATAGAGTTGACTTGATTAAGTATGTACTCTGAGGCAGGCAGGCTTGTGCTAAGGGCTTTGCAATGATTATCTGATTACCACCTTAAAGCAAAGCTATTATATCAAATTTATAGATTAAAAAATATCTAAGGATTAGATTATTTTGGCTGAGTGTAGTCGGCTCCTACGTCTACAGTCAGGGTTTAGTCCAGATCTGTTGAACTATGAGGATAGCCTCTGTCATTTTCACTATCTAAATGAGAAACCTTCTGTAATTCTAGTAATCCACATATTTGTCCTTATAAGTCTGGGAAAATGGTTGTTTTTTTAAACATGCCTTGGAGGCAATACAAAAACCTGCTATTCTTTTACAACTATCAGATAAATATTAAATTATGTTTGATTAAAATTTGGTTTGTAAAACCTTTGCCACATTCCAAAGCTGAAAACTAGAATTCCATGCATGCGATATCTGGTGTCTTCCTGTTAAATAAAGCATTTAATTAACCAGCACATTAAGGTTCTAAACATTTCAGAGGAAGCAGTTTTCCCTATAAAAATGTAAGGAAGACCATATGGAGAAGAATTCATAGTGTGTTCATAGAACACTTGGAGACTGAGACTCTATCCAGGGACTTCATTTTGTTATCCAGTTTTACTTATCCAGTCTCCTCCCCTCCCCTCCCCTCCCCTCCCCTCCCCTCCCCTCCCCTCCCCTCCCCTCCCCTCCCCTCCCCTCCCCTCCCCTCCCCTCCCCTCCCCTCCCCTCCCCTCCCCTCCCCTTCCTCTTCTCTTTTCTTCTCTTCTCTTTCTCTCTCTCTAATTTTTTTTAATGTTTTCTTGGAGCATAGGAGAGAAGATGAGTCAGGGGAGGGGCTCAAATTATCTCTGTGATTTCAGTTGCCCAAGGATGCCTGATGACAGAGAAAAGTCCCTCTGTGTCTCTGAGGCCACAGCAGGAGACAGAAAGAAGAGGTGCTCCACATCTTTCGTTTAGCTCTTCTCCAGAAAGGGTATTTGAGGACCAGTTGTAAGAATGACAAACAATAGACTGGAGACACATTGGGGATGCTATAATGAGAAGAAGGCTGTTCACAACTTGTTGTACAGGATCAGTGAGTCATGGTGATGGGAGGATGTGCTTCAGTTCACTGGCAACTTCCTTTTTACTTTGGTTTCCCTAAGGGATAAAGATAAGACATGAGTTAATCTGCCTTCTTTTGGTTGGGCCTATGACACCCACTGCAGCTCTTGCCTTTCACTGGAGGGCCAGTGAGAGATGAAGCACCCACACTTTACACTGCCTCCACATAATTCCTACAGGGTAATCGCGATTTCATCGAACTTAGAGATACAGTAGCCAAAGTTCGAGAAATTTATGACTACTTAACAGCCATATAGTTTAAGTGGTAAGTGGTACAGCTAATCTTTAAGTCTCAGCAGATGCTTCTCTGTCAGAAGGTAGGGACTTATAGAGGCCACAATGTGTACAATCCTTATAGGAAGCATAGCTGTTGATCATTCTTCAAAGAACTCTTGCTCTGGTATACAGGGAAGATGATGGATATCCTGCTTCCACTAAAGACCCCCCAGCCATTGCATCCTCAAGAGAGGGAAGCTGCTATTTGTATCATTCAGAGATGAATTTCCTGTTAAAAAATAAGTGTTCTTCACCCTTCAAACTTCAAGGGAAAGAGGATTGAGTGATTGAATGTAACAAAGTAAATCCCTCAGAAATAAATGAACATTTCATATTGCGCTTCATTTCAGTTTCATGAGCTCCAAATAGCACTTCAAGTGATTAATGTTTTCTTCATTAACCGTAACTAAGCCTGAGCAAAGCCTCTCTCTTCCCTCTAACATGCTTTTGTAGGAAATTGAGGGTAGTTCATTTCTAAAAGTAACCCTTTGGCACCTGCTCCAATAGTAGAGTGAGTACGGGCCTTGCTTGCCAGACTGACATGGTATTGGTTTTTGGTCCTGTGACTTTCTGCATGAACTTAAAATAAAATTCCCCTTCTACATTATAATAGTAGGATGTTCATGTAACCCTCAGAGAAACCTATTGTCTCCTACATTGTTCCTCAGGAACTCTCTGTCACTTGGTATTCATATGCATTAAAATTGGGCAGTGTTTAGGACTTGCCTTAATCTACAGAATGTACAAAAACCTCTTGCGAAGGCTATTGTGTAAGTTTTCCAAAGTAGCAGTTTCTCAATAGGGGGTTGGTGTTCATCCAAAGGGACTTGGTGTCAAGGTCAAGAGGTGCTTTTCTCCATGATCCCAACTGGAGGATCAGCTAGTGAATGGGGCTCAGGGGTGTCACTCAATAGTCTAGGATGCAGGAGATGGGAAGCTACCTCTCCTCTGTAATTGTCCATTTTCCAATAGTCATAGGATGAGGTGAGAACGCTGTTTTAAATTCCTGAGCTCTGATCTGGTTCTCAGTCTCCAGCTGCCTTACTGGAGAGCTCACGTGAGGGCACTCTTTAGAGATGACACACTGATCTATTAGTTGCTTTCATAATCGAGATTAAAAAACAATAAGCCCTGCCCTAAACACAAAGAGAGACATAAAAGTTTAACTGTAACTCTAGGAAACTCATAAATAGCAAATCAATATGAGGAAACATTAATCCTCATCAGATGCAAAAAAGCACAAATTAAATCCACCTTGAGATACCATTTTACACTGACTAAATTAGCAAAACAAAGTAAAAATAAATTTGAATCCACAGTACTGGTGGCATTGTGGTAAACATTGGTCCTTTTAATCTGATGATTTAAATATAAATTTCTTAACACTAGAAGAAAGCAACATGGCAACACAAGGTGGAAGCTATAAATATGTTCTTGCCCTTTGGCCTACTAATGGTATTATAGGAATCTATCTGAATAAATTCATTTAAGAGAAGACTTGAAATGTAAATGTAGATCTCATGAATTTCACCAGGCTATGAGTCATAGACAAAGCATATTTAAGTATATAATGGATAACAGGAGCTCAGAGCAGAGTTGGAAGATAGAGCCATCAACTATGTAAAAGAGAGAGACAGAGACAGAGAGACAGAGACAGAGAGAGTGAAATTGGCCTCTCTTAAAGCTTTGCATTCTGAGGTATCCTTCCAGGAACCAGGGGTGTTATTAAAAGTTGCAACCCTGCACCTGAATCCCAAATTATCCTGACCGGATTATGTGAGTAGAACTTTTACAGAAATTCTCCAAGTGACTCGGTGCCTTCCAAACAGGATTGCCCTTGTCAAAACTCTTCCTGTTTATCCTTTTAAAGAGAGGTGGAATTAATTAGAAGACAGTATCTTTTCAAGTTTTCCAGTGTCATACTGTTATGTTTTTATAATTGTTAGGAGAAAAAAAGTCATCTTCCTGGAGCACTCCAGATAAAAGTCATTTTAATTATGGGTATTGTAATAGAGGCAGATTAGGGTGCATAGCTTTAACCTTCTCTCTGTGAGTAGGTTAAGTATGAAGATAGAAACCTTGGTTTTTAGAAAAGGACGTTCTTATCACAAGGGATCTTTCTGGTAGTAGATATTTATGGCATATTTAAGAACCTAAATGTTCCAACAGCCCATTGCTTCCATATGTACAGCACTTCTGGTTGGCTGAGGCTGAGATGCCTAAGGTATGGTTGTAGCTTTGTCTTTGGTTTTGCAAGGAGCCTTTCTAACAGCTGACAAAGAAATACTAAATCTCAGAGCTTGAAGATATTGCCCTTTTACTCTGAAGAGAGAAACATACAAAAGGCTACAGAGTAGACCTGGAAGACAGGCAGAAACATGAAATTAACAGCCAGTGCCACCTCAACCCATAGAGCTATAGGCATAAGTGAACGGGCTGTAATAAAAAGTTATGCATATCTTAGTTTCCGAAATGTGTTTCAATGACTAAGCGTCTATGTGATAGCATAGGGCATTTCCTATCCTTTAAGGAAGAAAAGGTCCTGCCATTAGCAGAAACATGTTTAACTACAAATTCTGCATTGGAATGATATTGGACAAGAAGACATTTTAAAGGTTAGCCCTTGATACTAATTAGTGCTCACCTGATCCTCCTTCCAATTACTGATGGCAAGGGCTAACCACTGAATTAAAGAGCAGGTACATGTGCACCGTTGTGCATGTACAGGCACACAATCAAAGATCTCAAAAAATGGCAAATAATTAGTGAGAAGGAAACATTGTTGAGCTGTCGGAGACACGTGTTGATGTGGATGGAGCCTAATGGCAGAGACAGGCTTCTTTTCTTGTCTTTGTCATGTCTGGAGAAGATGAAACAATATTTTATCCGTGGTTTCCTGAGCACTGGAAGCAGGTCAGGGGAGGCTGGATGCCTGTGGTGGCTTTGACTTCAAATAAAGTTGTGCCAACTGGGGTGTTCAGAGCATTCTCAAAGGTCTTAGTTTTCCTGACAAAAGGAGCAGGGGTTTCAAAAGGATATTCTAATTAACAGTGACACTGAAGACTGAGGCGGTCACTGAGTGGAATTAAGAGTAAGGACAGATGAAAAAGAGACTGGACAATGAAGGGAATTCTGTTTAAATGTCACCCTGTTTATAGCAGCAAGTAAGCAGAGCATCACATGTTTCTAGTTAGATGTAGCTAAACGTCCAAAACAAAACGTTTCATTTTTACACTAGATGGCCTATTGGATTTTATAAACTCACCATTATTTTCTGAATATCTAGTAAAAGGTGAGGCTTATCTGTGATGCCCATGGTATCTTGTTTGTTTAGTTTTCATGGGTGGAAGAACTGAGAGAGTAGGGGTAGGGGTGCCTGCTGAACCCTTTAGATCTAGATTTTGAAGCAACGCACACCTTTTCCTGGGGTTCTATTTTTATTAATAGGAAAAAGGGGGCAAGAAGATCTCAAATGCCCATTCTATTCTCAAATCTAGTGATTCTTCTAGAGTATCCCTCTTGGCTCAGCACTTTCCATTTCTGTTCTGCTTCATAAGTTGTTTAGAATTTCGTCAGGTCTTAGGTTGGGTGTGGTCTCACCTGGGTACCCTTATCACACTTCTCTGTGTTCAGATAGCAGTCTTACCTCTGTTCCTGGTTCTGGAGTGTCTCAGAGACACTAATGGTTTCCATGCTTGTTGGGCTCATTCTTGATTACTGTGACAGAGTTGTTCATGGAGGCCTTTCTATGTTTGGTAACTAAGTGGTCTTGTTTATAGATTTTTCTCTCCCTGGATTCTCCACCTCTCATCAAACTTCTTAAAACACATTAAAAAAAAAACAATAAACCAAAAAACCAAGCCATGCTTAGGTATGGGCATGTGCAAAGAGAGGAAGACAATGATTTTCCTTGTGTATATCTTAGAAATATGTATTGCTGCTACCCTTTGAGAATCGCGCCCAGGACTCCTACTGCATTTTGGTGCAGAAGACATGTTATAGAAAGAGTTTGAAACTGAATCTCTGGACCTGGCTTCAAATACCAATGGCCTTGCAACTCTGATCCATGTATTGTATGTACAAGTCTGAACAAATATTGTAACACCTTGCCAGATTCTTAACAAACAGAGAAGACAACATCTGTGTCATCTTCCACCCTCCACTTTAGCTGTTCTAAACTCAGAGTCTGTATGGGAAGAACCTAGGAAGCAAAGCAGTCCATATTTCTGGGGCCCTCCCTGGATCCACTAAAGCAGATCTTTGGAGTGATGTTTAAATATAAAGTTATTACATGTTCCAGATGACTTATTTGTACTTCATTAAGTATGTATGTGTGTGTATATGTGTGTATGCATGTGCCTATGTACCTGTGTGAATGTACATGTGTATCTGTGCATATGTTTGTGTGTATGTGGTGTGCATATGTGTTCCCATGTATGTGGATGCATGTTTGTGTACAAATGCTCGTGTGCCTGGAGATTCAAGCATCTCATGTGTTAAGCCATATCCCCAGCCTGCCTAGGTGATTTTAATGAACCATAAGATCAGAGTCATAATTCTTAATAATTTAATAATATCAGTGTAAGTGTGTCTTGTAATGAAACTACAATAGTATTGTTACTTTGTTATTTCTGTTTAAAAGAAACATACCAAAATTCTGTATGAAGAAATCCCAAATGCAATAAAACAAGGAAGTAACTAGGATGAAGCATGCTATATTTCAACATATTTAGTACTTTAACATCTACCTTGAAGTTTATAATCTTTCTAGACTGAAAAATTTACAGCTACCCAACCAACCCAAGGGACTGACTTCATCCTAGGGAGACTTTGAATATTAGTCAGTGTTCTATAGTTGTGAAAACATACCATGACCACAGCAACAGGAAAGTATTTAATTGGGGCTGGTTTACAGTTTCAGAGGCTTAATCTGATATCATATTAGTGGTTAGCATGATAGCAGATAGGCAGACATGGTGCAGGAAAAGTAGTTGAGAATTCTACAACTAGACCTCTCAGGCAACAGGAAGAGAACAATACTGCACCTGCCTTATGCTTCTGAGACCCCAAAGCCCACCCCCCCTCCCAGAGACACATTTCCTACAAGGTCACAGCTACTCCAAAAAAGCCACACCTCCTATTCCTTCTTAAGTATTGCCATTCCTTGATGACTAAGCATTCAACTATATAAGCCTATGGGGGCCATGCTTAGTCAACCACTACACAGTAGGAGATGAACATGTTGATGTCTTTTTTTTTTTTTTTTTTTTTTTTAATGAAGCAACCAATCCTTGGGGAGGCAAATTACATTACAGAAGTTCCAATGCCTTGGAAATGTGAGGTGACAAAATGTCAATGGAAAGGCTGTTATCATGATCTCTTAGTTCCCTCCTGATCTTACCAGACACAACTCAAAAACCCATAATTTTAAGTCTCAGATGACTGGAATAGAACGATCAACTTTCATGTTGTCAACTCTGTCCGGTGTTTTAGAGCATTATTGCATTGAACTGTACACTAAAGGCTGTGCTCTATTTAATGGTGAACAGAACTGCAAAGGTTTTTATAGAAAGTCTTCCAAGGACTGTTTGATATAAGCACATAGTAGGTAACTTTAAGTCATTCCCATTGAAAAAGAGACTATCAATGACTAGATAAGCATTGGTTCCCAGAAGGAACAAAATTCTCCCAGTGATATAGCAATTTTGCTCCTAGGTACTGAACAAAGAGATATTAAAACCCAGGCCTCTACAAAAACACGCATATATAAGGCCAAACACATAGCTTTCAACAGATGACTGGGAAAACCTAATCTGATCTATCTAGTAAATGCGATATTGCTGGGCCATGTAAAGGAATAAAGTATTGATGTACCTTATAGTAAGGCTAAATTTTTAGAAGAAAATGCGATGTATGACAAACCAGATGCTGAAGACTATAAGGTGCATTGTTCTATTCACATAAAATCCCTAGAAGAAGCAGATGCATAGAGGTAGGGAAATATATTGGTAGTTGCTGGGACTTGGGAGTAACAGTGATTAATTATTAGCAAGTACAATATTTTGACCTAACAGAAATGTTCTAAAATGCAATAGTTATTGTGTGTTCCCTCTACCTTTCAGTGTGTGTCAGCAAGGCCCATGAGACTATCATTCAATCATTGACCTCTCTTCTCACACCAAGACTTATTTGCAGAATTCAGAAAAAAAGAAAAATAAAAATCATGGGAATTACATGGAACCAGACTCAAGAAACTGAAGTTCAAACTAAATCTTGCCCCATGATTTTACCTGAATCAACCTACCTCCCTAGGAACAAGAGCATTCTTGTCACCAATTGTGGCCTCTTCTTGGAGTAATGCCTATAGATTGTTTGTCATCAGGAGACCTTTTTCTAGATATGGAATAAAGGACGGTGAATGAGGGATGTCTTATATTCACCACTTAAACCAGCTATTTGCTGCAGACACCCATTGTGGACCATTTTGGTGACAATATTTCCTATTTGATGACTCTTGACCCAGTTGTCACAGACAAGCCAGCATCAAGACTTTATCCATTTATCACGTTGCATGCAGATAGATCTGTTTGTGCAGCCTTTCTCCAGCCAAGAGTTCTGTGTGTTCTCTTAGTCTCTGCATTCTTGTGTATACATTATAGATTTGTAATGTTGAAATTTTGATTTGATTGTACTGACCCTCCTTATTACAAGTCAGAGGAGACTATAGGTAGTTGATATGCCTATTACTTTTCAAAGGACCTACCCTTGTACCGTTTTGCCTTGCACCCCCATGATATCATCTAGAAGTGAAAAAGACATTAGTTTAAGCCTCAAATGTTTCCTTCCTATTTTCTTCCTTGCACACTAATAAGCAACTGTCCTTTCAAGGAATTGGTACAATACCACGATGCATCTTGCACTCTCTATTTGTACAAATCGTAAATCTCCCCATGTTACCTTTGTGGAAATGAGTCAAATCCTGGATAGATTCCTTGACCTGTATGCTCCAGATGCCTGATTTCGTGTGCCTGGGGAAGCTATGGGCTATGAATGAGGCCATCCTCTGATGTAGATGTTAGGAAAACTCTTCTCTGCTTTGAAGTCCAAGAATTTACACAGGTTGTTCTATACTGGTAGGGTTCTGTACACATCTACAAAACATTTAATGGGCTGTGACTGCACCAGTACCCTTGATCCAACACTCTACCTTAATACTGACTGGCCCAATTCATAGCTACACTACTAATTCTACTCTTGAAGTTGGATGATCTCCAATATAAATGATGTAAATTCAGAAGT
Source organism: Mus caroli (assembly GCF_978045245.1). Lineage (NCBI taxonomy): Eukaryota > Metazoa > Chordata > Mammalia > Rodentia > Muridae > Mus > Mus caroli. Next base: position 26,050,185 of record NW_028227265.1, read on the forward strand.
GTAATTCAGAACACTTAGCCTGATGGTTAGTTAGGGCACTGTCTCTGATGAAGAGAAGGTTATCTCGTCTTCAACACCATTCTTGATTTCATCTCAGCTCTAATGCTATGAATCTTATTGGAAAATTCCATACAAAGGGTCATTTTTTTGTTGGTTGAATGCTTAGTTTGCCCCATGTCAGAATAGATATCATTTACCTCTCAGTTATCTATGCTAGCCATATATCATCAAATGCTAAATTAACAATGTTTGATTATCTATCTCTTACAACCAATACAGGATCTTTCACTGTCAATGCTATTAACATTTGGGGCTAAATAATCAGGTAGCCATTCTGTGCATTTTAATCTATAGTGATTTTAATTTGGGCTTCTAATTCGACTAACAGCTTCCCAAACTGTGACAATTAGAAAAGTAATGCTAGCCTGTCCCATGGGATGAGATTCATGCCAGGTACTGGGGATGTATTCAGTGAGCATGGCTAGGAAACCCAAAGGCTCCAGGGAAACTTAGTGCTGTTGTTTGGCTTAATTACCACGTGGTCAAACTGCTTTCTAAATACTTGTGGTTTTTATAGGTAGATTTGTAGTTCTCCCTTCCTTTGTTAGAGAAGCTTCTTAGTCTGTTGATGTATGGTTGGTATGGAGACTTTCTTTTTTTTTTTTATTAGGTATTTTCCTCAATTACATTTCTAATGCTATCCAAAAAGTCCCCAATACACTCCCCCCCCCAGTCCCCCACCCACCCACCCCCACCCCTTGGCCCTGGCATTCCCCTGTACTGGGGCATATAAAGTTGGCAAGTCCAATGGGCCTCTCTTTCCAGTGATGGCCGACTAGGCCATCTTTTGATACAAATGCAGCTAGAGTCAAGAGCTCTGGGGTACTGGTTAGTTCATAATAATGATCCACCTATGGGGTTGCAGTTCCCTTTAGCTCCTTGGGTACTTTCTCTAGCTCCTCCATTGGGGGGATATGGAGACTTTCAACTGTTCAAAGTGCCAAGAATAAGCCACAGTGAGTGCTGAGCCATGATGGAACATCTGGTCAACCTGCTTTCCCAAAGCCCAGGCCATCTGAGAAAAGTGGGGAGAAACAAGTGTAAGAGAGAAAAGAATGAGAAGTGCCAAGCAATGCTGTCCCCTGAATAGGACATGGCTGTTACACTAATACATTTACAGCACAAGACCAGGACAAGTTCAAACCACTTACAAATATCAGCATGGAGTCAGGATTGTCTCCCCAATCTCCAGCCCCAACTGAGGAGCTATTGAGAGCTGACTGTTTCTGGGAGAGGAAGAATCAGTAGGGTTTAATCCCTTTCTTCGGAGTTTAGCCATTGATTGGCTGTCTATGCTCTGGTGGATGGGACCTCACATGGGACCTCTGTTTGGACTCAGTGTGTTAAGTTGGCTAAATCTACAGTACCAGGTACACTTTCCCGCCTGTTAAGTATCAACCCCAATTCTTACTCACCCAAGTGTGTCCTAAGTTTCATTTTCTATAGCTTAGACAGTAAGAGGAAGGATAGTCAGTAAAACAGCAAATAATCTGGGAAGTGTCCCCAGTGCTAGTTAACCAAACCTGTGCAGTAGATAAGCTCCTTACAGCTAGGGCCAGGCTTCCCCACATTGCACCTTAAAGAATACCAGTGTTTCCTTATCCTGTGTGAATCCATTATCTGCTACAGCCCCAGGAGCATGGTTATTTGGCTCTAATTTGCTCATTTCAACTATGGTCTGGAATCTTGGAATGGAAGTTCTTAAGTGTTCAGTGCTATGTCTGAATGTGTCCTCCAAATTCATATGTTGAAACTGAATTGCCTATATTCTAGTGCTAATAGAGGAGGAGGTTTAGAATATAGTTAAGTCATGAGCAAATTAGGTCCATCTAATTCTCAAAATACTCATCTCTTGCCTTTGTGCTGGATGAGATGATAGCATCCAAGGTCCAGTGTATACAATATGGCCCTTACTAGGTACCCTACATCCAAGTCTTGACCTTGAATGTACTAATCTCCAGAACTCTAAGAAGAAAGCACATATTAGTTGTAAATTACTGAACTTCAGGTATTTCTTTTTTTATTGGATATTTCATTTATTTACATTTCGAATGTTATCCCCTTTCCCAGTTTCTCCTCCACAAACCCCCATCCCATCCCTCCCCCCACTACTTCTATGAGGGTGCTCCTCTACCCACCCACCCACCCACTCTCACCTCATCACCCTGGCATTCCCTTACACTGGGGCATAGAGCCTTCATAGAACCAAGGGCCTCTCCTCCCATTGATGCCAGATAAGGCCATCCTCTGCTACATATGCAGCTGGAGCCATGTGCATTCTTTGGTTGGTGGTTTAGTCCCTGGGAGCTCTAGGGCGGGCATTTTTTTACAGTATTACAACTGGACTACAACACAGTGCAAATGGAAAAGGGGTGAGTTTCAGAAAGTTGTTTGGCTTTTCTGAGTCTGACATTTTGACTCAGCTTTTCCATGGTAATTTTTATTTCTTCCCTAATACTCTGATGCCCATTAGATGGCTGACAGCTCCAGGTTTCTGTGTCCAGAATTCAAACAGTGAGAGACATCCTTATATAGCAATTAACAGTGATGCTTGGAAGGGATAGCTACAAGCTGAAAAAAAAATTAATTGAAAATTTAACCTTCAAATAAAAAAGTACTTAGACCTTAGGATTCCATTTGTAAGCAGCTTGGGCTGCCTGTAAACTCTTTCTTGTGTTATTTAAATGTTTCCTACACCATGTCTGATGAATACAGCAGTGTTATTTTCCAGTCCAGTCTCCTTAATAAATATATGTGTCAAATATCTATTCCTTCCCTTGAATGCAAAGACTTTTAATTCCCCTTGTTTGCATGTGCTAACTGGTTGTATAGAGAGATTAACAGCTCTGTCTTTTTTTCTTTTTCAGATTTTATACGAAAAGCCAATGGGCTTCCAGGCAGAGTGAAAAAGGTACCTTCTTTAATTTTGCATATTGTTAGCTGCAATCCAGTCGCTAATGTTTGTTTTATTTCCATCTGTCAAAAGTAATGCCAAAATACGTTGTGTTTGCCTTGAGTTGGCTCAATTAATCCTCTGCTGGAGACAGTTCTGTCATTTCGTGTTTGGTTAAGGCCCTGATTCAGTAGCTCCCAAACAGAGAGCTTGTCTCTGCCAAAGACAGCCAAGATTCATTTCATTATAATGCTCTGGGAAAAAAAATCCACTTGAAGAAGACAAAGGGAAAGATGGTAAGGCCCTTTAGTGGAATGTCCACCTGGGGCCAGCCTTACCTCAGCTCTGAGGGCAAATAATAGAGTCCTGGGCTTTCTCCACTCAACTTGCTCTAGGGACACTGAAATAGTCAATGCAGGGTCAACCTAAGCAACTGAGTTTGTCAGGATTCAGCATGGGACTGATGCCCAAGCATGCTGTTGTTATGCAAGTCCAATCATGGTGTGTTAGTTTGCTTGGGCTGTCAAGACCACAGATTGGGTGGCATAAACTAGGAAAACTTGTTTTCTCCTAACCCTGGAAGCAGGAAATTAGGGTGAAAGTGTTAATGGAGTTTGGTCCTTTGGGGTGTGTGTGTGTGCATGTGTGTGTGTGCCTGTGTGTGTATGACTCTGTGTGTGTGTGTGTGTGTGTGTGTGTGTGTGTGTGTGTGTGTGTGTGTGGTGTGTGTGAGTGTGTGTGTGTGTGTGTGTGTGTGTGTGTGTGCGTACTTCCATTTTTGGCTTGTATGTGACTATCTTCTCTCCTTCTATAATGTGTCAAATTTTTCTCTTTCATCAGGCCACTATTCAGTCTGAGCTAGGCCCACCCATATAGCCATGTTGTGTTTTAATTACCTCCTTAAATGACCTTTCTCTGAATATAGTTATATTCTGAGACACTCTGGATTAGGGCTTCAACACATGAATGGTTGTCATAATAGATGGTGAACAACATAAAGTAAAATAAAGTTAATTAATTAAGCTCAAACATAATGAGGTGGGAGGAAAATATATTAGGCCAAGAACTTCTGAAAGGATCTGTTGCTTTCTTTCTTTGTGATCCTGGAGATTAAACCCAAGACTTCCTGCATACTAGGCTAGCATGCTACCTACCACACAGCTACATCTCCAGCCCTTACTCTGTAGCTTTCAAGGTTCTCTTCTAACTCCTCTTCCATCTCTAACTGAAGACTGAGACTGTCGTCAGCTCTGGAGTCATCAACTTTTACAGACTGGAGGCTTTTGAGTGGGTATACTTGGCATTCAGATCCCGACTTGACATTGCTTTGGCAGTGTGGCCTGTTGTTTCCATCATGTGCATTTCAGGTACCTCGTACTGGGAGACGGAATCAGAGCGGCAACTACTGCATCCTCTGTTATATGGCCAGGGGTGTTGTAGTGTAAGAGGTAGGTATCATGCAGGTGAGTGGCATAGTGGGCTAATATGGTATGTCTGCCCTGAATATGGACAGGCTGGGGTACTATCTGTAGAGAACGTAAAAGTCATAACAAAACTGATGGTTAATATGCTATCTGTGGTAAAGTTGCCCTTGTTCCACTGCCAACTGCTCCTCCCATCTATGAACTAGAGATCACAGGCTACTCTGCCCTTCCCTCTCCTCTCTCGCAGGACATCCTGAAATGAGTTTTGCTGCCAAAAGTTATATCACATGGCCGAACATCTTAATTTTTGTTTATTTTGTTCACAATTGCAAAACTTCACACAAATATGTAGTAGAGGAGATTCATCTATTAATGCTGCTTTAAAAACAGAACACCTACTGGTCTGTAGTTGGAGAGCTCCTTTTTCTAAAATGTATTCAAGTTATTCCCAGTCAAGAGGTTTGACTACTTCAAGTCAGTTCCTAAGGCTGGACCATGCCGGGAGACATCCCTGGAGTGAATCAAGAACCAGGGCCCACAAAAGGAAGGTGATTGGCCGGGTTCATACTATTTGTTTTTCCACATCCTTTCCTAAAGTAGTAACCAACCCCTGGTATCTTTATGCAAAGGAGTTTCTGATAGAAGCAAGTCTACATTTTGTGTAAATGGGGACTTATTAGAATCAGAAGAACAGAGAGTTGGCTTGTTGTGATCAAACACACAAGCAAAAGCAGAACTCTGAATGCTGTGTGCTTTTTTTCTCGATGGAAGATTTTTGTCTTCACGCAGTGTCAGAGTCTGAATAACTCAGGTTTTAAGTAGAATATTTCACTTGAAGATTTTCCAGATGACTTATTCAATCGAGATTTTTTCCACAACAGAAGACATAGCTGCTGATGGTTTGTTATTGGAATCATGCAATATCCTACATGACCACTTAATACAATGGGCATATTTGTGAATTTGAACACATAGTAAGAGGAGGAGAATAGGAATCATTGTAGGCTATGTAATTATATTAATATGTACAAGAACTAAACCAGAAAAACACATCACATTGTATCTAATTATTTTTAAAAGTTAGCACAGTCACCCAGGAATACACTGGAAAAGAACCTTTTTCCATGTGGTGGGTGGTAGGTGCTTCATCTACTCTGCCTACGTTACGGAAATCTTTTAACTGCATCTCATTGGATTAGGCCTGAGAGTTCCATAATTAACGGAACAGATTTTATGGGAGCTAAGGGTGAAGGGTGGGATCTAATTTAGGATTTAATGAAGGTAATCAAAGGATGGTTTAGCACGGTTGAACCTAATCTAAAATGAAAACTTTATGGAGATTTCTAGACAGTTGGCATCCCATAACTCATATAACCTTTGAATATTACAAAGCATAGCCTTAATAAAAACCTACCATTTTTTTTCTTCCTAACAAAGCCATGGTAAAAATGTTCAGTTTCTACTTGCCAAGAAAATTGTTTTCACTTAGCTGGAATTTTTTCCCCATCCAATATCCTCCTTCTCATGCTGCTCTGGACATACAGAGAGTCACCCCATGATAACATTGCGTGGGTCAGGCTCATGATTATGAGTTGTATAGCTTTGTAGGCTTTTGCTAGCAGGGATCATTAAACTGGTAAAATGTGAATAATAGCTTTCTTACCAAGCCACCGTTAAAGGGCATTCTGCTGGTTCCAGCCTGCTCTAGGATATGTCTTCTCCTCTGATTTGTTAAGAGGATATGTCTGACCACTGTTCTCTCTAGTGGTTCAAATTTTCAATCCACAGCTTGAGGTGTGGCAGGGTGAAGGGTTTGCTGAGCAGCCATTATTTTTCAAAGTGTGAGGACACAAATAATAAGAATAACATCTTAGCTGCACTCTTATAGAACCCATACCACTTGCTAAGTTTCATAATCCAGCCCTCACACTGGACTTTGGCTGGAAAATGGCTTCACATGCAAAGCCACAAAGAATCCATACTGAAAAGTCTCTTTCAAAGGAGCCTGCTGGGGTGGATGATAGGAAATTATGTGCAGCTTTGAGATTATGGGGATACCTCTCCTTATTCTACAAATACCCTTTAATGGTTTGCCAGAAGGAAAAGAAACACATTTTCAAAACCTCAGTAATCATACCATGTTCATGTATGTAAACCTGACCTGAAAACATGTCAGGAGCTAATTCTGTTCATTCCAGCAGTTTTGACACCAAGTATGAGAAATTAAAATATCAAAAATCACAATGAGAAGTAAAAAAGTAAGTTCTCATTAAAAACATCACCATATGCTGGATTCTGAGAAGAATGGTTTTCTAATTCTAAACTTAAGAAGCATCGACTTGCAAACCAATATGAACAGGAAAAATAGATGTCAAGGGGGAGGCTCTGCTTGATGTTTTAAAATGTGTCTGGTGTGAGCAACCTCAAACTTTACTTAATCATTCATTTACTCCTTCAAACTTGTCCATGTTCTGGGCCACTGGGAAGTTTGGCAGGCCAAGCACACAGTCTTTGTCCTCGGAGAGTTTGAATCTTTAGTTCATTTTCTATGAGAACAAGTATATTTTTAGGCTTGACAGATACTAATTTAAAAGCAAACTAATAGTGAAACTTTTACATGTAAGAAAGAATGCAACTTTTCAAGACTAGTTCTTTCCTTGAACCAATAAACACACACACACACACACACACACACCGAGAGAGACAGAGAGAGACAGAGACAAAGTCAGAAGCAGAGACAGAAACACAGGCACACAGAGAAACAGAGACAGAGAGACAGAAACAGACACAGTCAGACAGAGTTTATACATTCTTATCCAACCAAGATCTCTAACAATCATAAAATATGTTTATTTATTTAACGGTGCCCAAACCACCCCATTCCCTTTGATGTTATGTTCTTGGAAAGAGCATCTGGCCATTGTCCTACTTAGCTGCTGACTGGACACAGCTAGAGTCATTTGAGAAGGCTATCTTAGCTAAGAGATTGGCCTCATCAGACTGTCTCGTGGGCATGTCTAGGGGAGGGGTTTATTGTAAACTGATGTAGGACTGGAGAAAGCCTATTCCTTAGGGAGGTAAGTATAGAAGGCACTATTCTGTGGGGAAGTGTAAAATTCCTAGATAAGCAAGAGCCTAGTGAGCCATCAAGCAGAGTTTCTCCATGATTCCTATTTTAAGTTCTTGCCTTTAGGATCTTCTGTCAACTATGTACTGTAACCTGTAAGTGGAAACAAACCTTTTTGTCCATTAACTTGCTTTTGCTCAGGGTATTTTATCACAGCAAAAGAAATGAACCTGTAGCAGCCACCCTGCTTCCTGCTGTGTGTGCTATGATATTCATCAGAAAGAAACTCAAGCAATGATAGGACCTCTATGCCTCAGGAGTCAGTCCCCAGAGGGAAAGGACGATCTCTGGAAGGTACAGTAATGTGGCTGGCATCAACACTTATAATAAAAGGTAGTCCTATGTTTCATTATGTTATTAATCTGAAATTCCAAAGAACAAAACAGAGCCAGGTGTAGTGGTGGATGTCTTTAATTCCAGAACCTGGGAGGTAGAGGCAGGCAAACTCTGTAAGTTTGCAGCCAGAATGGTCTACAAAGTAAGCTCTAGGATAGCCATAAATAAACAGTAAAAACTCTCATCTGGCATCAGTGGGAAGGGAGGTGCTTGGTCAAGGCTCAATGGCCCAGAAAAGGGGGATGCTAGAGTGGGTGGGTGGGTGGGTGAGCATCCTCTTAGAGGCAAAGGGGAGGGGGATAAGATAGAGAGTTCATGGAGGGGAGACTGGAAATTTGTTTACATTTGAAATGTAAACAAATAAAAAGATTAATAAATAAAATATAAAAATAAAAAATAAAACCCAATCCCCAAAACAAACAAACAAACAAACAACACAGAAACGATCCCCTAAAAGGGGGAAAAATGAAAAGAAAAGAAAACAGCAAAACAGATAGAATGCTTTGTTCTCACTGTATTAATGGAAAGCCCCCTGCCACAGGGTAGCAATTGTATGTGGTACAACTGGTCAATGTCTATTTGGGAGAGGAAGTAACTATGTGGGCACTGAACACACAGGATGCTTGAAAAGATGCAAGAAGTTAGAAACCAAAACACTATGGAAAACATTTTGCAAACACCAACCATCAAATGAACTGGTATTGAAAATTAGTGCTTGGTGATACAGGGAAAACTTCAAGGAACTCTTGCTTATGTCATAAGATGAGGGGATCAGATTCCCAAAGTAAAGACGGAGATAATCAAATGGTTGACCAGATGACTAGGCTCACTATGAAAGCCTGTCCTGAATGGACTTCCCTTCTCTTCCTTCCCATCCACTCTCCTATCTTTTTCTCCCTCCTGTCTTCACTATCTTTCTTCCAAGAGATATGAATTAAGTGTTTTTCTCATAAGGCTGCAAAGGTAAGGATAAGAGAAAGGAAAGAGAATCAGAGAAGAGATGTGATTTACTTCAATTTTAGATTTATTTTTTTAAACACAAGGTCTCACTGTAGTCTACACTGACATCAACTTCACTACATGGTTTGGGATGGTGTCAAACTCTGGATGAGCTTTCTGCTTCAGCTTACCAAGGGCTCCATTTGCAGGAGTATACCTCCATGCCCTGCTTTAATTTTAGGCACTCTTGAAGATGAAGAAGGAATAGTTGGAAAAAAACAACACTATCAAGAGTGTCATTTTTCTTGCATAAGACTGGAAAGAAGATTAAAAAAAACAAGAAGACTAAAACCGCCATTGTACTATAATGGAAGGTAATAAGGATTCAGAAACAGAAGGATGCGGGATACGTTAGAACATGCAACAGCGTGTATGGGGTCTTCACAGGAAAACATGCAACCAAAACTACTTTTAATCAGCTACCTACTAAGGTTTAAATATGTTTCCCCATCCCGCCCCCCCCCAATTTTGTGCATTGGAAAGTTAATTTCAACAGTCAGATATTAAAGGTATTTGGAGGTGAGGCTTTTTGTAAATCACTGCGTCATGAGCATCCGTGCTCATGAATGCATTAAGGCACTCAGTGTTAGTGGGTTATCACTGGACTGGTTCTGTTGTAGAAACAAGATTGTACTGGCTCTTATTGTGTTAACGTGGGAACTACATGCCTGTGCCCTGGAGACATAAGCAGGACCTTTCCAAGGGGAAGATGCTAACATCATGTGAATGGTCTTCATAGTTTTTAGAAATATAAGCTAATAAGCCTTTGCCATTGAATTATCCAATCTCTGCTAGCTATAACAATGAATGTGAACTATGCTACTGCTGTCTCAGTATAAAATGTCTCTCAGAGGTTCATGTAGATGATGGAGGAGTTCTCCTGCCAGTGGCACTAATTTAGAAGGTTGTGGAAAGTTTAGGCTGAAGAGCCTTGCTGGACGACATGCACCACCAGGAAGGACCTTGAGTTTTGTCACCCAGATGCACTTTATGTCCATCTTGCTTCCAGACTAGAGACACCACCTCTGGTTCCTATTTCTACGACTTCCCTGCCATGACAGACAGTATTCCCTCAACTGGTAAGACAGCTTGAATCTCTCATTCCTTACACATTTCCTTTGCCAGAGGTTTGGTCACAGTGATAAGTAACTACCAAAGAGTCATTATAGGTAAATCACACACATAACACACACACACACACACACACACATTTCACACACACTACACACATGCACACACACATATCTACACATTACACATACACATGCACACACATAGACATACATGACACACACTTTCAAACACACATTATAAATACACTACACACACGTGCACACATACACTCACACATACACACACATTACACAATACTATACACATATACTCATACATACACACACATTACCCATACACATGCACACACACATGTACCACACGTGCCCAGATATTGCTCATACACCCATTACACACATAGACACCACACTTTGAAAGCAGCATCTTGAAAAACTTGCCATCTTCTTGAGTTCTTTATATATATTGGATATTAGTCCCCTATCTGATTTAGGATTGGTAAAAATCTTTTCCCAATCTATTGGTGGCCTTTTTCCTAGTCAAATTGATGGATCTTGAGGGTATCATCCTGGGTGAGGTAACCCAATCACAAAAGAACTCACAGGATATGCACTCACTGATAAGTTGATATTAGCCTAGAAACTTAAAATACCCAAGATACAATTTACAAACACATGAAACTCAAGAAGAAGGAAGACCAAAGTGTGGATACTTAACCCCTTCTTAGAAATGGGAACAAAATACCCATGGAAGGAGTTACAGAGACAAAGTTTGGAGCTGAGACGAAAGGATGGACCATCCAGAGACTGCCCCACCTGGGGATCCATCCCATAATCAACCACGAAATGCAGACACTATTGCATATGCCAGCAAGATTTTGCTGAAAGGATCCTGATATAGCGGTCTCTTGTGAGGTTATGCTAGTGCCTGGCAAACACAGAAGTGGATGCTCACAGTCAGCTATTGGACGGAACACAGGGCCCCCAATGGAGGAACTAGAGGAAGAACCCAAGGAGCTGAAGGGGTCTGCAACCCTATCGGTGGAACTACAATAAGAACTAACCAGTACCCCCAGAGCTCATGTCTCTAGCTGCATATGTATCAGAAGATGGCCTAGTCGGCCATCATTGAGAAGAGAGGTTCCTTGGTCTTGCAAACTTTATATGCCCCAGTACAGGGGAATGCCAGGGCCAAGAAGTGGGAGTGGGTGGGTAGGGGAGCAGGGTGGGGGGAGGGTATAGGGAACTAGCACTTGAAATGTAAATGAAGAAAATACCTAATAAAAATTGGGGGGAAAAAGAAAAAAGAAAAACTTGCCAAGTAGGATATCAATCAGCACTTATTTGAAGGAGACAGAATCTTCTATGAGCTATCCATGATAAGGAACTAATTCAAATGAGTGATTTGAAAACGGAGACTATGGTATGAGGAGGTCTTCCAAGAAAACCAAACAGTGAGCAAAATGGTAAATGTTCATCCAGTTGGAATGCTAGTGGCTAGATAACTCTTGAGAGATGATGCTCAATCATATACTGACACAAAATGAGATGAGAGATAGGGTACCAAACCAGCAGCCTGTTAAATACTCATCTTCATGAGTTAGTAGCAACTCTGTCAAAAACAGAGAATTATAATTTCAATATAAAATAACTAATCCAGTGTCCAACTTTTAAAGAGGTACATTTCTTACAGATGACTGAAAAATGTAGATCAGAATATAAACATAGAATATATAATTATGAGAGAAGATGGTCAAACTAGATGGATGAACACTAACTTTTGTACTGGGAGCTATGTGTCAAGAGATTGTCCCTAGTTTTTCCTCATGTGTTCTGTAACCTCATCCTTTAATTAATAAAAGAAGAACCAAGGCACATTTGGTTAGCATACATAGATAGCATGTGCTTGGTGCAGATCTGTTCATATGTGACAAAGGCATTGGGCTCAGAGTCCTTGTCTAAACCTTCATTGCACAAGAGGATGCATCTAAAGTCTATAATATGGGTTTCTTAGTTTTTCACAATAGATCCTTTTAACATCCCATTGTTATACAAAGAAAAACAAAACAAATAGAAACACATGTGACAGATATTACTTACTGTTCCAGGTGCCAAGATTGTACAGGGTTAGGGCCTCTTACAGGTCTTTTGAGTTCTCAGAATACTTCTGTCTATACAGTCTGGAGGCCAAGCTTCACTGAGGCTTTCCACACTGTACCAGAAGTGACATAGACCAAGAGCAGCGATTCAAGCTCTGCTACCCAGAGAAGCCCTGCAGATATGGTGCTCTGGCAGCCAATTCTAGGCTATGCTTTGAAATTCTGACAGTATTTCCTAACAACCAGATATCTCAAGATTTCTATATTGTGTTCAGTATTAAATACTAGCACTGAATAAAACTAAAGGACAGAGGAAGCAGAATTTAAAATGTTATCAAAGAAATGCAAGAACACAGGAAACAGGGCTGGAAACATTAGTTTAGACTTTATTCCAAGCCAAATAATATTAAAGGAGACAAAGGATGTCATTTTACAATTCTCAGTGAGGATCAAACAGTCATGAAAATTTATGTGCTGAATAGTACAACATCAAAATATATAACTCCAGAAATGTTAGAAATAAAAGGGGGTATTTACAGAAACATGTTTACTTTAGGAATGAAACCGTCCTCCAACTTCAGCAAGTAGGTTGGAAGTCATAAATATGTGAGTCAATCTATTGTTTATTTATTCTTTTTTATATAAAGTCTAAGTATGTAGCCCAGGTTAGCCTCTATTTCACAATCCTCCTTGCCTTAGCCTTCCAAGTGCTGGGATTGTAGGTGTGTGTTTTACTAAAATAATAAACTAGATTTATATAAGATAAAATGTTCTTTAAACTAATAAACTAGATTTATATAAGATAAAATGTTCTTTAAACTCTCGTCAGCAATTTAGAAAAGTCTACCTTATTCTAAGCTACAGAATAAGCATAATACATTTTTGCTGTTGTTGTTGTTTGTTTGTTTTTTATTTTTGAGCAAGTTTTTCTGTGTAGCCCTGGCTGTCCTAGAACTCATTCTGTAGACAAGGCTGGCCTCAAACTTAGAAGTCTGCTTGCTTTTGCCTTCAGAGTGCTGACAATAAAGGCGTGCACCACCATGCCTGGCTGCACAACACATTCTTTAAAGTAAACAGTTTATAAGATGAACGATGTAAATAACTAAAAGTAAAAGCAAAGAACAAGGAACATAAAAAAAAATTCACTCAAAGCAAAACTCTAGTGAGAGAATAGTGGTGTCCACACTAACGGTTGTTCAGATCTAAGATGAAGATAAGGATATTTTTGTAGTGATGCATGCGGTATTGTCTGAGCAGCTCTTCAAGGAGAAAAGCAAGTCAGTTCCTTATTAAGTAGGAAGCAACAAAAGTAAACGGCTCAGTCAATTTGAGACTGAGAATCCAACACCAACTCAGGGGAACAGATAAATGCAAATGGAGGAGATAAGAACAGAAATAAATTGAAATAGAAAATAATTAGCGAAGAGACTAAAGAGATAATTATTGCAGGAACTGGTATGTAATTTTTCTCTCACTCTGACACACACACACACACACACACACACTCAAGGGCGTTAACCAGGAATGGGGGAGGGAGGCCAGCCAAGGAAGAGAGAGGGAGAAAGATATTAATAATATTAAGAATATCTAAAAAAGTTGTAGGGACATATATTATTTTATAAAATTACTTTAAAATATGTATAAGAACAGAAGACATATTAAAAATTATAGTAGATTTTCAAATTTGCATTGGAACTAATAAAGAACAGAAAAGATATTACAGGAGATATGATCAAAGATGTGCAGAGGGAAACAAGAAAGGCTTTGGGATCTTTCACACCTTCCTTACTAGAGTATTTGGGACATTTATTTTTGATGATTCAGAATCCCATTTTAATCCATGCTCCCCACCTTTCTTTCTCTCTTCCCATGTAATGATCCCTTTAGAAGCCACTGAGCATGAACAGGCTAGCTTTGTGTACAAATAGCCTCGCCTGCCGCACAGTTCTTGTATCAACCTTAAAGCATAAGTATTTTCCCTCCCTAACCTCTGTGGTTTCTTTTTAAGCTACCTCTGCCCCTCTTCTTCCCTGTCAAGCATTACCCTTTCAACAGGGCTCTTCTGATGGAATACCGAATGAAAGGCACTAAAATGACAGAGCTTAAACATGTGACACCCCCACCACCACTCCCCAGAGAAAGTTTAGCCTCTCCTGCAGTCCAACAGATCACGACTGTTTTATTTAAAGTTTATACCTCTTATGAACCTTAACTGAAACTACAGAAGGGAAGTCTATAATGAGACCTCCTACTCTTTGGGTCATAAGAAAGAAAATAATTGTCTCATACTGTCTCATACTCAGGTCCTCAGCCTGGGATATACGTTCTTAGAAAGCAGGTGATGAGAATGCAAAATTGCAGAGTCCTCCATACAAGCAGCACCTAGCAGCTTGTCTTCTGATGACCCATATTATAATACTCACTAAAAAGCAACCAACAAATTTCATTGGAAGCATATAAAAAATGATTGAGGGCAAATATTAAGTTTTAAAAACGGTGCTGTCACAGGCTGTGAAGAATTCTTTTTTTTTTTTTTTTTTTTTTTTTAGCATCAGTTAAGACTTGACAAACCTTACTCTAATACTTCAAGGGTGTTTTCCTTTGTGTCTTTATCATTATTCACTCTCCTTTTACATGGTAGATTGATTTAGTTATTTAAGTATTCCTGTATGTAAAATCACCATCATGAGTATTGACATTCACACAGCCAACTTTGAGGTGTTTGGTAGAATATCAATGTGGTGAAGTTACTGGGTTTCTCCTGGAACAGATCATGAAAAATGGCTAAATATTATTTTCAACCACTAACACTAATGGTCTATTTAAAGGGATAGCTGGAGCTACTATGGATGAGAAAAGAAGACACTTATTTGTAATTCTCTGGAGCTAATATGAGTTCTCCAAGTCAAGGAAAGCCTGTGTTTGGACCTTCTGCCAAACTACTTTTCCTACAGCAGAGAATCTGGTCCATGGATCCTGGAGGCCTGACATCTCTGTTTGGTACTTTCCATGACAGAAGTGGCAGTCGGGAGGAAGAATAGGATGACTTCTGAATAGAAAATGGCAGTTACTCAGAAGAAACCGTTGTCTGAAGCCAGACTGCTGGACTTCTTTTGAGAGAGACTCTTCAACTTTACATTTCAACTGCTTGCTTTCTAAAGCCATAGACCAGGTTGAGGATATGAGTATGGGGGAACTTGACCTTTTACAACATAAGAAGTGCTTTAGTTCCTGCCATTGGGTTAACTGTCTTGAGCTTCTGCCCCGACTTCCCTGCAGGATGAAATAACGTTTCCCCTCCCCAAATGGTTTGTGTTCATGGACTTTACCACAAAAAGCAAACAAAGAGAAAGATGCATGTTGCTTTGGGGGGTAGTTTTGATGCAAGGGCACATGATGATCTGACACACAGCCAGAGTCTTGTTTTATGGCTTAGGTAAAAATTGAAAAAAAAAAAAACAAAAACAAAAACAAAACATGAAGCAACATGACATAAAAACAGAGTTAGCAAGTTTCCTTGTCTTTGGGTTAGGAGGGATAGCGCACCAATTTCTGAGGCATGAGGCTCAAGGGATGTAACACACAGCACCAACATTATAAATTAGGATGGGTTTTGAGAAACTTTTAAGTTTAATTCCAATTCTATGTTAAAGAAAACTCGAACTTTCCCAATTGTTTCAATCTGAAAGAGTCAATGCTCTCTCTATATGTCAACCTTCCCATAAAAGGGCAACAGCAATGAGAATTGGAGTTTGGGATGGGATTAATATCTATTTTATAGATCAACATTAAAGTCTCATGGAAGTTTAGTGTTTGGTAAGACTTTGAGCTTCCAATGTCATGAACTGTAGAGAAGTTTTTCTCCAGCAACATGGTTGCTCTGGCAAGGTATAATCACATCAAAAAATATAATTTGGCCAGAATGCAGAGATGCTCTGAATTTCAGTATGATCTGGCTGGAATACAAACAAGCCCTTAGTATACACCTTTAATCCCTCACAATGGAGGTGAAAGTAGTTTGGAGAAGGACGCAGCCATGTTTTAAAGTGATCAATCAGTGGAACAGCAGACAATGTGATGAATCACTGAAAGAATTAACAGAATGGGTCAAAAATAGGCTATGCCCAACTCTCAGGAGAACAAGACAGGAAAGAAAGGCAAATTAAAAAGACTGGCATAGAAAGCAAGAGAAGGGGGAGGAAGTTTTACTGGGACAGTTTTAAAGACAGGTTACAGTTTAATGCAGAAAGAGCCAGGGAATAAGAAGGAGCCAGTAGCTTAAACAAACTGCCAGAGTTAGTTTGAGGTGAAACAGAGCAATATGGTGAGAATCTAAGAGAAGCCAGTTTGAGTCAGTCATCTTGAGAGGAGTTTTGAGCCAGAACAACTGAGTTGACCCAGTCAGCTGGAGATCAGAAAGAACTAGAAAGGGTGAGCTTATTCAGCAATAACCCTCTGAGACGACAATTACATCTGTCGAATAAAAGTTACATTTACAATGAACCTTCCAACCACTGGAATGGTGAGGGGAACCAGAGGAGGGAGCCAGAGTCCTGACTTCTGGCTTGTGTACAAGACCAGTCAGAAAGGAACAGTGGGCCCCAACACCGTGCTTCCTAAAAGCTATCAACCCATTGAGAAAGCTCTCTCCAGATATAATCTACCCACTGGATAAGAGATGTCCCTGTTTCAGGACAGCCTGGAAGCATATTTCTCAGAACCACTGGTAACACGTTGCCTTTACAGAGCTTCAGTGATAGCTCACAAAAGCCCATCTGGCTATGCTGCACGTCACCGAAATCATGGCACTCTCCATCATTTGGTTCTGGTTTCAAATACTAGAAATCTGTCTTCGTGTGTCTAAAATGAGTGGCTATTAACTGTGTGGAAGCTGTCTCCAACAATAGGTCAATTAATGGCTGCATTTTAAACAGCTTCTTTTAAAACAGCAATTAATTTCACACTGCATTTTGGATATTTCTCCCATGTACCTTATCTATTTGAAATCGCTGTTATTCTGGGAAGATATGGAGACTATTATTTCTGAAGGCTTTACAGATCATATTCTGTTTTTTTTTTCCATAATGAATGCAGAGATAGAATTAGGCTTTAATTATTGCTGGCACCTTTTCACTAGTGGAAATAGACTTTAAAAGGCTGAAAATGAGAAGAATCCATCCTGAAAGGAGAGTTGATAAATGCTTAGAAAGACTATTTATCCAAACATATCTTCAAATCCAAATGCTATCTGATCAGAAAAAAAAGAACAGACTCCAAATACAACATGGGCTATTTCTGTTTACTTATT